>NC_089206.1:24208746-24947079 GCF_963930695.1 Labrus bergylta
CATGAAGCTATTTGCTTTTTTTAACTTTAATAACATTGCTCTAGACTCATCTCTCTGCTTTGGCTTTTAATTCAAGTTGACATGTAGCGCACAGAGTTTAAATTTCTTAGAATGAAATGAAGGTTTGCACTCTCAGATTCTTAACCTAAAAGGAAAGAATTGTAAATTGCTTTTTGTGCTGTGCAAGGATACAAATCTTGACAGACGCAGCCCTTGTAAGGACAGGGGCGACTTACTGAAGGGTCAGTTTGAAGCTGGCTTGTTAACATTCATCTGTTTCCAAACGGGCTCTTTTAAAAAAAACTACAAGATAACAAGCCTACAGATCAGAGATCATAACAACACTATAAGACGTCTATAAAACGGAGAAACCGAAAGCCAACAAATTAGACACGACTACCGGGGAGGCCGACTGACAGCTCCCAGATCACAGGCACAGATAGCTCAGTGTGCTGTCTGTCCACATCAAAGAGCTGCTGATCCTTACAAGGTCCCAGGTCCTGGAATAACCTGCAGCAACAATCAGTGGGGGTTGCACCACCACCACGGGGAGATATCAAAGCCAACCTGCATTGCAAACGGTGTTAATAATTACTCCTATCATGGGGGGGGGGGGAGGAAAGCAAAAACAGTGTTGTATATTTACCAACTACAGCTAGCAGTTCTCACTATACAGATGGTATTTTTTTATTTTGCTCTTTGGACTGCTGCCTCTAACCTGTCTTGTTAGATCGATACTGGGTAAGCTGCGGTGAGCTGAGGTGAGGAGAGCCTGAGAGGGAACGCCGTCAAAGACGAATGGTTGGACGTGGAGAAGATGAGACGAGGCTAATTTCTTAGCCTTTAACCTTTTTTTGCTTTTGAAAAGATGCTACTTAGCTAGCCTTTCGGATGCTAAGATAAATAAGTGCAGAACTCACTGACAAAGAAAACAAGCAGGTTACGCTGACCAAGGTGAGGCTCTAGAGTTCATTGAAAAGCTCTGTGTACATTCAGAGGGCAACAAACTTTACAGTTGATAAAGTCAAGGCTGCCCTCCGTTGCCCCCTCTTTTTTTTTTGCTTTCCAACCACCAGCCAGCACAATAGTGGGCTAACAAGCTGGACACGACGACCCTGCTGTGAAATTGTAATCCTGGAGAGGCAATTTTATAGTGTACCTTTGATATCTTGATGCGAGACATTCTCAGCCAGCAACCCTCCCCCCCCCGCCGCCCAGCTAAGAGATGAGGTAGATATTTTGCCTCTGTTGTGCAAAATCTATGATGTGAAATGATTTAATTAAGATAGGCCGAGGAGTCATAATTAATTCTGCCTCTATTCGAGTCGGGTTACTGTCAAGAACACAGGGAAACCGGCAGAATAAATCACAGTACAGTTTGTGTTTGTGTGTGTGTGTGTGTGTGTGTGTGTGTGTGTGTGTGTGTGTGTGTGTGTGTGTGTGTGTGTGTGTGTGTGTGTCCTCTATCTGAAGTTGTAATGTTGTGGAGCCATAGTTACTGTATTCTCCCCGAGCTGACAGAAGAGTTATGTCAATTCTTTTGGAAGAGGAAGTGTTGTTAAAGTGTTAGTCAGCCCGCTGGCAATTTTTTTTTCAGGCGTCCCAGATCAAACCACATTTCAGTCCAGGAGTTTATTACGTGTGTCAGTTAGGAGCATCCTCTGGGGAACGCTGTCAGTGACAAATACGGAATTGAAGGATTCACAGCGAATGAGCGCCTGCCAGGCAGGTTTGTGCACAGAGGACCTCTAAACCGTTTGACGCTCTTTCTCCATAACACTTTCTTTTCTCTCCAGCCTCTCGAGACTATTTTGGGCCTTTTGTGGCCAGTGTTTAGTCGCCTCTGGTTGTAAAAAGGATGAAATGAAGAATTATTTCAGGGAAGCCGTTTATACTTTTCTTCTCAGCCTGAAGACCTTGAGACAGAATTCATGTGATAAAATCTTTTTTTTTTATTACTTTTAAATTACAACTAGATAAGGCATTAATAAAAGGATATAAATATCCTGTTACGGTACAAATCTCTTATGAACGCTGTCAAATTTAACATATAGATGAGATATCATCGATGTGATCACGTGTCCTTCACATGTCCTTCAACAGAGACCAAGTACGTTATATTCTCTAGATGTGGACACTGACAACTTAGGGCCAAGAGCCTCATTCATCAACCATTTCTGAGTCGACAGAAAAGTCCAATAGTAATCCCTCAAGCTGCAAATTCTCTTTGCTTTCTAGCTTTGGCCAACACGCAACAACTGTCTTATTATCAGGAGACGACAGGCAATAATGAGTATGGCCTGAGCCAAGCGACTGCTGCTTTGAGCTTTTAAAGAAAGAGCCTAATTAAAGGCTGCTTTGTGACTTTTGTCACTTGTTTTGACTGGTGATTATAGGCCGTTCATTGGGGAGGATTCGTCAGCTATTTGCGGGTGGCGCCCCACCTTAAATATCATCTTAGAGCTCTGCTTATGTTGTGCTGAACCTGCATTTTCCCCTCAGCCAGTCGCATGATCTCTCGCTCTAATTTGCTGAACAAATTCCTTCACTTTCTGCAGAATCTTCTCACGCTAATAAGGACGTCTCATCAGCTGCAGTTCAGACACAAATGAGGCACTTTAAATAGGAAGACTCCTTTGCTATCTTGTCTGTGGTTTCCTGTAATGAAGTACCCGGGAGCAGGATGTCCTTGGCAACTGAGGACAAGTTCAGCAGTACAAGCCCTTTGCTCTTTTGAGCAGATTTGACAAATAGCAGGGCTATATTAGCCCTCTGCTGGTTTAGAGCATCTTCTAAATCACCCCTTCACAACTAATAAATGTGTCGGAAAAAAGAGTGGCCTACTGTCATATTTGGGCCAAGCCTAATTGTCCCACTAATCTCCCCCAGCATTAAATGACCTGCAGTAACTGCGTCCCATAGGGCAGGCTTACCCCACTGATTGGGGTACTGTTCCCTTTGTTTTGCTTGGCATATTAAAACAGCATAGGCTGCTGATGGAAAGCCTACAGAACTATTGGAAATGTAATTAAAGGCTAGCAGCAGCTTTTAAACGGTTGACTAGTGCAGAAACAAACTGCTCCGTCAGACAGCAAAAACTTTAATACATGGAAAATGAGTGGCTCGATCGATAAGCAGGGCGTTATTTCTTTTGTAGGGGAAATTCAATGGAAGACAGGAATGGACTGCTTCACTGCTCGCATACTGTTTCTCATTTTCGCAGCAGAGAGAAACATTTTGTGGCAATATTTGCTTCTGAGCAGACAAATAGAGACCTCTCTGTAAGATATAATCATTTGTCAAGCAATTTCATCTTTCATTAAAACAAAAATAAATAGCTGCTGTAAACTGTGCCGGCTGCAGTTGAATCTCTTGTGCTGTGGGGATATGAGGCACAGAGGAGGAAAAAATAGACATGTCAAATGCTCCTCAGGTGTTGGGGTGAGGGTGAGTTGAGAAATGCTCCAATCAAGTTCAATTATTTGAACTTTGTCACACTGACGGTGAACAGCCTATTGTCCTGAATGGGCCTGACAATCACATTCATCATAAACCACATAAAATTTCATACATTTTTTATACTGACATCGTTCACACAACACTTTTCCAAACAAGCTGGCCTATGGGGCGAGTGATTGAGCAATTATCAGAAACAGATTCAGCAAGCCCCCACTGCGGCCTTTTGTCCCCACCATGAGCTGGCGGGCTGGGATCATTAAAAACATTTTCTCCGTGTGTTTTCTTCCTCCAGACCTCTAGCTTTGTAGCTGGTACACAAGCAGGAATATACAACACCTACAGAACTAGTAGGAGTCCATCCCTAGCTGTCTGTCTGCACAGAGAAAAACACAACACCAAAGTCTATCAAACACCGTCTCACTGTGCTGCCTCCGATAAATATTCATGATAGCAGCTTGAAAACCAGCTGTTTTCCTCCAATTAAAGGCGGCAGAGATGCACCGTTTTGGAAATAAATTGTTGCTTTTTTTTAATTAACAGCTCGTGCTACTCGTCTCGAAAAACAACTAAAACAACGCAGCAGCCATTGCAAAGATTTATATGTAAGAGACGTGATGAGCACATGTGAATAATGAGGGGAGCTGCGCCCCTGGGCCTACAGACCGCAGGATCTCTAAAAGTGTATTACAGGCAAAGCTGCCTGCAGGGCATAAGTTTACACACCATCAGGGCCCAGCATCTGGGATGTTTCTTAATGTATTTTTGAAGATGTGGAAGATACAGTGAGGTGGCATGCTAGGTAACAGATATAAAGTTGTAAAGCTCCCTAGTAACAACTGTTGCTTAATAATGAATGCATTCTTTAAAGAAAGGCAGATTCAAGGTCAATTCACTTTAGTCTTTTCTTTTCTTTTCTTGTTTCAAAGTTTTCTTGAATTTGCTGTATTTAGAGTGGGCTATGATTCTTTTACATCTTTGTTCATCAAAATCAACAGAGCACAGTTTAAGCTTTCAGAATGACCAACATCAACTGATCTTATTTACTGTCAAACTTTTAAACTTCAGACACTTTTTTTAAAAAGTCTGTGATAAGGTCTCAAGTAACACTACTGTTTATTTAAAAAAGAGAGCAATGTCTCCCGGTCCTCAAGTGATGTTAGCCTGGATAACTCCTACAGGGCTTTCACATTTGTAGAAAACGTTTCTCACTCAGACTTCACCCGGAGTTTCTCCTGCCAGACCCCCTAGTATTTTTTCCACAGCAAGTCCGAGTGAGCTGACGTGAGAACACAGCAGGATATTATCCGGAAAATTCACCTTGAGCCAATGGGAGAGGGGGGGGACATATTGTCATTATAGCATCGTATAGCGGACTCCGTTGTTTCGTCTGCTACTTCTGTGTATTTTTTTTATGTCACGTCTTACCTCAGTAGACCCCCCCCAACACTATTAGCAACACTGTAGCAATGACTACAACAGGAATCAACATTTTGCTCTGTGTTCTATTGTGCAATTAAATCGCATGCAAATGAATCTCAGATTTTCCACACAAAATTATAGAAAAAGGAAAAAAGCGCTGTGATTCATCTTCATGGACCTTCCATTGCTGTCACCTCATTTTGAGGAGAGACACTCAGGTAATGTAGCATACCCGGAGAAGGGAGGGTTATTATCCTATTAGACCCTATCAGACGGATGTGAATGCTGTTCTGGTTACAGATATTGAACATCAGCCCAACTAGCAGTGCGGAGCAGATCAAATCAAGTCATCAAAAGATCCTTCTCACATCAAAGCCCTGAGCAGACCTGGGCCACGTGCCTGAAATACCAACAGTGCCCAAACAAAAAGCGGAGCTGCCAAACGTGGCCCAGCGCTCAGACGGCTGCCCACTTCAAAGGCTGGGATCCGCTGTCCAAGGTCATTACAAGAAGGTATACAACCCAAAATCACCAGCGGTCAGCGAAGGCGGACAGAGTAGAAACCACAGAGGACTTACCATCAGGAGTCTGCGCCGGAGTGAAGTGAGGAGGTTTGTCTGAAAGAGATAAAAGAGAGAGAAATGGGTTTTTAGTTTTCAGGGGATTCAGACCTCCCAAGGGTAAAAGGCCAAGTAATTGAGTTGCTACAAAGAAAAGAGTGGGACATTCTGACTGCAGGCATTGCTTTTCAATCTAACACCTTTGGATGCAACGACCAAGGCCCTGCAGGAACCCAGCTGAGCTAATCGACAGCAGAACATGTTAGCACCAGCAGTAACATCGCTGTTTTGAAAGTCTCTCTCATCCCAAACCACACAGCGTGACTTCTGATACATGAGAATTGAAAACGGGGGAAGGGATCTTGTTTTTTTTTGGGGGGGGAGGTTAAAAAGTGTGAGATTTGAGATTTCAAACACTGAAGACACACTGTGCACCAGTCAAAGAGCTTACCCAACCCCCCCTCCCCCAAACACATGCAGAAGAAATCAGCCCCCCTCCCCTCCCCCCCCCCCACCATAATATATCAAATGACATCATGCTAGTCTGCAGGTCGACACCCAGCAGACCATGATATAATGCTTGTTGGCTTGTGGGAACCATAAAACAAGACCTGTAGTGTCAAATGACTGAGTATGGAGAAACACTCAGGGGACAACTCTCATGAAACCTGATGAAACCTGAGCCCTTTGCCGTTTGTACACCTTGGTGTTTGGAAATTGGGTCATTCTTCACAATGCAATGCCAACGGATGAGTAGATGTAATGGGAAATAGGCTATACTGTTGTACTAAAACAAAAAGCAAGCAAAAACAGAATCAGCACTTCAACTAACATTTACTTCCACTTTTCTATTAATCCGATGATTATTTTTTGAAGCTCAAAATTGCCCCAAAAATACTGAAAAAGCAATTTCCCAAAGCCTTAGGGAATGTCTTCAACGTGGTTGTATCGTCTGGCAAACAGTTGGGAACAAAAAAAAATCTTATTTACAAAAAAACTAGACGGAATGAAACAGCGAACTCTCACAATTGACAAGCTGGAGCTGGAATATGTTGCCATTTATTTGCTTTCGTTGATCCCCTATTCATATTCTGCTAGATTAATGTTCTGTTGGTTGGCTGATTAATTAAACAACTAATCATTTCAGCACTCAACAGAAACATGAAGTGGGATATCTGCCTGTTGGTTAGCTTGGCAATTATGCAAATGCTAAGCAGACATAATAGAGGTGGCACAAAATGATGCAAAGCTGTAAACAAAGTGAGAAGATAGGCATTTGTTCAGAAAAGGAAAATACCCACAAGTCAGGATTGTATTTGGTGCAAATGTAGAAGTGAGAAAATAGTGCAGTGTAGACCTGCTCTTTATGCAAATTAGGATCTTTCTTTTTTGTATTTGGTGCTTAAAGAAAAAGAAAAAAAAAAGATTGACGTGTAGGACTGAATTTCTAAGCCAAGGCAGATATTTATTTGAAAGGAAGTGTAAGAATTGCAGGTAATTTTCAATGTTTGTTCAAATCTGTCCATGCTCTGTCCGTGTTTTCTGTGACATGTTGTTGATTAGATATTAAAGATAAAGTCTGGCCCAAACTGAAATATTTTTAAAAAGTAAACACGTGCTAAAAATGTGAGAGACCCCACAATTGATGACTAATAATGATAAATTTAACACTGTTGTACCAATAGTATGTGGAGACGACCGAAACAGCACACCACACACTGAAACATTCACCGACTACCACAGAGTCAGAGTCATGACTCTGAAAACAGTCAAATGCAACTGTAGGGTATTTAAACATGGCTGACAACTAGGAGGAAGTGACTGTGTGACTGAAAATTTTAACGTACAGGGAAAAAAAGAACGCTAAAGTGGAAGTTGTGGGGACGGGGTTGACCTGTGACCTGCCAAGGAAACGCAGATGTAAATTAGCTCTAAGCTAACTCTGGTACAACGCAAAAAATGGCAACATTTACTTTCCTTTACTTACATAAAAAAAATCTAATCTAATCAAATGTTGCTGTCCAAGCATGACGTCAGTAAAAACTCATTCAGTGCGGATGTTGTTCTTCTTCCATCAGCTTGTTGCCAAATTGGCTAACGTTTCATTCCAAGTGACAATCCACAGAGTGCGTCCCCGGCTGTCCTCGGGGTCCCCCACATAGGAAAGGGGATCGGATTATAAAAATTTAACATGTTTGAAATTTACATTCTGAAATCCATGAGGCCCCAATATTCTTCTTTACAGACTGGATCACTCTTAAATCTGATGAAAACCACCAGATTCCTCCTCCACGACTACAAAAGTAATTTTTGGAGGGGGAAATGGGCCCAAAACTGGCCTGTTTATCCACTGATCTATCCGCTTTAATGTGAAGGTCAGACACCTATACCGACAGGAAAGTACCCGAGATTATAGAAAGTATTATAGCAAGCTTTAACTTATATATGGCTGCAAAACAATAAAGAAAAGTGTGCCTCTACTTTAAATACAACAAAACACAGTCAAACTAAATGCATCTGTTTCTCAAATAAAAGAAAACCATTGTCACCACTTCAGCAAATGGACATCTCCCAACACAACGTTAAAGAGACACACCGTGGTGTTACACTGGCCACAGCGCAACAGGCCCCTGGAATACTAAGCACGACCTAACCAAACCACCATCTGCGCTTCTGCAGTCAACTTCTCTGTCTGACTCACCGAGCAGAGCCCCAGTGAGTTGTCAGAGCTGCCTGTACTGAACAAACACACCAACACACACGTTCAAAACCGATGTGCAGCAGACCGGCCGTCTTTCCGATGCCTCTGTGCTGGGAGGGATAATGAGGAAGATAAAACACATCACATCAATTACCCCACTAACTCATTTAAAAAAAAAAACAATTTCACGAAGGCCCCCGTCAACCACAGCGCCGAAGCCTTCCTCAGGACTTCTGCGATACCCGTCAGCGTCCCCCAGGCACAGCTGAGTTTTAAATTTAGGCTCACTTCAAATTGCTTGTCAACAGCCAGGGCTTCGGGGGAGAAAGAGAGAGAGTGTGAGGTAGAGAAAAATGAGGAGAGGGGAGAGAAGAGGCGAGGCTGGTGTTAGAGGTGAATAATGAAGTGTCTGCTGAAGCTGTTTCCCAGTCAGTCACGATGGTAACTGATTTCCATCTGGGGGGGACTTCAAGAAACGCAGGAAAGGAGAGGAGCCGGAATTGGCATGAGGGGAATATTGGAGTTCTGTTTAGAGAGCATACACTTAAAAAAAAAGCCACACAGGCTGTATTAACTGCCTCCCATTTATAAACGTGTGTGAACAAACACAGACACAGATAGTCGTTTTATCAAATCGAGGCAAATCAGGAGAGTCTGACAGCGAAGGTGCCGCGCAGAGTTAGGTGAGACTCCGGAGGAAGCTCAATGATTTCCTCACATTTCCATAATGAAAGGACAAGATAAGGTCTTTCTGTAAACACATCAGCTCTTCCCATCTCCCTTTGCACCTGGCAAAGCGTGCGTGATTTCACATGCCTGTGTGAATGTCCCAACATGGCCATCTTTCACGCAATATCTTCAGCCGATCAATACGTGTCTGACTGTGACATTTAGCCATGTACGGGGGAAGAGCTGTGTGAGTGTATGTGTGTCACCTTCCCCCCACTTTAGTGTGTCTGATGTATCGTCGTACAGAATGATAAAGCAAGAGTGTGTCAGTGTGGGCTCCGTTTGCAAGGAGTGTGTGTGTGTGTGTGGGGGGGGGGGTTTACAAACTGTGTGCGTATGTGTGTGGGCATGCTTCATCCCATATGGTGACAATAGAAATTGTGAATCCGAGGTTGCACAACTCCACTAACACCCATCCTCCCACCAACACATACACACACACACAATCACGTCACCACTAGCAGCACTATCACTATCCCATCCAGCTGTCCTTGTGGCCACATGGCGAGGGCTCTTGGCAGCATAATAGAGCCTCCTTCTCACTTCATCAATTTCTCCAGCGCACATTTCTTTGCACTCGGCCGTCTGAGAGGTGAAGATTGGCCCACTTTAACCCAGTTTGTATTAAATCTAATACAACCTGTCTGGCTGGAATTGATTGGGTAACAAGGTGAGGTTACAAATGAACCATCCCTCCGCCTGGTCGCCGACGTCTTCCAATTAGCATGACGAGGAACGACTGACAAATATGATAGAACGACACAAACCTAGAAAAGAATCAAGAGACCTTTTTTTTTTTTGGAGGGGACAAATGCAAAGAGATGCATCCAATGCAGTCGCATGCTCGGGGCGACAGGACTTTGCCTTGTACATGCCTGAAATGTCAACAGCCTGATAACAGACTAACAGAAAGTCAGAGGAAATGGAACAACAACCATGTAAGAGCATTCACAAAGCCTCTGCACAAATTCCATCTCCAACCCAATTTGGCAGCATGAAAAAATGACTGTTAGGACTGTGTTTATTTACTTATTTTCCCACTTATTACAACACCCTCTTAAGAGATTATGTGGCACAAATCTTGCAGAGCCCACTTTGCAGAATTAAGAGGAATGTCACCTTTAACACAGACTAAACTGGCAAGGCAGTCAGAAATAGGCTTTTCTAAGTCTCTACGAGTGTGAGGGGAATAAACAAGTCGGTGTTAAAACAGGCAGGAACATTTCAGAAGGCATGACCTGGAGGTGACTTGTTAATGAAGTGAAAAAAGAAGGTTGTATGTTGTGTTAAGGTGACAGGTGAATGTCTGTTTCACTCATGTTGTGGGGGCAGATTATCACCCCTTTAGGGCTAAATGTGTCATGAGTGGGGCTGAAAATCACATCTCAATAAGCACTGCTTGAAATTTTTAACTGTTTTGTAGAGAAAAAAACAACAACTATTCCACCAATCATGTGTTTTGACAAAAGACAAACCTCTCTTGTCACAACTGCTCTCAGAAAACTCATTGCCTAAGGTTATACCGTGATGCCCATCAGCAAATCTGTAACCGGTAACAAAGGCTCACAAACATTTGGTTCTGCCTCTTAACGAGCTTCAAGTTTTGCTTTCAATAAAGAGTTCCACAAAAAAATAATGCTGTGGGAGCAGATGACGGGAGGGGCTGGGGCTTTCAAGGCCAAGAGACAAATTTTCATCCTCCAAAGACATTTAATCCCTATTTAATACTTCATCCCGCGGTTCAAAGTAAATGCCAAGTCTTTGGAGACGAGATATGATGCAATTTTGCGAGACTGCAGACACAGAGTCAAGGAAAAGGGAGGCTGGTGCTTTACTCGTTCTGATGTCCCTACTTAACGTGCAGATAAGGCTGTCATGAGAGAAAAAGTGAGCTAGGGTTGGAGGGAGGCCTTTTGTTTCAAGAAGGTAATTTAATACAAGACACTTTTAGGATGCATCATTTTTTGTCTCATAGGGCCAATACTTTTTAAGGTTTTGGGGGTTTTGGCAAGTTTTCTGTTGCCAAATGCTGACTAATACATGAAGGACATAGAAAGTGCTTTTAAAAACAAATCATTAGCTTGCTTGTTGAACAAACGTACAGTTGTTGAGGAACAGGAGCACCGCGAAGCCCAGTGTGGACGTTGCCAGCAGGATCAGACAGATGTTGCAGGGGATCATGAAGTAGCGCACCACCAGAGACACCTTATGCTGGTACCTTCGTTCCTGCTCTGGTGGTGTTGGCGAGGGATAGTGGCACCCGCTCATGCTCCACTCCAACGACCCCCTCCCCTCCAGGGTGGAGGAGATGACGGGCCGTGGAGGGCGGCGAGCGCTGCCCAAAGACCCGTTGGAAAAAATGATGGCGGTGGGGTGAGGGCAGAGGATGAAGATGAAGATAAAACAAAAAGCAAAAGAAGGTGCGTAATGGGACGGTGTTTCAGCTGTGGTTCCAGCGGGGCACCGTGGCGGGGACCCGGTGACTTATTCTTTCGGAAAATCGCAGCAGGACGTTTTCAGTGGTTTCCAAGCAACACATTTTTTGAGGTAATAACATCCATTTGGTGAAAGAGGACAGCGAGGGGGGACAGGGACTCCTACAGCCCCCCACCTGTCCACACGACCTCCATTCTGCCGTGCCCGTCGGGGGAAAAAAAAACAAACTAATGGGCTATGAGTGTGCAAGAATGTGTGTGCGTGTTGTAAAGTGGTTTATACTTACAGTGCAAACATGTGTGTGGATTTAAGTGGGTGGTGGTAATGTGTTTTGTTAATGTGTGCTGGTGCGGTTTTTCACATGTGAATCTGTGTAAGATGCACTTAAGCCGGTAATTAGTGCATTAGGATGTGGGGGGATTTTGGACAGTCAAATATCCACACAGAAAACTTCCAAGCAGAGCGACAGTAAATCCACAAAAGGCAGCGATCTCCTTTGGTGCGACTGACCCTGGCTGGTAATTAAATGGATGTGGAAGGGGTCCGGAGATGCAGGCTCCTAGAGAACCCCCCACCCGCCTCCTTTCCTTGTCAAAAGCCTCTATAAACCAAGCCAAGGTCTGGTGCTCACAAACAACACGTGTCACAAGTATTTCCGACGAAGGGACAGCCGAGCATCTTTTTCAGCCTCCCTGTGGCTTTTGCCTTTGGGTCAGCAGGGATTAGCTTCTCTCCTGAGCCATGATTTACCCGATGTGCTACTAACTCAACACAACTGCTTCTTTGTATCCACTGGTCCGGTGCTTTTAGTTTATGGTCCGGGAGCTGCTGTCAGAGTGGAGAGATATACGACCACGGCGCGTAAGATCCGTCCAAACCTGACACCGTCACTGGAGCAACTTGTATCGGCCGTAGCGTGATTAGCCTGATGGCTGGAAGGCAGCTGGCTCTCCCTTCGCTAAACCATATGCTCTGGGGTACGCAGAGAGGGCTTGATTTTCCTTCCCTTCTCCCCTAGCGTGCCTTGCCACTCCTCCTCGGTTCAATAACCTTTATTCCTGCCCACTGTCATGGAGTTGGTGAGCATCTGCCCCCCCCCCACCACCCTGCTGGTGCACTGTGGCTGAAAGCAGGGCAGAAGAAGTGTCAGAGAGGGGGGGAAAGTTGGATGCAGGAATGATCGCAATCCCCACTAGACCTGTCAGTTCACAGCCGTCTTCCTTTTCCAAGCAGCTACAGATGAGAAGAATCTAAAAGCATAAACTCATGGAGAGAAAAGCCTGTGGGTGATCACAAATCAACCAAGGAGCTCGAGGCGGAGATTTGTTGGGCTTTCATCCCTCGTGTCAGCACCCTCGCAGAGAACTCCAACCACATAATGAGAGGAAAGGGTTCTCATTGCGTCTTGATCCTCGTAAGACTCTGGGCTGATTCAACCTCTTTTTTTTTTTTTTGCCTTCCAGGAAAGAACTTGTCCAGTTTTTTCTCTCTTTCTCTGGTTTGTCCTTTTACGCTTCCACAAGCATCCAGTCCCTTTTTCACCACATTGCCGGCATCCAGAAGTGCTCTAGGTTTCCTGGTTGCAAGGATTTATGCACCAGCTCTTCCTCTGTGGGGATCCAGCACTCACTGGCAGCCAAAACAACAAATTAGGCTCCGGGTATTCATCGTGCGCTTAATCCCCCAGGCAGCAGGTAGTGGTCCCAGTGTCAGCGCACTCAGTCAACCAGCTGTAGTAAGGTTGAAGTGAGTAAATGAGAGAAGTCATCGGACAGACAGGCTACACAGAGAGAGAGAGAGAGAGAGAGAGAGAGAGAGAGAGAGTGAAGTAAACAGGACTGAGGACCAGTGCTGGCAAAAGGAAAAGCAGCTCCTGACACTTCGCTTTTTAGAGGAAAACAACAGCGGCGTGTTGCTGGTTTCCCAAACACTCTCCTCCTGAGCGCTCCTCTCTCAGCCCTCAGCCGGCGGAACGGATGAGCGCATAATGAGAGAGCGAGCGAGATAGTGCAAGAGAGAGAGAGAGAGAGAGGAGGGGGGAGTGGTTGAGGGGCTGTCTTTAACAAAGACAGAGGGGAGGAGGGGTTGGAGTTGGGTGAGGGAACAGGGAAAAAAAAGAAACGAGCTAGAATAAAGGCTTTGGGGAATAGTACTCGAGTCCTGTCAGAGCGGGAAGGGGGGGCAGCAACAGTGCAGCAGCTAAACAAAAGAGGGCCACAGTCTTGGAAGATGTCAACCAAGTCCTCCATTTGTTTATAGCCTAATCAAAAGAAAGTCTCTTCCACAAGAGCTGGGGAATTTCCACAAAGATTTAATGAGGCAAACTGAGAGAAAATAGGCCTGGGGAGGGAGCGAGAAAGAAAAACTTAAATACATAAAAGTCAATCACGTATTGAGTCTCTCCAAACAGCCTAACCCACTTGTTTTTGACCGATATGCGCAGTCAGTGCATAAATAAGCCTTAGAAACACTGCATTCGTTCCACACTAACAAGCCAATACGCAATTAATTATCAATCCCATTTGGACGTTTTTTTTCTGACTCACTTTCATGGCAACTACATCTAGGTTTCTTTTTCCCCTGTGTTAAATAATGTGGCAAAATGGAGTAATCAGCACATCTGGCAGATGATCTGAAGCGGAAACATTTGCATCTATTCCATAGCATGTCATTTGTTTCAAAGCAGTGCATTAATGTTTTTTTTTCTAATGCGATAATGAGGTCACAATGAGGGGTGTTTACGCTGTTTTTTTAACAAGACCGTGCATCAATACCCACTTTGAACAAACTCGATGGCACCAGGCAGCAGATGCAAGGCACTATCAATCATCAATTATTTATGGTTCTTTTTCACTCTCTCTATCTCTGTCTCCATCTCAGCCGTTCATCCCCCCACTTTGGGCTTCATACAAGGATGTGTACAGGCATACACACATACTCGGCGACTTAATGCATCCACAGAGGAATTGCATGAATGCACAAACAATTGCCTCTTCTAGAAACTAGCACATACATACAGAAAAATGGTTCCTTCTTTTTCTTTGTCTGTCTGTCTTCAGCCTTCGACCTTACACAACTTGGACGCACACTTCAACAGTCTACCTTGGACCACACTCTACCACACACACACACAAACACACACACACACACACACACACACACACACACACACACACACACACACACACACACAGGTAGGTATCTTGCTGCCCCTGAAGTCATTTATTTCTTTGGACAGAGTGTTCATTCCCAAGCCTCAGCTGAGCTCTGTGTGGGGGAGACCCTTATAGAAGGAGAGCCAGGGTTTCAGCCTGCCTGCTGAGGGTCAATAGTTCACCCCCACATCATCAGCAGCAACACAACCCATAACAGAGGTGTCTCCGCCTTTTTCTACGCTTTGGAAACCCAAGACAGTCCACATCAGCTCTCACATTGCATAACAAAACCCTGATTGATGTACTGACTGAAAAGAAAAAAAGAAACAGCTGCTGTCTCATTTGCTGCCTCTCTTTTGTTTCTCTTTTCACTTTAAACCATAACTGTGTCTTTTTCATCATGTTTATCGTTAGAGGATGAGGGAATAGTGGGTGCAGCGCGAGGTTAAAACAATTACAATACACAGAAGTGCATTACACAGTGTGACCATGAATAAAATAAAAGCTAAACTCTCCCAGCAGAGGGAGGTAAGGAGTCAGTCCAGCACTCTGCTTTGACGCCGAGCACGACCCAAATAGGATCTTCCATCGACATCAAAGCTGAGCTGCTTTGATCCATTTTTAATGGCACAAGTATCGCACAAGGTTAACATCTCTCTCCGAAGGCTCTGAAATGGCAATTTCCATTAAGGAGCCAAAGGGGCTGCTCTCCTGTTTAATGGTCTGGCAGGAGTAAGAGTTGTTAGTGTGTGTGTGTGTGTGTGAGTGTGTGTGCAGTTCTTAAAGCAGAGGGTAAGAAATTTGCCTAGTTCAATAACTGATTGACAGTGATGCTTCAATCAGAGTGTGTGTGGGTGTGGGTGTGGATGTGTGTGAGAGTGTTTGTGTGCAGCCCAGCGCACATCCAGGTTTTCTGGCTGGCTGGCACTGATCTCATTGCGCTAAGAGAAAAAAGTTGTTGCCTTTTCTGAATGAGAACCCCTCCTCCAAATAGCTAAAGAGATTGAAATGTGAAAATTAGTCTGTGAACATAATGAAATCAATAAATCGGGGCGCCGGTAGCATAGTGGTTAGTGCGAGCAGCCCGGGTTTAAATCCGACCTGTGGCTCCTTTCCGCATGTCTATCCTCACTCTCTCTCTCCCTGATTTCAGACTGGATCCACTATCCTATCTCTCCAATAAAGGCACAAAAAGCCCACAAATAAATCTTAAAAAAAAAAAAAAAATACTCTGCATCAAGGAAAGACGTTGTTTTTATATTTGCATCATCTCTATATAGAATACACAGAAGCTACATTCCAGCTGCTCTGCCACAGGTTGGAGGATCAGATAATCTTAAATAATATTGTTTCAACTGTAGAATATTAGCAGGAGCCTAATCAGCATTGTTTTGTGTTTAGAGTCACTTTTAAGAGTGCTATGATGTAAAGAGCAGAACATGTTCATGTGAATGATGTGTCTAACCCACACATATGTTTGGGTCTGGATTCTCCAGGTAATGGCTTCAAAGTGTCTGACAACATCACATAAATGAATGATCCCTATCAGATTGATCTTGTAGTTAAATAAAGTTATTTCAATGCTAAGCAGAGAAAAGGCCGGTATATCGTCTCTCAAAGGAACCAGACTCCTTTGGAAAAAAAAGCCTTGATTTATCTTGACGAACTCCTGATTTGCTTATCTACAGCTGTCTAGACATGTTTTTTTTATTTGAAGATTTATTTTGAGGCTTTTTTATTTCCTTATTACATAAATGGATGGATGGTGGATAGAGTTGGAAATCAGGGAGATCGATAGAAAAGGGAGAATTTCATACTACAAAGGAGCCACAGGTTGGATTCGAGCCTGACCGCCCACTTGGACTAATATTCTGCACCGTCTGTCTCGTGGCTGCAGACTGAAGGAATCTAATTAATTAGACTAATTTTTATTTTTTTATTTTTATTTTTTTACAAGAAAGCACTTTGAACTACCTAATGTACCATCTGTCTACATTATAGAACTTCAAGATATTAATCAGCTGTTCATCTTGAGTCTGGTTCTGTTCGAGAAAGCCTGTTAAAGGTCACATAATATCCTAATTTTCAGCAAGTTTAAATAAGTCTCAGAGCTCCCCAAAACATGTTTGAAGTTCTAAATCCACTCTGATCCTTTATTTGATCATAAATAAGATCTATAAACCCCTCTATTTCAGCCCTGCTCAGAACAGGCTGTTTCTGTACCTTTAAATGTAAATGAGCTGTGTCTGACCACGCCCCCTCTCTGGAAGGGCTTTGAAGGCTTGGGCTTTTTTTGCACCATGCCCCATTGTTTACGGTGAGAAGGCAGACTTAGAGGACAGAACAAACACTTAGCTGTGGGAGTGTCACCTATCTGGGGGAGGGATTACTGCCCTTGTGATGTCATAAAGGGAAAATCTCCAAACAGCCTGTTTGATCACACATTTTCTGAAAAGTGGAGCAGGCTAAAGACGGAGAGGATGGACTTCTCTCATAATTTAGTTTGCAGACAGATAGGGACACATACCAGTGAGGAAAACATGATAAATTATATATTGCATAGTATGTGACCTTTAAAAGGAAGTTTTTTTCCTTGTCACCGTTACTTGCTAAGTGTTTTGCTCATGGTGGATTACTGTTGCGTCTCTATAAATAATATGACAACGAGCACAGTACAGGCCTGCTCTTTTTGTAAAGTGTCTTGAGATTTGTAATTAAATGGCGCCTAAACAAATACATATTAATTGATTATACTTTCATACGCTCATTTGTGATACACGACAAATGAGAAAATAAAGCCAGTCACCCTCCACAGAACTCTTTCCTACAGACGACACTCAAATCACTTTATATCAAATTTGCATCAACAACAATTTAACTGCAGTGATGATTCACCGACATGTTAAATGTGACAAAGCACCCACGGGAGGGCTCTCTCAAAAATACTTTCAGAGCTGATCAAATGAGCATTACTTAGTAATTAAACCTGTTTGTATTACATAACACGCTTATTTCAACGACCCATTGACGGTCTCTGGGTAATTTTCACCTAAAGTTCACCTACACAGAACAATCCTGGATCATGAAAGAAGTACCAGTTCTATTTTTCTGAATCTTTCGTCAAATAACTTGTTTTTGGTAAAAACTGTGTGTCAAGATCTGTGGCTAAATGGAACATCAGCAGCTTTGTACATTAGAGTGTATGAAAAAAAAAACCCACTGTAGATGAATACACCAACATCCCATTAGAGCGGGATTCTGTCCATTTTTTTCAAAAGCAGGAGCTATCAAAAGCAAAGCTGTTGCCTTCACTAATGGCATTGGAGATCATCCTTTCCTGCTGTCCATTGTAAATGGGGTTTTTAATGATGTTGATAAAAAAAAAATAAAAAAAAAAAGTCTGTCGGAAAATTTTAGAATGGATTTTGGTAATTGCTTGCACTAAAGCCTGTCTACTGGCCTACTCAAGAATTCATGTGTGCTTCATTTCCAAGTTAATTCACTGATAAATTTGTCGCATTGGGGTTTGTTTAACTATAGTTGCATTTCTATGGTTGGATATTCAGTTTGCTGCTATTCCAGCCAATGAGGTTTAAAAGCCTAACGAGCATATGTTTACAGTAATTTTCAGTTTTTGTTTTGCCCTGCTGCCCCATTCTATGTCCATGGAGTGACAGGTCTTTAAAGGTATCTAATTCCACTGGACCTATGCACTCATGGACACAGATTGTGCTTTCAGAGTCATTATGTGGACATCAGAAGGCCATGTTGAATTCTTCATGTGCATCGAGCCGTGCTGCCTGCTCAGTGGAGGGAAGCCAAGACTCCTCACCTCACCCAGCAGGCTTCAACAGCAGGATGCTAGCAGGTGGGCCAATTGTCTCGCCACGGTGCTAATTCCAATCGTCATAACTTGGACTTCACTCCAGCACCCAACGGATTCTCAGACTTCCCTGTCATCAGGTCTCCAGACTGAGCAGCACTTTATCTAGCAAAAAATGAGAACAGGGCCTCTTACAGCTGTGCGTGGCTAACAACATTTACCTCGGCTGAAGTGCAACTCAGGAAAAAATATCAGGAGGCACAAGGATAAATAAACATGAGGGACAAAGCCAAGATGCTTCTCAGACTTGTGTCATCATGACAACCAAGCATCAATGCTGCGACAGGAGCATAAAAAAATATTCGACAGACGTTCAATACTTTTTTCACACTCTGCAAGCTGACATTACAACTGTGCTCGTCATAAATTATCAAAGTCTATGAAGCTCTTCTAAGGCCGGGCCAAGAATACAAACCTTTTTTATTTGTTAAAGCAATTTTTTGATAAGATTGCATAAAGCACAAAAGGAGAAATTTCACAAATGTTCTTTATAAATAACTAACATTTTCATAGTGGAAAGACTTCAGGATATTCTAAGATTTTCATGTGTGTACCAGAGTGGGCAGAGATCAAATTCAGATACAATCTCGTATTCAGTCTCCCACAGGGGAAGCAGATTTTAACAACACAGAGATTGAGATTGAAAAAACAGCCAATGGTTATACAAACACAGATTTAAAAAAAGAAAATGTTGTGGTGAGCTTCTAACTGTCTCATTGAATATCTGTCAACAGTAGTAAGATAGCTAACCAGAGCCTGTGGATCTAGAGGGTTTACCTTTGCTTGCCAACACAATCTGCAGCTCCATCTCCATGAAGTCTACCTGTGGCCTTGGTCTGAGATAATTATCGAGACTTTCAAATCTAATTGTACAATCTAATTGTTTCTCTTGTTATCTGGGAACCCTGATCCATGTGGGACCAGTTCTGGAAGTTGAAGTTTGAACTGTAAAAACCCATCATATTACTATGTACTGGTCCAAACATCTGTTAAAGGAAGAATATGTGATTTTTTTCACACGTAAATATAATAGAAATCAAGTATATCCTCTGAAAATAACTCTGTGAGTCGTGACTGTCTACAATGAGTGTGACACCCGAGTTTTGCTGCGAGCAAAATAAAGAGCGCTAGCATTAGCATGCTAACACAACAATACAGCGCGAGTTGCTTTGGTTTCATGCTGGTGCTCAAGGGCGACATCTGCTGGATCAAAAAGTCGTCTATTCTTCCTTAAAGGTAACAAACCAGTTGTCTCCTCAGATTATTGGAGCGGATAACTTTGAATATATTTGCCCAAAAACCCTTAAGCCCCCTAGAGCAAAATTGTATGAAGTAAAAGAACCTGTCTGTCTAAATACCGCCTAACACATCACGTCAATATCTCCAAGAAGTACTCAGAAGGGTTGAGTTCTTGTGACTGTGAAGGCCAAATGAATGCGTCACATCATTTTGATACTCATCAGACAGTTCAGAGAGCCCTTATGAATCATTCTCATTAGCATGCCTCAAACCCCAGCCCTTAAAGGCTTTATATGCAATTTTTTTGATCCAGCAGTTGTTGCCCTTGAGCACCAGCATGAAACCAAAACAACTCGCGGTGCTTTTCTCTAGTTCCTCAATTTAACAAATTTTATTTGCAAGGGGAGGAGTCAGCCGGACGTCCCGGCGATATAAACAAACTGAAGATAGGACTGGGAAAACTCTGAAAATATCACAGACAGTGGGACTCGGGTGTTACACCCATTGTAGACAGTCATGACTCACAGAGTTATTTTCAGAGGATATACTTGATTTATATTACATTTAAGTGTTAAAAATCACATATAAAGCCTTTAAACATAGACTCAAAAGAGATTTAGCTTAAAACACTCCAGCCATGTCTTTAGACTAAACATGAAAGTTTTCTTTTAAATGTATGACAGGTTTTCATTTCTCTCTTCATATTTTAGAAGGTGTGGTGTCTGATTTGAAGTGTTAACATTCTTCTCATGACAACCCTATTTGTGACTCAGTGAATGAAGGTACTATGGTGCAGCGTTGATGTAAGTGTGAATGAGCGAGTTCCCACTCTGGTCGGGCTCCACACATTGTGACTCACAATGTGACACATCGCCCGGTGTCTGATGTCAGCTCGGGCACACGATGACGTTGATAGCAGTGAGGCGCAGCCCACAGCTGAACATGAATGTTCACAAATGCAGGTAGGATCCATGCGTCCGGGTCATCGTGACATCTGGTGTTTGGACAGAATATTCACGGGTCTAATCTCTAATATGGCCTTAATAGTCGATTAATCTCTATTTACAGGCTGCATCAAAATATGAATATTTAGTCCAATTATTCGCTTATTGTATCCCACGAGTCTGGATGATGATATTTGTATTTTGTCCCACTTCTAACTATCAGTGCTAGTTATTCCAACACAGTTAGAATAATCAACATTTTGCTATTAGTATTATTGCTGGAGGGAACTCGCTTTGTAATTGCACTTATAAAGTGTATATTTTATGGGCTGATTATTTCTGCTTTGCATTCAACTTAGAACAGAGCTAACGATTAAGCATACAACAATATGTTTTAGCTCTAGAACACTGTTCAAAAAATATGCCCAAAGAATATAAGGCCTTTCATGAAGATGTGCTCATAAAGTTTGCTATTGGCTTTTACTAAAATCCTGGGCATCCCTTGCACCCCTCAGCCAATCAAAAGGAGCCTCCAGCCAACAAAGTCCACCTGGCTACACTCAACACTTCTGGCCACATTAGCCTTTTCCTCCCACTCCGCATCCCACGCTGCCATGAACTGCTTTTTCAGCCCTCGCAGAGCCAGCTTTTTCGCCCGGGGACTCATCCAGGACCTGTCCACTGCTGGACATTCAGTCTGCTCTCAAATGGTGGGGATGGTGTTCCTCGCCTCTAGGCTCATCTGGGGCCAGAAGATATGGATCCTCAGCCTGAGGGCTAATGTTCTTGGCCCTTCTGCTTACTAACCCTCCACCTTCCTCTTTCTGCTGGTCTTCTAAATTAGGTGGAAATTCAGGAGGAGTAACATGTTATCGGCCAGCTTTGACTTTCTTGCCAGCCCCTCCTGCACCCACCACAGTGCCCAAACCAATAATGACGACAGGATGTAATATCCTCCTTGGTCCACTGCTTTGCCCTGTTTATTCAGGGCTTCAGCACCAACATTTTCCAGTTATAGCCACGTAGGAAATTAGTAGACAGTGAAATGAAGACAGAGGGAGATTGACATTGCATTAAAAAAAGGGTGACAGAGAAAGACAAGGTTTGAAGAGAAGAGAGAGCAACCTGTGAGCTCGGGGGCTGGAAGCAGAGCTAGTGGAGAGTGACACTTCTCCATGTGGCTGGCATATGGAGCCAATTGTGGCAGCAGCGCAGGAAGGCTATGAGGCGGGACTCAGAGGAGGAGTGGCTGGCTCTGACACCTTTTATACAGGAAGGGCAACGCTGAAGGATGATACAGATGTCAGTCTCTGGCCAAGTCAGCCATCTGTCATACAGAACTAGCCAAGTTACAATGGCCTCGACATACTGAGTGGTAGCAGCAGGACACTTGTGATGACCAGTCATTAGAAGCTGGGAGCTGTCTTTTTAGCACGGCCAACAGCGGCTAACCTTGTATGAATGCAGACAGAGGACAGAAAGATACACAATTAGGGAAAGTTTTATACGATGTTAATACTTTAAGGGAAATGTGTAAAAGTACTAAAGTGTTCAATATAGCTTTCCTTCTTTTTTGGGACTGTCTGCACCAAAAGTATGACCATACAGACTGCCAACAGCTAAGCTTACTATGTCCAAATTGAAATTATAAATGGGCTGCAACCCTGATTTACCTGGACTTCTTCCATCCAGCACCCTAGTCAAACCTCCAGAAGAAGTCGGAGTGAGCCGATGCGTGAATGTATTGAGTAATATTCAGTTTCATTTTTGAAACTTGTATTTTTGGACAGACATCTAAATAACAGAACAGTGAGACCAAAATAACTTCATTTCCATACGGTCCTTTAGGTGTTTCCATTTTTAGAACTAAATGCATCTTGGGAGAGATAAAGTGTGTATACAAGAGTATTGAAAATATGTCGGGAGGAGAGAGACTAGAGAGATTTTAAACTGGAGCTTACTAAGTGTTCTGTACCACAAAGCGTCTTCAATATGTGCTTGTGGGACAGTTCAGACTTTGACTGACCCTTTTCCGTCTTCTTTTCCCTTTTCGTCTCTGTTGATTTATTAATTGGGATTCATATTCAGGAGACGCACACGCATACAATTTGCACAGGGTGAATTTATTCCCGTTAATGTTGACTTCATGACTTTATGTTTAACTGCCTCTAAAATTACAATTTATGTGCAATCTGAAAACACTTAGCTGTGCCAAGACAATTATTGTTTTGATGATCCAAAACCTTCTCATAAAATAAAGCCCTGCAGCGATATGAGGAAACCATGAGGATGCAGTAATATAATACAAGGAGCAGGACTATGTGGAAGCCAAGATTCTCAACAGTTAGTGAGATAACATGCATGCTGTAAAGTCACATTGAGGTGTCGTTTTAAAAGCTAACAAAGCGATGGGCCATGGGGAATATGTTGCAGACAACACGAGGGCAGCAAATGAGGCATTTCTTTATCATTTCTTTCTAATAAAAGGTTTCAGTTATTAAAAGAGCTGCACATCTGAAGCAGTCAGATTCCTCCTTCCTCAAAGCTTTGTTTTCTACTGTACACTGAATCCCCTGCATTGAACATCAAAAATCCTGCTTTTTCCACAACATATAATTACCGTTGCCTTTACCTTTGTGTAAGTATAGCGTGACGGATGAACATATATCGCTGTGACATACACACACTGTACACAAGCAGATTTACTTGATCGGCTTTGTCACATCAAAGCTGACAGTGACAAGCCATTATACACTGGGACCCTTTCATTTGCATTTACAGTAATGAACCCGCTCTCCTCCCTCTCACTTCCTCGTTCCTTTTTCTCTCGACCCGTCACCGGCTCATGGTGGCTGCACATCGCGCTGCGTCTCCTCAGATAGAGCAGAGAGGGAATATTAATTGGCGAGCAATACCCCCTTTTTTTGAGACGCAGCCCATAAACTCAATGTCTATAAATTATTTATGTGTCTAATCAGACGCCATGCGCTCAAGTTATTCTCTCAAACATGACAGCCACTGTGCTATTCCTTCTTTTCCCCCCCTCTTCGTAAATAATTCTGGTTCCTTTTGGTGGGAGTGCAGTCAGATAAAACTGTGTGGAAGTAAAAGGCCTAATCAAAACATGGTGCCACACTGACGAAATAACTGTTTTCTAGCTGCAATCACAGCCGGGAAAACGAATGATCTCCTTAGCACCAGGTATTAAAATGCATCCCATGTTCCGATGGTTTCATTCTGAGAGACTGAAAATGGATACAGTTCAGGTGTACACACACACACACACACACACACACACACACACACACACACACACACACACACACACGCACACACACACACTCGGCAACACAGATTTTAGCAGCCAGGTGTGAATGAAATGAGTCTGATCCAATAGGAATGCAGGCAGTGATTATATAACACAAGGATTCAACCAGGAACTGCTGACAAATCAAGCATCTAATAGAATTTAAGAGAATGTCAGCTTAAAATCAATGACCATTTAGATCATCGATGTGACCATCCATGTGAGGCAGGTCCAGGTTTCCATAGTACAAAGAGGAACAAAGATGAGTTTGGGGTTCAGAGGTGATGGGTCCATAGAACAAAACTCAGGACTTTCAGCCACAAACTTTGAATTTAAACCAAAAGTCAACCTCCTAAAAATGACCTACAAAATGTTACTTCACTTGAATCAACTAGAGCAGTGGTTCTAAACTGGCGCCAGTAGCCCAGTGATTCGTGTGCGCACCTAATGTTTAGAGGCTATAGTCTTCTGAGCGGACGGCCCAGGTTTGAATCTGACCTGTGACACATTTCCTGCATGTCATTCCCAACTTTCTCTCTCCCAATTTCTGGCTCTATCCACTCTGAATATAGACATAACAAGCCCCCCAAAGAATGCACCCAATACCCAGTACCATAGATAACGTGAACATAAAGTTGTATTTGAATCAAAGCACCATCAAGACACGATCTGGACCAAAGCTGAATGTCGACCATTGCAACCACCAACACCACCATTATCAGCATTCTTGCAGAGGTAAACCTGACTCTCCTTTCCTGGTTGGCCTGTGCTGTCCTGTGTTCAGATCAGGGGTTAGCAAGGTTAGCGCTGCCATAGGTGGTTTGCAGTTAGAATCAAACCAAAGCCTGGGAAGAGGACCATTATCGAGTGTAGACAGAGGAGAGTACCCGGTAAAGAACCATCATCACACGCCCCGGGCAGCAGACAGACAACAATATACCCTCCAACAACCCTGAGACCTGCTGTCTGTCAACCACAAGGCTTCAGCTGCTGCCTTTCCAGTCGCACACTGCTCTGAGACACACACACACACACACACACACATTTGTACAAGATAAGCACAATGACTTAGCATTCTTACTCAAAACTGAAGAAAATACTGAGACAGACAGAAACATTTCTTCCACTTCTTCAAATGCCAAAAGGTGCTGCAGGGTTAAAATAAATGGTTGACTGAAAATTTCTTTAGAGGAAAAAAAAACAAAAGGACAAGAGAGTGGAAATGGGATGGTTCAATGGATGTTTTATGAAATTCTTTGTCAAAAAAAGTTTATGGCCAGAAAAAGCCTCAAAAGTATATAGCTGCACAAACTGTGGGAGCCAGTTTAAAGGACTTACTGATGTTTCATGACCTCCCTTTTATGCTGTTCACAGCGACAGAGTCATTTAACTCACTCACCAAGACTGTGATTAGCAGGAAAAAACCCAGGTTCAAACTCCTGCTTTGACAAACATCATGCCTGCTTCGAGTGTCCTTGAACAAGATTCTTAATCGCATCAGGCTCTCCCGTGCTGTCCTCTAGCCTGACCTCTGACATCCATCTTTAAGGAGACAGCAGAAAAGAGATTCTCTCCGCAGAGATCAATAAAGTCTCATTCTGGCTGATGTTGGGTCACAGCAGAAAAACCTCAATCTTCCTTCCTGATTGGCCTCAATTTAAGCTTTTTACTCGTGTGGACAAAGGTGGCGTTACAGAGCTTTCTCAAAGAGCAAAGCAGGCTTTTAAAGCCTTACAAGTTACTGTAAAAACAATTCTGCTTTTTGCTGGTTGAAGCTTCAGGTTTGAAGTTTGGACAAAGAGACAGAATATTGTGGGTGGTCAAGAAATATACAGGGGTAAAAATTCAATTGTATAGCACGGAGTGAAAGTATATTGTACCCTTTATGATTCAACTATTTCATAGCATTTATGCTAACCCTTTGTGTAAGGTTCAAAGTCACATCAAATATAAAGTGTAAAGAGGTTGAGGCATTTAAAGGTTATTCATGAAATACTACACTAACGCAACCCCTTCTGTAAATCTTTGCATATATACCATTAATCACAAATAGATCAAGCTTAAGGTGAATCCATACGTGTTGTAAAATATATAACATGTTCATACTGAAGTGTATTGATATTTTCTTGAAACCTTAGTATCCTTGCACACTGCAAGGCTCTATTTGCTGTAAACTCATAGAAACCCTCAGGTATAAAATGTGTTTATGAGGTCTGCCTTTTGCCCAAAGCAACCTGGAATAGTTTGAAGTTACCATGTGCCCTTGAGTATGAGAGAAAAGGCACGTATATGAACTTCATGAAGTGGAGGCCGAATGGACAGATGGATGGACCCTGCAGTAGAAAGCAAACTCAGATTTCTGCACTAAGAGATACAAATCCATTCTAATAGAAGAGGGGGCATGGAACCAAAATCAATGTACAGTGACTCAATAGAAGGGGGTAACAGTACACTTCTTTGGACCCCTGATGAGACCTGTATGTGAACGTGTATGGATTTCTGCTTGTCCTTCCCTCATGTCCATCTGTCTTCATCTTCATTAGCTTCTGCACTACAGCCAAGATTCAATCAGGGTGTGAGCTGTGTGTGTCGACGTGTCAACACGTCTGTCATCCAGAAGTGGCGGGGGTGGAGTCAGGGGGAGGATGGTGGACTTGTTTTTTTTTTTTTTTGAGAGCAAATGCATGACAATGATGAGCTTGGCATGTCGCCGATGCAAGAAGCGGCCTCATCCATTATTCATCTGGGTAACAAACTGATAAACGAGGTAAATGAAGAGGAACAACGGCAGTGAAAATCATGCCGACGGACCGAAAGAGACACTTAGAAGCCGGCGGCACCAGCAGCATCCTGAGGTGCATGTTAATTTGCAGTGGGAAACAATAAGGTCTGGACACAGGGTCAGAGAAAGCAGCTTTGAGATTTCTTTAGTGCTTGAGGAGAGTGATGTAGAGCAGCAATGTGCTTCAAAAATGGGATTTATTTTCCCCCACAGAAGAATGTGCTCAGCTAGAAAATCCAGGTGTTATAGCAGGGAATCACATCTCTGCAGAATCAACAGATATAAAGAGGCTTTGTTTTCATATCATCAATCACCTAACTACCCTGTGCACCCACCAGCCTCCACCTCTGACCCCTCAGCCCTTTTTAGCGTCAGTACACAAACTTTATGCATTTTTGCAGCTTAGGTTACAGTCCCAAACATCTGCATGAGTCATGAGGTACAGAGAGAGAGAGAGAGAGAGAGAGAGAGAGAGAGAGAGAGAGAGAGAGAGAGAGAGAGAGAGAGAGAGAGAGAGAGAGAGAGAGAAATACACTTCTCATGTCATGCCAAATTCATACAACACGATCCCTACGAGACAGCGGGGGGATGAATTATTGCCCTGTTGCTACGGTAACACATCGCATGTGAAAAAAAAAAAACGCCATGCTGTGGTTTGAAAAATAGTAATTTGTGAGATTTTATTTCAAAACCTTTCTAGTTATGAGGGGGGAGGGGGGATAGACTGGGAGAGGGGGGTGAAAGAGAGAGAAATAGATTGACAGTGAAAGAGGGCGAGAAAGCAAAGAGACTGAGATACAGTGAGGAGAAAAGCGCGAGGAAGACGAAGAGAAAAGAGGCGAGGATTCACTTGCGGCAATTTGGAGCAGTGCTTTAGACAATTTGGGTCACTTCTGTCACCGTATTTCTATAAGGCACGCGGAAACACCTCATCTGCCATTCATTTCATTTCCATTCCAACACCTGCAAGCCATTTGCATTCTGTCAGTTTTACCTCTCCCTTTCATTTCTCGGCATGCCACTGCATTTTCTGAATGATAACATAGTGGCAATTTCTACACTGGGAAAGCACGGGGCCAGGACACAACACCACCTGCATCCAAAGCAGAGAGGAAAAGAGTGAGCCTTTTTTTTCTTTCTTCCTCCAATCCTGACTTTATTTCTCTTTCTTCCTCCTTTAAGTCCCACTCTCCTACTCCTCCTCTTACGTCTCCTACACTCAAGTTTCCATCGGCAATCCCCCCCAAAAACCCTCTTGATCAAATCCAGATCTCTGACCCCTCATGAGCACTTGCAGGGCCTGGTCACTCCCTTGGGACCTGTAGCCAGATCGCATGTCTCGCCTCTCCACAGCAACAAATGAAACAACCACTCAACAGCTCGTCTGATTGGCTGACATGAGAGCTATGCCATCACTCCTAATAGCAGAGCAGCACACAGCCACAGAGCTTTTCTTCTTCTGCATCACTGACACATTATTGCAGAGCCAGATTCAGGCAGGTTTCATCAAGTTAGATTTCACTTTTTTTTTTTCCTTCATCCAGTTGGAATGAAATATTGGCCCAATTTTGCCACTAGGAGTCAATGTGAAAATGAAAACCTCTGTAGTGTAAAGGAGAGAAGCTCAGCCTGTCTGGGCTGATCCCTCATGAGATTAAAACACGGGGAGAAAAACAGTGTGAAAAAAAAAACTAAAAGGCCAAAGAACTTCTAAAATATTCACAAAACATCAATATTGATGAGATATTTTAGGCAGAAGCGTGCAATTATTCTTTACTGGTATTCCCAAATGCCAGAGATGAAACTGTTTTTAAACTTTGAGGGATTAAGAACCTGTTCGCGGCACTCCGTGTTTACCGATCACGCCGCTCTGTGAAGTTCAACACCAAAGAGAACCAAAGGGATAAGAGCGAAAACAAGGATCTAACACCGGCGACTCCTGCTTTCTTTAGATCGGAGCACAAGCCCACTGCTGTTTGCAAGACAGGATCTCACTCCAGAGTTAATCCTTGAATTTCTTTTTCTTTTTCTTTCTCTTATCTTTCTTTTGTGAAGAAAGCTGTTTTTTTCAAAAAGTACCAACAGTAATGTTCAATGATTTTGTTATTTTTCTGCTCAGCCTTGGTGGACAATGCCGTTCAGGCTAAAAGCACCTCAAACTCTCCTCTATTCTTACCACACAAACCGAACATATCAGTCAGTGTGTCGAGCGTCAGACTCTTGCTCCGAAAGATTGACCAAAGACTAAACGTTTAAAAAATAAAAAAAGGAAAAGCCCCCAGGAAGAATCAATAGCCACTCACTTATTTAAAGTTAAATGTTTTCTATTGCTCATGATCAGGGCTTTCTTATTTCGATATAATGTATTAGTAAATTCATTGACAATAATAGTCATGATTTATCAGGTCCTGTAGTGCTGTTGCCAGGCAACAGAGGGGAAACTGTAGTTTGTCACTGCACCTGGCTAAGAAAAAGTCCTACACATACACACCTTTCTAAAAACCACAGCGGGCTGTGTTAACGGCTTTTTTATGGGTTATGCAAATGAGACACAACATGTAAATCAGCAAACACAGGTGCTGGTTGGATGAATTTTGTTCTTTTCTTACAGACCTTGGTCAGCTGGGATTTTGTTCTTTATGCTAAGCTAAAAGAGCGCTGGCTCAAGCTTCATGGTAACAGCATGGGCACGAGGCTTTTGTTGACTGCTTCTACATAAATGTATGACTGTTCCTGCAAAATAAAAATAACTTAAGTAACATCAATTTCTAATAAATCGCTGAGTTAGCATCTAAGCTAGCATCTTTGTTAGCAGCCAAGCATCTCATCCCGAGACATTAGATGTTAGAGAAAGAAAGACAGGAAATGTGGGGGATGACGTGCAGCAAAGGGCAGAGGTCGGATCAGAACCCACAGCATCTGCGACGAGGACTATAGCCTCTGTACATGTGGCGCAGGACATGTCCGCTTGACTATCTGGCTCTCCAACCAAGACGGAACTTTTAATTGAACGCCCAACTTCAAAAGTCGATTGATTATTAAAAGTAGCATTTCTTGCTAGTGCAACTAATAAGTAGCTAAAACCACCTTCATTTCAGCACCATTATTTATTTCCCTGTGCACATATTTCCACAAGTAGAATAAAAGAACTGTGTCAGGACAAATTGTGCATATTTACAACATTTTTCTCCCTTCAAGCCCAACCTTTTGATTTCTGCTGATCAGACAGGTATATTTCTGAGTAAGAATATTGCCATAGGCAGCTTTAAGATGTTTTTAACATGCGCACACACACCCTGCAAACCCTGTGTGTATGGGTGTGTGTGTTGGCTGTGGGGCTCCAGCCGTCCTGTGATTGAGAATCTAGGGCAAACCCCTTAAGTGGAGAGATGGGGAGAGGGAGAGAGAGATCATCAGAGCCATTACTGCGTGATAAATGATTTGCTAGCTGGTGAGTTGCCCTGGGGGAGACGGTGGGGTATAGTATATTTGTGTGTGTGTGGGTGGGTGGGGCGGTTAAACCTGTGGCTGACTTTTATAAAGATCCCCTGGCGCCCACATCCCGCTAATGCAATCTGCTTCATTACAGGGAGAAAAGGGGGGGGGGGGGGGGGTTGAAGGTGCTCTAACTGTTGAATCAACTATGCGCTCTTTCTATCACAGGCAGGCACACAAAATCAAACTTCGCCCCACACACACACACACACACTCTCAATCGCAGTCTCACACTCGCACAGTGCAGGCAATCACATCTCAGGGGAAGAGAAGCTGGAGCCCGGGCCGAGCCAAAGGAGGAGGAGGAGGAGGAGGCAAATTAGTGCAGAGTTGAAAGAGCAGAGTGGTAGACGGTGAGATGGGGGAGATTGGGAAAGGGTTAGAGCAGGCCAGGCTAGGGGAAAAAGACTGACTTCTTTAACAGGGGGGAGTAGACATGTGAGTTATGAAAGGGGGGGAGAGGTGTGAGAAAATAGAAAGAGTGAGCTAAATAGATTCAGGTGCAGTAAGAGAAAAAAAGGAGGATTTGTTATTACGCGTTGGAAAAGGGTCAATGAACAGAGAGAGAGAGAGAGAGAGAAGAAAACACATGGGAGCTGGGATGACAGCATGGAGCCGAAAGGGTGAGAGTAAGGAGGAGACAGTGAGAGGGTAATGGCTGGTGGGAGAGATGCATGCAGCTCCTGCCAAGACAGAGGAAGAACCTGAGAGGGAAAAGAGGTCGAGAAATTGAGCAGCGTAACCCTAAAGACCTTGCTGTCTGCTGGAGGAGAGTGCTCTGTGTAGGATGTGCAAGTTTGTGTCTACAACGTCGTACGTTGCAGAGTATGCTGGCAGGTCTGCCAGTTGGTGTCAGGTCTTCTGCAGCTACTGTATGTTGTTGAGATTTGGAGGGGAGGAATTTTGCCGTGATAGCCCCCAAGGGAGATCTCGATGCTGGGGTAAGACAGCCAGCCTGCCTGCCTGCCTGCTAGGCCCTGCCGGCTCCAACCTCTGGATGAGGCCCAGGAAGTGAGACGCAGCTGGATTGTCTCTGGCTCTAAGTATGAGTACCACATCACCAGCCAATATACATCCTGAGGTGATACACTAACACACAGGTGGAAGGATGAAGAAACTCAATGCATGCAGTTTGAACAGAGTAACTATTTTTGTCGAGATAATGCTCTTTTTGCTCTGTATAATTTCATCAACCATTTTCCACTAATTTCTGACATTTTGCAGGCAAATGATCAGCAGATTAATCACGACTAAAAATGACGGATTCAATGTTGCTGAAAATAATCATTAGCTGCAGCCCGTCCTAATGAAGTAATGTCGGGGAGGTTAATGATCACTGATATTCAAATATTAATTGTTTTTTCTTCTGATGAACAATTATCTTGGAATACAGAAAAAAAGATCTCAAATCAAATTTCTACAATAAGATTAAAAAGCCAAGTCAAGCTATCCAGCCTAAAACATAGATGTGCTGCCCTTTTTCAACATTTTTTCAACATTTTCCTCAACAACTAAAACTGTCAAGGATTGACTAATTATGTCTTGTCGTCAAAGAAGCTTCAGGAACCAGGAGCACAAGTTGCATGCCTAAAGTGCTACTTCAGGTGAAAGTCTTGTACACACTGGTTATAAATGTTCCATGAAGTGATCTTCAGATGATGGTTTTGCACAAAGGTGGTTTTGGTCTGAGGCATGGTAAACAGTGATGGGGAAGCTAGTCTACTTGTACAGCGTAGCGATGAATGAGGTTTCACTAGACCTAAGCTACACCACAGAGAAATGTAGCAAGCTAAGCTAAAGCAATAAAACAAAAGCAGCTTACAAAATTAAAGCTGTTTCAGTCAGGAACACTCTCGTCATAGACTTAACCATTTATTGCAAAGTGGAAATAAAGTTATACTTCACGCTTTTAGCTCTGCTTTCAAGATGCTCCCTGGGTTAGCCAACCAGCAGCCATGCTAGCTATATAGCATGTTGGAAATTCTTAAATTTGTGTTTGGAGTCTTGGAAGTTTTTCACTTTTATTGTACCTAGTAAGGTACATTCATGGTGGCTTACTCAAGGTTGCAGTCTATGGCTTCTGCTAGCTATCTGTGAGGTTAACCCCCGTTTGTAAGATCCCATGCAGTCAAATCATTGAAGGTATCAACTGAAGTATTGGTACGTGTTGCCACCGTCACATGGAGGTACGTCTCTCGCTGTGTAAGATAAAGGAATTGTAATCCTTGACAGTTTAATGTCATCCTGCAGAAGATTATTCGCCTTCTGCAAAGCCTGGGCAAATGTAAACCCCAATGCACAACTTGATCAAACAAAATTGGAGGCTCCTGAGAAGCTGTATGATTCAGAAAACAGTGAAGCTACAACCTCGCTGCTGAGAAAGCAGTTCAATCAGACAACTCCCGCTTCGAATGGTTTGATGTTTGTTGCAGCAGCAAAACAAAGCTTGAGTTTCGCGTCTAGGCTCCAGCCTCATCACTCCTCGCAGATTGTGTTACATGCAGAAATTTGAGGAGTGAGGAGATGATACCTTAAACCCCCGCCCCAGTTGGAGCCTGTAGGTGGATGCTGGGGTGGTGGTGGTGGTGGTGGTGGTGGGGGCTGATAGTAAAAGCGCAGTACTGGTGCAGAGCAGAGTGAGAGTCCAGAGGTATTGCAGCAATAAAGACCTCCAATTTGAGAGGATGTATTTGAGGTGATTGTGGAGAATGACGCATGTCAAGTGTGAAATAAGTGCAGCTCAAGTTTTTCGCCTGAACTAGCTTGCATTCATCGCTCCATTTCAACTATTTTCACCGCTGCTGTCCAACATAATAATATACAATATTGTGTCAATCAGTTGAAGGTTCTAGTTTGAAAGCTACAAATAATATGAGACACCATGTTTCATCTCTCACTACGTATTAAAGTTTTAAAGAAATATACTAGGCTCTGTTACTTCAATAAAACACAGCCTTAAAAAGCCCAGATGTCTGACCTTGGCTCAGATCAGGATTTAGCTCCAGAGGCCTAAAAGCTGATGATGCAAGACATAACTTAGAGTAAGCTTGATCATCCCTTCAGGAGAGTTTATCTTTGCTCAGACCCATATCCCCGAGTCAATAATGTTGACTCATCGACCACACTTTCCTCTGTTGTCGATAAAGCACATTGAAGCCTTTTAGCTTCTGCTTTAAACAAAGCAAATGACCCCACTGACTGACGGAAACCCAGGAAAACAGACGCCATTGCTGATAGTACAGTCATAGGGCTTAAAACAATGTGTGCTTCCTTGTGGCTGTTTTTCCTTCTAAAACTCACAAAAATTGTGTTGGCATTTACCCAGAAGGATAAGAATTGAAGGGGGATTAACAAGGCAGTGATTTGTAGGTGGACGAACCGAGACTGCTGGTGGGGTAAAGAAAGAAATGATTTAGGTGCTCTTGCCCTTTAAAATTGTTCTTTTTTTTCTCTCCTGAATCTAGCTTTGCTCTTTCCTAACACCACTCTCCATCTTATCGATCAGCAAATCAGCCGCCTAATAGACAGGTAGTGCTCAGTGCAGAGCGGGAAGGCTCGAGGTGAATGAGCCACAGGAAGAGTCGAGCATATTGAAATGAACAATTAAAGCAAGTCTCTCTCTGAAGAAGCACAGGGAAAGGACAGCCTGAGAGTCACACAGACCCCTCTGGGAGGAGGAAAGGGGGAAAAGATCATTGTCTTTTCTCCAGTCTATGGGACACACGAAATAATTCACCAAGAAATCAATTTCCATCACGTCCATTACAGACCACTGATGGACCGAGAAAGAAAGAGAACGAGAGAGACCAAGAGAGACTCTCATCTCCCACTTTTTTTTATCCATGTTGTATTTTCTTCCCTTTTTCACTGCCCAAACCATTTCCACAGTAGAGTGCACTGGCCACAAGAAGACATCGGCAGTCGATCATGATAAACAGTCTGCCTCTCTCCCATTTGTTTCCCTAAGAACCACAGAGCTGCATGAGTAGAAGATACAGTTACTGAATCTCCACGCAAAGATTTTTGCATGAAACCCTGACCCAAAGAGGTAAACCTTGTGAAGGCCAACATATGCGTGGACATTTTGGTAATGCAGATGCTGATACTTTGATGCTTATTTCTCTAGACACACTTATATTTTGAAATATTTATACATTCTCTTCTTTCCTTCTGCAAATTGCAAAATGAGGCTGTTGCCGAGAAGGGAATCCTATCTATAACAACACTGGATTTTTCAGCGAAATTATCCTTGTGATGAGGCAAAAGCCTTGGAAAAAACATTTAACAACCTTCATTCAACAATAAAATTCTTCTCTGAAAGCCAGACTAATGAGATTCAAAAGACTACTCAAAATTCTAGCTTTCGGCAAAGATGACACAGCTAATACCAGAAAAAGATGATGCTGTTTTCTTTTTTTCTCGCAGCAGGTTATAAAAGCTGCACCCCTTGTTTCAGAGAAATGGTGAGGTCAACTAATGAAAGAGCATCACAAGTTTACCACTAAAGATCTCCGTATCTCATTCTCCATCCAAACATCCAATTTCTCTGGTTTTCCCCTGCCGAGTCCTCATTACCAAGTAAAAAACAGAGCTGATGTGCCTGTGTGTGTGTGTGCGTGTATGTGTGGAGAAGGGAACTGCCAGAATCGAGAAGAGGAAATGAAGAAGAAGAGGGAGGAGCGGTGATGGCAGTGACTGTCAGCTTTTGTAGGTCAGCGTAAATGTTTAATGCTTTATGCTGATGAGCTGATGCTCTGTCTGTCTCTCGGATAGATGCATTCAGAGCTCTGTCCATTCTCACTGCCGCTCATATAAACACTATCCCCACACATTTGCAGTCGTAAGCCATCCGCTCCTGAGCCCCTGCTTATATTCTCACTGACCTCTCAGCACACCAATTATGCAGGTATGTGACAAGACGGCCAAAAGTGCCAATTAGGCCAATCTACCTCTGCTGTATGCCCCCTTACACCCAGCTCCCCATGGTTTTCCCAGCGGCAGCTCCCACCTCAATCTCTCATTGGCCCTTAATGGATTTCCATGCCACTATCTCTCCTCCAGCATTCCCATTATGGCAGTTACATGTTGAAAATTAGTCCAAATAATGTTACTTTAATAGACCCACTTTAACATTCAGTCTGAAAGTAGGTGTTCCGGCTTTGAACACACATAATTATTTAGCCTGGAGTACACATCATAATTGAAAGTGTCTGATAACTATTTTGCCTTGTTATGCGCACTATATTAAAAAAGCAGGGAGATGGATTAGTGTTACATGACAGGGAGGGAAAAACTCAATTCTGTTTGCAAGGTTTACCAAAAGAAACCCCATTATAGCCTGTTTATCTTATCAATTAGGGACCCATAATCTATTTTGAAAGGAGAAATGTAGCTCGCCGTGAGGCACAATCAACTCATAAATAAGGTACGTTCAAATCCTCAAACCAATTTATTCAATTTACCATACAATGGATTATAGCTTAATTCCAGTGATAATGGGAGTATGCACCTGAGGAAATTAGAACGGAGAACCTGAAATTTCATGAGTCGTTTCCAACTCCCCCCACCCCCCCAAGGATGGTGGAGAATCAGTTTGAGGAATTTTTCACACAACACACAGCTGTCTCTCGGAGAAATACTGTTTAGATTTTGAAAACAGAGTGAAAGCCAAAGGGTACGTTTGCTACTTTTTTCCATTTGATCAACAATCATTTCAAACACTGGTGCAGTTGTGGATGCATTATTTCCAACACGTAGTCATTAAGGATTCAGTGGAAGCCTGGCTGTTAATGGCTTTTAGATGCTGCCTCCCACACCCTACTTGATGGGGCATGCTTTCCATTAAAGCAAAAGTATTTTGGACGCTTACAGTTCGATCATAAAGCCCCATATGTTGCGTTTGTTATTCCCCCGGTTTTGTCACAAACAAGCCTCCTTGCTGTTACAGCATGGGGCGACAACTGCTTGGAATCCAACGTGTCAAAATCAAAATTCATCACTGTCATTGATGGAAATTGGTAGTGAAATGGGGAAGATAAGCAAGCTCTGTTCAAATAGGGTGATTAAAAACATCTCACACACGAGCAGTCTGTTACTTGGGGCAGATTCTTTTCATGCTCAGATTTTAAATAAAGCCACATCTTATTGTTCAGTTGTCAAAGAAGATCCATTACACTGCCTATTAACACAGAACACAGTGTACAAGGAGAGTTGGACCATGCTTTTGGTGCTGAATGGTTTTGGTGGAGACAAGGCCTCCGGCACTGCTTAGTGTGACAAACAAGACAAAACTGGGTCCTCTAGACTGGGTGTGGCCTGGATTCCCACAAAGCCCCCAGTGGGTCACTGCCTAAGGAGAGAGTCTGTGTATGGATGGATGGATGGGTGAATTGGTGTACCAGAGACAGAGTGGATCGAGTCAGGGTCAGCAGGGGATTGTAACATTATGTAAATGTACCAAAAAACCTTAAAAAGGAAATGTCTGTCGAGGTCTAGTTTACATTTCTGTCAGCGACACCATTGCTAGTTAAAAGCTAACATGTACAGTGCATCAAAAGATTAGGACAGAGTGCCATTTCCATGATGAAACACATTTTACCCCATGTGGTCTTAAAGTAACCCAGTAACACTTTGAACCCCCCTGACGGTCCAAATCCACAGCTGACACCATCGCTTTTAGCGCCCATTTCTCTTCAGTGCAGGCTCATGAAGGCTACACAACTGCCCCACACATCAGGGGCTAATGGAGGCCTCACCCCATGCCGTTCCCATGAGGCTGTCTGTCCTCAGAAGGAAATGGGGGTGACCGGGGGGGGGGAGCATTTAGTGAGGGAGGGGGCCCGTGTGTTTGTTGTGATGGGATTGGACAGGAAAGGGGGGTGGAATTCTGGGTCAGGGACTCAGTGCTGGCCTCTTAATCTTTAGATGGACAGGGTAGGGTGTTTGGATGCTACACAAACACACAAAGACACACGGCAGATGGGACACCCCCATTCACATTTACCTACTTAACAGGCCTCTGGGCACGTGCACACAAATACACGCACGCACACACCCTTATCCTTCAGTGCAGCCCTCTGCATACAGTTGGTGCAATCATGGGTGAAAGAGATTATATTACCATAACCTAGATATTCTCGCCCCCCATGACCCACTGGGTTATGACGGAGGCGCTGCCCTTGGCAACACAATAACCCCAGCACTACAACGCTGAGCAGACTCTGAACTGGCTACTCAAGACAGGCGCTGATGCAACAGCGGCTCAAATGACAAATTAAATATGAATGTGTATTAACCACCGCCCTCCTTTCATAGTTCTCCTCCTCGTTTTCTTCCTTTAATGATCGGGGTGTACATGATGTGCTCATAATATTTTCTGCTTCATATCCATCTCACTGCCTCCCCCTCTCATTCCTCATTCCTGTCACTCTCAGCTCTGTTTTTCTTTTTCTAAAGAGCAGATGCACCATAAAAAACATCATTAAACTAAAATGCATCTGTGACAGCACAGTTTGTCTGAGTTACAGTTGCGTTTATTGTAAAAGTATGTATGTGAATGATAATGTCCTCAGTCTGCTGTGGTTCTCTAATGTGATGCCCTGATGAGTGTGAGGAGGAGGAGGAGGAGGAGGAGGAGGAGGAGGATGAAGAGGAGGAGGGCACAGGGAGAGGCTGAGCGCAGGTTTGGACTCCCCAGAACTACAGACTGAAGAGGAGGAGGAGGAGGAGACCATCAGCTGGTGGAGTCACCTTCATTTACTCTGTGTTGGAGCATTTGCTCCCCCTAGTGTAACTATTCATCCTAGCAGCTTAACACTGCAAGTTTCAACACTGACATGAAAGTTCCTCTCGTCTTTGGGAACAAATTTAAGTAAACATCTGAGCAGCAGACATATTTGATGCTCACTATGCTTATTTTTTTCCTGAAGGGAGAAAACTTCTCCAAGTGATTATATGCTGTATCATGCAAAGAAACCTTCAGATAACTGTCAGTTCGAGTGAAGCTACTGAGGTAAAATAAGAGATTTATGGTTTTGTATTAGCAAGTCTTTAAATAACAATCCAAGGAGAGAATTCTTGAACCACAATTCTCATCACATCTGCAGAGCACATGCAGTTTCTCAAAAGGTCAGAAATCAGCATACTTTTTAAGAACATTATGAGAGAAAAGACAAGGCCAAAACGACAACAAACAAAATGTGAGAAAGCTTGAAGGGCAGTGTTGCAGTGTTTTTCTTTCCAACTTAGTGTCACATGTGTTCACATGTCACATGTTCTTAGATCTCCCTCATGCTGGATCATTTATCTGCCACCTTCATGCAAAAACAGTTGAGTCTTGGATGGCAAAGAAAATACACAAGAGATGGGGCCATGGCTCTATTATGGTTGGAAAAATTGAAGTCTGGTCTTACACATGGAAAGATGGCAAGACAACTATTCGTTGGCTGTTGTAACCGAGAGCAACAGGAAAAAAGAGGAGAACTGTAATGGTCACAAGAGGCAGCAAAACTTCAAAGAGGTAGGACAACATGAGACGTCCAATTCTTAAAAGAATTACACTCATGCATATATCTTTCAGCTTACAGTAAGACAGAGTACAATGTAGGAGTAGACGTTTATTTGACAATGTGCAGCAGGCAGCCATAAGATGGCAGCAGATGCAAAGAGTAGCCCCCCCAATCTGTTCATTCAATGACAGGAATAAGAGCCATCAGTAAGTCACAGTATAGGTGAAGGAATGATAATGAATCACACTCTAGAGCTCTGACTCAATCCCTACATCAGGATGACAGACAGAAACTGAGGAAGTTCATTAACTGAGTGCAACTATCAATACGCTGCATGTGCTGTAAACCAAATCCATGACATTTTAACTAAAATGTCAATATCTTCATATATCGTTTCCCTCATAACGACACATATTCTGTACACTATTCATCAGTGAATTCAGCCGCATGAAAAGTCAAATCAATTCCTGAAATCTTAAGATTACTTATGGATATGGTGTGAACTTAGTATCCACGACTTCCTGGATCATTTGTTGATGTAATAATCCTTGTAGTGAGCTTATTCTGAATGTTTTATGTTGATTCATATTACTGTCAGATCAGGGCTTCTTGGAAAGTAAATAAAAGAAGCTTAATTCAGGGTGTGTATATGAATCACGCTTCAAACCCCAGAAAAACTCTTACATGGCATATGCTCGGGGAAGCAGAGCTTGAAGAAGCCTCATAGAGTATTTCACACATTTTCACAATTTACAGTTATATGTGATGTTCTCAGAAGTGTATCAATAGCTGTATTTACAGCATAGTCAGCAGGTGAAAACAGAAACCAGACAGACGTTATATCAGTCATTGCTGGAATCTTGCAGAATAATGAGCCTGGCCATGACACAAAGTTCACAGGAGCCTTGGAGATAAGATAACGAGTTGGCATGAGGGTCAGAACTCGGAGTCGTGGAGCAGAGGACGGTAAACACAGCTGAGGTGGCTGCAGTGTCTTGTTCTAACAGGAGAGGAGGCGTCTGAGGTGGAGCAAAGAGGAGAGTGTTCAGGCCTGCAGGGGGGTTAGAGAGGCTGGGATCACTGCACAGACCCTTGGTCATATTCCAACCAAGTCAGTTACACTACAGGAGTGTGTGTATGCGCGTGTGTGTGTGAGCATGCATGAGGGAGAGAGAGAGAGCCATTCCTTCCCAATAAGGGAGAGAGAGGAGCATAACAATAACTCACAAAGAGTTAACACCCAAGCAGACACACTCCAGACTTCCTTTTTTTCCATCTGCCAAAATAATGAGAGCAACTTAATAAACACGCCTCTGGGCAAAAATAATATTCAAGTCATAGCGAATGACTGCTGTGCATCCTCAGACGTACACTTGAAGCACTTAAGTCTCAACTACATTTACGAACAAAAATGACTGATGGTCTACTTGATAATGTTTGACCTCAAAATAATGGTACTGTTAATCTGTGTCAAGCCGATATCTGCTTTATTACCAGTGAATCTTCTAAGGTCCTATGTACAGTCGAACTTGTGGAACTCATTTCATGATGAATAATAGATTTTAAGGATATCAAAATGTAAAAAAATATATAGTTGGGATGAAATATTTAAAAGATACTGCGCTTTTGTTGTCGTGCAATTTTCTTTTATTTGTTTTACAGTTTTAATGTGTTTCAGATTTGTATGTGTGATGGGAGTGCAAAGCTCGTTTTAAGATCTGTTTAGTTGGAATGTTTTGAAATTAAAGTCATAAACATGAAAAGCTTAAAGTAGATAGCGTCTTAGCTATCTTTCATTTATGTCGTTTCGCTGTCATATTTGTGGTTTGTATCACACAGTCTCGTGTGTCCCTTCTTGTGTCAAAGTGTCTCTATGAAACACTTTTTGGTCTTTCTTGACAACATTTGAGAAACCCTTTGCAAGTTGTTCCCCCGCTCTGTCAAGTTGTAAGAACAGGAGCTGTCAGTCCTGCGCTGCTTCACGGCACTAAACATATTTTTCGGAGAGCTTTTTGCCCTCTATACACAGCTTACTTTCGAATACACACACACTCACATTTGGAAATAAACATCGCAGTAAGCACGTATGCCTTTAGAAATAAACAGTCACACGCTCTTTTGGAAATAAATGTGAGCACATACCAAGACGCAAGAACTGACACGTAAACCTCAGAGACCCGGACACCTTGAGATGGATACAACACGTGAACAAGATGAGCTTGATATAAACTGACAAGGATGAATCCCATAGGAGTAGAAGAGAGGAGAAGAAAGCACAAAGGAAAAGAAGTGCGCCCAACAGATACAGTGTTCATGTCTTTTGGAAAATACTGTGAACAGCAAAACCTAACCGTGTGACCATGCATGAGCGTAATTCATTTTCCTTCCAGACTACCGTTATCTCAACTTCCATATCTGTTCATTGTTTATTGACTTGGTTTGATTTCCAGACAACGCACCTCATGAATGCAGCACACACAAATCTGGGAATGTCTCTCCTTGGGTGTCTTGAAATGCACCACCAAGGAAGAGTTCTCATCAGTGTTTTTGCATATCCAAATAAAACATACACATCGAGTGACACACAAGTCAAGTAAAACTGACTGAAAGTTTGCTGATTCATCATCCATCATAAGCAAGTCTCTGCAAGAAAAGTTTTATAACATTACTGACAAGAATCCAACAGCTGCCTGGAAGGTAAGAAACCTTTTCAAAAGCATGTAGTGAAGGAGGAAATGTCTGCAAACAAAAACAAAACAAAAACAGTCTGTTCCTTGAAACTGTGGTCTATTTTGTTAGCATGTCAGCTCATTAGCCTCTTATCTAAGACAGGACAGATACAGAAGGTCAGGATGGCTCTGGCTAGAGGGAGGGGTTTTTTTTTTTTTCGGTTGGGCTGACAGATGAGGATGTCTCTGATCCAAGGCCGGGCTCTGAGAGGGGGCTGAGGGCCTCGTTCTAACCTCAGGGAGAGAGACAGGGAGGAAGCCAAACCGGAGAGGGAGTGAAGGGGACATGACAAGGGGGGTGCCGGTGATGAATAGTCGGTGATAACATATGGGGCTTCTGCTTTCTGGCCCCATAAATGGAGTGTCTGTACTCAAAGAATTATTAGTCCAAAAAGAAAATGAACTGAATATACCTTCGAGGGAATAAACTGGATGAACTGTGCATTCAAAATGTTGAAGAAAATCAACACTTGGACAAGTTCAGATGGATTATCAAGGGACATAAAAATGTGCACATCAAGCATTGTCTTATCATCAAGGTCACAGCTGAAGTTTTAGAGATTTTGTGGAATTCTTTTTTTATTTTTACTTTTAAGGAGCCAAAGAGAAAGAAACCGGACAGGACTGAACAGAAAGAGGGCAAAGAAGAGAGTCCTTTTCCCACCTGTCAGATCCTTTGACTGTCGGGCAGTAAGGGTTTCTCTGCAAACAGTCAATACAGGATGAGACGTGCAGAGTTAAAGGATTCATGTCTAGTGGGCACTTATCCACCACCAAGCTGGATAATATTGAGTATACAGCTTCTCATTTAATGTGAATGACACCTACCCTCTTGGGAACCCAGGGCTAAGGATCCAGAAGCTACAGGCCGTAACCCTCCAACTCAGACCGAGCTCCCAAACCAGACAGCAGATAATTGCATCCTCTCTCATTTGAAAGTCACATTAAAGGAGCTGATAATGGAGTTCTGGCTCAGAGAAAAAAAGGAGATCACTGGAGCGCACAACAGATCCGTCTTTGGCCAGGGGAGGAAATTGGTATCTGCTTGATTCATAGCTATGCCGACAAAAGATTTTCTCCCCATTGACGTGCATTGTTAATGGTGTGATGCTTTTGAAAAGGGCCAAACTACCTGCTTCTTGCTGAAAAGGGCTTCAGTGTGCAGACAAAAGGGTCCTTGGCTGATGAGAACGACACAGCTCATAGGAGAATGTGTAATTCATGCGGTAGCACGCAGTGTGATTGGAGCACCGAGAAAAATGTCCTGCCTAACGTTGTAGATGTGACAAAGGTCCAGTAAGACATGCATTCATATGGACTCAGGCAAACCGGTTATCTTTGTAGTGGACCAGAGCAGGATAGCGAAATGAGGTGAAGCCAAGAGAAGATTAGCAATGGCAACAATAGACTACATTTCTTTTCAAAGGTATATAATGTTTTTGAGAACCTCTGCAACAGAATTTACAATTGTTGGGTAGCTTCCTTAGCAAAGGAGAAAATACATTGTTCAAAATGGACAACAAATAGCTGCAATTTTTACACTCCTGGTACTCCATTAGATTGTTTGTTTTCGCCTTTGCCTTTCAGAAGATGTCTAATATCAAAAAAAGCAAGCAACAAAGTACAATATGAGACCCCATTGAACTTTAAATCGCAGGAATGGATTTGTTTATAAAATATGGCCATTTTACCAATCCCCCAACAGTTTTCAATACAGCAGCTGGTTTGGTCTGCTTGTGCTGCTGTGAATGGTATGATTGGAAGATGATGCAAACAAGGCAACAGCATCAAAACCATTTGAAAAGGTCAATTTACTTCCAAGCTCCTCAAGCAAAGGTTGTTAGGACAACATAATGCACCAACCCCCAGGTTTGTCTGACAGTCCGTTGTGTTCCACTGTTTACCATATCACACCATAACAGTAGCATCATTTGTGCATTGTATTGCATCCTTGGCTTGCTGGTGCTTGTTTACCTTTCAGTAAGAGAAAGTCTGGATCAGTTAATGAGATCCCAGAGGAAACCTCCAGTGAGCAGGTCACAGACTGGTTGCAAGCACCAGAGCCTTCATATCCCCCAACATGCATGACCTCTCACCTCACCTCTACCCTTATCCTTGCCACATAATCTTGTGTCTAAAGATTAAGTTTAAAGCCTCACTTGAGAGTTGATACCACACACAGTCACCCACTGTGGTATGCATTTGAACACACATGCACTCACTAGTTAAGGACTAATTGAGTGATAGATAGCCTCAGTGATTAAGAGTATCAAGCGGTGCCATTGAAGAAACAAGCTAAACTTTCCCTTTCCATTATATGAAAAAGAAAAAGTGTCAATGAAATATGAAATATGTTGTTGCAAAGGGACATTTTTTAAAATTCTGTTTCACAATATGTTGCATTTTTTTAATGAAGCATTTGAATAAAAGTCTGCAGCTTCAGGTGGAATCGCAGCCTAAGGGAAGTTGTTGTAACAAGAAGCACAGTGACAAGGGAGTGATTAGTGAGGAAATAGATTTTTCTTTTTTCATCTGTGGTATTTGTGATTCGGGCACTTAAAGCTCCACCACTCAATACTCTACTATTACCAATGGATCCAGTGTCAATGAAACATGTTCCTCAGGGTGACTAATTGTCCAACCATTCTCACACCTCAAGTGAGGGCCATAACAGAGCTTAAAGGAAGGTAAAGAGATACCTTTTGCTTATTTGTTATGCATTGACGGCTGTTTGTTTCGGATGGAATTGACTAACATGCTAGCCTTAAGGCAATTTGAAATTTTAATCAGCCAATCTGGCTTGTAATAGCAGTAAAAGCTGAAACGTTCCAACATTCAAAATGGCGTCATTCTGTTCAGAATCACAGTACGTTTGGACAGTGTTACAGAGACCTAGATGTAGGAATATTAGCACCCGTAACTGACCCAGCTTAATGGAATTCAGTCATCAATAATTTTGCTTTTCACACCTGTTTTTCCTACTTATACTTATCATGATTTTGGATTTTAAAATCCTGAACGAGGAATGCATTTTTAACGCGTTGTGGAGTTCCTCTGGTCAAAAGCGGCCGTAAAATTCAGTGCAGAGCTCTAACTTTGAATCTGAACGTTAAACATTAAAGAAAAAAATCTCTCTCTGGAAATGAACTCTTCAAACTGAAACATTGGTGACCATGACTTACACAATCCACACGCATGCAATCATTTTATGATGAATGAGAAATCATTTAAAAGCTGCAAGTCTGTTCATGGTGCCATAGTTTGTCTTTTCTCTGCCAGCAGCTTACCACAGAGGTGTTGTTCCATGATAAATTTACAGTGGCAGCCTTAATTATACTACAGCATATTACACACATACGGTATGTATGACATGAGGCCAGTCATTCATTCTGTCTGCAAGTATAAGTATTAAGCATATACTGAAGAAAGCAAAGTGATTCCAATCTCAACATTTGAAAGATAACTTCCATACATGCAACAGGTGGACAGAGTCACAGCCGGCTGGATGTATCCTCAAACAGATGACATACTTAATAAAGCCGTCCTATGCATTGTTAAATCAGACACACACACTGACCCAGACACACTCAGACACTTTTGTTTGGACAAAGACCTCCTGGGGGTGTACTTCAATGGTTTGTGTGTTTGTCTAAAAGTGAGTTAATGCGTGATAAAGACAAAGGGAAAAAATAAGTCTTCAGATATTATGCAGTCTTAAAAATTAACCGTTAAACAAACTGTGCAGCAGCAGGGTTTAAATTCAAGTCTCTCCTCTTGCCTCAGAGTTGACCAGGTTACAACATTTAGCCAAATCACAAGACAATGAAGGACAGTTGGGTGCACTTACCTGCAATTATATATTTGTGAGCTTCAGTAGGCAAGAGAGAAAGACAGAAGAAAGAAAAAGATAGTTAGTGAAAGTAGATTTTCAATAAGCACAAAAAACACATATGACTGAGTAACCAGTGATGGGTGACTGACAGGAGAGAGAGATGTTGGAGGTTGATGAGGAGAGATGAGTTCAAATCATGAAACAAGTTTTTTATTACAGTTATAACCTGTCTGTGTCACTGGCGAAAAATATGCATGTAAATAGAAAAAAGGACAAACAACCAATCACCTCCATCTTCCCTGAAGTACATTTTGAATTGAAAACAGTAAAAAGCCAATAGCCTAAAGCCCACAACGAACAAAGAATAACAACTACAGGGATTGTGTTCCTATAAACAGAACCACACACACGTACCAGAGAAATACAAAAACAATCTCCTCTGTCTCACACACACACACACACACACGCACGCACGCACACACACACACACACACACACACACACACACACACACACACACACACACACACACACACACACACACAAACAGGCGAGTCAATCTGCTGTTTGTCCAGCTGATGCAGATTGATGGTGAGCTGTGTTGACAAAGCATACGAGAGGCTCATCTATAAAAGATGGACTGTGCCTGGTAGAAACTGTGAGCGAGAGGGGAAAAACACAGAAATCACTGAGTTTCCTCGATTGATTATTAACCAGGAACACCTGGAGACACCCTGTGTGTCCTGCTGGGAAAGAAACCAGGATAATTTAATACAGAAATGAATAATGGAATCAAATTGTATTTTTGTACTTTGTAAGGTGACATATATATACCCACTGTTTTTAGGATTTTGAAAATGGTAGCAACACAAAACACCTGTGAAGGTGCACCGGTGGCTTAGTCTTTAGTTCGCCTCTAGTAGATAGAGTAGCTATCAGGAGTGTTCGTATTTAATTGTGACTTACCAACAACAGACTTTATAAAATAGTGAGCTCAGTCATGATGTCATCTACTGGACTACCGTTTGGAAGCCTTGAGGGTTTTTGGAGCCGAAATTTGCCAAAACAAGATGATGGAGCAAGCAATTAAAGCACATGCTGAATAATCAAAGTAACACGCCCCAGGCTACTTCTTCAGCTGGTTAACAAGCTTAAACAAAAAACAAGGTGTCTTGAGCACAGTTACTAATTACTGATACCAACACGTACAGTTTAACTGTTTGTTTCTGTTAGATAGTTTTCTAAAGATAAATGTGGAGGCACAATTAAAATTGTTTGATATAAAGGCAAACCTTCCAGCAAGAATAATGGAAAAGGATGCAAAAAAAAACCCATGGAGTAGTACAAAGAGAGTCACTTTCAAACTGTATTTAACAAAAAACATACAGTATACCTCATAGCTAACCCAGTGTGCTGTTGTTGGACCAGTTAAACTATCTGGAAGCTAGTTAGCTAGTTAGCTAATAAGGCTAACGTTGACCTCAAGCTAAAGTTATTCGAGAGTGGAAGTGGCATTTCATCCTTTTTGTGTTTATCTAATGCAAAATAAGGCTGCTTAGCTTAGCTTAGCAACTGCAAAACTCTTAACTCGTGTGTATCACTTTAGTGGAATATAAAAAAGTAAAAGTCTCAACTTTAACACATCATTGCTTTCAAGGCATCTGTTTAAAGCTGTTTTTAAATAGATATTTTTGCATTTATTTGATGTTATACGGTAATTATTCTGTCAGGCCTGAATCATGTCATTAAGCAGACTTTTATTTACAAGCTTGAAGAGCTATTCATCCATGAAAACATGAAAAAAATGACCCTCCATGAGTGTTAAGTATTGTGTCGCAGCGGGAAGTTTCATTATCCTCACAAAACTAATCTACTGTGAAACAACCCCTTTCACTTATTCAAGCTGATCAAAATGGCGACCACCATTAAGCGTTATTCAACCACCGCCCGAATAGCAGTTAACTATTTTAAAAAAATCCTGTATTTGTTCCGTACAATAACCTCACATCCCGACTAAACAGGTGTTTTGATGGGTTTTGTCCCGAGGCTGGTATTAGCTGAGTGTCAGCTCTCCTCCTCTGCTCCACCCTCTTGCATTTCTCCCGTCCTGCTTTCTCTGGACTGGCCTTGATCCTCATTATTCTACACTGGGGTCTTTGGGGGGAGCAAATGGTCTATTATCCAAAGATGGAGCTTAAGACAACTTAAAGCTCTGGAGGAGTGGCTATTTATATGGGTTGAAAGACAGAGAGAGAAGGAGGGAGTGTGTGTCTGGCCTGGCGTTCCCATATCACTTAGGCTAATGTGATTAAGGGTGAGCGAGTGGGGGAGTTCATTTAGCTCGGAGTATGTTGGTTCTTAGTGATTCATGTCAGGGAGAATCTAGGGGGGAGAGGGGGAGATGTGGCCGGTCACAGGACTTCCTAAAACACCCACGTACACTTATTCACGATCAAAAAAGAATGTGGTGTGTCAGTGCGAGCTCACTTTTTGTAATGCCTGAACCAAAATGAGCATATGAATGCACACGAACAAATGCCCTCTTCTAACCAAGGAGAGAAGATTGTTTCCTTTATCAAGCGCGATCTCACTTTCATTTTTCTTCATTTAGCTATCAAACCTGTACACTTTGATGCAGCTCCAACCCCTTTGAGCCTGATCTGAGGATTCAGGAGAGCTTATGACTAATTGAGTCTTTGTTGTTTGTTCCATGAGAGAAAAAGGGGGACCATATCAGAGAGTCTTTTCACCATATAAGTAGATGCAAATACCCATAACTTCTATTGAGATTATGTTATTCATATTTTATGGAAACAGGTGTCTTCCAATCTCATATATGTCATCCAGATCTGAATTTTTCCTCAACTTCAGATGTTCTCAAATATGACTATGCAATGATGCAGGGCTGTAATTAATATCCCAGACAAAACCAACTTTCTCAACAGAAATCAGTGCTTCTTGCTGCTCTAAAAAAAATTGCTTCACTGTCACCAGGAACTAGATCCTTTCTGCTGCCATGGATTTACAAAGGTTACCCCCAGTGTAGACCTGATTTAGGAAACTGTATCATGTAATAAGAGAAACAGCGTAACTGCACTGTTGGTTAAAACTTGTACTGTTAGCTTAAACTACACAAGCAGATTCTGATTTAAAAGTTTTCCTCCATGCATCAGCAACTACAAGGATGTCCACGAGGGCTAAGATCTGAAATGCTGCTAACATTAGCAGAGCCTGTTCTTTAGTTCTGTGCTTTTTTAGGGTAGGATTTCTTCGCTGTTTGATGTAAGACGTTTTTTTATGGGACTCAAATTGTCTGCAGAAATGTCAGCCTCTCCAAAAACAAAAAGACCAAGTTAATGAAACCTGTGAATTTGTGATGTGATGTAATTCAATGTAATAAAGGTTAACTGTAACTGAGGCTTAGTGTTGCAATTGTTTAAGAGGTAACATGGCAGACAGCAGTGTGTGTCTGAATAGGGCCTCAACCATGGCAGATGGACCCATTGGATTCTGAATGGCTTTTATCTTTTCTGGTTGCCACCCACACATATTTTACAGACAGACCCAGCATGTCAATGGCACTCTAAAAAAAAAAAAGGAAAAACCTTCTACCCGAATCAAAATATTGTCAGAAGGGATTTTTTTTTAAGTGTTTGAATACATAAAGTGGCACTATATAAAAAAAAAAGATGCAGTCCCAACTATTAGCACTTCTACATAAAACAGCATCAAACTACATCATGCACCTTGTGTGCAGCTTACTGCTTTTAACTGTACAGTTGAATACTCTTGACACACTGGAAGACCCCTTCAAGATTTTAGTGTGTATGTAAGAGCAGAAGGGGGTCTTTGTTTGCAACTCGGTCGATTCTGAGTCCCCTCTACCCTCTAAGAATACTGTCCCCTCTACAAAGGATGCCCCCCCCCAAAAAAGGATTTTACAGACAGGAAGAAAAATGTGTCATCCCTCCCTCCCCCTCTGTGGCTCTATTGTACACTTTTAAATACCTCCCTCTGTCTGCACATTGGTCAAGGCTTTGAGGAGGAAACTGAGTGTTTGCAGAACAGTGGTAAGTCAGTCTGCAATAATCAACCTGCTTTAAATGCTGAATAACTGAATCATAATTACACTGGTGTGCTGGGCCCTGTCTCCAGCAGTAATTCTGTTTCCTGGACAAAAAAATATTTGCAGAGTTGACCAGTTTTCCACACTGTCCTCCTGACATTACCAGAGCTGGACATCACCATGTCAAATAAAAGCAGCCCTTTCAGATTCATGATTAAAATAAAAGGATGTATGGGAGCTTCAGACAGCATGAGTGAGTCTGGACTTGAGAGTCTTTAGGTCATGCTCAAACGGGGGCCAAGAACTGGGGAAGGGGTGAGAATTCCTGCTAACTTGGACCAACTACAGCATTTTCTCACACACAGGACACAGGGTTGTAAAAAGTCCTATCAGTTTCCAGCTGTGAGGTGTATACAACCCTTTCACCATTCCCTCCTTTTCTCCAACACTTGAATAAATAGCAGCTGAGAAACTGGCCGGAGGGTGAGACTGGAAAAACAGGAGGGAAGGATCCCTTTTGGAACTTGTTTACCTCACGCAGAACATCCCTCATGTCGCCCCAATTTGATCAGCCTTGGCAAACTTTGCCAAAAAAACAAAACAAAAAAAAACTGCTGTCCAGAGGAGAAAGCACAGCTTTGGCCGCTTACCTTCCTTCTGGTGGGTTCGCCTCAGCTGAGGAGTAATGAGGCTTGAGTTTCTGAGGCTGTGCTGAATGAGTTTCAACACCTCTGCATGTCCTCACGCTGGCATCATTTGTATTTTCCCCCATTTTCTAGATATAACAGAGGAGGTGTGTTGGATCAGGGTGTCAAGCATGTAAGCGTGTCACCCTGCAAGAGACATAGATTAGTGCGTCTATAAAGAATCTTAATCTCAGAGCACAGCGGCCACTTAAATTTGGTAATGAGCCATTTGCATATGCATCTCGGTGGCATTTTGATTACATATAAGAGAATATAGAAATGCAAAGAAGGTTTCCTTGCACTCAAGAAGAGTCTTTTCACAATAGCGTAATTTCACGGCAGGCAAATCTGCATCTCCTCTGTGGGCCTGGGCCTGCCTTGATTAATTTAGCGTGAGGAAGAGATTAAAACCCCCGACACAGACACAGAGATAGACAGTGACTGACAGAGAAAGACACAGCTGTAATGACAACAAATTGTCACTGCTATGTGCAGGATGATTTTGTCTGGTTTGGTCGGTCAAACGCAGAATCAAGTCTCTCCACAAGTCTTAAAGGCTCATGTCTTATTGAGGGTCTCCCTTATTTTGACAGGGTGGCTATGAAAGCTTCCTCCACTCTGTCTCCATGCACGCCCTGCAACAGTTTGACCCTGTTGAAAAGTCAAAGGTGGGAGCTGCCGTGATATGAAACGGCGCCATGTTAGCACTCCTCCACTGTGGTCCATTTACACCGAACCCTGAAGTTGATGACATTACGGGAGGCGTGAGGCTGGCGCCCCCCGACGTTCCTGAAATTCCAACTGCTGCAAGAGACCACTGTTTCTCTTCAAAGCCCCACACTGTACAGCCTTATGGTGTGTGGAGCCACAGGTTTACACACAAATCTTTACATACAAAATCTGAAAACCAATCCATTACCGACACATTTGTTCAACTGGTAGACTCCAATCAATAATTTAAATCAATTGAGGGAGCAATATGTAAGATATCTCCTGAATTAAATCATAAAATGACAAGAAAACTGGTTCAGATATAACTGATTCTACATGACCTAAGAAGCCACTAATAAGCTCAAAGACCAGTAATGTGGTAAAGCTAGGATAAATAATGGAGAAGCTTTTGAAAAATGGAGATGAGTTAGAAAGCAGGAAGGTTTCAAGACAAATGCAGATATGGCTAAACACTGAAGCTTCCCTGTCCGTAACATGACAACTCTACGGATGGGGGGGCAGCTCTGTCCAATGTTTTGAATTTGGACTACAGTATCAGTTTTAAACGCAACGTGTCAGAGTAGCATTCTTCTCCTTTACATTGTCTGACACAGAAACAGGTAATTAATTACATAAGCAATACTTAATCACAAGATCTTGATTATTGGTTAAACGTTTATTGCAGAGAGTGAAGATTTTGGGTGAATATCCTCTAATCCTCTTTGAATCCTCACCAGGTGTCAAAAAGTTGCAGAGCAGGCATTTTCAAAGTTAGTTCCAAAGAGAAAGTGAAACATGGCGGTAAAAGGACACTAGAACGTTTCTGAAAAGTGCTGAGTCATATTAAACTCGTCAAGTGTCCCCCTATGGCAGCTCAGCAATGAAGCCTTTCTCCCAGACGCATCCATCAAACGGATCAGGATCATGAGTCCACTGCTAAATGCCAACTTGGCATGGCTGAGCTTTCCAATGGGTTTGCTGAGTAATTCAAGCAAGCAATTAATGTCTGCGTTCTCAAAGTCAAAAGAGACACAGGGAAATGAAAGTACTGAAGCCATCCATAAAGCAATGAGTCCAGTCATGCTTCCTGATGACATCACTGAATGCTGAGCCCGACCCCCATCCTTTAGTATACGATGTCCCATCCTTCAACGCCTTCGCCCCTTAGATAATATCCACCCCCATCAGAAACCCAGCCATCCCCCTTTTAGCCTAATAGGCTGATGCATTAATGGCTCCAGCAGCTCTCGCTATTAGAGGAAATGGCTTTTAATTCAGCCAATTAACAAGCTCGTAAATTCATCAGCGGAGCGAGAAATCTGTAGAATTAGCGAGTGAGAGTGAGGGAAAATGAGGGGAATGACCATCAGCTATTTCATGATGCACTACAGGTGGATAATTATCAACAACAACAAAACACACACACACACATAAAAAGAGGATCAGTACCACGAGTATAAATCAAACAACCAATCATAAGAGTTGAGAAGCATACCTGATGACGCAGCAGGCTGAGGTTATTGGCTCACAGGCAGAGGACGTGCAGAGGACAGTAACAGAGAAGTCCTTGGCTGCTGACAGGCACTCGGCCGACGAGGGATATTATAATATATTGATTCACGTCTGCCTACTAGCGCAGAGGTCTACGAGATCAGTGTGCGGCTTAATGAAGAAGCTGCCTGGTGTCTTTAAGAGGCAAATATCTGATATATATATATATGACAGTCCAGTGAGGATTTTTACTGAAGCAAGTTGGACAGGAAAGTAAATCAAACCCAAACTGAAGACATTTTGCTTCTAAGAAACTGGAGATAAGATAATGGAGGGTCGAGAGAAAGGAATTCAGCATTCATAACTACTATCATATTCTGTGAAATATTGTTTTTATTTGCCTAGCACACTGTTCTGCAAAGGGTAGAGGCTATGCATCACTTATTTAAGGATGCAGGTTTAAAATGCATGATTAACATGTCTGCATCAGTTTTCTATCATTCAACTGGTTCCAGGTTTTCACAAGACGTCAATCAGTGAAAAGAAGTCAGTTTGATCTGTGGGAAGAGGACTTTTCTGATGTTTTGGACACACATTTGGCTACATTTATTAAAACAATAGTGCATTTTTTTACTTTGGTGACCCTTGAAAAACTCTTAACTGCTACCATTTACCCTTAAAGACAATTCTTCTTATTTTCAAAACACTCCTGAAATGAGCATTTTATACTAGCTAATAATTTATTTTATTTGCACCTGCAGTTCTTGACTCCTTCATATGTTTAGCCAGGACCTCTTAACCGCTTACATGGGGGTTAAATGAATGTCGATGTGAATCCTCTACAAAATCTAGCAACAAGTAGAATACAGAATAAAAAATTAATTGGTTGCGAGTTAGGACGGATGAATGGATAACAATACCTCAACCAGGCTTGCTCAAACTTGGGGGTCCAGTCACCCTTATGGGGTCGCTTGTACTTCAAAATGGGGTTGCCTGAATTTTGTATTTATTGATCAATAAAAAGGATATTGTATATTTAAATATATTGAACACAGTCTACTATGGGCCATACCCAATGCCAAAACAAGAAACCTACAGAGTCCCTGTCTGTCTGTCAACCACTGTGCAGTCATCTCAGCCTTTCTAAATCTGGGAGCTAAACGTCACAAACTAGTTTTGTGTCTGGAAAAAACATACAGTCATTATGTAATGCATCTTTGACATTTACAAATGTTGACAAGATTACTCATTAAATTCCAATCCAGGATACATTTGTAAACCTAACAGAGGATTTTTAATTCCTGTAGGATCTGTAATTAACACTTCTAGAGAAACTCTGCACAAGAATGTATGCAATGTTAACAAAGACATTATCCAAATTGAACTCCATTTAATGGCAGGTGTTGTTTCGACTTTAAATGAATGCACCCCGGCTCTGTCCGCAGCCCGAGCGACACATCATTAATATCCATAAACGTCAGGGTCTGTAGTCGCAGGACATTGTCTCTCTATTCTGCTCTGGAAAAACAAAACGGGACGTGGACAAAGCTGCCGTTTCTGTCTTGTGTGGGCCGAGATAAAGCGCCCAGTGAAAAGGTTGCCATCCATCTTCATCCGACTGGCATGTGCTTTAGTTACTTCCGCCCTCAATGTAGCCAGTGTCTTTCGCTGCTCTCCTCGTGCGTGTGTGAGTGTGTGTAAGTATGTGTGTGTGGTGTCAGTGGCATTGAGGTTAATGAAGTGCATCCACCTCTCTTCCTCCCCAAAAATAAAACAAGACTTCATTAAGAAGTCACTGCCTGTCTGTCATGGCAAAACATGCATGGATGCAAAACACACACAGGGACACCTGAGGGTGGCAATTAAAGCTGTACACACACAACAGTCATAGAGATGCCTACACAGAGACACAGATGTTCCACACATTTCCTTTACTAAAGCAGATATTAAAAAGGTTCCTGGTGAGCTAACTGAACACCTTCAGGGTGTGTTGATTAAGCTTTAAATCCTGTGAATTCTAGGACTTTTTCTGTCAGGATTTCAACTCCAGTTGGGGTATTTTCAATGCCTATTCTTCAGTGGTCATGTCTTTGGTACGCATTGAAAATCAGAGTAGGAGGAACCATGCTGCAGCGGTGATATCAGCGTGATGTCTTGACGTCCTGCATCTCTTCCCCTCTCCCTCATCACAGTCTTTCTCTCGCCCCCCCTGTCGTCTCACCTCTCTCCAGCCCTTCCCTTTCCTCTCTCCTTCCTTTCATCTCAACCTCCCACGCATTCCAGGTCACCGGGGAAGCAATCGTCTTAAGTGTTCTGGCTGACAATGAGAGCTGATGAGAAACCATTCCTGAGAGTTGTTGGCTGGCTAAGGTAAGCTCCTGAGCCACGCTTGCGCTGCATACAAATGTAGGAAAGCTCATCTGTCTTCTCTTCTCTGACACCTTTTTTCTAGTTTCTACCTAATTATAAAAGTATGCACAAGACAAACAAGACATACTTGCTCCCATTAAAACCCAGGTGCATTTACAACAAAGAGGAGGCAATTTGATTACTTAAAGACATTTTATTTATAAGGGAAAAAATGGAAAACCCTGAAAACCTCAAATTTGCTGGAATTGGTGCGGGATAATCCCAGTTTAATCCAAAAAGGACACATGGGTGAAGGTCAGGGTCTATGTCAACATACAGTACATAACTCCCTTTAATCTCTCTCCAGCCCCTTTTTGAAGAGCAGCTTTTTACTCTTGATAGAGACTATTAGCCCCAAAGGCAACACATCGCTGACTCAGCACGCTTTGCCCATAATCCTCTGAGCCATTTCATCTCAAATGAAGAGCAACAGAGGTTACCGCAAGGAGAAGACTCAACTCAACCCAATCGGAGAAGACGGGGGAGGGAACTTTTCATCAGGAGCTGCTGAGTTTGATGGTTCTGATGATTGATTTGTTTGATTTTTAACATCAACAGTCTCCATTCATCTGTCAAAACCAGCTGTCGGAATTCTCAAACTACCACAAGCAGGAATCTGAAGCCCCCCGAAAACAGCTCTGAACATGACTTCATCCGCAGACAAGTCCCTGCACGGCCCAGAGCCCTGCACGCTGAAGAAAGCAGCAACATGACGCGTGAATAATAACTGTGCTCAGCAGAGGATGTGACACGCTTCAAACAAATGACACGTATGACAGATTGACGATTCCTCACGACTGTTACTTGAAGAACTTATGGAAAGTTGATGCCGGAACAGAATATTAATCTTGGCAGAGCTTCCTCTCGCTCTGACATGTATCATTAAACAGACATTAAGTGTCAGCAGACAGATTGACAACAGTAACAAATAAATGTTTTTTTTTCCCACAGATCCTTTTTTGCACTGTCAAAACTGGATTTTTTTTTTTGCCTTTATTTAGAGATGGGACAGTGGACAGAGTAAGAAATCAGAGAGAGAGAGGGAGAGAGAGAGAGAGAGAGAGGGAGAGAGAGAGAGCGAGAGAGGGGAATGACATGCGGGAAAGGAGCCAAAGGTCTGATTTGAACCCGGGCTGCCCGTCTGGAGGACTATAGCCTCCTTACATGGGTCGCTCACTAACAACTAGGCTACCAGCCCAGAAATAAATTAGATTTTTACAAACAAGAGTGTTAGTCATCTTTTTATAAAGACAATATTACAAAAAGTAGAGCATGAAATCACATAAAACAAATTAGATGTGTTTCTCTGCAAGCTTACTTGTGTCGAGCACTCTCTATAATCCGGGACATAGTCTTTAGAATAAGAAGCACTGCTGCATATAGACAAACTGTAAATGTAGGTGAACATCAGAGAGTGACACCATCAGCAGTTTGTGATTACAAGAACAACCGAGAAAGGGCTCAGCGTCTTTGGGCAGGAGTAAAATCAAGAAAGGCATTGCTCACAACCACCTGCATGGTTGAGATCCTGCTCATGGAGGACCAAGACCACAGGATGTAAATAAAAATGTATGTCAGCTAAACTGTCTCCATGACAACTGAGGAAACACTCAATATTTGTGGGCCCATTTTTGCCTTTATTTGATAAAACAGCTGAAGAGAGAGAGGAAATGTTGGGAGAAGAGAGAGTCAAGCAGCAAAAGTCCGAGGTCAGAGTCAAACCTATGGCCGCTGCGATGAGGACTTTAGCCTCTGTACACGGGGGCGAGCAACATAACCACTAGGCTATCCAGCACCAAAACTGAGAAGACTGTTAACCCTGTTGAAAGGAGATACAATAAAAAAGCACAAACTATGAAGCTGAATTATTTTTGTTTCTTATCAACCGTTTTTTATTCTCTCATAACAGATGTTACTTGGCGTGAGACAGCTGTCTACTAATGTTCAGAGTTGAATATGTGCAAAAATAATTGGTTAGGATTTGGGGATCAGGGATCGACTTGTTCAGTGGTGTATGAGGAACTATTGTTGTAAGCTAATGTGAGTTGCTGCCTTGATTTGATCAGAAGAAAAACAAGGCTTCTAATCCTTCCACTGCTGGCTGCTCAGTTACCAGAGCAGCTTATTACTGGCTGGATCATTAGCTGGCTTTGACCATTTCATTCTGACCTTACCCAAGCTTTATTTTCTCTTTATGGGAACAAAATATTGAAACTTTCTGATGCACGTCTTCACCACAGACATCATTTCAGGCTTTCAAGCCAGAAGCTGCTTTCAAATCCCCCCAAACAAAATGTCAGTTTGGAAAAAGCAGGTCTGGAAAAATTAAACCTGTCTCCCCACCTGATTTGAGGACTCCAGAATCAGACCGATCTATTAGCAAACATGATTGGGGGTGGGGGGTGGGGTGTTATAATTAGCTTAATTGGCTCTGAGTGGATTTAATAACATCACAGAAAAGTCATGTCACGAACCACTAATTAAGTGCTGTAATCAACATGTTGCCTCGTATAGAGAGGTATGCCTGAGGGCGGGAAAGAGGAGTGTGTGTGTGTGTGTGTGTGTGTGTGTGTGTGTGTGTGTGTGTGTGTGTGCAAGTACTTGTAGCTCTGTGAGTGTTAGCATTTGTGTGCTTGTGTGTTCACATGTTGTGTGAGTGCCTCCCTTGACTCTGTTATCACGGGCTGGGTGCAGGTGTGCAGGCAGACACCATCTGATGTAGCCGCACAGATCCACTGAGGCTGAAAGCCCGGGGACGTTTCATTTCAGAGAGGATGTGCTCTGTCAGGATAATGTGTACGTGCATGTGTATTAGCATGTGCGTGTGTGGGTGGTGCTAATAGTCCTCGGATTGGTGAGTTTCTTGTCATTTTACAATTTCTGTAGAGTAGAGCCACTGTGTATTCTCACCCTGCAAATGATACTTATTTTCATTCAAGGTAAAAGATGTGTCTTAGTTCATAAATTCATTCATAAATTCATTATGTGCGTTTTTTAAAAGAGCACATTTCAGCATTATAAAGTAAATTGAGAATGAGGTTTGAACCCAGATTATAATGAAACTTTATCGTACATCAAACGTCTCCAGTCTATAAACTAACTGCCTTCATCAACTCCTCATTAAAAAACAAAACACTACAATGAATGAGCTTCATAGGTATCCTTAAAAGGCAGTGATGGTGGTAGTAAAAAAGCTGGTCTCTGGCCAGACCTGCACACAGACCACAGACTCATTTAACATTCATTAGCTTTAAAACATATCCAGTCAGCAACAGATGGTCCAGGAAGAGCAGAAATCCACTTTTCTATGTTGGCTACATTTTAAAGCAACACACACACACACACACACACACACACACACACACACACACACACACACACACACACACACACACACACACACACACACACACACACACACCTGTTACTGCTCAGGCCTCATTGAAGCCCTTTTGGGCTTTGTAGACTTAAAATTGAAATCTCTGAATTTTCACACCATATCCAATGTATGCTTTTATAAACATTTTTAAAGTAGGTGGGATTGGGCTGTCATAAACTTTACAGCAGACAGTCGTTAACACCTCTCTTTTTGTAGCCCTTTCACAAGCCGCCATGTGGACATGTTACTGGTGTCTCATGAGAAGTGTCTTCTCACATTGTAACTGCTATTTTTTGGACACCATAAAATATGATTCAATGTTTAAAAAAAGATAGGATGTTGTTTTCACAAAATGTTCTTTTCTTTTATTAAATTGCGAGACAAAAACTACATTTCCCATAATTCACTGGCCACAGGTCAAACTCACTGTGTCACTGGAAAGGGGGGCTTTGGCAGCAAAAGTCTGCTCCAGAGATATGCTTCAATTAATAATGACAGGAGTTAGAGGAGGTACGTGCAAAGATGGCAGGGGTGTGTGTGTTTGTGTGGGTGCACATATTGGATGAGGGCATTGACCTCGCAGAACTCCCAACACACTGACAAAAAAAAACAGGCCAGTGAGTCTCTGTGCCCCAGTATTTTTGGGCTTCCTTCCAGTTTTACCGCCAGAAGCTTGCGCCCATCTGCGGGGCGCTCTGAGCACCCAACAATGGCAACCTATGTTCCCACAGGGACAGCAAGGGGGATGTCACTACAAGGGCCCTGCTCCCTAGTCACACACACACAAACACACAACAACAGCCTAGCTGGCATGACAGGATCCACATGGAAAACGATCTGCTTGCACGTTTTTGTGTGTGCATGTAATACGTTTCCATCCTGCTGTAAACTCTCTCAATGTGGTGCAGAAAAAAAACAGTCAATGAGTAAAACAGAGCAGAGCCACAAAAACACGCACTCACACCTTCCAACACACCCACTTTTTCACGAGGTGAGGCCTGTTTTATAGACTAACCACAGACAACAACAGCATTGTAACCACTGCTGGTGTTTAGTGTGGAGTTGTAGCGAGCAGGACGCTCAGGTTCTCCATTATGCTCACGTCTCTGACTCCACAGCAGACATAAAGCAAAGTGAAAGCAGAGCGCCGTCAGACTCAGAAAAAGGAGAGGAATTCATGTCAGGATAGCTCTGCTGCAGCCATCTGGTTTAGCCGTTCTGTGAGTTGGAGGGTTAGGTTACATACTAAGTGTCCACAGGGGGGGACAATGGAGGAATTACAATCCATCTATCTGCTAAAACAAAAAGAGACAGGCCGACATGAAGAGCAGACAGCATGTGAAGAGGACTTAAAACACAACGATGAAGATATATAATTCCCCAAGAATTATGGGATTCTTGGGGGTTTTGCTCAGGACCTGTCCCATATCATCCAGGGAACATGTCTTATTCAAGGACACTTCAGCAGGTTGTAAGTTTGATGACAGGAAGATTTAAAACCTTGGACATCCGCCTAAAAGCTCTTCATGACACGCCATTAGCACTAAGTATTTAAGCACAACCAAAGAGTTTCAACAACCTTGAATTCTCTATATGGTGACAGCGATGGCAGGTTAGAGCAGAAATCATGTTCTATAGGGAAAGTTAGCAGTATGAAACTTTTAACAGCAGCACTTTCCATCTGAAGGCTTTTACAAGCATCAACCTACTTTAGAAAAATGTGAGCACGACTCCGGCCAACATAAATGCAGAACGTTTTACATTCAAGTTGGGAGTCATTTGTAGGGTCATTGATGGACTGCATGCACTCTGCAAACACTGAAGTGTCACATCACCGTTTAGACTATAGGTCCTAATAAAGGAGTGTTTTATAAACTCCTACATTTGAAGTTGGTATTAGGGGGGAGTAGGTGAAGTCAGCTTGCAGAATCTACATTTGTCATATATTTCAAACATTTGAAATCAGTCTTGAACTTTTATAATAATGTCAAAACCTTTTTGGAGATGATCCAAGGCAGTAATCTTTGAAAATAAAAGGGGGAAAACAGTACAGTAATCCAATTTGGACACAAGAACAAACTCCAATAAAAGAAGATAAATGGAACTGGGGCTAAATTGACTTAACCAAATCTACAGATGGAGAAGAGTTTCATCTAATCCACATTAGGTACATTTCATTCCACCTGACTTAAAGGCTCAGTTTGCTCATAAAACAGTGGCCTATACAGCGATGACAGAGCCTCTGATAGCTGTTCTTATGCTAACTGCTCTGAGCTAACTGTTTGAACGTTGAAGTGCTAAAAAAAAAAAGAAAAAGCAGCGCCAATTAAAGGGGGCCTAATCTACAAGTTTCAAGTTCTGTGTTTCCTTTCAGGAATTCCACTGAAGGAACCTACTATTATTTACAGTAAAGAAATATATTGTATAATAGTGCACTCCCTGAGTTAGGCCTCACTTTGAGACAGACCAGGTCTAATTATGTGTCTTCAGGACCCCTCCTTAACAGCCTGGTGTTGTCTGAAAAGGGTGAGCAGAAGAAGCGGCACTCAGGAAAAGTGGAACAAAACAATACTCAAAAATCACAACAGATCCCCTTTGAACAGAGCACAAGAAGCACAACATAGAGCTCAGGCTGTTGGAAACTTTAACAGATAAGTACAAAAAAACATTCACTTAATGAGGCTCTTGTGAAAAATATCTATGAATCAGGGAAGTTAGGATTCCTTCTCCGGGCATCATATAACATGGCATTCATTTTTAGGATATTTCAGTCAATACACAAATGGTGGACAGACTAACTGACAGAGTGACTATCATTGCCACACCTTGAGTTTTCTATAAGCACGGCAAAATATGGCAATAAAGCTTTTAAGGTTAAAAAAAAAAAGCGAGCTAGCAATAAAGGCTGACATATTTTTCAAATGCCTCCTAATGATGCGTCAGCTTCTCCCTGCTGATTACAGAGCATTCATGTAATGCTGTCACTCACTGTTCCACAATAAAAGAGTGAGGGTGATGTGGAGGACGTAGAGGGATCACATTGCCTGTTGCTGATGAAAACCTCACAGGATAAGTACAAAATTGAGACACAATCTTTAGTTACAAAGAAAAAACAAAGGCCAAGTAAGTGTCATCGTGTCACTGCAGCCGAGTTAATTATGCAATCTCATCATGTTGAACTGATGCATTATGGGAGTTAAAATTAAAAACTCTAATCTCTTATCAGCAATGACTTTCCTCCTATAAAAAGTGCTGATCTGACTGCTGCTGTTAAAGTCACATCTTTGGTTGAAAAGAAGAAGAAAAGAAAAAGATGGCGTATGAGAGACTGAAATCTGCGTCCATGTCCAAGTGATTAGCTGTGAAGCTACGCTCATTAGGCAAATGATGATTATTGGCTGCTCATTATTAGACTATTACAGCATCATTAAAATGACATTATGAGCCGATTTTGTGCCTAATGCGCTAACACAAACACTTCAGCGCCACACGTGGGTACATTTCTGCCCATCGGATTCCTTAGATCCAGAGACATCGACACACAGTCAGTCACGCACTCAGACACACACTCACAGAAAGAGAGAGAGAGAGAGAGAGGAATGCAGGTGCAAGCTGACACAGGACCAGCCTCTGGCGAGTATGAACTTGTCTCATCTCAATATGTCTCTGCCTCTAAGAGCTGCACCATTCCTACCTGACATCTCTACTCTTTGCTTAGGTGTGCCTTTCATTCCCTATTCTCCACTGACACACACACGCGCACACACACACACACACACGCACGCACGCACACACACACACACACACATACACACACACACACTTTGAAGCTTTGAAGTCTGTGCAGTACATCGTTTTCTCATTTTGCCATGAACCGAGGAAGGGGCTCTGGGAAAATGCCGCAGAAGACCCATGTCGGAAGTCACCCATACTGTGTGTGTGTGTGTGTGTGTGTGTGTGTGTGTGTCTCTCAGGAGGGCCGGTCATTATGAGTGAATGGGCAGGATGGGACTCGAGCGGTCACGTGGAGGGGCTCAAGTTGCACACGCACAGCCTCACACAGAGTCCCACACACATACCCGTGGAGTAGGTGGGTGTCCCGGTGCCTGTCACTGTGTGGGATCCCCCTGCACCGCACTGGTACGGAGGCATGCAGCATTTTACACACATGCATGCACACAAACACACAGGCAGTCATGTCAGTGGCATGGTTGCATGCAGGGATTAACACAAGAACACACGCAAGTTTTTTCTCTCTGATCTGAATTCAACACATGACAGCCGTACAATTAGTTACATTATTTAATATTTCAGAAATGACTGTTGATGAATTAAAGGGGATATTGCAGACTATGATTTTGCAGGGCATCAAAAGTGTGCAGTCATTTTGTCCCAAAGAAACTGCTTAACTGCTCTCAGCATTCCAGGGAAAAGAGTGATGCACAAAGGTAGATCAAGACATGAAAAACTCACAAAAAGACTTCCCTCACAAGTTACTGTCTTCCCAGGAAGTTATAAGAAAACCTTGTGGAAATCTTAAATACATGTATACCATGTCTCGGGTGAGATTTCACGGATGGTTCTGGATTAATTGAAAAGCAGCTGAATTAAGAGGACAGAACAAAGAGCAGCGTAGATACAAATCTGCGCTGCTCTAGCTCTCTGTGTCGGGGGCGGCAGAGGTCTGAAGCTCCAAGAGGAATATTTGGAATTCCTCCCTCAGATGGCACGTTCTTAATCTCATTATCTGAGAGGATATGAAATCTGCATTCCTCCTCATGCACACACACACACACATCAAACAGATCAGTGTGCTGGTTTAATGTCAGAGGGACCCTGCTGAGTGTGACCATCCGCCTTGTGGTGGTGTTGTGGCTTTACACACAGAAATATGCAACACAAAAAGAGCATCTCAAAAACAGACAGACCTCGCCTCAGCGAAAAGTAACCCAAAGAAGAAAAAAAGTAAACTTGATGCTGGAAAACTTGTGTGGACAGATGAAGAGGCCCTTGAAAGTGCTTCCTCCTTCAAACACGCGGCGTTAATGGAAGGATAGGGGTGCAGCACTGAATGACAAGAGGACCTCCCACTTAAACAGGCACCGTGATGAGGCGTGACCACTCCTGACAGGTGTTTTGTCTCACTCAGAGCGGCGTGATGTGGCCATTGTGGCGGCCACTTCCCCTGAAAGGCCCAAAGAAATCCCACACCAAACAGAGGGGAAGAGCTTGGCATGCTGCAGCGAACGTAGAAGGTTCTGCCTCTTCAAACCGGAGCTTACATAAAACCGGACATCAATCAAAAAGCCGGTGTGACAACGGCGAGGTATGAGCACGGCTGATAAGAGGCAACATCAAACAATCAGAGACACTTATTCTGCTGCTCGTCTGTTCAATGCAGTTTTTGTACTTCTTATGGTTTTAGGTGTGTTTGGTCTTAAAAGCTGGTTCTTTTCACAAGGCAGGAATTTAATCATCAGAAATCTTCTCTGAGCCACAAAGAGACGGCATTAAAATCCTATTACGATGCACAAAGCCTCCACTGTTTCTCCGTAATGCTACAGAGTACTTACATGCTAATGCTAACTAGCACAAGCGCTGCCTCCGTTAATCAAAGGCTGCAGTGAAATCCTTCAGAGGAGAAATAGTTCTGTGTGTTTCTTGGTAACTTTTTGGATTTTATTTTGTGTGTGAAGTGCCGACAGCAGGTGAAAAACTCAAATGCAGCCTGGTGGACTGGTGCATTCAATGATTCATTGTACAAGAAAGGCCTACAGGCAGGCAAACCAGTAACAGGTAAAAGGCAAGTAGGCAGTATGATCAGAGTACAAGAGCACAAAGTCCATAGTCAAAATAAAGAGGAGGTGTATATGGAAAGAGGCTGATGAGGGCTGAAGAGATAAGAGCAGGGAAAGTTGTGCGATTGCTGGACAGGACGTCAGTTCAGGGCACCATTGCAGAAGACCAAAAGTCTCCATGTCTTATTAACCCCAAGTACACAACTCGTGCAAATTAGCCCTCAAGCTGCTTTTCTTGCTCTTCTTTTGCAAATAAGCACACTTCCACATTGCACCTTTACTTATTTCCACTCAAAATTGTATTTTTGTATGAGCTCTTGATTTTGACACTGATGTTGTCCTTAAATATTGTGTCATTAGGATTATGTATTTGTTTTATCATATCTAATTTCAACTGTGTATGATTTTACTGTTGATGTTGTCCTTGTGCATTGTGTCATTTTGTGTGTCCCTGCAGAAAATGGAGATTCCCTTTGTGTGACGTTAATGGTCATCTCAATCTGAATCTAATATAAAGTGGTAGTCAGGGGACACACACTAGAGACGGTGCAAAATAGCACATTTCTATGTGTAAACACACTATTGCTGCCTTAGAGAATACATTATCAGAAACAGGTAGAGTCCAATTACATAAGACTAGCTCTCCAGTGCACTCCAGATGAACAGCTTGACATTTGAATGACACAATTTCATTAAGGACGCCAACCGACTGCTGTCTGAATCTTTGGCTTTCTATTTCAGACAGCTTTATCCCTCATAAAATGTGTACTTTTGAATAGACTTTGTAATGCTTTAAATGCCACCGAGCCTTCAAGTCCAGGCATCTTAGTTTTGTAATCTACTTTGGTGGAATTGTTGGACCTGGAGGGAGAGGGGCTCGGCTGGGATTGCGTTAACAGGAAGGGAAGGGCTCTGAGTGGGGAAGACATGAAAGGACGACTCCGTCATCTGGGAGCTTTAATGACAGACTGTGCAGCCTTGTTTTGACTGAAGAGTTCTTTTAATATGCATGACAAAAGACGTCCTTCTGGGACCTTCCCTGGCAACAGCACCAAGTCCCCTGACAAACTTCTGTTGTCTCTGCCGCTGATCGTCATGGTGTCATTATCAGTGCTGGTTAGCTTTCCATGACAGCATGAAGGCGTCAAATTGAGCAAAACCTTTTACTACGGATAGGGAGCAATGCTCTCCTTACACAATGAGTTCAAAACTACAGGGCAGACAGTTCAGCTGCTGGCCCTACTAAAATGAAGCAGTGGGTTTTTTACTCACTAAACTACTCTACTTGAATTGTTAAGAGCTTCTCACTCCTCTTCCATCTCCTTGTCTGTTCTGCCCCCTCTCACACAAGAGCCCCCTAACTGGATACATAACTCTCCATGTCCCTGTGAGTGCTGTTGTGAAGATTATCAAGCACAAACAAAGTAGTCAGAACAGGACAGTGCACTCTCATTTGGCAACCTCTTGAAAAGTCGGAACATCTTTGTCAAAACACAGAGTTACAGTGCCATAAATCATTCAACAACTTTCCACTACTTCACTTTAAGTACCATGAATGGGCTCATCTTCAATGCATAATCATGTCAAATTCATGGGGGCTGATGACTACATGTGGAATGGTATTTCCCTAAGTGGGCCAGACATCTTCCATAAGTCTAGGTGGTGTTTCCTTGAAAAAACAATGCTCAGGAAAGGGACGATTAAAAAAGGCATAATGTACTGGGAATTGTTTGTTCATTCCATTGTACCTGCTTTGAATTAACAAGCGGAGGCTGAAGTTATGAGATATTATAGTAGAAGTTAAAATGTAGAAAGTCCAGAGAACTGAGCTAAACTTTGACCCACTGTACTTTCCATAGTTGTTCATGCACTTTAAAGTAAGGGATAGTTAGCAAAATATTGGTATTGTTTCAGTGTTACCTCCAAATGTAGGGGTTTAAGTAACATGGCATGACTCTTTTCAAGCAGTCTGAACATCAGGGCATTAATATTCTTTGCCATATCAGACTTGGTTGAGGTGATTTCTTTGGGTGTCTCACGGTTTGATTCGATTTCGATTCTTGTTGTCACAATTCCATTTAGAAAAGAGTTTCCGTTCAAAACGATTCTGGATTCATTGATACATGGATTCAAAGTTTATTTATGAATTGGAACATACTTCAGGATCTACTCCAGTCATCTGTGAGACTGGCTGAATTCCTTACTGCTTCATTTGGCATTCTACTGAGTTAAAGAGCTAGCCTTAGTACATAGCAGGGAGTGACTGATTAGCCTAAAAAAAAAAATCGATTTTAAATCTTAGAAGAAAACAATCCAGATTTTTCCCACCTCTTACTTTCTAATAAGTTATCACAGCCCATAAATATATAATTATGAGAGGTAAAGCTTAAGATGAAGCATTGCTGATTTAAGTGTTATTTTCTGATGGAAATCATGCCATTATGTGAATGTTATAAGTTTCAGTAACAACAGAACATTAGTAGTAATCTTCCAAATGTTAGGATTTAAAAAAATTAATGTACATGTTTTTAACCCCTGGTGTACTTTAAAGGGACCAAACCTCAATAATACCAAGGTACAGATCAAAACTGTGTAGTGCAGTGTTACACGGCGTTAATGTTTTGGAATAAAATGTGATTGCTTAATATACCAATGAAATGGAAATTGGACAGAAACACTTACATCAACCAGCACAATGCCAGTACTTTCTCTACCTGACAACAACTCCAGCAAATATTCAAACATGACTTCATCAACATCCAAGCTACTGTCCACTTCTAAATAGATCTGGTGGTCTTTTGAGGTATGATGGGGGGGTGCAGATGTGGTTTGGGAAAAGACCATGGCCATTATGATAGAGAGATTAAAGTAAAGGGAGTGGTCTTACCTGGTAGGGCGTTGGCAGGACAAAAGAGGACACATGAAAGAGACAGAAAAGAAAAGATTAGACACTGTTTACCGAGCTTTAAGCCGTACATCAGCACATTCGTAGTATACAATCACTGCAGTGATAAAGTGCTGTCTAGACAGGTACCTACGTATGGGTTTTATGGGGGCTCAAAACCAAACTATTGCTATAATGGATACTTTGTCTGGAAGCAGATGGTCTGCCATTGCACTCTCTCTATGAAGCACTTTGAGTCGAGACACATAATGGTAGAAATCATCAATCATCCTCGAATTTCAAGGTACAGATCCATATATGCATTCAGACTAGTATCTCTCTTTCTGTAGCACAACAGCCTCATCAAGCCCTCGGACTTGGGCAGTGTAACAAAGTAAGAATTGATTGTTTGTCCCAATAGGATGGTTGTTTTAGCTGACGTGGTTTTAAATCATTTTTTTGGAAAAGTAACAATTAGACAGAAAAAAAGCTAAAAGAAATTTACCAGCCAGACAATCAAGCTTGTTCAGGATATTTTAAACAGAGGCCGTTCAAAGTGCTATACTGTTCATATAATGGCAAAGCACCTGAATGGCATCTAGAACCAATGAGCCGTGTACATCTGAATATATGTTTTATTTAAAATGAGATGTCATTGATCTGTATATTCGAGTGCCCGAGGGAAATAGACGAGTTTCAGAAAACTCCCTTACACCTAAATAACATCAGACTACAGGCAGGTGAATCCTAAAACTTTCCAAAATTCACACCCACTTCATGCCCAGATCAACAGAATATGAAGTCTGTTCAGGGTGACAAATAAAGCAGGTTTCAACTTCTCTCTCAATCTCTACATATTGACATTTCCACATCCACACATGAAGCTCCTCCAGTCTAAAAATATGTGCCCCATGTCTTCATTTATAACCCGTCTACCTGATCTGTATGACAACCATTGATTCTTTATAATTTATACTCAATATAGAATTTTTCACATTCCTGGACAAAATCTAAACAGTTTTCACTATTAAAAAAAATCAATCTTTAGAGTATTTCCTTTCCCCCTGTTTTACTGTTTATTCTCAGTCCAAAATACACAGAGGGGAAATCTAGTGGTTAAACTCCTAGTCGGGTAAGATGTGTTAAAATGTTAATTGTTATAATTAAATTCCCAATTTCGGTTACCAAATATGTCTTGGACTTTGCTCATCATCCGGGATTATCTCACTTCAAAACCAAACACAAAAGAAGTGTGAAATGTTCCCAGGTTTTGAGTTAGGGACGATATGTATTCCTCTCCCTTTGGACAGGAAAAGTATAAACTCCCTCTGCATCCCTTGCTGCTCTTCAGCAGCCATCCTTCAGCTCTGACAAGGGCTGAAACATTTACAGCCCGAGGATCATTTCGCCAACAGGAACTTGGCAAGGCGATACATTGGGCATCCTCTTTTGTCATCCATATTTCAAAAAAAGCTCTGAGGGCACTGCAGAGGCAAGCCTGCTGACCCAGGATATGAACGAGCAAAGAAAAATTATAGACAGGCAAAGTGATCTGATAAGACTTCACAGGAGGATGTGCGAAAGAATGTAGCTAAGACGAGAGCCATGTTTGGAGGAATCATTGTCTTTTAAAGGTTTGATCCAAATCTACTCATCACATTTGCCTTATTTGGTGATACAGTATCAAAGAACAGTACGTCATGTGATCTTTTGAGCTTAACCTGGGACCTTGAGGTAACCATGAGTGATTTATCAGCACAGACAAACGATGAGTGTGAACTCCTTCTCGGTCTGAGGAAGAAAATAAACTTGATTCTGTGGGCACCACAAGTCAAAGGAACACATCTCCCTTGAGAACATACTTAAAAGACACTGATGGAAGAACGAGACAGGAGAAGTTAAGAGGGGGAATGGAGGTTCTCAGAGAAGCCCTTAGTTTATCTCCATGCTCGGTGCCTTGATGAAGAGATACCGCGCAGTGGGAAAAGAGATCTAGACAAAACAAGACTGCTCTCCTTTCTCTGTTGCTGCTTGCTCTTCTAGCCGGGAGTGATATCCGTCCCTATCTATCTAGACTGGGTCACGAGAGCAGCGGGCGAATGGAGAAATTCCCAAAAGCTTCCTCTCACACGCACAAGGAAATAGACATGGGATGTGGAGTAGAAGGTAAAGTCTACTATAGTCTTGCTAGCTGCTTGAGGAGGCAGTGAGGAGCAGGAGCCATCATCACTGTCAGACAAAGTCATCATGTGTTAATGCTTTCAGAGGTAATGTCAGCCCATTCTTACGTTGTAAAGAAGTACTAATCCCATGAAAAATGTAAGACGCACCAGACTTCAGAATCAATTCCAATACAAACCATCTACATGAACAATGACAAAGCATTGGGAATTCTGTGCTTCATGATGTCATTCCCCACAGATTAGAGACTTTCAAAGAAACTCTCTGCCATTCCCTGAAGGAGACCAATGTGTAAGTGAAGCCCCAAGGATTTTATTTTACCACCCATATGGTCCCTCCTCTTGGGGCAGTACTTCTCAAAAAGTAAATGGACTATAACTTTGGCATTGAACAGATAATTTCTAATAGTAGAGAAATTGTGTGAAAAACTTTGAATGAAGAAAGAAGTCCTTTGAAATAAGCTGCTCGGACCATAACTTCTTGGTACTTTTTTTGAGAAACAGCTACAGAGAGCAACAAATACTGTGCCTAGAGGAAGATTTTACTTTTGAAATACCCCAGAAAATTATTAATTTGAATACAAATAAGTTGTATCTCCATTACGTAAGCCTGTTTTCAATGTATCAAAGTTGACAGCCATCCAATTGGTTGGAAACTTTTCCAACTGGACAGAGTATTTTACTGGGAAACACACATCCCTGAGAGCAAAGACAGTTCTTGTGTAAACAGCACAGGAAGTTTCAAGTATACTGATTTTTAACTCAAATGGCCACATTTCAAATGGCTATTATGAGTCACAGTGACACTTTAAGTGAGTTGGCTCCATATGAGAAAGACACAGTATTTGTGAGGATGCAATCCATCTTTTCCCCCCATCCCCAACGTGTCCTGTTCCCAGGAACGCAGTTTGACTCAGTGCAAACAGGCTGAAATTATGTGGCATCCTTGTTGTAACAGCACAACCATATATTTAAAAAAAAAAAAAAAAGGCCAAGTAATGGTTTGTACACTGCACGGAAAATTGCCAAGAAAATCTCCGTAAGTTTGATGGCACTGAGAGTAATCAAGTTCCCAAGCAATCTTCATTACACAGAGAGCACTCAGCTTTATTGAGATTCAGGGATAGGGAGGTTGCAAGCGTACAAAAAGGATTTATTGATTGCACTTAATGCAATAAGCATGCTGGTTCCAACGTAGCAATTTCATTAGATTTTTCTTCACAGTCATTCTATGGGCGTTTGGCAGGGAGGAGGACTTGGAAACCATGCGACTTTTACAGGACAATCTCTGTGTTAGGATGATAGGACGTGCTCAAGACACACCCCAGTAAAGGGCCTCAAAGAGACATTACACCAATATCTTACTTGATATATTTGTGTTTAAAGGAAGCTTTTAGAATAAGCCTTAGACGCTCATAAGGGTCGTGTCAGATTGGGCATGACACTCAAATAATTATAGTCAGTCATACAACTCATTGGGAAATGTGGGATCTTGTGTTTTCACACATACACTCTTGAAAATGTCTGGAAAATTTCAGGAGATCTCTCTGTGAAATCTTCCTGAATTGCATATTCACATGACAGCAAGAAGTTTTCCAATTTAGATGGGTTGGGGGAGGGGCTGCGGAAACCCAAAAGGATGGCAGAGCAAAAAGGGTCAGACAGTTTGTTGCCTTTATATCAATGCTACATGTAACGGAAGGCATTCAGAGTATGAAGAACAAATCCATGTGTTCACACATGCAGCTCACCTTGAAAGATTTAAAAAAAAATATCCAGGATTTCTTATGCATGTGTGATACAACCAAAAGTTGGCATATTTTGGGCTCTTTTGAACATTCCTTTTTTCAATCTTTCCTTTGTGAGTCATAAAACTTGAAGGAAATAACTTTGCTAAATCTCGTTAGTACCCCTTCAACTTTATTTTGATTGTAATACAAAAGGATAAAGTTAAGACGACATAGAGCTGAGGCTCGAGGCTGACATCTCTGCAAATACAGCAACTTAGATTTGGTTAAATACCAGCAGACTTAAAGCAGGCTTAGGTTTGTGCTTTCGTCAAAAGATCTGGACTCAAAGAGAATGTACAGAAAATAAAAAGATAATCTTCCTCCATTAAATACAGATGCATGGGTTTATCGTTGGCGACACAACCACAAGTTGAAAGAAGAAACCTTCGAGCCTGTTGGGTTCAAGTGCGTTGTTGAAACATCTGATGTTGACTGAAAAAGTAGAAATTAGACACGCACTCTTCTTCCAGTCATACAAAGCTGCTTGACTTGCATGTGCCTACTTTTTCTCATTCAAATCATGTGTATTCTCATTCAAGAGCAGCTTCCTCTCTGGGAGATAAATAAACAGAAACAGAGGAGGAGCAGGCTCAGGTCTTTGGACTGCTGACAGCCAGCCATGTGCTCCAGCTGTTTCACCCTCCTCCACTACTCCCCCCCCCCAAACGTGAACCACTTGTCAGACGACCCCCGCTGACACTTCCGTCAACTCTTCTTCCAACCCTCCCAACTCCATCCACAACCCCCACCCACCCACCCTGCTAGCCTTCTCGCTGACCCTTTACTTATTGGGTCAGGGCAATAAATACTGTGTGCTGCTCTCCAGAGGCGTGTTGACTTCAATTCACCCCCTGACACCTGTGCAAAGACTGAGGAGGAGCACGATGCTGCTGTTGAAACAGTGGGGACTTGAACAAATGAAGTCAACAGGCCTGACAGAGGGATAGAGTACAGTGAATCACTCTCTGACTCATTTTTGAAAGGATTTCCTGAGGACTCTTTGTAAGTGATTTCATGTTTTAAGGTCTGTAATTCTTTGGTTGAGTCATGGGAGGTTTGCACCAATAAAGAGCATTTAAAAAAAAAGCAAGGGGGGCATTATGTTTTTATCGGTGTCATTATTCAAGTGGGTTTAAGATTGTGACAATGAGAAGAGGAAGAGGAAAACAGTGGATGGTAAGCGTTTTGACTTTCAAATTCAGGAAGTGGAAAACCAAAACACTTGTAGGGGCTTTCTTTTTCTTATGGCCTGTAATTAAATGAAGCTGAAAACAGCAGCTCCCACAGGGCTTTACAAGGAGATCTCACAGCAGATAAAGACATTCATCTGGTAGTGCTTTGAAAATGTTTCAGAAGGACCAGAAGAAATTGGTGCTTCATTTAGAAGAACACCAGACTGCAACTGAATTTGGAGAGGGTGTTTCCACTGTTTCACTCTAAATGGGAACACATTTGTCAAATTATTTAGGAAGACTTTGAGGGGGGAAATAAATGCAAAAGTATCATCTTGTGCTTTCATATCAATGTCAACCACTGCAACCAGTGGCATTGTCCCCCTCTTGTCATTTGAAGAAATGTTTTTATAAAACAATTCTCCAATTGCTTCAGTTTTCAAACCAAGAGTCTGAAGTTCTTTTATGGGGCGGCAGTAGCTCAGTCCGTAGGGACTTCGGTTAGGAACTGGAGGGTTGCCGTTTCAAGACGCAGTGTGAACCAAGTCTGGAAATTGGTATGTCAGCTGGAGAGGTGCCGGTTCACTTCCTAAAAACTGCTGAGGTGCCTTAAAGCAAGGCATCGAACCCCCAACTGCTTGGGCTTGTTCATGTGCAGCCCTTCATTCTGACATATGTCCACAGGATTTTGTTTGTGCATGTGTATGTATTTTAGCCTATGTTTGTATACATGGATATATGGTGACCAACCACCATGGTTACCAAGGAAATCAGCAATAATAGTACCACAGACATGACTGTGCAAAAAACACTGAGACTGATGAGGCTAGAGTTAAACCCTCATCCTATTGTAAAGTTTCAGCCTCATACAGAAGCTGATATGTGAGTCACTTTAAAATGCAAAGGCTATAAATAAGGAAGCAAAGACTGACTGGTTTTAAATCAGCATCTCTGACGAGCTCTGTATCAGCCACTTGCCACCATAATTTACATTTTTTATTTTAAACACAAATACTCCGGAAAGAAAAAAAAAAGACCGTCATCATTCTTGAATTCATGGTTCTAAATTTAAAGGAAGATCATGTTACATTCATTCCACCTCTTGTCATCCGTCATTTTCTGCTGTGGTTTCACCGCAGAGATTCTGCACTTAGGCCTTTCTCGTATTCATCAGCCTTGATTGAGGCTGCTGGGAGCGTATTGACCTGTATTTGACACCCTGTAAAGATGTATGTGCTGAGGGAAACGAATGGTCGTATGCTGGGTGCGGATAACTGAGACTGATGGACTCAATTCATTTGGACACTAAGCACACACACTGAGGGTTTGTTCTCCTCCACCCCCCTGCATATTGCATGGACCCTGATGTTTGAGTTAAGGTGGTGTTCTAAATGGATACTATCAGCTCCAAATGAAGTCAGTCTGGTTTTCCCTTGCAGCAGGTGGGAAGCCTTTTGATGTTTTTTAGGGCCTGTGCTCTGATACATTATCATTTAAAGATCTCATCAATATTTGTGTTGCAGAAAAGTAGGGTTTATATCCTGATTAAGGACTTACAAAAGATGGCCTTTCACAGTCTGTCTTAACTGAAGTCTAAAAAAAGATTGTAGTACTGAGAGGCTGCTTGTGCTCCTGATTGGACTGATAACCGGATTGTAAGTTAATCAAGAAATGCTTCCAACATCCAAGAATGAAGATCGAGGAAAACTTTGCAAAAAAGTTTTCCTGCAGGAGCTGAACCCAGAACAGGAGCTGGCTTTGAAAATGTACAAATTAAACTTAAAAAACACAGAGAGATGCCAAGATGCATGAAAGAAAGAGGATACCCTGCCCTTCCTCTCCTTAAACAGTGAATTCTATTCAACCTCAAACAATAAACCAAAGCACAGCTTAGCCTACATAGCAGACAAGACAAGCTCGTAGAAACAGAGTGGCTGGAACAATGTTCTTCATCTCATTTAGTCCGAGTGGAGACACTGCAGCACTCTATCAGAACACAATCCAATTTGGTAATTTACTTTTAGACAGCAGCTTAGCTTCCTTGATGTGTGTATTATTTAAGACTTTGGTGTTTGACACAAACGCTTGGCTTTAAACATAATCTTTAAATTAAGATAAAATGAGTGTGTTGTTTATGAACAAGAGCTTGTTTCAATGAGCTTTTTGACTGTTCTTAGAAAGTCCAATCCAATTAAATACTTGTAATTAGCCTATCACAGCTTATTGTCTGCTGAAGTAGAGTAAGTAAACTTTGTAGAACATGTATTTTAGGGGGGAATATATAGAAATAAAAAGGTTTTATTCCATCTGCAGATATGTGATACACAGAGTTGCGAAACTTGGTGCAGTTGTCAGCTTCATAGACTGTTTCTATCCAAGGAAATAAAGATGTCAAATTCAGAACAGAAATCAGTGCATCTCAAAGTAATCTTGTGTTTTCCCTCTCCTGGCATTATGAAGACATGCTCGAACAAATGACTGATTTTCTCCCTCGCACGCTGATGCCAAATGATGGGGTATGAAACAAATGGGAAGGGAAACTCCTGCCACATGTTTTCTGCCTCTGTGATGCATTTCTATGTGCAGTATCTAAATCACTCCTTTCTGCTGTGTACGCATCAGGCATCCATTAATAGAGCTTACAGAAAGACCTGACAAAAAATGGCAAAAAACACATTCAGCTTTCCAAATCTGCAGTCTGACAGGTGTATGCATATAGGGAGGCTGTGTGTATTAGTTTAGAAAGTGGAGAAATGTCAGGATCTTGCAGGTGACATTTCTGCAGAATTCACCTTTTTCATTACATGGTCATTTTACGGGTGAAGTGTGACAGCTTTGACTCTGTGAATCTCTGCTCTACACGGGTCGACCTGAAAAGTTTCTTAGAGATCAAAGTTCTTCTAGAGAATAAAAACATCCTCGTGATCTGAGGCCCAGAGGCCTTTTTCAGAGCACATGAGTAATTAATATCTGTCTGGAGGACCTAAAGACAATTGCAACAAAAATCTTAAAAAGTGAATCTGACTACCAACCCTGCCTTTAAATAAGAACATTAGAGAGAATGATAAAAAAAAATACATTATTGTTGGGGCACTAAAGCCTAGCGGTGAAGTCCAAGTGGGTGGCCCGGTTCAAGTCCGGCCTGTGTAATTCCCCACTCTCTCTTCTGATACTCTATCCATTGTCCGGTCTAAATAAAGGCAAGATAAAATACAATAAAATAAATCTTTACATGAAGACAGATTTAACACTGTAACATGGAAAACTGCTCAAAGGCCTTTACTCTGAATATACAAAAAAATAAATGAAAACATTTTTCTTGACTTCAACTCCACATTGTGTGAAGGAAGCTACAAAATGTACAATAATACCAGAAAAAAAGAACACTGAACTAAATGTGTCACCTTAGTGAGCAAACTGATGGAGGCATATGTTTTTCTTTCCAACTTGTGCTTCCTGTTTCTGTGGCTTTAGTTCTACTCTGACAATAACCACTTATTAGTGTGTGTGTGTGTGTGTGTGTGTGTGTGTGTGTGTGTGTGTGTGTGTGTGTGTGTGTCAGACCTGTGAGGTTCCCACAGACTCCCAGTCTCAGAGAGTACCTGACCTGAGGCCCCCCTGGGTCCCCTGCACCCTCCCCACCACTTCAAGGCTGTCACCTTTCACCTCTGCCAGTGAGAACTTGCACAGCTCTGTGATCTTGCTTCCCTGCCTTCCTCTCTTTTGCACATACTTTCTCTGCCCCCCCCCCACCCCCCCCCCACCCCACCCCCCTCATACGAAAGAGTGTATGGGACAAACGTTCAAATTGTCTAAATCGCTTGGACAGATTTGTATCTAGAAATGGTTTATTAAGATCAGACAAACCCTGGGAAAACACCTCCAAGAGTCAAACAGTAACACCAACTCCTCCTTTGAATCTCTCTGTAGAACATTAATTTGGTCAACACCCACAAGTCGCTGTAGTGTATGAAGTAGGTTGACTCTGAAGTCACATGACTACCCCAAATTGGGTCAAGTTGGGATGGCAGAAACCTCCTTCACAGACTAACACACACACGCACGCACACATACTACCCTATGCATTATTCAGAAGACATCTCCCTCGCCTATACACACACAGTACTGAGTGTCTCATCAGAGCAGCACTGAGCCTCTTGAAAACTCAATGAGATCGGAGGGGTTCGTCAAACAAAGACTCTCTCAGTCAAACACAGCCGTAATTGAAATTGGGGTTGGATTTGTGCGGCTTAAGGTTCTCACCTCAAACTTTATCTTCCAAGTGACTAAAAGTTCATTTTACTCGAAGAGACTGGCAGGAGTTTGCTTTCAAACAAACCATTGGGGTTGTCGTGACCATCCCCTGTACCCATGGCCAGGACACTCCTGTAAATGAGATTCTTCTATCCAAATGCTGGGCACCATTATATGTGTGCTTGTATGTTGTATGAGCAGAATTTGAACTTTTCAACATATCAACAGCAGAGTTAGCTTTTACGACCAGTCATCATATTTTAGGGCTTCAAATAACAAAACCGATCCAAGATGGCACAGCCGATGGTCCCCTCAGTATTGCGCCCTCTATAGCTTTTTTGGATTGCAATTCGACAATAGGGCTGCAACCAAACCCCACCATCATTATGTCTTTGTACTTTCATGTTCTCCATCACTGACTCTACCTATTCGTCTCACCCCTGTTACTACCTGCGGTGCCGGTAAAGACGTGGGATCACTCTGACCCACATTTGCATTGAAGGCGAGACGTCACAGGGGCGTTTATCTCTGCATTCTCAATTATCACACTATCTGTGGATTAATTTTCTCTCTATGGGAATAATAATGTTAATGTGTTTCACCAATACTTCCCACTTTTTCTCCAGGGAATATTTTTACTTTCTAACGCGGGCAGTGCAATCTCAATTTAAAGTGATCAAAAATTAATCTACTGCTCCACAATTCGCGCACTCATGAGAGAACATGTTTGCCTTTACAGATCAGCCTTGTGAAGAACAAGTCTGCATTAGTGTGTACTTTAGAGCTTTTTTAGCCTGCGGGGAAGAGATTCAGACTGTGAAAACACTCAGGAGTTTATACAGAAACAACAAAAGACCAAAACAGAGGAAACGTGAGTGAACTTGCAGCGGCAGTGTAAGCCTCACTGATGACCTGCTGAAATATCTCACTGATGAATCAGGCTGATTTCAAGTGTTGTGCATGTGTCAGTGTTGATTATGTGCATATTTGTCTGTGTGTTTGTGTGAAGCAGTGCCAGTAAGCTGCCCTGACTGAGTTCCCAGTAACCATCAATCAATCAGAGTGCCAAATGAAGCCATATTTTACATTACATGCATGGCAATTTCATGGCTGCACTTCTAAATATGACATCTCATGTACTAATGGTGGTATTGGTTCTGCATTTGCACTTCAGAAAATGGCATTGACCTTCACCTGCAGTAATGAATCAGGGTAAAGCTGAGAGGTCTTATTGAATGTGTTGAGAAAAAAGGCTGCCTGCTGGCCCTCAGTGGGAAACAGGGTGAAGGAGGGCGGGGTAGAATGAGAAAGGATCCCATTGTAGCAAAGGAACTCAGGGACCAGCAGCACCCTGACACAGGTATTCTGCTAAAGAAGGCCAGCATTGTACACAGAGAGCATGAACGCTGCAAGAAAAAAAGAAAAGAAAAAGGATGAGGGGGGGGGTTTAACAAGGGGTTTTAGACACCTGTTGAATCCTGACATTGGCATGATCGTCCAATAACTGTCTTATACTTCTTTGTTGAATTTAAAGGTAACAATTCAGGAAGATGGTACAAGGTCGGGTTTAAAGTTAACTCCAAAACTCTCAAGCAACTATTCACAAGTGTGCACCTCTATGGATAATTGCAATAATGAGAGGCGAGGCGGTCAGAAACCATTTAGTCATCCTACAGGCAGTTGTGTCTAGTATGGAGGCCCCCTAACAGTTTGACCAATCAGAAAAAGTGAACACTTTAGAACAAACAAATCGTTTTCAATGTTTGAAATCCAAATGAAACCCTTCCCACCCTACCAGCAGAACAAAGTCTTCGGTTACCTCCTGCTTCTCAATGAACCAAAAAATATCCAGTATCTTCTTTTTTAAATGTCTTGTGGCTCTTGGCACTGTGGCAGATATTTCTTGAAACCCTACAAGATCAGAAAACTGGGTGGTGGAAGTTCTCTGTGTAAATTTTCTCATTCTCCCCCCAGGGGGTCTTGAGCCACGCTGAGCCGGCTTCCTGCATCTCCATGTCCATAAAGAAATTAAACAAAGTTAACATTTTCATTGCATCTTTTTACGACTTCAGCAGGCACACAAGAACTTCTGAAAAGGCATGCTGACAGCAAAGGACTTCCAAAGGAATAGTTTGAAGCTGCTCCCTTTGCCTCCGCTGCCCAGGTCCTGACAGCATTTCCATTAAAGCATTCCAATCTCATCGTTGTCCCCCCAGTGCCGGGCTCATGGAGATACAGTGGCATTGATTCATTTATTGTGGACCAAATTCTCTTTTCTCTCGCTCCCCAGCAAGCGGTGGCTGTGATCTAATTACCAGTGCAGAGATGAAGTCGTCTCCCCGAGCATAGCTGACGGGACCATTCTTCTTCTGAATGGAAACGAAGGCCGATGCTCACATCAAGTCGGCTCCTCATCGCCGAAAAAGCTGAAACTAATGCAGGAGTGCATTAGTTAAAGAGAAACCCAGGGACCATTGAGTGAACAGCCTAAACGATGAGGCTTCATTGATTTCCATCAGCAGAGAAAGTATCCACTGAAGGAGCCTCTTCTTCTCCAGAGATAAAAGTCGCCCGTACATAGTTAAGGAAAAACAAAGAACCCTTATTGAAAGACCTCCCATCAAATCTCGCCCATCCATTGAGCTTTTCCCGGGAAAACCAACATTATTGAATTTTCACAAGATTGCCTATTGACATCCTCCTGAACCAGGCTGTTAGAGGAATAGCCTCCAGCGAAACAAGTGCTAAAGGTCAAACATGCCTCACATGTCAATAAGACAGTAACAAGGCTTACTATACACAAACCAAGCCAAGTCTATGTCACACCAAACACTTCACAGCCACTGTGGCTGCATTCCTCTGGCTTGTCCCTCAACAAACAAGCGCATTCACCTTAAGAAATGTCTTGACCTACTCCAGCCAAAGTCCGTGCTTGCAAAGTGCTTTGTCTTCCGTCTTTTACAAGCAGGACAGGACCACACACACGCTGCGGCCATGACCAGCGCTGGTATTGTTCGCATGGTTGCTAAGGTGCCTTTGAAACGTTGGTAGGAAGGACAGAAGATGACCACAGTGGTTTAGAGCTAATGAATAGCCTCTGTTTAGCTTTACAATCACTGAAGATAATAGCTCTGCACTGGCTGGATGTTTGCAGGGAACACACGGCTGTTTGTAGGTGAAGTTAGAAGAGCTTTCTCAAGACAATTTTGCACTCAAACAAGCCCTAATGCCCTGTCAACATGAGCCATTGCATTACTGTACTGAGCTTGTGAAATCCGAGGTGCTATAACATTTTATGGCAACAATTATAACAACCTCCAACAGACACTATGCGTGAGAAGCCATGCTCATTAGGTATTCAAATGATGGGGATTATATTCAAAAGTGTTCGAATTAAGTCAAGCATGTGAAACGCTTCTAATCCTTTTGTCAGACACAACGCAACACTTTTGTCTTAACAATGCAACTGGTAATGAATCTGTCAGCTTGTGTTATGACTCTGCCATGTGAGGAGACACTTCTGTGAAGATCATTTTAACGAAATGAACGGCTGGATGAATCTGTCATGAATATGTTTGTTTTTTATTTCGCCTGCAAAAAATTTGAAAGAAGTTTAGATGAAAATGCAGTAGTTGAAGGATGATCCAAGTTGGTGAACATAACCGATGACGCCTGTCTGGATATATCTTGAGTGCCATCTTAGAAGTAATGTCTTAGCTTTAGTTGGCGAAGCTATAAAAAAAACACCTGTTAAATCATGCACCACACTCCTGAAAATGTCATGACACTATACGTTGGAGTCGCATATACTGTAAGAATGCAAATATCTGAATCAGTTTAACTAAACCGACAGACACTAAACCTATTTTAATCTGCCAAACCACTTGTGTTTAGTCTTTTTAACATACAACTGAGACGTATAGTGCCTTCACACTTGCACAAAACTCCTGAAAAGGGTCCCAAAATTTCCGGGCTAAGCTGCAAATATGAACGCAAACGGCAAAGTATTTGACTCCGTCTTCACCCTGAAATATGCCTTCAAGCCCCCTCTCACATTATCTGAGTGAAGTCAGGGTACTATTCAGGACAATTCACCATGAGTGAGTGGGTGGGGTTGATTTTTTTTATCTTCAACTCAGTCGTCTGTTTTTTTGTGTTCCACTCTTGTGTTTGTACAGAGGACATTTTATTTTAAATTGTTGATAGCAATGCAAAATCAGTTACAATTACAGAGTCCTCCTTTTGCTGCATGCTCTGCCCCGGTCTTTCATCACACGTCTCACATGGACAGTTTCTCACTCTGAGGTAGATGTGTGAAAGGGCAAGTCAAGACAATTCCCAGACCTCATTCTCTTGAGATTGTCCAGAGGTTATTGAGAAAGACTCAAGACTCTTGGGTCCTTCACTTTTGAAAGACCAATATTTTTTTTTTTTGTTACATTTTTAGATTTTTAAACTGTTGCGCTCAAAGCAGGTCTTGATACACGTATCAGAGAGGTCAAGTACATCCCACTGCAGACATTTGCTTACCTCCCAGCAATATGGTGTATGTCTGTGGGGTATGTCTGTGTTTGTGGCAGGAGTCCAACCTGATGCAGCCATACACTTTGTATTTCTACATGTTCTTTGCCAACTAAACTGAAGAAAAAAAATCTTAACCCAAAGAGGGAAAGAGTTACAAAAGCAAACACAGCAGAATAAGCCTGTGTTAAACAGACTTCAGGTTAATCTCATTCAATTACAGTCTGAAACAAAGCCCCCCCCCCCCGATGCCTGAATCACTGCTAATTTCCAATATCATTAGCATCATGTCTGCCAGTGTCATGTTAATGAGGGTTTAACATGACAATGAAGTTTTCTAAATGAGCAGCCGAGGGAGATGCAGCGCTGAAATAATTATCACTACTTCACTGTGTTCTCCAGCATTACGCCTGTCATGGATTGGTTTCAAAGAAGGTGCTTTCAGGCTCCAAAAGATTTCTACCAAGCAGAACAGGCACTACATTTTGTTCTTTGCTGTATTTTTAATTAACAAACTGTTCCACATGAGTCTAATTAGATAAGCATATGAAATCCGCAATAAGGGATATAAATAATGCAAATCAGAAGAACTGAACTGGTGTAAATCTTTGCAATCTCAGAGGCAGAAATGATTCCCCAAAACTAGTCAGAAAGAGCAGCAGTGGTGTGAACAAGCACAATTACAGAGGATTTAAGAGTTCATAATAATAATAATAATAATATTAATAATAATAATAATAGGCAGAGGAAACATTTGACCTATGAAGATAAACCACAAGATATCCCTTTCAGTAGCACCATGGTCACTGTCATCACTTATCTGTCTTTTTGACCTCAGAGCTGTCTGAGGGTTTGATGATTCCAGCCACAGCAAACAGGAGACGCCAATGGGAGATAACAGATACACTGAGTCACATCTTAGCAATAAAAGCCATTCCTAAAACATGTTGAACTGAATTTCAGCACCATCGATAAGCCTCCAATCTGACACAGATTTTCCACAGTGCATATTTCGTTTGTCAGCAAGCTAATTATCGCACATTTTAGAGGAGTGTTCTTTTATGAAACAAAAAGAGAATTTGGGGGAAGCATGAAATACTACTTAAAATAAAAAAACCAGAATAGAACAATCAGGCCATTATAAAACACGCTGTAAGGATAATTTAACATCAGGTATGAAAAGTAAAAAAATAATCAAGCATCAAATATTAAACTCAAATGGTTAGACTTTTTCATTAAACAAGTCATTCTTTTATAATTGCACGTTCTGCTTCATTGTTTTATTTTTTTTATTTTTTTTAATCTACATATTTCATTAATCCCAGAGGGGAAATTCTGGTTTACACTGTTATTGAGAGACATGCTTCTCACACACATATAGACCTGAATTACACACATGCACAAACAGGACCTGTGGACATGCATTAATGGAGAGCTGTCAGAGTGGGGCTGCTCCACAGTGAGCACACCAGAGATGTTGGGGGTTTGGTGCCTTGCTCAAGCGCACCTCGGCAGTATTCCAGAAGTGAGCTGGCACCTCTCCAGCAACCAGAACAACTTCCGTACTTGGTCTGCACCAAGACCTGAATCGGCGAACCCTCCGGTTCTCAACCCAAGTCAGACCATACAAACTGAACTACTGCCACCCCCAAAGACTGAACTACTATTGCCCCCATAATGCAACATTGTGAAGAACTTTTGAATTCCCCAAAAGCTGTAAAACATTTGTGTGTCACGTGTTACCAAATCTGAACTCCACCGGTTTGCATGACCTTTGTTATCAAATGCATTCATGCAAATGGAACTATTTCTATTAGCTTCAGTACAAATGTATGGTGGAAGCATCCCCTATGAAGCCACATTATGTCTTGTCTTAATACATGTAACAAGTTACCTTGACATTAACGTAAGGATCTTCTGTAAATATTGCCTTAGAATAATTTTTTGCACAGTAATAACTGGAGTCATTCAATCTAGAAATTGTTACTTTTATTTAGCTTAAGTTACATTTTCATTCCAACTTCTAATTTGAGTGTTTTAACAGGTGCTAAACTACATCTTATGGGCTCATACTGGCTGGCAGCACTGGGCGTGAGAGCTTGTGAGTGTGAAATGATTTTGTACATGTTAGTCTGCCTTCCTCATGATTAGAAACATATGGCCGTAAGAAAAGCTATAAGAAAAGCAAATAGATCGAAATGCAATCTAAACAGCGGTAGGTTTCCATGGCGGCTCTACGTAATGTAATAAAAGCAGTTCAAATGAAAAACTAACAAACTGACAGGTGCTTAGACCGCTTTTATTAGCTCAAAATACAACATTTCCTCTCTGAGCTCTTGGGACTTTATCAAGTGGGAGCCCATGTTTTAAGAATCTGCTTCTGATTAGGCATAATGACTGCCAGCCTATGCTTGGCTCTGGTTTGTAAAGCTTCCAGCCAGCGAATCACTGGAGTACAGAGGGGGAGCAGAGGCCTAAGGCTGTTTAGGTTGACACTAGCTGAGATACAGCACGGCTTGAATCAACCACAGCTGGGTTTGTCTCTGCAACAACCTTTCCAAAAGCTCTTCTTATAGGTTTCCTTTCACTTCCAGCCAAGCAGGTAACCATCAAAACTCAGAAATGACTTGAGGATTTGGGATAAAATTGGCTGGGACATCCATTGGAGGCGTGCCAAGGTTTTCCCAACCTGCCGACCACCTCCACAGGGAAAACTGAGAACTTCCTGGGTCAGTGGAGAGGATGTGGTTGGACGGAGCTGCTACGTGCCAGCTGTCAAAAACTGGTTTCTGAGAGGCCATAGGTTAATAAGGCTTGGCAGGGGTGTTCCCATGGTAATCACCGTGGTAACCAAGGTTTTAGCCAAGAGACGGCTGCAGGGGACGTAGAGTTGATCTGGGTGGGAGTGCTGAGGCACGGGTTATCAGGGATTCAGGGGAAATTTGATGGACTCACCAATGTCATAAACTTTACAGGCATTTAATACTTCTGCCAACGTGGAGGGCTTCAGCAGTCTTTATGATCTGAGACATGCTGCTACCAAGCCACGTCGGAGGTCTTTTCATTGACAAAATAAAGTTAGCTTTTATGAGGAGCCACAGCGATGGATAACTTCAGTTGAAGGAGCAAAAGCTGCATAAAGAGCTACTTGAGGACGGCTGTTAATAGAGTGGCTGTGATATTTTAACAGCCGGCATTAAAGAGAAGTAATTCACTCAAATTCACTCACTCACTCAACATGGATGTTTGACATTCTAGCATAACCTCCAGGAGAACTACTGTGACTTTGTTAAAGTGTACTTTCCAGTGTAGATGATACTTTTTGTCCAGAAGAAAAAAAAAAGTCTGAAGAAAAGTAATAGTTCCACAAACAACCTAAAGAGCATCCTGTAGCATGAGGTAAGGTCCCAAGGTATTTTCTACATTAACATGGATGGCAGACATCATGTTAGCTGCTCTTTATCATCAGCAGCATCATTCAGGCCAGGCTCAGACTTCAGGTGTTTCACAGTATAACACATTTTGAAATGGGGTTGCATCACACACATAAGTAAAAGCTTCACAGATGTTCTCCTCTCCAATCCCAAGATTAGAAAATAATACCCCAAAACACACTACAGGATAATATTATGAAACGATTTGTGCCAAATGTAGCAATTTTTGCACATGCCCTGATCTCATGTAATCTTTGAGGAAAGCAGACAAACAGAAAAAAGTCAACAGGTTGCAGAACTCAGTGTAGTCACGCTCTGCAGAGAGAAAAAGGCTTGATCAGTAAACCCTTGATTCTCCAGATAACCAGAGATGAAACACGGTATCCCCCTACGTTCAAGGCTTCATTAAAGATTGTTGGAAGGGGTGGTTCTGGGATAAATTCGCCCAAATGAGCTAATTTCAAGAAAATGTATCCCCATTTAAACTTGAAGAACTCCTGATTTAGTAAATACATTAATATTTTTTTCGATTCTCTGGATGTTCTTGAAAGCCATCTTTGCAAATGTAGAAGACTTAATCATAAACTTGCTTCTGGGATGCATCGAACATCATAAACTAAGATCCAACACTATGTCTGAGATTGGACAGTTCCTCTAAGCCTTTTTGAAACTTTGCAGTGTTTAGCCTTCTGATAGAGAATAAAAGCAAACTGTCAAACACAATCTTTTCTATCTCAATCACTTTCTCCTCAAAGCACAAAGATTATCTTGAAACTGACAATTACTGTTTTGTTCTTACATTAACCTTATGTCCTACATTTAAAAATGGAGCTGTTTTGAATATGCCAGAACTAAGAGATCACTTTTGATTGAAAAGATGGCCACAATGAAATTCAGTTGGGTTCCATAAGGAACTGGTGTGTTAGGACGTATAACTGGGATGGGTAATCCCATAGGAGATGAGATGCAGCCCTTTCAGAGAAGCAAGATTAACACCAAGGGAAATTGAAAGGTTTTTGAGGTTTAGTTTTGCTGGTTTTGTCTGTTGTTCTTCTAAACGGTTTGTGTTCATAGCCGAGGGGCTTACTGGACTGCAGTCAGCTCTACTGTCTGGGCTTCGGTCCAGGCTGGTGGTGGTGGTGGAGGAGGAGGAGGAGGAGGACACTTCGGCTTTGGGCCTTAACCTCTGTGGCTGAACCTGAGCCCTGCAGCTGCTCATTACTGTACAGTGGAAGTGCTTTGGATTGCTTTACGAGCTGTGGGAAATTCAGGAGGGATTCTCTGCCCACTACAAGCTAAGCAGTCTAGTTACATCAACAGGGAGTCTATGGACACTTGGCTAGCCCAGGCTAATCCCAATATCCAATAAAAAAAATGTTGAGTAATATTAACCAGATGTTGAAGAATTATATTTCTGCCTCTAAAGTCTAGAAGGCTGCAACACACAAAGGAGGTTAGAGAGGACGTTAGACCTGAGATCTCTCGCTCCAGATGAGATCCGTCTCAGATAACCTGCAGGGAAAAGGAGTTGTCTTCAGTTCTAAGAAAGTCAGTCCAAAGCTGATTTTTCATTATACACACAGGGGAATGGATTAGTTATTGGGACACAGAGAATTCCTTTTTTTCTTACACTTGTCTTGATATGTCTAGATAGTGTGTTAAGAGATTCATGCACATTCAGTGCAAATGTATTGTTACTCTCTTTTGTGTACACACTGCTGCTCCAGGCTGTGGTTTTTTTGTTTTTACAATTCCCAGGATGCCTTTTTGAAATCTTCCCAAAGACCAGCGTTAACATGCTATCACAAGAAACATTTTCTTATTAGCCGGTGGGTTTTTTTGAGAAGTTAATTCAGGGTCTAATTTCTTACGTTTACCGTTTCTGAATAATTAAAAGAAACTGATGTGAGTCTTTTTGAGGGCTGAGACTTCATCCTCTCCTGCCGATGTAACTTCTGTTGAGGTTACAGGAGAGTGGTTTAAAGAGTGAGAGGGAGAGCACAGAGATGCTGAATGGAACAGAGCAGACGGAAAGGTGTGGGAAGCGTCACTTGTGCTGCATTCACTTGTGCTAATAAATCAGAGTTTAGCTCTCAAATTTTTTGGGGCATTTGCCACCCCATGCTACCCTTCTAGATCCACCCCGAGGACTACTGCCTACAGTAGATAGTAGTCTGTATCTTCTGACATTTTTAAAATAACCCTTAAGGCACATATACAGGACTTTTAATCCTGGCTTTTCATAAAGTGTCACATCACTTGTTGACTATTATAATCTTTATCAGTGCTGAATGTTTGGGTTGATATGATAATGATAATACATGAGACCATGGAGTCTAAAGTCCGTCAAAATGCACCATATAAAAATTAAACCAGCCTAGAAATGTTTGGTGCTTGATAGCAGCCATGACAGTAGAACTTCACTAGTGAACATGTTGTGTTTGGACATGCAGAAACTTGAGACAAACAAGGCTGAGATTCACCCTCAGTTCTTCGTTTCAGCTCGCTAACCCTGCTGAGTGCATTTCTCAAACTCTGTAGATCATTAGCAGGCTGCTTTAATAAACACGTTCTTCACCTCTTTTTCATTCTTTTTCCCTCTCTCTCTTACCCCACTCCTCCTTGCTTCTTATCGCCACTTGATAAATCCAAATGAGCAAACACTGAGTCATTGCACCTGTGTTTCCGACCTTCAATCACAGCACCTTATCACAATAGAGAGCTATAGTGTAAAATGGGACAGAAATGAACTGAGAGCTTCTGTTGTAAAGGCTGAGTGCATGGTTTACAGGAAGAAGGCCTGTGTAACCGTGTAAAACCAGCTATGAGCGTCTTACATAGGTACTTAAAATAAACAGCTGTCCATTATCAGACAGTAAATGGTAGTTTAGATCAGAATTGACCTTTGAATAGGTGTCGCCCAAAATAAAGAAGTAGAGGTATATGTACTGTAAATTATAGTCAAATGTCAAGAAGTATTTGTAAAAAGACACCTGCAAGAGTTTTAAAAACAAAGTGTCACGTGAAGTGTGATTTGTTCACACCCACACATCAGTGACAACGGATAACAACACACCTGGGAATCCTCCCTTCCTCCAGCTGTTGTTCTTCTCACCCAAGAGAGAAAAAAAAACAACTAAAGGTTATGGACTCCACAGTCCACAAACTGAGCTTCCTTTTGGTCTGGAGCGTTTTGAAATTTGGAAGAGCCCCAACTTTAAATTAATCTAAGAATCAAGAAATCAAAGACCTTTCTTTGTCATTTAACTACACAGTGTTGAAAAAAACTGCAGCAGAAAGTCTCTCTAATTTCTTGAAACTTTCCTGAAAACAGTGCTCTGATCTACGAGATCTTCAGTCCCAATAATGTTCATTTGCATCATCCCATATCTGCACCATTTATTTGTAATACCAACATCTGAATCCAGCACACACATTACCACTAGCAATGTAGTGATCGTGCTAACCTCAGTCTGTTCCTCCCCTGACATTGGAAGTTTGGAGTTAACAAAATCTTAAATGTTATTGGCCACAGTCAATCTCCCAATCCATTAACTTAAAATGACAAAATACATCAAGTGCAGCGTTTTATGTGTCAGCTCTCAAACAGAATTCAGAGTATTAGTCAAAGCGTGGTAGGGAATTAAAGGTGATAGCATGACAAAACACTCATTATATTGATTTGGCGATACACTGTATTGTTGGCAGTTACACCAGAATGGGGCCAGTGTTGCAGTGACACGTGACGACATCGACACAAAACATGAATGGAGGAAGGAATTTGAGATATGTCCAAAAGTCAACAAAGGCACAAATACCTGACTGACTATCCCCCCAAGGTTTCATTGTTAACCTGATCTGTTACTTATTGTAGGAACGTAATCAAAGATTGCAAGCATGACCGTAGTGGATGAATCGAGTTGAGGTGAGGACAATGCTGGGGAGAATCTGAGGACAGAGGTCACAGTGGAGAGCGAAGGTCAGAGAACGTGGGAGGCCTGAAGTGGTGAAGGAGGCTCTAAAGGTAATGAACATGAGCTGCCTTTTATATTTAAGAAAAGCCAAGAAGTGTGGCCATGATAACGGGAACTACTTGGAGGAGGACAAAAAAGAGGCAAGAAAAATGAAAAAAGCAGAGGAAAAAGAAAAAATGAAGTAATTTGAATCAATTGACCAAGAAAATGTGTCATTATTTTTAATTCTGGACATACACCTTTTAGTTTTAATAACAATGACAACCAACAAAGCAATTTGGAGATTTGGAGACCGCTTTCAGTTGACATCTCCTGTTGTTGTCATGCTGGCATCTTGTGTGAAGTAAAAGCGCTCTTTTAAAGCCCATCGATGTTGGTTGCAACTTGCCACATTGAAAAATGGTCTCAACCAAACTTTCGGTCAGCCTCATAAAAATGTAAAGAGCTATAGCTGAGGCGGGCCTTAAGCCTCCTGACAAACAGCTACAAGGTACCAACTAGCAGTCAAGATTAGTCATCATGCCCTGATTATGCATGTAATCCTTTGTGAAATCAAAATGGATGGATGATAAGAAAATGTTACTCAATGTACAGGATGTGCTGATAAAGACTTGAGCTATTTAGACCAAAATTATTTTAATACCAGGCTGTAAACATGTTTATTTCTGATGTCAAAACGGGCATTTTAATCTGGAGTGGGGGACTTCCATGTCTTTTACAGCTAGCCTCAAGTGGACACTTGAGGAACTGCAGTTTTTTGCACTTTGCATTGGCTTCATTTTTCAACACCTGAGGTTTCCGATCGGTTGCTGATTGGTTACAACATTGTTAAAAACTGCGATGATAATATGATGTAGATAATGATCCAATGAGCACTTAACATTTTAATTACAGTTCTTGTGTCTTCCTCGTGGTTAGATAAATGCATTCTTTTCTAGTGTTTATAGGTCATAATCATAGCAGGATTATTACATTATAATAGATTATAACATTTGTTTAGCATCTAATATAAGAAAATCACCGAAGCCACTGCTAAGACCACAGAATAAAGATTTTCTGACGACTTGGCCCAAACCTAATTGTTGTATAAAATACTGAATGTTGAAATAAGCTCCTGATATGCTACAAAGCCTCTATTCTGTCCTTCTATATATTCTTGAGAGTTAAGACTTTGTATAGAGAAAACTCTCTGTCAGATTCTTCCTCTGGTGATGCGTATGTGCCAGCAGCAGCAACAGCAGCAGCAGCCTCACCACTTATTCTCCTCCAGCTCTCTGCTCTGCTCCCAATGTTCACTTGGGCCCATCCTCTGCTCTCTCTCTCTCTCTCTCTCTCTCTCTCTCACTGTCTCACTCACTCTAGTTCCCATTCCCCCATTCCCCTCTCACTTGGCCCCACTCTCTCAGTCTCAGCACAATCAAGTGCCCCCGTCAGCGATGGGCATTTCATTACCTAAGTGCCAATTCCTTAGCAACCGAGCAGGTACCAGAGCACTTAACCGCAAGCGAGAAACTGAATGCTAATGAGCATGCTCATGCTTTAACCTTCACCCACTGCATTTATCTGTACATTATCATCTGATTGCTTTACATATCTAAAGGTGATGGTTTGATTGAAGCATTTATGTTGTTGCCCCACAATAATGTCACTTTACAATATATGTTTGAGGTCTGACACTTAGTAACACATGAGCACTTTCTCTTGTTCAGCCTCGACTTCGCCTAATATCTGGCTTGTGTTTTTTGTCAATGCTAGCTCTACCCTTGCCTGTTGGAAGGTAGAAATATCTCCTTGTGGCGGGTAGACCATGTGACCTTTTAAGTGTCACAGATAATCAAATCCCTTACAGAGGCCAGGCTCTAAACATGCTGCCGTAATTTGAAAGAGACACAAGCAATACTGCTCGGATAATCAGGTAAGGTTGACTCCAATTTTGACTTATATAACCGAGTATTTACAGGAGGGTCAAAGTTTGGTTAAACTCTAATTAAAATGCGTATACGTGCACTTTCCGCTTCCCAGACATCTGCTTGCTGGGGCCAATGTCCATTGAGCAAAGTGAGTAACTTCAAAAAGAATCTGGGGCTATTTCGGGAAGATCAATATGTGGAAGTAGTCGGCTTTAATAGATTCAATGTCTTCCTGGGCTGCTGCCAGGACTTTGAGAGCTCAATGTTTCTCTGCCTGTCCATTTGTTTTTCATAAACGTCCTGTAATCTGGTTAACATGACAGAAAAGGACACTCTCAGAGTCCCTGGAATAAGACATACTTTTAATGCATCAGTAGGACCAGCATGTACAGAACTGATGCTAAAATCTTCAGAGTTTGGTATATGAATGATCCAGCATGAAGGGAGGCCTAGCATTATTAAAAGTAGTAGATAGAGAAGAGGAGACTAAGCATTGTGGAAGCTTGTAGATGAGTTGAACTGAATACTTGTAAAAATATATATATATAAATCATCTTGCACTCCAAGTAAACTTATTTAGCATCCAATGAAACAAGTTTTAAAATGTGTATGTTCTTTCCCCAGAAATTCAGGACCAAAAGTTACAAACAGTCCCTTTGTTCGTGTTTCAATGTTGCTTTTAATCAGCCAAATTGGAAACTTTAAACTCTAGCTGCCCAGTTTTAAAGGAGGCAAGTAAATATGTGGAATCAACAGCAATTGTATAAACTTGCCATAGGACTTTTAAGCAAACGTGAATCCCTGCAGCTTTTCAGAACTGCTTCAGTGCTTCAACTAAACCCTGACCTCTGGCCTCTGTGTTAAGTGAAAAGTAAAGTCCACATAAGGATCAATAAGATGTCACAAAATGAAATTAAAAAGCCAGATCAGAGAAAGGGTAAGTCTATTTCAGTTACACATGGTTGGAAATATGTGCAATGCTTACCTCCAAAAGGCAATGTGGTGCTCAGTGGAGGCAGCGTGTCCCTTCCCCCAGCCTAGAGTCAGGGGGGAAATGGCTGTCGTCAGGTAAAATGACCCCTAATGCCTCCTGAATAGGGCGACTAACTTTACGCGGCCAGGTCATTAAGGAGACAAAAGGGCAGGCCAAACAGCAGCAGAAGACTCCCAGCTACAGCTAACACACCCCTCCCCCCCCCCCTTCCCCCTCAAAGTCACTCTGAATGAAGGCCAGCTCTTTCCCTCAAACATTCATCTCCCCATGATTCCCCTCACGCTTCAGTCCTCTGCGAGCAACAGAGCAGAACAGGACGCTCCCAAGTTGGAAAGGAATGAAGCAAGTGGATAAATCTGGAGTGGAAAAATTAACCTGGATGTTTGCCTTTGGCCACATTTCAGATGAAGTAATCTCGAATGACTGAACGTGCATTGGAAACTGATGATAGTCCTGCGCAAACATCCGCTGCCGACTTCTGGGAGAGGCTGACAGCCGTCGCATCAAGTATGTTAACAATGTTTGCAGATGACTTGGAGGCCAGGAAGGGACCTGGAGGACGACTAAAGAGAACAAGGAGGAGGAGAGAGAGAGTTAAAGGAGAGGAGAGGGAGCTGAGTTCACATGGTGTGCAAGCAAATAGAGTTCTGCACACACAAGCAAACACATAAAAACACAATCAAGTCAAATGTTGAATAAACTTGGAGTCCAGACATCAAAGTGGCATTGTGTTTGTGCATGCAGCCATTAACAGCACTACTGACTGACCACACATGTGCTTCCTCAGGCCACTCACAGACCCACAAACAGCCAGGCCTGGAAAGAGCAAATACTCAGAGCTATGCAGCAGAAAACATCCAATCCTTTCCTCCAAGGGCTCGGTGAAGAATCTACAAAGTGGGTGCTAAGTTGTGCTAACTGGGAAATGTCAAACCTCTGGGTTTCCGCTTTAAAAGTTCAGACGAACAACAGTGCGCCTCTAATCCCAGCGATATAAGATGAAGACTTTTCAGGATGTAATCTTTAACTTTATGATCTGTAAAACATCAGAACTCAGAGAAAAGTGTTGCGATCAGTTTCAGAGGCCAATGTCTTCATATCGTTTGATTCAACAACTGGGATGAATAAACAGAATTTTAAAAAAGCTTCCCATTTGTGAAGCAATAGCTTTATGCATTTTTTGATTGATCTTGATCTGATTGATGACTTTCACAGATGCATTTCATCACTCAAATCTTCAAGCGATTACCAATAATGGAAAGTTAAGACAGAAAGTGATTATTCATGATTTAACCCCAAAGTTTAAGACACAAGACAAATATTTAGAGGAGATAGAAATAGTAGAAGAGGGTAAGATGAGTTTTTTCCCGTCATAAACTAATTCTTTGACAGTCCAAACCCACACCTTCACTTATTAAACATTCCTTGAAACCAAAAGTCAGAGCTAAAAAAAATGCCTTTTTTTCTTTGAGTTGAAGGCCTGTCAGGTCCGGGGTCATGTTACTCTGCGATACAGGCCAACAAAGGCAGGCAGAACAAAAAGGAGCAGCTCAAGCCCTGGCAGTGACTTCTGAAAGACCCGCCTCACAGAGAGCAATAATTTCACCTCATTTAGAACGAAATCCCCGTGAATAATCTGCCGACATGAGAACCTGTCTCTCTAACCCGGAATGGGCAGGATGAAGTGTGCTTGGCTGAGTGCATGTGGGTGGGTGTTTTTTTTCTGAACCTCCCTGCACCAAGCTACTAGAACTGATCTGCTCAGGGTCTTGGTGGTAACATCAGCACAACCATAGGGCTGAATGGATTGTTTTTCTTTTAACTACAATGGAATGCCGGTAATTCACAAGGCTCGGTGCTGCAGAAGAGACCCTTAAAAGAAGAACAAATCATTCAATGTCTGGGGTCATCATGTAAGGAGGGTTATGGTCAAGGTTTTGGATTGACATGAATCATATTAAGCCATTTATTAGAAAAGTAATGTTAGCAAACCATTCCTCCTCAGGACATTCAAGAAAAAAAATGGTTTAAAATACTGAAACAGTTCAGAGCCACACAACATTTTATGACAAACTTAATGACCATGGTGGTGTTTTCACACATGCACAAAATTTTAGGAAATGTGCCACATTCGAGGTTAATGTGTGAACGCAAAGGCTCGCCTTTTTCACCCTGACTTTCACTCGACTTTGCCCTGTCGGCCCAAAGTTAAATTTTAGCGAGTAAATAGGTTGTTCGAGGAGATCAAAATGTTATTTTCCACTCATTCTTTGATACTGTGCGTACTTAAAATCAAACAACGTATTGGCATATAGACAAACATGTCTTTAGACTCTCAGTAGTGCGTTCAGCTATTATGTGTGTGAGAGAGACAGGACAGCAGTATACTCTTTGTAAAACCTGCCATCGCTTTTTCAGAACACTCTCTATGCTTTGATGAGCATGCTGCAACAAAACCCTGATTCTTCAGCACCGCCATGCTCCTTAATCCTTTCTCCTCCTAACTGTTCCTACTAACACAAACCTGAGGTTGCTGCTTGGAGGATCTGTCAGACTGGAGCTCATTCGGTTTCATCAAGCGTTTCTCTTTCTTACAAAATCTAATTTTTTATCCTCTATCTCATAAGAATAGAGGTGGGAAAAGCATGAACTTGAACATAATATTCAAAGTTTGAAGCAGGTAAGAGATGAATTCTAAAGCTTTGATAATCGGCCATTATGGAAGACAGGTGGTTGGGAGGGGAGGGTTCAAAAGACAATAAGTTAACAACAAAGGCTGCCCCCACCAGTTCTCCCCACCCGAATCAAGAGGCGGCCTCCATGTCTTTGTCATCACTGATTTAAAGAGAGAAGCTTTGGCGGTGGCCAGAGGGCCATCATTTACAAATCTGCTCCAAGGCTGAGCGCATAACATCCAAAAAAAAGAATCTGTCCACCCCTGAATCTACGTTTCAGTGAGCAGTAAAGAGCAAGTCTGATGACAGTTTGGTGAAAGTTTGTACTTTATGAAAACACTTTTTCTGTGTATAGTCAATATCAGTAATACATCAGAACAGCTTCAGAGAGAAGACAGAGAGAGGCTGTGTTGTCAAATACACAACACAACACAGTTTTGCACACAATATAGAGACACAAAAATCTGTACATTTATAGGGAGCACACACCTCAGCCACATCAATCCCTGCAAAGCTGCATTATTACAGGTCAGATGTAAAAAAAAAAGAAAAGAAAAAAGCACCCCTATGAAAAGAGATGTATGATAAAATTCTGCCTTAATCTGATACCCAGAGAGGGAAGGTGATGAAGATGATTGTACTGAACTCGCTCCATCTCAAACAAACCAGCTGATTTGCACCATGATGTCATTTTGTACTCCTCAAAGGGTCGATGCTGGTGCTATAACAGGGAAATCCAAACATCCACGAGTGACTGCAGGTAATCCACCAACTGTAAACATTAATGCAGAATTCCTCTTGGTCCTTAGATCGTCCCTGCGACTCAAAACCACAGTTCCTTTTTGTTAGGTTTTGCAACTGAAGGAGTAGTTTTTATCATTTTATACACAGATAATGTTTCACAGACATTCCCATAACAACTACAACCAAAAGGAATGATGTCACTTTTTGGGCATATTTCATATCTGCAATAAGCAAGATGCATAACCTGACAGGAGAAGTGCAAGAATTGTTGATGGATTGGAAATAAACAATTAAACTCAACAATTCCTCAGCAGCTGCTAATTATATCTGAAATGTCATAACTGACTTGACAGCTTGCAGAAAGACTTTTTCAAACACAAAAGCAGAAAAACAAAGCACATCTGCTATTAGCCAGGTTTGCATTTTTCATCTTGTCTGTCTTTCATGTGTTTTGGTCCTTTATGTTAACAAACCTTGTTACTCCAGAGTATTATATCAGTTGCAACACCAAGAGCAGAGTTACAGACCGCTAGACAAACAAGCATTCTGCAAGTTACCCAAAAAAGTGAAATCAACCACTTTTGCAAAACTTACTTTTTAATATGTTTTCACCGTTTGATGTGCATTCAGTTTGCCTCATGCTAACTTGTTAGCAAAGTCTATCGGAAGAAGTGACAACATGAAAGGGGGCATATCTCCAACTACACCTACTGGCCTTTTAGAGACATAACGATAGCCAAATATGAGATATACATTTAAACACCTTTTTTTTAAAATGAAAATATTGTATTATTTAAAATTAAACAACTTGGCATTCAGATTTCTTACAGTGTACATCATTATTATGCCCAGTCATTTCTTGTTTGCAGCACTTAGTCAAATAGGACATGTTATTTGTAAGTGTCTTCTGTCTCATTTTAGGGCTTTAGTATGAGACTGTTATTTGCTGTCTGTATATGTACTGAAGTGTGTGTGGAGTTCATTATCAAGAGGGCTGTGTCCTCTGAAGCTCAGATTAAGTCCAGGAGCATTTAGCTTAGTCGACTGTAGCTGAGGCTCCCACTCCAGTCCTTTATTCCCTCTCTCTTAAGACACCCATCTTCCCAAAAACACAATGAAGGAGGAGGAGAGGGGGCTGCTGGCAAAGACACCGCGGCAGAAGAGAGGACAAGAAAGAGGAATAGGGGGTTCAAGGAGGGGAAATGAGGAAAAAGGAGGAGAGAAATCGCCTCTCAACTCTTGCCATTGTCTCGATGTAAATTGAAGCTGATCAAGATTCCGCTAGCATCGTAAACCAGCAAGTTCAATGTGCACAGACTGAACGGAGAAAGAAGAGAGCCATACTGAGAAACAGAATGAGAGACATAGATGAAGAACGGCAGTGTGTTTAAGAGTGACTCACACACAGACGGACATGCACAGACACACACAAAGACAAAGAAAGAGATTTGGCTTGAGTGGGTGAAGTAAATGCTCCACTTTAGAAACAATAAAGCAATGAAAAGAAAGGATAAGAGATGTACTAAAGAAAACACACGCACGCACGCACGCACACACACACACACACCATTAATTAAATGTGCACTGTCAAAGATATAAACTTGTCAATCTAAGACAGTCATGCACCAACCAATGGATGAGCTTTCATTTCAATTTAGAGAAGTTCAAAATGCAAGAAAGAGTCAACAAGAATCGTGGAAAACGTGTTTGCCTGAACCAAATTAGTGCTTGACAAATCGCATTTCAGCATACTCTGCTGATGAAACCATGTTCGAAGAATGTTGAATAGTTGCCCGCTTGTGAACCTGGGAATGGGTCAAGGATTTCTTTGGCTGGCATGAACAAGTCTGACCTCTATTTCACCCCGAGCCCCTAACCCCCATTCACACTCCCTTTGGCCTCAGGTAGAGGGTAACTGGAGGTTGACTTGTGGCCTTTCACTTTTCCCCTGTTTGACTGAAATGGGATGTCTGGAGACTGGATAGGCTTGCACCAGCCTGAACACTGCCGGGGCCAGGGTGAGGCCCTGGAAGTCACTGGGAGAAAAAGCACCTGAGGGGAATTCCACTGTGTTTCCGAGGGCCTGATTGAGATCAATCGTGAGAAGGAGGGAACATATAGTGGAATCTGTGTTGAGTGTTGAGTCTGAGTCTCTTCAACCTAAACATTTCTCAAAGATATAAAGCCCTTGCTCACCGTTACATTAATATTTGTTCATTCGGTTCTGGTAGGGTTTTTCAGAATACCAGAATTGTTAACTTAGATGTGATATTAGTTCAAATTAAACAATAACTATGCCTGTTTCCAACAAAAACAGAAGTCCTGTCTGCTTCTATGTTTTATATGCATTACACTTAAAGTCCATCTAAACATTACAGGCATGCACTGGTTTACTCTGATCTTAAATCTTTGATTGTGCGTTGGAGTATCTGAGTCACTCAACCATTGCACCAATAAGATGCTCGTTTCTGTTGGAGTTTCTATGCCCCTGTGTTTGACACATTCTTGCTAATTCGTCTACCTGAAACAACGGATACTGAGACTGGGTGAAGCACATTTGAGTTGGCGCTAACAAATGGTAACCATCAACCAACGATACTACTATGACCAACTACTTCTACTAAAATCAATCTAAGGTTAAAAAAAAAAAAAAAAAACACGATCACATAATACACCTACTGGCATCATTAGCATTTTAGCTTCACATGAAAGCAACAGGCTATAGAGGCCAGCTACAAACTTAAGCCAAGCTCAGTTTTGATCAGATACCCGCAAATGGACCAATCACAGTCCACAATGCCCCAGCTTGTAGTTACATTTCTGTGGAGGAAAACAATTGGCAATTGCATAGACTACAGTCAACAGTTAGTGGTTACAGCATCCCTACAGCATACTAGTTGATTCAACACTGAAATATAAATCAAGCTAAATCCAGGCCTATCTAAATTGCTTGAGTCTTATACATCAGCAGAACTCTTTTAGTTTGACTATCTGGCTTTGACTGATGTTTTGTCATTTACTAAGAAACACTGCAGAGCACTTGCACACAGGCAGACGTTTGTCCTGTTGAACTCTGCCTAAAGAGGAGGGCCTGATTTATGTGGAATAGTCTTTCTGACGATCTGTCCAAGCAGGCCACAGCCTGTTGAAAAACTCAAACAGTGTAAAACCAAACACTTCACCATCAACCCTCAATCCATCTCAGTGCTCATATATTTCTCTAAGAGCCTTTCAGGGAATGCCTCTACCCACTTAGTGCAAGGGAAAAAATCATCCCCTCCAAAAGATGGTTGTAGAAACTTTTTTTTTGTAGTTCCTGTTACTGCCATATTCACAAGAGGACTGGGGGTATGTCTGAATGGCTGACAATGCTTTATGGTAATGGGGCCAAAGTGTCTAGGTAATGCAGTACAAGGGGCTTCAGCGTGACAATAAGGAGACTTTCTGCAGGGCTGATCCAGGCATACCTCTGGCAGCAGCTTGCAGTCTCTGATAGAACTTGTTCCCTCAGGCCAAGCTTCTCTGAGGCTCCGTGCTTCTGCTCGAAAAAGCCAAAAGCTGCCTTATGGCACTCCCGACAAGTGTGCTTTCCTTTTTAGTGTTTAAGGGTTACAACAAAACACAAGAGTCAGATCTACAATGAACTTTTAATTAATGTTGGATGGATGTCTAGGCTTCTTCAGGTACCAATGTAAGTCATTTAAAGGAAAACGTACCCAAATTAAAGAAAACACATTTGACAATAGTGTCTGAATTTTTTTTTTGAAATGTTTCTGATGTGTCTGTAACAGCCTAAAACAATGTGTGGATTATATTACATAATTCCCCAAACTATTTTTTTTTCAAATATTCCAGTTCTCTCCAATATGTCTTCACAATTAGCACACCTCGTCCACTATTCCATATTGTTTAACTTCCACTTTTTATCTTCCTCCTTCTTGTCTGCTCTTCTGTGACTGTTTTAGACTCTCCATCACTCATCCTCTTCAATCTTGGACTTTAATTTTCTCTTTACCATCCCCAAGCAATATGTCTGGTCACACTTTCTCTGCTGCAGAGCTATTTTCCCTCCTTCAAGTTGCACTTCATTCCTCAAACAGGACACAGAATGTGTTCTACAGCACCAAAAACACCCATGGGATCACACCTAAGTGTTCAAGACCTTAACCTCTACACCGAAGATCTACAGTTAGTCTTAATGCTAAGCAGGTACATGTTTGTGCTCTAACTTTCTCAGAGCCAATAGTATATTATAGGTAAATTAATTTGCATGTCCCATGCCACTTGCAAAGGCGTACTCATATGCTTTTAAATATTTGACTCTATTACAGAACATTCATCTCTCCTCCCAGTTAACTTCTGTCCACATAACTCTCATATATGCCACTGTGAAGAGTCATGAGGTAGTCATGTGGTTAGTCAAATTAGCAGGGAAATCTATTAATAGGGTTGTATTTTCAGGTAATTAAAATTTCAGGTAAAAAAAAGAAAGAAGATATTTAGTACCAGAGAGTCCATGATTGCATAACCTGTCAGGACTGTTATATCTAGGATTTGTCAAACCTCTATTATTTACTATAACCTAAGTGTCGCTGGTTAAAACTGTGAAACTTTTCACAACTTGTTTTTGCGACACATAATGCAGCTGCTAATTATAACTAAAAACTTTTAGTTGTGATGTAGAAATAACATCCAAACCACAAAACCCCTGATGGCTCTGCCTCTATTCTCTTCATTGTTAAAAGCAATCTCATTGCGACACACACTACTTATGTCTATGACCATGTGTTTATGTCTCATTCTGATGGGGAGATAGCCGTCAGTGTGTCTGTGTCTAGGTCGGGTAAGTGCATGAGTGTGCGTGTGTGTGTGTGTGTGTATTCAGACACATGCTCAAGTTAGTGAGACATCCTCTGTCAGATATCTCTGTTTGTCTCTGAAAGCCATCACGTCCTTGCCATTGTTGGCTAAAACAACAGGGGCAGGCCGAGTGCCTCCCTTCAGCCAGACAGATCTGTCAAGAGAGAGAGAGAGAGAGGAGGGGGGGGGGGGGGGGGATTCCTTCGAGGTTTCATCTCTCAGGAGACTTGTCATCTTTTAGGTCTGTCAGGAGACACTTGCATCACAAATTCCAAAACTCTAAAAAACACAAAGGAAACTCAAACCTCTTGGATGGCATTAAATTACTAATCCCTCCTCTTGTTTTTTTCCCGACAGCAAGTCATGGATGTTTGCTAAACAGCCAAAGCTGCCTGTCAAAATGTCTGTTATCAATATCAACACAGGAAACAATGATGTGCAGATTTTTTAATTTAACATTTCTTTTACAACTAGCATTCCCACTGGAGGTACAAGCCTCTTATCGACTAGGGACCAGAAATTCTGATCCAAAATAGCATCACAAAGTTTCACACAAAAGAAAAAACAGAATTACAGAAATAGAAATAACGTCTTACTAACTCATTTCTATTTAAATACAGCAGAATCATCAATAGAAGTCTTATTCAGACTGCTGTTTCAGCCGCGATATTTACCCCCCCCCCCTCCCCCGTGATGTTACGCCTTCAATCTGAAAGTCCAGGAGGTGTAATGGAGGGACGGAGTGATCGCAGCTCTGTACCATCTTCGGGGGTACTAACAGAGGCGTTACAGAGGCGAGACGGTTTCAGCTGAGTCAGCTGGTAGCTCAGCACTGTGTGTGCGTGAGTGCGTGTCTAACTGTGTCTTTATGTGGAGCCCCCGCTGTGCCGTGTTTCCGCAACGTAGAAATGCAATGTGATTGAATTCACAGACTGGGACACCAATATTGTGCAGTTACGGACAAAGCAGCAGAAAAGAGCTATTGACTGCATTTCTGTTATTTTTTAAATCCCTTGATTTGAGAAAACTCACACAGTTAAGTCAGTAGTCGAAACCAGAAGTGATAAGCAAACTAGAGTCAGCTCACTTTATTCCCACCTCACTCTCCAGAATTTTTGTTTTTTAACAGGCCTTCAGGCTGCCTCTACGCAACACTTTCACTTTACAACGTTGTTTTAATGGTTTAAGATCTTCATCAGACAAGCTCAGTTTCAGAAATGATTTTCCTCCATACTAAAATGCATTCTAACAACAATATACCACCGTAAACACTGAACAGTACCTCTCAATGTAAGGCTCATCGAAATTTGAACATGGGACTTAAGCAAAAGCTTGTCTCCTGTGCATGTAGGTAAAAGTATAGCATCATGAGTTCAGAATGCATCTACAAACAACAGCTACTATGGGAAACTTTGTCTTTATATTCTTATGTCAAGGCTGAGGTGGTTTGTTTTCGTCTTAGTAAAGGTTGTCATGATACAGGTGTTAAATCAGGAGAGAAGACATGCTGACCAAAAAGTCTCAGAACAATAGCTGTGGGTTTTAAACTTTGAAAAACAGTCAGAAGCACTTGCAGAAGTCTCTGTTTTAGGGGCTCTACAAATTAGGTAGGTGTACTAAAACTAGGACCATCACTGCCTCAAGTGACATCACTAGAGGCAATTTATCAGACTCCAAACAATTCTGTGATGGAATGATTGAAAGCACTTTCTTTACACAAACAAGAAGACGTCTAGCTATCTACAGTATAATAATAAGGCCTGCTGTAAGCCTCTCATGGGTAAACTCTTGGAGAATTCCTTTAAATCTTGCAGAAGAATGTCACAAGTTCTTTTAAACTAGCATGTCCTGTGCTGGCTAGGTTTTCAAATGCACGTCTGTTAGTAATAGTAAGCCGAGTGAGAGAGATGGAGAGGTATATGGAAATAGGTCAGAGGCTTGTGTCAGGTCTGCACTGACTGCACCTGGTTCTTAGGACTATGACAGCTTTACAGGGCACGGGATTCCTGTCTAATTACAGGCAGAACCGCTCTGAGATGGGAACTTTGGGAGAAGAAAGATGACAAGTGTGAAAAAAGAGAAGATAAGGGCTGTGAAAGGGGAGACGGGTGGGGCAACAAAAAAGACTGGGGAAGAATGTAATGTGTGAGAAAAAGGAGAAAGAGTGAGGAAACAAAAACCTAAAATGTGATGGGTTATCAAACTGTCACATATCAGCTCTATCAGTCTGAACTGTGCATATAAGAAACATTGAGAAATCTAACCCCAAACATGATACACACATGATGAAAGACATATGTGCAGCTCATCATCCGAACGTGAGAACATGAATGAAGATGACACCTGAGAGTTACAAGAAAAATGGGCGGCTAATGGCAAACACAGACGGAAACATGAAGAACAAGTCACAGGGGAGAGACGGCTGTTCATCCTGGGCTCACCATGACAACCAAACGACAGAGAGACAAGGGGGAGGAAAGGAAGTAACGGAGACTGGGCTATTGTCAGAGGGGCAAAATAGCACGGGAAAACTGCACATCCTTTGATTTGTTTGTGAACATCAGACCCCAAACAGTCAAGTCTCCCCTACTTCCTGTATATTGTAGGCTTTAAATCAGGGAATTCATGGAATAGGACTCAAGTAGGGTCCAGCAATAGCAACATTTGGGAACGTGATTTGGTACAACTAAAAACTGCCATTTTGCACATATAACTTAGCATGACTCCTAAAGCTCAAGCATGCTTAAACCCCTTAGGGACCACAGTGAACACCAACTGTGAGCCAAGGCTTTATCCTGATATAAATCCAATATGAAATGACTACAGCGCAAAAAAGAGGAACACAAAACATGCTTTAAGACATGGATTCAAGTTTTACCTTTATAAGTAAGCCAACATGCCGTGGTGGACGACTACAAGCTAGCACCGAGAACAGTGTCCTTGTATTTTTTATATCACGCTAACAGAGGATAAATGTTTGGGTCCATGTAACCGGGATATATTGATGCATCTCTTGGGAGGTGCATGTCAGTCTACAGTGTAAGCTACAGCTGTGGTCCAGGGTTATACCATACCTACAGCATACATTCAACACATGAGCATTAAAGGTCACATCCATGCTAAATTACTTTACCAACTTTTCCAAAAACTAATATGTGTCCCTAGTCTGTCTACAAATCCCCCAACTCTGGGAAAAGTTCATCCTCTCCGTCTTCTTCCTGCTCCACTTTTCAGAAAATGTGTGCTCAAACAGGCTGTTTGGAGATTTTCCCCTTGTGACATCACAAAGGGCAGTAACCCCTCCACAAGGTGGCTGACATTCCCACAGCTAGGTGTTTGTTCTGCCCTCTGAGTCGGCCTTCTCACCGTAAACAATAGAGCATTTTCCCAGGAAAACAACGGCTGTTCCAGCAGCAAATTAATATCAAGAGAGATTCCAGTTAAATACGTATGGTTACTTGTCAAGAAGAGCGTGTCCCTTTTTGTCGTTTTTTTGACAAAAGATGTTTAAATATAGCTTGAGAAGCCTGGGAACAATGGTGTCAGTATTATTAGCCTCATGGTAATGCATGTAGACGGTTTTGTGTTGCAGGTGCATTTCACCAGACAACAGGAAACATGATAGGTCTTAATTTATCAGCATCGGGTCAGTGCATCCCCAGCCCACATTTAGAAGGTGACAGAATGTGATTCACCTCTGGAACAAGCCCTTCTTGATTTTATCTAGCTTTTAGTTCTTGCAAACAAATCAAAAGTCATTTTGTTTTATACGACACTGTTGGATGCTCACATGTGCTGCTAAAGGTGAACACATTCTATCCAAAAGACTGCCGACTTAAGACAGTTTAGCATGCGTTAGATATGTTCAGTTATTGTCTTTCTATTAAAAAGTCAGAAAGTTAAGTATCCACCAAGCACATAAGTTTGAAGTTTTAGTTTGTCAAAGTATTTCTGGAGAAAACTTTATCAAAGGAGTCCCTTATGAATCCAACAAAAAGAGGTTACAGGGCAAGAAAAAAAAAAGACTTATTTTCATTTTCTTCTCTTGTTTCTCTTGATCTGAGCTGTCTGGAGTGACAGCTATAGCTGACCTAAATACAAATCACGTCGGGGCTTCAGCTGTCCCCCCAGTATTCCACCCAAAAAAAAAAAAAAACCTTTCTTTAAACCTGATGTTTTTGGCGTGTTGACAGTAAGTAGCCACACTTGCCACAGCAGCTGCCCTGCTTCAAAAATGCAGTCGCAAAGCAAGAATTTTGTCACGGATCCAGCTCCCCAGAGGGAGCCCAGATCTCATGCAGACTGCAGCACTGAGCTCTTTATGTCGAAGACAGAAGAGGGAGGTTTCCGGGTCACTGTACATCTAAGACCCTGCCCAGAGCCTCACAGGTCAGTTCCACTTTCCGTTTTCCTGAAATAAAGAAGAGTTTAAGTTGGACTCTGACTCTAGCCAAGCTTACATCTTCTTTTCAATTTCTATAGCCTCAAACAACACGGTTTGTCAAATCTTTACTCTCAAATAATTCACTAATTGACTTTTATATCGTGCTACTTGTATGAATTTGGGTTGAGGAACATTTTTCGACAGCAGGAAAGAGGTGCCATGTTGGAAAACTTGGGCGAGTCTGTTTTCAGAAGTACTGCGGTTATGTTCTGCACTGTTCTTTTGTGAACATTTACAAAAGAAGCACTGGGATTTTGTGTAACCCCGGGGGGAGTAAGTCGAGGAGAACATTGTCCAATGCTAAAAAAGAGACTTTTTACAGGTATTTTAGAAATCACATTGACATTACCACTTCATATATTGTTTTTTTTATATTTTTATCCTACTCTAATTAATTGACAGTTGTAGGACCGCTGTTCAAGAGCCTTTCACTTTTTCGTTCAACTCTTGTGTCCATTGTTCTTGCACCAACACAACAAGTATGATTCCTTTTATGGGTTCAACTTCTTGGTGATGAACCTGACCTGATTCAGAATCTCTCTTATGTCAGTGAGCAGGTAAGAACTAATACATTATTATAGAGTTGTCCCTCAAAGGTCAACAATTTGGATAATCCCAGGATTCATTTGTCTGCCAGCCTACGCACTTTTTATTTTGTTGCTGAAATTGTACAAAAGCAATGCAGGAGAAAAGAAGCTGTGCAAACTTGCCAAAAGTAATTTCAGCTGGGGAGTCCCTTCCAAACAAATGCATCCAATAAATCAAAACTAGTAAAAACCCCAAATAAGGCTGTTTTATGTTGAGGGGAGGTTGCAAGTCAGGCTGCTGCTTGCCTGTCTCAAGTTTCTCAGTATTTCTTCGATGTTCATCGTCACACGTTTTCATCACGAGCCAAATTATACCAAATGGTCTGATCGTTTGTTTGCAGATTATCTCATTAAATAAAAACTCTCCAGTAAAGGCTGTGGTTTGGTTTAACCCTTTAAGTGGAACAGTTACATTCAGACTGCTTCTTATAACAAAACATGTCTGTGTGTATACTGTGTGTGGACATGTTAACATCTCATCAAAATGACAGGCATGTCACTCCATGTGGGTGTCTGCCTGCCCTGCACTATCAACACCATCTCTGGTTGTTATCAGCATGGCAGTGATACACTCCTGGTAGGAGCTGGGATACAGGCCAAGGTGAAGAGACTGCAGTTAAGTGGTCCGTTCCTCCTTTGCTCCTTTCCATCTTTCAACGCTTTTTCATTTAGGAGTCCTTTATGGCTATGCCAAGCAGGCTCTCCGCTGCCGCATTTTTAATTAAAATCTAAAAACGTGCAATAACTCTGGAGACTTTGGGCTCGCTGGCAAACAGGTCCATTGGTCTTGATTCTCTCCTCAAGCCTTTGTTGCTTATTTCATCAAAGCCTTCCATCAAACCTTTCTACTTGTCCAGTTCTGTTCACTTCACTGCTTAATGCTTTGACCGAAGCCACACAGGGTACACTGATTTACACCTTTGTAGAAAGCAAAAAAAAACTCTCACTAAAGCCTAATCCATTCAAGGGCCCTGAGAAAAACCCAATCCTCAAAGTCAGTCGTCTTGACTTCCCATGACTCCCTGAAGACAAAAGGTTGCTTGTGCAGACACGGACTGGATAAAGACCCCAGAGCTTAAGTTCAGTCACCTGGGTGCGGCTGCGTAGTGTTCACACACACTTTCCACAGTCACAATAAAATAAACTCCATCTTCCCTTTGGAATTACCCACAGGCCAAATGTTTTCATACCTGAGAAAGTCAAATATATGACTGGTTGTCATGTTTCCCTGTGCAGTGGTGATGTTCTAATCTGTCTTTAGAAAGCAGGTGGTAGCGCAGCCTGATATTTAAATTATAGGGCAGAAAACCTGCTGCGAGATTTCCCAAAGTGTTTTTTATAGTGGAGGCGGAGAAGCTCATCTGTAATAAAGACTGCCTCCGCAAGACTCAGAGGAAGTTATGACACTTACATGAAATGAAATTAACCCCTCAGGGAAACAAGCAGAGGTGCTACTTCTGATAGAAGCCACAGAGTCATATATTTAATAAGAGAGGCATCTGTTCACCATCATAAAGGAGCACGAGCCACGATAGGATCAGGTCAGATTCGCGCTAAACTAAAGAACTTCCACTCGCAACTTTTCCTACCTAATCTTGAGATTAGAAAATTACCAAATATCGGGCTGTGCTGTCGACTAGTTCTTTTGTTTCTGTGGTATTAAAACAGGAAGTCTATAGATATCATTTCATTTTCAACAGAATATTACCCTAAAGTTTAAAATTCTGTTATTGTGACAACCCTACCCTGCATGGATGGTATATGATTGCTATCTTTATTTTATGGCCTGACTTAGCTGTCTATCCGAACCAAAAAACTAGTATAGTTAGTAGCAGCTATGCTGGCAGAATCTCAGGACTGTCATGTTGTGTCAGCCCAACAACTAAACACATATTTAAACCTAAACATGCATTACTCAGCAGTAAAATAGTCTTTCCTTCGAATAAAACAATATGGTAAAGTAAAACTGACATTGGCTTAGAAGCGATTGCTCGCATTCTGACTAGCATAACGTTATGCTAGTACTGCACATTTACTGTAAGCTCTCATCACTTGAGATATGAGATAACTTCAGTTAAGGTATTCTACTCTTAGTTACCAGTGGCAACCATAATACATGATATTTAAATGTATTATGGTTTTATTATGGATTTCTGGTGGAACCACTAGTCTTGATATTTTGCTGGGGCCGATACATCATGGTTATGGGATGAGTATACTGACTAGCTTACTCTGATCTCTGGACTGATGAATCAAAAAGCTCTCAACCTCAGCTGACTATCTTCTCCCTTTCAGTCACTGATTAACTGAGGTTGTAAAGAGACCGCTGCGTGTTTCAGTTTGACTTTCTTGTTGTCCAAACAAGGGAGTCATGACCCGCTGAATCATTGGAACTCGTGCTGAAAAATTGCAAGAAGATGGATAAAATCGAAGCCGCCCCCTCCACTATGCTCTTATCATTCAGTCATTATCTCCTCTCATATCAAAAAGCTGAGGAGGGAGGGGGCAGCCAGGTAGGAGCTTGTACAGGTGAGGAATTCCAGGCAACTCCAGGCCGCCTCCTTGCACAAACAGTGGGGAAAAAAAGCTCAACGTTTTCCGTGAGGCCTCTGCTTATTCTCTGAAGGAGCACTGAAGGAGCACTGAAGGAGGAGGAGGGGGGGGGGGGCTGAAACAGTCAACCCACATCCCACCCACCCCGAGAAGCATTCCACAGGACTGTCTGCTCTCCCATCATTAAGCAAGACCACCTGCTGGCAAATCAGGACCCCCATCATGTTCTCAGCAAGCCTGGCTAACCCCATTACCAGTGAGCCTCTGGACTGCTGTACACATATCATAAAGGGCCTGAGCCAGTGGTATGTTGAGCAGTAAAACGCTGCTCATTAACATCCCACAAGGACTTTTGATTGTCCGGCCAGTGAAGCACAACACTAGCTATACTCAGTATTAAACAGATGCAGCACAAAGGCACAAAGAAATGATCTCTGATGCAGCTGTTGCATGACTGTGCACCGACTTCTGACTGGCTCATCTCTCCTCTTCTATAGAAGAGACAGTTTAAAAAAAGAGAGAGAGAGAGAGAGAGAGAGAGAGGAAGAGATCAAGACAGAAGGGAATAAACAGCCCTTTGTTGCTGTGCTTCATCAGGGCCTTGAGGGAAAGACTCTGGCATCGAGTCATCAAGAGCTGAAACAAAAGCAGCTGATAAACACAGCAGACAGATATGATCTCCCTGTACTCTCAACACTTCTCAATCAAGAAGGCTTCCTCTCTTCCAAAACCCCCAAACACCTCCGCCTTCTCTCCCGTGTTGTCATTAAAGCAGCAATGGAAAAAAATGGGAAAGATAAGATACACAACACATACTTTCAGTCTTCTTACCTAAAATCTGGAGAACAAGGAATCCTTTTGTGTCAATTACGGTAGTTCACTTGTCTCTAAATGTCTCTGTTTCTAACTTATTATCTGACAGCTCTGCACAGCACATGACTACAGTGACATTTTAGTGCATGGTAGCTGATGGACCAAACAAAGAAACAGATTCTGTAACAAGGGCCCTGTCATGGTGCAAATTCAACAAAGCATGTCAGTGGATTAAAAAAATTGTAATATCGGATCATGACGAAATTAAAATTAATCAAAAAAACGTTCAGTTGATAGGGATAGATCGAAGAGCTGACACATAGTGAATTTAACACAAGGGCTTCAGTTTTTTGCTTGCATGCCCAACATTGAAGCAACTACAGGCGACAACTGTTTAAGGTAGGTAAACACCGAGCCAAACATCGGGGTCGGGGCTCGTCAGGGCTTTCAGAAAGACTCTGTGGTTATGGTCACTATGGTGTGAACAGCAGCGGTGGAAATGCTCAGGGCTTGTCGGAGGCTTTTCGCCTGATTCAACCAGTAGAATCGGCGGCAATGAGTCAGGGAGAGAAATCACTCTGACTGGTTCTCAGTCAGCGACTCAGGGCACGAGAAGAGACATGAACGTGATGAAGGAAAACAAACAAGTCAAGAGGAAGTCTCTTCTCATGTAACGCCAGTACAATCTCCTTATCTTCAGACACTGTTTGAAGTCAAAGCAATTACGAACGCCTTCATCAGAAAAATGATCAACGAGTTTACAAACCCTGCTATTTGTATACATATGCTAGCTTGTTCTTTGTTGTCAGTTTGGTGTGTGCCAGCCTTTACTGTACAATTCATGTCAATGTCACTTGTGAGATCATCAGCGTTTACTTTTTTACACAGCCACAGGAGCTATTTAAGTCAGTGCAGGTCTCAAAGAAACACAAAAAACTAGCTGAGCTCTATTCTGCTGCAGCTCAGCTCAGGGGCCCTGAAGCCGTCGAAAAGGAAACAAGCCCCTTCACTCCTGTCGTAGAAACACAGAGTTTATCACTGGAAAGCTGCCGTTCTCACAAAAAGAATGAGCTTTAGTAGAAAGCTCATGAAGATAAAATGTACTCTTCAGTTTAACTCTGGCAGTATCTTGTGATTATACAACTTTGCCATCTCGCCTTGTTGTAGATGTGCAGCACTTTAAGATGAGGAGTACCACTAAGCGTTCTTATTTCCATCCTCACACACATACATGCCTGTAAGGTGTTATTAGGTTAAGATAAGGGATCAAGTGGGCATCCTTCATAAATATTGCTTAGAGCATTTTAAGAGCACAGCAAGTGTTTACTGAGGTCTTGTAAACACTCCTCCGGGGAGGGCAGCTCTGTGGCAGATGAAAGCTTGCAGCTAAGTGATTGCACACATGGACCGAGTGGCCCTGAAGTGCCACTGACCTGTGGGGAGAGCATGGGAGTAAAAAAATAGTGTGAAACACAAAGTCTGGAGGGATCTATCTTCACATGGCATGATGGCACTGATCCAAAGTTACAAATATGCAGCAAACACAACATCCCTCATGTCACGAGTCAAGACAAAGACAAGACAAAATTCCTCAGTTTTACCTCTTCATTCTTCATCACTCATCGGATTTTTCCTTCATGCCTGTCTCCCTCTCTAAACTCTAGGTGGCAAGGAGCTCGCACAAAGCCTTTTTTCTTCCACCTCAGACAATATGCCTCCCCACCTCGCTCACTGCCAGGCATTCCTGAGTCTATCCTAGCTATCGAAAATGTCAAGAATGAGGAGAGAGCAGGGGAGGGTACAGAGTACTGCAGCAGGTAGAGTCTTGTCCCGCTGCACTCACATCCCACAGTCTTGGGGGGGGGGGGGGGGTGTTAGTGGTTGCACAGAGCGGACGGGATCGGACTTGACTCTCTTAATTAAAACTCTGCACTTGAACAAGCCTCAAAGCTCGCTCTCTTTACTGGATGGAGGTATGCCAGCTAATTATCAGGGCCAATTTCACTCCCCGAAAAAACAAACGGATTATACGGTGGAGCCGAACATGACAATAGTCCCAGGATATTATTTGGTATATATAACCATCAGTTCAAAAGCCTTCCTCGGAAAATTCTTTCAGATGTCTTATATGTTATGTGTTGCAACAAAAGGAATGTTATGATTAAGCTATTAATTATGAAGTTTTAAAATGTCAGAAAGTTGTGATAAAAGCTCATCTCCGAGAACCCAAAGTGACATCTTCAAGTAGCTTCTTTTTCAAATCCACAGTTAAAATATGAGACAAAAATAAGATCCTTACGTTTAAAACAGCTGAAAACAGAAAACGTTTGACACCAAAAAGAATCCTTGATTATCAAAACTGATTCTTTTCTGGATAAACCGTTCCAGCTCTCGTCTTATGTCAGACTTTTTCTGTGTTTTTCCTCACGACTCCTTGCTGCATTTTCTAACTGTACTCCTTCAAACTGTAAGGTGGGATGAGAAAAATCAGGTTGTGTGAAGTAAACCCCTCTTCAAACACAAAGCCCGGCAAACAAAAAGGGCACATTCTAGACAGTTTGTCAGAGCCAAGAAAACTCCCCTCTCCACAAGAGGAGTCCTGGAGGAAGAAAAGGCAGCTGAATAAAAAGGTTAGCAGTGCAGTGTTTCGTGCCTGGACAGACAAACAGAAGAAAGTTTTATGTGTGTGCCAAATGCAACTTAACACTGCAAACAAGCTCCATCCAATGGAACATCCTGCCACCCAGAACTGTTCAGGGGAAAGTACCCAGAACACAGACTCTGCGACTCCGCAACAGCAAGGTGATTCGTGCTCTGATTCATTTCCCCCCGGTGCTCCCGCTCGCTCTGAGTGTGTTAGATTGAAACTTTGAACAGCTGCCAACAACATAGTCAAGCACCAGTTCAAAGTTAAACAGCAGCAAGCTCACTGTTCACTGGCATGGGGGCACAGGCTGCTACACTCTCACAGTCACGGTGGATTCTGAGATTTATTAGTCATGGCTGTATGGTTCGTCTCATAAGAGCCTGACAAATGACTTCTCAGCCAAAAAAGGACTCTGGAAAATAATAGCGTTTCATAAACCCTTTAAATGCTCAAGTCCTTGAACAAAAAACGTGAAGAATAAAAAACAATGATCACATTTTCCCTCCATAAATTCACTTGAAAGCATTTTAAAAGTGAGTGAGAAAGTTTGACTCATCCATTAATTGCCTGTTTCTACTCTTGCAAGTCTTGCCCAGGTTTATTTGTGATACTCTAACGATGACGTTAACAGAATCTGAGTGAGTGAGTTGTAAAAAAAAAAAAACGTGTGGGAACCTGTGTTGCCCTGTAAACTCCCAGGTTGTGTTATGAGCGTGTAAGGGTTGAACTGTTTGACCTCTGACTTAATAAAAAGGCCCGGCTACAAGGTGCAAAGGTCGGGAATCATCCCTTAACTACTCAATCTGAGTCCTTACAGTGTTATTGGGCACGCCCACCGCCACCTTCAGGCTATGTATACCTGGAAAAGCTAGAGAGTCACCATGGCAACAAAGCTCTTAAAATGACTCAGGTGTCCCTGTCAAAGGAAACTTTGACGCTGTGAGCCCGAGGCTGTGTAATTTCAGCTGCCAGCGGTGAATGAAATCCTCCCTGCTTTAAGTGATTCACAAACACGATAAGCGTTCATACCACAGCGTGGATCCTACACCGATTTCTCACAGGTAAGACAGAATATTGACAGAAGCACATTAGCTTCTTCAATAGCATTTCTCAGGTCTGATAATTCACAAATTGTCTCCTACTGACATCAACATTTGCCGGTTGTTCCATCTTAAAACCTCGCTGCTTACCTTCCACGCAGTGCTCCACGTCCTCCAGGTTGCGCAGAGTAATCCTCATCAGACTGGAGTTGAGCATAAGTTCGTTCTTGTGTTCAGGGCCCATGGATTTCGACGCAGGGTTGAGAAAGAAAATGCGGGTGTCCCCCGTGGACACGTGGTTGTCACAGATCCCGGGGTTGCCGAAGCCGCCGATCATCAACTTGTTTCCGCCGGCCAGGAGGATTTCTCTGTTGACGTTGGACTTTCCTTTTAGGTAGCGCCACACTCTGACCTTTTGCCAACGAAGAGACAGAAAGAGAGCACATGTTTCAGCACTTTGTGGAAGTGAAAAGAATGCATCCTCATGCATACAGTAAGGATGAACCGGGCTAGAGATTTGGGGACTGTGTCTTCCTCAGATCTGTCTTCAGCTCTCCTCTTCCCAGAATACCATTTAGTTTTTAACAACTACAACAAAATGTCCTGTCGTCAGGTACAATTGCAAAATATAGTCACTTGTCAGAGCCACAGTACTGGCATTAATGTCTGGGAGAACAGTCCAAGAATGTGGGCATCTTCATCGTGACATGAGTCCACATACACAGAAAACACATTAATCCACATTATATTTATTAAAATTAGAAGAAAAGCGACGATTATTGTAGCCTCACAGGTGTTTTTTTTTTATCTCTTTCTACCCATCCTTAACGCTCTCCCTCCATGTTTTACCTTGGCTCATTCTGGTTTTGAGACAATGACAATGTTGTCAAATTCCTAGCACGTCTGAACATATTTCACCAATGAACCTGATTCTGATGACAGGTTTGTGATTCTCTAACTTTACTGTTTTATGTTTTTACTTTTGCAACCAATCATTCCTCACAAGTATAGGTATTTTTAGTAGAATATATCTTTCAGAGAAGAAACAAATAGATCCAATAACGAGTCATTTGTATGTACTTCAAACCTGCATGAACCCACAGAAAGTGCATCCCAGGAAGTGTCGTAAAAAAAGCAGCTTTATGCCCAGTAAGTCATGCTGAAGCTCTTCTCTTCCGTTTCATGGCTGTGCTTCTGTTTCATTTCAACACTCGGTGATGGTTTCTTTTCTTTTTTTTCTCCCCAGAGTGAGAGCTCATGTGCCTCTAATCTACTCCACTCATTCACCCTGGGGAGACGGGAAGCAAGTGGGCGCTGACGAAACGAGCAGTGAAGAGAGCTGACCAAACACAACTTGTTTATTTTGACAGATTATAGAGCGGTGCACCACAAGTCCAGGATGGTGCAAAATGTTTGTCTCACGATGAATGGCCCTGGGTTGAGGATGGAGGAAGGGCACTTCCTGACTGAAAATGTGCTCATTTGTGGAACTTATTGGTTTTTACAAAGTGGTGCAGAAGTCAGTGATATAAATATAAATGGGACATTTGACAAAAAAGGGTGAAATTTAGACTTTCAGGTCTATGGCAGCCGGATTCACATGCTACTAAAGCAAGAATACACAACTTGATTGCAGCACTTTTTAAGAAAATAGATATCCATACTGCCTCTTACACTCTAAACAATTGCCAACAAATCACAGTACTGTTGTGCTCTAAGTCAGTGGTTAGTCTAATTGATCTTATTACATGTTATGCACTTTTTTTTTTATCCAAAGGGACATTAAAGTCATAGCCACAAGCCACACTTCTCTAGTTTAAGATATATGTGGTGGCAAATGTCAGCAACACCACAGAATAAATCATGACTCAAGAGATCGTCTTTATAGCCACAGGCAAATTAGGCTTCATGTCTGCAACATTTCTGATTGGAAATGAGTGAGAGCTGCAGCCAGGGGCCGGTGAGGGGCCAGGCTCCTGGTTGCAGCATGTTTGGGATGATTACATGGTCGGTGAAAGGCCTCCCTAGTAGCTATGTAATTGGTAAGTGGAAATAAAAAAACACCATCTATCTATTCCTGAAGGGAAAGTGGATCTTCTGTCAGTGTCCGTGTAAACGCTGCCAAATGCTTCTGGATGAATGAGTTTGTAAAATGTTTTGCAGGCAAGCTGTTGGAAAACAAACTCGGTGGTAATGGCCTCCATCTGCTGCACGAGGGTAGAGGTTTAAAAATGATGAGACTTCTTATAGTCTGGGGTCTGGTTGTTTCCGTGCAAGAAGCAGGTGCTTCCCCCCCCCCCCCCCCCCCCCCACCCTAATGCATTATCGTTTCAAACCCCACATGAGAACACTTACCTTGCACGAGTAGGTATTGTGCACCGGGTCCATGTTAGTGATTTCGTCCACAGTGCCGGTCAAAACTACGTTGGCCTCCTCTTCCCGGTCCTCCAAGTCTTTCTCCGGACAACTTGCTCCGCAGAGCTGCCACAGAGCTACAAGCAGCCCCGCCAGAAGAAGCGCTGACCGGCCGGCCGGGAGTGTGCGCACGGAGCCCATGTTCACCACACGGATGTAGGAACCCCCCAAAAAAGTAAACTTTCCTAAAAAAAAGAAAATGTTACCGCCCGGAGAGTCCGATAAACACACTCCAAAACTATTTCGAATGCGTTTAAAATGTTGCGCCGAGCCTCCTTTCCACAACTTCCCTACGGACTACCAGTGTCTGTTTCACTCTGCAGCCCTGCTCCCTGCATCTGCAGCCCGGGTTAGAAAATCCCTCTCTGCCGCCGCCGGCTGGGAGAGCAGGTTGGAAGAGAGAGAGAGAGGGAGGAAGGAGGAGGAAGGGGCAGGGATCTCTCTCTCCAGGAATGCAACTGCACTTCTCTGTCCCCCTCTCTTTTCCTCTGTCGTGCACACACACACACACACACACACACACACACACACACACACACACACACACTGATTCTTTCGGATTTGCATAAGATCTGAATTGCTGATCTCACAAGTGAGGGAGGGGGGGGGGGGGGGGGGGGTGTTTGGGGGTGAGAGGACTCTGAGCTGCGTGTTGGGATGATAGTAGAAAGTGGCTATCCAACGCCGCCCCCAGTCGGACAGACAGTGAGTTTACCTCATCAGCAACAAACCCCACATCCTGATCCCCATTCGTCTGGATGGAGTCATTGCAGTATGGACTTTAGCTAACCACTAACGGCCCCATGTTCTCATGAAAATCTTACCTCATAATTATCTTGCAGATGTGTAATAGCACGCAAAGCATAAATCACTGGAACCAGCTTCATATTCCGGGTATACAAGAAATATGATCAATGGTGTCTCCATGCACAAACATTATGTCACACACAAGCCTACAAATATCAATATAATAAAATAGCCTATAAAAACATTTAGACAGTCGGACAAAATTACCGTGGTGAGGGGTGCAAAAGATGCTTAAATAAAAATGATAAAATAGGTTATTATGGAACTAGTAGGTAACTTTCCATGAGGTGAAACTTTTACTAGCAGTGTGCAAACATGTTAATAATAACGAGACTAGTACAGAGCATTCAGGAGCAGAACAGTTAAAGTCGTCTTTGGTGCAACGTCTCTTACAAACAGACTGACAGCAGAGGCGGTGACTGTCTAGATTGCACAAATACATTGGCAATGTTTCTGCAGCGTCATCTTGACTAAACCCTAAATCCTGTAAGCCTAACATTATCAACGATTAGTTATCTGTCCCATGGTCAACAAAGAGAAGTATACTTTTGGTTTTTCACATATTGCTGCACTGTCCTCCATTTCCAAAGTGATTTTAGATGTTATCACATATAGACATATAAGTGAAGCACTTCAATCCCACTGCCTCCCCGCTCAAATTCAGAAGCAAGAGGAACTCAGATTTATTTTTAAAGCTTAAGAGACAAGTATACAACACATGAGTTTGATTGATTGTTATATGAAGGAAGGTATGTCATCCATGTTCTTTCAAAATGTCTGGATGTATGATATTGTCTTAACAAGATGACAGAGAAAAAAAAAGGTTATAGATTAAACTATCTTGTAAAAAATGTCAGCTCTGTGAAACATTTAGAAAATTAACATGTTTGAAACATTTTTTTAAAATGTGGATCCACTGTGATCATTCAAGTCACACCTCATTCATTACATAAAGATGCAAATCGATACGAGGCGGTGAGGTATGAGTGATGACTATTGACTGCTACAATCAATACCTGGATGGAGCTCAACGTACTGTCAACTTTAAAGGAGCTTTTTGCAACAGAATTATTGCTTAGTGTTGTTTTTCTGGACTTAACAAGACTTCCAGCTGATATTCATAACGCAAGTTACATCTTGATTCCCTAAAGTAGACAAATAAAGTAAGTGAAAGCACCATTTAGTCTGAGATTTCTCATTGTGTGCTGTGCTACTTTAAGCTTATGCTCACAAATTGAGGATAAGAAATCAATGAAATAATAAAGTTTTCTTAGCAGTTCATTAGGGTCTATATTGAATAACAATGTGATGAATCTGATAGCAACGATATAAAGCAACAAGTGCACTCCAGTTCTTGTAAACTCAGCACTCCATAGGCGGATACTTATCTCACACCATGTCATATGTCATTAAAGATTCCCCTTATATCGCAAAAGTTACCACGTCGAAGTCTATAAATGCTACCATATGGAAATTTTGTTAGATCCTATTTAGGAACAGACAGTGCGTAAATTTCCACTCGTCAAAAGCTGTAATTTTAACTAGCCTTCTATTCCTGGGAAAATAACAGGCTTGGTCAGGCACATTTGCTAGAGAGAGGATATTTGCAGAAATGTGTTCAAATAGGCTTCGGCTCCGACAGCTGAGTAAACCATAATAGACAACCCTCTGAGTGAATTATTATACAATTTGTCAGTGCTTTTACATAAATAAAGATATATATATTTATATTAAATGTATGAAAACGTCCACATGCGTTCAGTTCATTATAAGAGAGAAAACACTATTTCTCTGCAGGTATATTATTAAGCTGCGACGCTAACAGCACACTGTCAAATAACTACTTTTATTAGCTTTTTCCATTCAAATCATTTAAATTTATGGCAGTAATGACTAGTTTAAACAAGAGCATAAACTGAATGACATTTCCATGACCAGTTTATTCTATTATAAGACTTAATGTTTCTGCATGTGGCTGTCAGTGTTGTAGAAAACCCTCCATTAAATCCCATTTCAGTTAACAGTAAAGGCTCACCTATAAGTAAACAGAGATGAAATGGAGGGTCTCTTTTAGTAAATGTCTGGGGCGGAAGACCCTAAAATTCATATTCCTAATGCAAAATAATTAATATTTCTTATTTCACAAAGTGAACAATTGATCAAAGTACTGTTTACTGAGAGTTGCATGTAGTGACACACCCACAGGCCCTTTCAGCTCAAGCTTTATCAACCTGTTGTTTATTTTTAAGAGCTAGCTATTAGCAACATCTTTTCATTCTCTTCATCCATTGTTTCCCTCTTCTTCTTAAGGTTGCTAATGTTAGCTAAAATACTCTCATAAGTACTGTACACTACCAGCACCAAGCAGAAGGCAGACAATGGGACTAGCTTGTTAGCTTGTTAGCTGTTAGCTAAAGAAACAGATATTTCTCTCAGGAGAGGTGAAGACTTTAACAGACATTTAAGCTGATGTGAATATTGGACTTGCACTTTGTATGAAACCTTAGAGGGATTCTCATCCCTGTTTGCTTACACATTCACCAAACAACTTTCTAAGACTTTATGTTAGTGCTTGGTTCACCTGAGACCATCGCCCCCTAGTGGACACAGTACGATCTACTCGTTCTTTATTCGGTTTTATGGCAGGTGACACTCAGCTTTCAGGTGACTTACCACCACCTACTGGTGTTGGAGTGTGGACCAGAATTAATATTTTAACCCACCAATATTCAAAATACACAAAAGAAGGACTAAATTATGTTTATTAACACAATGTTTCCCAAGTAGCACATTAAGCTCTCTATGCTAATAAATGCTAAAAAAAAAAAAAAAGAAGAAGAAAAGGTTAGCTCCTCCTCTCCAATCTTCCTGATGTCCCTTTTTTTATTCCTCTCTCTCTCTCTCTGAAGTATTGTATAAGAACATGGTCTACTGATTCCTCTACCTGGCCGTGTCCACATAAACATGAGGGGGCTTCTTTAATCTATAAAGTATTTTATTTAGTGCTGTATGACCAACCCTAAGCCTTGTTATGATGTTCTCTTCCTTTGTGCTCGTTTAAGTTTTCCTCACTGTTCCCACTTCTGACTGAAAATTGTAGCGGTGTCCTCCTGTGGTGCACGTGTCCCAAATGTTCTGTCAGTGCTTGCATGGAGATGTGGCAGAGCAATTCTCAGGTTGTTGCACTCTGCAGCCTCACATCCAGATATCACTTTATCTTGCACATTAGTTTTATATGAAGAGTTTCATAACTATGCTTTCCAAACACTTCAGACCCATCTCTCTGCTCCATGTCTGCCCCCATTCCCTCCTTCTAATATGTCTGTGTAGGATCATCCAGGGTCATGGTAAATAGGAATCTTGATCCAAAGGCAACTGGACTTGGTTGGCCTTCAAGATCTGCAAAACAAGTCCTGTTGCCTTTGGATCAAGCTTCCAATTCTCCTCCCAATATATCCTGCTTCTCTTCAGCTGTCCTATCAATGAAGGTGTAAATGAATGGCCAAAATAAAAGTCAATCCCATCCCAAATGTATCAGTATTGTTTATATATCATTATTATTTAGCATCCCCATTCAGTCCCAAATCTAAGATACATTCAGTGTCATAGTTTAAATCTTAGGCCACAGATCAAGGGGCCTTTTCAGACAAGTTGAATTGAGAACATGTTGGATTTAAAAGATAAAAAATGAGTCTTAAGTACCACAAATGATGTAAAAGTTATTTATTATGCATAAGTAAAAGCTTGTTTTCTTTGTGTGGTAAATCTCTGTCCAACATTTAAAGAATAGAATCGATCCTTTATGTCATTTACAAATACTTTTCAGGAGACAGGTGGCCTTCAATCATTTTCTATATCAGAAAAAAAAGATTCAACAACCATAAAGCATTGCATTACGTTACCAGTTGTGTTTCTCAGTGGACCCAGAACATGAAAAATGAAGCCTTCATCATAATGTGAAACTTACCAGAGCACATGAACCATCACGTCCTCCCCACTTCCAGTTATCTCCTGACAGCACCGCCACCTCCCACAAATATTTTAACACAAAAGCCCCAGAAAGTAAACAAGCTTTGACATGTAATGACTGAAAGAAGACATCTCACTGGCCTTTTTTTTTTGGTGCATCAAAGTAAAGCAGATGCAATTACAGCAGAAGACGAGAGCAAAGACATCAACCAACACCCCCTTTAGAGGGGATTTACCAGCTCACATGGAGAAGGTGTACTGAATGCATTGGTATTGTTATTTGTTGCACAGGCTTGCCTGGGAGAAAAACTCTGTAAGTTGCTTCAGATGCTTGATAACTCTGCTATCTCAAAGTCAGTCCGTCTATTTGAAATATTTGGCAGGAGAATGGTTTCAAGTTTGATGATATCAAATATCAGCAGTGAATCCTCCGAGTGGTGCCGTATTGTTTTTGGCCTAAGAAAGCCCTACAGTGGTCAATCTGTGCTTTTCACAGTTATGACAGTGATGGATCCAGATGGAGTCTTTTATTATAATCTATTTTGATAAGTTATACTTACGTTGATGGCTTGTACAGAGGGCTCCATGACAGCTGGGAAAAGCTGACTCTGTTTCCAGACGTGTGTCACTGGAAAGAAAGAGGAGTAACCTGAGATACTACATTAGCAGCCAAATTGTATGCAAAGCCTTTGGGCTTGGTCGCAAAGAGAAGCAGCTGCACTGCTACACCCCCTGTGTATCACTGCACCATGGTCAGCCAGAGAATCACTGTGCAGTGCAATATCGAAAACCGATCCAACCTTTTGGATTAAGTTCAGAGTCATGTAAGCGATATCTTACACTGTGTGTCGCATAAATAATGCACCACTCCCGCTGAAGTTATTCAGCATCTTGGCATTCAGGTTTGTACTCTCTTTTAACCTTTATTCTGAATGTGTCTGTTGATTTCCTCTGTTTCATATTTTATGTTTTACATTGCTCCTATAGATAAAGGGCAGGCACACTCCCACTTTGCATTGCAACACAGACACACACATACACACACATACACTGAACACATTCCAGCCTTATCAAATGAGGCTGCTGTAGCTCTTTTGTTTTTTGTTCAGAGGACAGGCCCAGTTTCCTTTATCAGGTATCAGCATGAGAACAGAAGAGGGAGCCTCGCCTGCCTGGCATGTATCTGCTCTTCTACGACAGACAGTCTCTGGTTTGCTGCTGCACAGCCTGTCCTCTCTCTGCTGTCGCCCTGTGTGACAAAGCCCGCTGCAGACCAACTCTGTGCAAATACAAGTCAGTCATTGTGTTTTTTTCTTGTTGTATGTACATGTATACTTAGATCTCCCTTTCTGAATTGTGTTAGAATAATACAAGAGATTAGAAGCATCACTGACCCTCACATTCAAGCCAGATCACAATGTGCATTCCAAAAATGTTAAGGTGCCTTGGCAAGATGTCCATTGACTGTATATGTGTATAGTTAAATGTGTTGGTATGAGCAGAATGATCTACGTTTTTGAGCAGATTGCAATGACTAAGATTATTGATCTTCTTTTTAAATCGTTTTAAATTTGAATTAAGGTTTTTGAAGAACTTAAGGCTGGACCCAGATGCAAGATGACAGGTACGGTGTCAAAACTGAGTTTTATTTAGAAAAGGCAGGCAGGGGAGTAGTGAAGGGGTAGCTGGTTGTCGATCTGAGCTGGGGAGTAAGTTGGTGGTCCAAAATGCAGATGGGCTGGTTGGCAAACTGAAGATCAGATCATGGAGACAGGGAGGACAGGAATGAGGTAGCAGGCAAACAAACAAGAAGGCAATTCTGACTTTGAGGCTAAACAGGAGTTTCATTTTTGACCAAAACAAACCGTGTAGGGCACAACTATCCAGCAGGCACTGACTGTAGGTGCAGGGTTCTTAGAAGAGTATTTGATCGCTTGATGGTGAGCAGATGTGTTGATGGCAGATGCATTGCAGGTCAGCAGAGTGAAGAAGACAGAGGACAAGGCAACCGGGGTAGAAAAAACACACCAAGCACTCTACACTAAAAACTCTGAAAATAAAACACACACCTCCATACAAACTGATGTTATAGAGGAGGTATTGTGACAACATGAATTGAAGTTGGGACATCCTACTTGATGTCAACATAAAGCCCTGAAACAGTCACATATCTGCACCTCTCCATGCATGTTTACCACTTGTCATATAACAGTAACATAACTGAAACTTATCACAATTTCAAACCCTTATACATTGATGTTGTCACAAACATTAATACAACAAAGATTGTTTTAAGGGTACAACTAATTCATAACTGGAGAGTCAGAAAACAAATCCCATTTAAATCAATGGATAAGAATGGAAATGTGTAGGGCAGAATTGGGTATGAGACTGTCTTCCTGTTTGATCATGCAATTAATCATCCACTTGTAACTGATTGTAAGGACTCAGTTTGTGTTGAGTATACAACAAATACAAACTTTTTGACACAAAGACTACATGCAGAATTCAGAAATGTTGTGTTACCAGTATTATGTGTGGAACTACAGCTGCAGAACAAAACCTTATTTTAACATAGATAGATAGATATATAGATAATACTTTATTGTCAGACATAGTCTGAAACTTGCCTTGCGTCACAGCGGCTCAGCTTGCGGCACAACAATTAAGACAGGAAACAAAGATATAAACATTTGAAACAACACTCAAAAGCCAAACAAATGCCCAGAGGCCCTAAACGTGCTTTGGTCGAGGATTCAGCTCCACATTCAATTTAAGGATTGATTGGTGAACAAAAGAGTGTTTCAGTCTGACCTTATTAAGACGTGGGACCCTGTATCTCCGGTTTGATGGTAATAGTTCATACTCTGTGTTCAGGGCGTGGTCAGGGTCAGAGGTGATGCAGTTAGCCAGTCTTAAAATGCTTTTGTTGTAGGCGGATTCTTTGCATGGGTTGGCCTACAATCTTACAGCAGATGTTCAACTGCTGACGCAGTTTAGAGACTTCAGAGTGGCGGACAGACACATATACCATGAGGTGTTACAATACTGTAGGACACTTAGAATCACAGAGGTAACAAACAAAAGAGGAATCTGTCGACTCGCCCCAAAAAATCTCAGACGGCGGAGGAAATAAATTCTTTGTTTTGTCTTTTTACAGTAACCAGAGATTATTCTGAAACAGCCTGACATGAATAGTTAAACATTGGCTGAACACATGTTCACTCTCAGGCATCACAAACAGAAATTGTGAGTAAAATAAATATATATATATATATATATATATAGATAGATAGATAGAGATAGAGATAGAGATAGCAGGGAGGTCAATGCATGCAAACTGAAATGTAAATATTCAGGACTCACTTGTAGTTTTTCCAAGTTTTATGAAACAAGAGTGAGAGTACTCTCCAAAAAGCTGTTGAGTCTGTCTTCATACTATTCATTGAATACATGATTGTTAGATGGATGTCCCTTTTCATTCTATTTGGGCAGATATTTTCATTTTCTGATGTTACTGCGAATCTGTTCTCCTTCTTGTTGAATTGAAAATAAGCAGTATACAAAAACTGCCAGCAGCTTGATGCATTTGCATAATAAAATTGTGTTTTGTCTTCTAACTGCACAATTCAAATCTACTTTGGGAGCAATTATACCATCTGGTTGGAAGTTCATTCTAAGTTAATTGCTTTCCCTAAATTTGTATGATGTAATGTAAAAAATTCTGTTTACTGTCGAGGACATTTTACTTACAGCTCGCTTGAGAAATGCTACAATGATTTAATATGTAATATTCTTGTTTTGTCTTTACCCAAGGATGAAGGTTTCTCACAAATAGCTAAATATCAAAAGATACTCAGACTTGAAGTTTCCTTGACATTACTGTTGTGCGACGTGTTGAAATGTATTTGATATTTGACTGCGCCTGTATCTGCAATCCTTATATAGGCATGAAGGTTTTTCTGTGAAGCATGTGTATATAAACCCAAGCGGATTGTGATTACTTCGAGCTTTCCTTCAAACTGTATTGACACTCTGAAGCTTTGTTCCTTCTACTTGCACGAAGAATTAAACTAAACAAAGACACTTATTGACTCATAATCCTTTCTTTTGCATTGTTAACAGAAATTTCCAGCACAATGAGCTGCGATTTGACAATATTAGATTGTTTTAGGAATTTCACATTATTTGATGGTCTCAGTCATTGCAGATATCTATTAGCAGCATTAATATAAGAAACTGATGCAGCATGTGCTAAGCAAGTTTTGTGTATGTTATCATCTTGTGCAAAAAAAAAAAAATAACTGGATAACTTTATTTCCAATCAAATCTCTTTTCTTTCCCCATGCTGTATAGTTACAGATGCTAGATGCTATGGTGCTTTTCAGTTTCATACAAGAGTCCTTAACTTGGGGACCCACTTCCCTTAGACAAACTGTATGTGCAGGTGGTAGAGCTGCAGCAAACAGAGTGTGTTTAGCCAGATGGCCCTGTGCTTTGTTACTTCATGTCTAAACAGGAGAGCTGGTTTCACACCTGGTTTTATCCCTGTGCATTTGCCTGGAATGTCAGATAGTTCAATGTGGTGTGGAGCCTCTCCCTTTCCCTGCTCTCTCTGGTTTTCTCTTTTAGACGGAGAGTCTGCAGTTTGACTCTTTGATCAGACCTGAAGTATTTCTTGTTTGTGTCTTAATCTGTGAGCAAATAGGTGAATACACAATATCTTTGTCTTGGACCCTCATATTAAAATGCAATACCTTTTCATTTATTTGTTCATGAAATACTTGCCTTGTGGTCTTCAAGGTTCTCCTCCATCATAAGTATCTGCCTTATCTCAATAGATTGCCATAGATATGGCTAAGTGGAGATAAGATAAAGGAGTGTCAGTGAGGATTAACAGTGTGTCTGCCTTGTAATAGATAGGGTCCTAGATAAAGTCTCCTCACTACCTCATGGTGACTGTATTGCCCCTAAGAGGGTATTTAGGTTGTCATGTTTCCCTACGAGCACATCAGAAGCTTAAAAAAAGTCATCATGAAGGTTCTTTGAAGTTTTCTACGCCCCCTTAAATCACTAAAACTCCCCAAATCAAACATACATATCAAACTCAATATGTGAGTGTGAGTTTTCTGTAAATCACTATGTTTAAAAGCTGCTGTAAACTGTGAATTGGCCATATTGACAGCAGGGCAGCAGTGAGTGATAGCGAGGCCAGCCTTCATTACTATTTACAACTAGTTTGTTACGAGACCTCTCCATCCATCTGCTCCAGCTCCAGCCCTGCTCCTGCTTGTTTATGCAGAGTGGCCACAATTTACAGCCGGCCATTTTATCTAATGGATACCATTCATTCATTCATTCATTCATTCTGCCTGATCTTTGGCAGCTGCTTCCAGAGCCCATTAGGAAATGAGTTCGCTGCAGACGCCCACGACAACCCCAATGCAGCAGGAGAATGGCGAGATCAAACCCCGTCTGACAGCCAATTATTCAGTCTAAACTTTTGGGCTGATTTTGCTGTTTTTTGCTGCTCCTGTTGTTAGATGTGTAATGAGATACTTTTTCATGTAAAATTGACTTTTCTGTTTCACCATTAATGCAATGCGCCATCTCCTCTAATTATTTTACACATTTACTCTCACAGTTACAACAGGATTACCTGAAGGAAGACCGTGGGCTCCTGTAGAAACCATTAGTAATCCCTCAGTGGAAACACAAACACCATTTAAAACCATGCGGCACCAGTGATCACTGTTTTGCTCCCTGATTAAGTGACGTACAGGAACTCTTTCTCATCTTCATTCCCAGGGTTCTCTGTTCCCAAGTACAATAAATTGTTGATGTGACGCAATAAGGAGCTCTTTCAGTCATGTTTTTTCCAAGTAAAATTCTCAATGTCAGTGGACTAAAATCTCCTACCTGCAGCCCTGATGTTATTCTCCTTGAAAAACTAGACCCTCAAATTTGCAGGAAAGTACAGTTTCTTGACCTTTCACACTCCACTGTGGCTGAATATATTTCCCCCTTTCAAGCTCCATTAGAAACCATCTACCTTCATTATGCAATACAACCATTGTAATTTGATGATCTTCATTACTTTCTACTTGCCTGTGAAGGTGTTAAATCTATCTGTCTAAATAGGTGTGTGTGTGTGTGTGTGTGTGTGTGCGTGTGTGTGTTTTGCCCTTCCTGAGTCAGAAAGCTAACCACTAATGTCAGACATTGACAAAATAAAAGGCAAACCAAGCACTGGGACAAGAAAGTGCAGCATCATCATGGCTTCATCTCCTGCTGACTTGGTCTCCGCCCAAAATGGGTGTCCAGTTGCATTAGCTAATTGCAAACTCCTTTGTCTCTGTTACGACTTTGCACTTTTTCACCTGACCAGCCGTGCTGAGTCAATAAAGCAGCATTATTTTATCATTGAATTTACGCTTGGTATAAAGTTTAGATGAACTCGTACCCATCAAAAAAGATATTGAAGGTTATATGAACTCATGATGATTAATCAGATTCACAATACTTTTTATCTTCAATACACATCCTAAACGGAGCACAGACTCTTTTACAGACTGCTATGGTAACACCTTGACTATTACAGTTTTTCTCAGTCGCTTTGGTCCATTTCTCGAATCATCCTCAACATTTGCAAAACAGTAAGTGCATTTCTCATAACAATTCATACAAATAGCAAAACACCATGGATTACCTGCAAAAGCCAGTCTCTTGCTCAAAATCCTTAGTTCATCTCTCAAAAGTAAATATCTGTGTCATGAACATGTCAGTGCCATCAGAATGACAAGTCCTTGTATCATTGTGTACTGTGAGGGCACTCACTCTTTCTGCTCAGTGAGAGTATCAACTTATTGCAATCAGGTGTGTGTGGCACTGATTGGCTTTGATTAAGCCCAGGTGTGGGGCGTTTTCAAATACCCTAAGTCGCCAGTGCTCTGTGCTGACTCATTATCTCACCTTCAGAGGTAGTGAGAGGTTCTCCCTGTGGTTTCTCGAGTGGTTCTGTGTATCTACGTATAAACACCAACTAAGAACTTTCTACATAAGATTTCCGTTGCCGTCTCCCAGTGTTTAACTTGGGGTGCTCGATTGTTTCGTGTCTACTCCAGTCTTGTGTTATCAAAGGTCTCCCTGGCAGCCTTTGCTTTTTGTTTCGTTTGTTTGTTTTCTGGGTCTCCTGGACAATTTTGGTTTTGGGTCAGCTGCTTGGCAGCAGTGGTTTAGTTAATCCTTTTCTGTGCCTTATTTAGGTTAGGAAGCCTGTTGTGGCTCTAAACAGTTTGGTTGTTTCTTCCCCCCCCTTTCCGATCTATCGCGATTTTGTGGATATCCTTCTGGGATAACTTTGAGACACCCCTGGGTCCACACTTGCGTCCCAATTCCCCCCCTTCCTGACATGAGATAAGACAGTCAAATTAGTATATACGGATAGTATTTGGCTGGCGATCATATACTTTCCAGTATTTCCAGTTGTTCTCCCAACATTTGGCTGCACCCTTCGACCATCCTCGGCCATTGTAAGCCCGTGATTGAGAACGTGGTCTACAAGTGTGGCTCTTATCTCTTAAGCTCTTCATGTGGGGAAACACAATTTCAGTTATGCTGTGCCATCTGTAAATGTATCCTCAAAGGTGGAATGCAAATTAGCCCGACTATTACAAATATTGTAGCGAGGCTAATACTTTTCAAAACAAAATTGAGTGTGCTCTTCAAAGTTATAATAAACAATCAGATGGCTGACCTTCAGGTGGGCTGGGGAAGGTAGCCAAGCCATAATGGAAGGCCTACATCAACACCTTTTGCCTCCAGAAGGCTTATTAGAAGTGACATATTTAACACATTCATGGGCGTGTTGCCCGTGCAGGTGGGCGGATATATTCAGGCCCAGATTCAGTACTGGGCTGTGGCCAGGTGGGGGATGAGAGCCGCCCCCAGCATCCAGAAGCAGATGTTACCTAATGAATCTCTACCCAGGAATCTGTGACTCATACCAAAAGCCTCCTTCTGCTTCATAAAAAATCCCTGAGAGCCAGCGGAGGAATAAAATTGAGAAAGGGATAAATTGGGGTGATGGAGGGTAAATCATGAAGTGCGTGACAGTGGGAGGGAAGGATGAGGTTTGGAAGCCATAACGGATGGATGGACGGTAGATTATGAAGGTGGGTGGAGGAGTAAAAATTCAGGAGTTAGTAAGCTCACTTTTTCTACCTTCCCACCCTCAGTCTACATAGAGTGACAGGCTCCATCATAGGGGAATTTTTTTTAAAAGCACAGCTGAGTGAAGAGGCAAAGCGGAAAATAAACAGGAGCGACGGCAGAAGAATCAAAAGCTTGGACTGATGAAAGTGCTCCTAACATCCTGTCTGTCACTTAGCAGAGAAGGCCGTCTGCCTGTTAGGAAAAGAGCCTTTTATTGTAGCGAGCAGCCTTTTTGTGGTGTGTGAGTGGTATATGTTATGAAGTCAAGTTTCTGAATGTTTCATCTCCTTAAAACAACCCCTACACCTGTCTTTCTCAACTAAATTACATTCAAATCATGTTAATAGGGTTTGAGAAGCTTTATTTCCACCTAAAGCAGCCGCTGTTGGTCCAAGAAGCATCTTTTCAACTGGCTTAAGGTTCCTACAGCCAACTGTTGTGCACATTTCCATTGTAGACCTGTAAAAATAAGGCATATAAAATGCTGACATGTGAAAAAAGCCTCTCCTGTAGTAAACCACTGCAGACCCATCTCAGAGTACCCCAGGAGCAGGGACCTTTTGGGGCGTATAATGAAGTCCCTGGGACCTTATTAGAACCTGGTTTCTGTGTTATATAATGTCACCCTGGTTGCTGGGGAAAGTTCCTGCAGTGGAATCGAAGCGTTTACATCTCTTTATATTTAAAACACGTATGTATAAACAATCTTCGTCTTTGCAGTATTTTTGGGTCCTGATGGTTTGGTTTGGACATACACACAATAAGACCCACACATTCCACCAGTGAAAGGATGTGATGAAAAGAAAGGTGAGTGTTACTGTCTGAGCTGATGTCTCATCAGTGAAATATGTTTGGCTCAGAGGGGAGAGGGGCCCTTGGGTGTAAAAGTACAGATCTGCTCCCCTCCCCCCTCCTGTAACATTTCATTTCCCCTTTCCCTCACCCTTTCATTTTCTTCATTTACAGGGTTGTAATGATGCCGGGCTCTCTTTCTGTTTCCACAAAAACCACATCATACACATTTACTAAAGAAGAAATGTACATATGCACACTGCTGCACATCACCAACAAGATTGATTGAAGTTTAATACACATTTTCTTTCACATTTTGTGTACTCAACGAACAAGAACATACATTTGACGATGTGTGTCTTGTTTCCACTGCATCATAAAAACTCAATCAATTCAAGTCAGTCCCCTGACTTTGGAGGAACTTGATAATTTTTGATCAATCCATCCCAAGTAGTTAAATTTGGTGAAAGGGATCTTATTTAAATTTTGTTGAGTTTAAAGTTTTGGTTCAGCAGAAGTATGTTGTTGAACAGTAAAAACTGAAATGAGATTTGAAGATAAAGGTTACAAACGTAATCTCTCTTCATTTAAATTTGAAGTTTGGTCTGATATAATCAAAGGTTTAAGCTTCATTAAGGGGTTTTGTTGGCTTTGTGGTAGTTTGCGTGCCCCATGCGTGGATCATGCATGATCATGCAATCCTCAAAGCGAACACCCCAGGTTTGAATCCGAACTGTGGCTCTTATGCTACATTTCATCCCCCTCTTTCTCACCCCCTGATTCCTGACTCAATCCAGCAACCTGTATGTCTAATAAAGGCATAAAAGTCAGAAATTAAATCTTTATAAACATTATTTAAAATGAATCCGGATTCATCCTTTTTTTTCACACCAACCTTAATCAATGTAATATGCAAAGGTAATTTTGAGTCAACTTTAATCCAGATACTTGTGTGATTTAAACGTTCTCATCTGGTTGTAGTTTGTATATGAATTAAATCTTTTTTAAGAGCTTATGAAATGTCACCCATTCTCTTCAAAAAAATTTTTTTTCACAATGCTTTATAACTTCTACATGATGACAATCCATAATAAGAGGAATTTCAGATCTGCTTTTTTACGCTTATGAGACTGCTGGGAGTACAGTATACACACAGAGGAGTCTGAAGAAATGTTTCCATATAGCTATCACGTATTAGATGTTGTGAAAGGCATGGAAGACGTTTTCTGCACTCAAAGTACCTTTAAGGACAACATTTTTCACCCCAGAAGAAATATACACTTACAACTTTAAATCAGATTTCATTATAACTTTTCTTTGGTTATCTTAACTCAAAGTAATTCCCTTTTGTGAGCCTCCGAGAGGACCACTCATGGTCCACAGACCCCAGGTTGGGAACCACAGAGCCTTCATGGGTGTCTAACAGTGTGAGTTAGCTTAATTGTTTGTTTCCCAGAGGAAGCACTGATCATACCATTACCTTTACATTTATGATGGCGGAAATGTTAAAAAAAATGGTTATTATGGTTCATGTCAATGATGAAAATGCTTTTGACATTTAGGGTTCAATTTACTAGAAATGAAAATAAGAGGGCATGAGTGTAATTGGTGTGTTTCACTGTGGTAAATGTCAGTACTCAGATGTAGAGCTTCATGTGGTTTCACCTAAAATAAGATGCTTGTTTAGAAGACAATGTCTCCCCCTAGAGGTGGAAGTTTGACAGTGGACAAAAAAAGAGACAGCCACACGCATGCATTGACCTTAATATTTAGTCTATGGCATTGACTGCATGGAAGCTTTTTATGAATGTATATGTATACATTTACTTTTTAAGGCTAGTTTTCTTTTTTACAAGTGTTTTAGTCATTGACGATTTCACAGAAACTTGCGTTTGTATAACATGAACAAAATACTTTTGTTATGGTCACATTTAAATTAAATATAATGAATGTTGACGTAAAAATATGAAATTGTCGTTTCCAGTCTAATTTTCTCATTTGTTTTGATTATTGACACTGGGCAGATTTCAGTGACTGAACCAGTTAATTTAAAAACACTACTGATGAACGGACATGCTGCTTTTAATTTCTTTCGATGGACCGTACCAGTTTTCTGCAGTTAAGCGTAGGAAGTTAAGAACTGTTTAATTCAAGGGAAGATGCTCCAATATACAACATAAGGAAGTATAAAGATCAAATTATTTACTTATGACTCTCTGTGCAACATACAGATGTCAGATGAGTTATAAAATATGCCAATGGTTTCTGTGTGACTGTTTTTCAGGAAATATGCAACGTACAAGAGCAAAATTAATGTCATCAAGGCTTTCAAACTAGATTTGGAGATATTTCAAAACATAATGTCAAGAAGAAGCGATAGGGGCGCTGGTGGAACAGTGGTTAGTGTGTGCGCCCCATTCATGAAGGCTAGTCCTCCAGGCGGGCAGCCTTGGTTCGAGCCCGACCTGTTGCTCCTTTCCCGCATGTCATTCCCCACTCTCTCTCTCCCTGATTTCTGACTCTATCCACTGTCCTATCTATCGAATAAAGGCACAAAAAAAGCCAAAAAAGAAGAAGTGATAAAGTAGGATGCAACTTCAGCCCTCTTTCAGCCCAGCAGGTGCAGAGTGTTAGTTTGCCCACCTTGAATGGGACAATAGACATAAGTTTAAGTTCTATAATGTTATTAATGTTGTATTAATCATTACAGTTTATCATGCATTGGTGACATGCAGTTGCAATTTTTATCAATGTGGACTGTTTGAACCATGAGTCTGTTTTGGGTGCACTGGTAGTTATCAGCTGTCGAAAATGTTAAGAAATAAAAGTACATTTTGGCTAATAATGAGTCTGGGAATGAATCCATGTCAACTGTGCACAATTAAACCACTGCTTGTTACAATATTATGCTTTAATAGGTCATATTCCCAATTTAGCTGTTAGACAAAAGTAGTTGCCACTGTATACGTCTTGAACGTCCATGCATTTAGGCAGGAGTATCACTGCATTCACTGCAGCAATAGTTAACAGTTCTCCCCAAGTTATGTGTATTATTTCTGAGTTTATTTCAGGCCTGTGTGTGTAAGCACAAAGAGTCAAAACAATTGAAATCCCAGGAAATCCTCTAATTTCCAAAATGTGGCTCTAACACTTTTATTTTGGATCTCAGAGACGCATGCGCAACGCTCTGCGCAACGCTCTGCGCAGCCTCCTGTGCGCAGCTCGGCGCTCCTGAAGTTTTCTGTTTGTCTGAACATAGCGACACCACAGTTAGCTAACATTGCCCTAGGTCTTCAAGTCAGTCGTACAATGAGAGATATTCCGCAGGAGCCGAATAGCAATAACGTGGCCGATATATAAATAGAAACACGTAAGTGGTGAATTGAAACTTCTTTCCAGTGGTTTGATACATTAGGTAGCTCAACAGTAGCGCTAGCTAACATAAGCTAACGAAGCCAGCATGATGCACATGATGCTCTGAATAACACTGGACCCGACATATGTCACTTAAACATCTCAGTTGTGTACCAAAGGTTCAAGAAAGTGCATATTTTTGATTCGAAATGGTAAATGTGACGTTGCTAGTTGACACTTTATTTCGCTAGCTTAGCAGACACATTAGCTAGTCATAACGTTAGCTGACAACAACATTGACCTGTGTCAACACTTAAGGACACATACACTTTTATACCTTTATTTACAGTGTTACATTTTAACTTACATGCTAGTTTACGTGCTGCATTGTGTATTATGACCTAGAATATTTTAGTGAACTCATTTCACTGTGTGTTTGTGTCCTTTCAGAGAAGGCCATGGTGATCCTGTCAGGCACAGCCACTGTGCTGCAACAGTTTGTCAGTGGTCTGAAGAGCCGAAATGAAGACACCAGAGCAAAATCTGCTAAAGATCTACAACACTACGTGACTACAGAGCTCAGAGAGGTAACAACAGTGATACACATGGATGTAACAGACACCTACCTCAAGGATAGCATTCACTTTATCAAATGGGCTCTGTTGTCTCCAAGAAGTGTAATCAGCTTCAGAAGTCAATTGTGTAAACTTCACAGGTATCATAAGTAACGTCTCGCTTCTCTCAGGGATTGAGACGTCCCTCTTTTTATATTCATGCTTTTGTGCCTTTTTTTCAGTTAAGTCAAGATGAAGCGACGACATTCTACGATGAGTTAAACCACCACATATTTGAGCTGGTATCCAGCTCTGATGTGAATGAGAAGAAAGGGGGAATTCTTGCCATAGGTAAGATGTAAACATGAATTTTACACAATACTTTCAACAGATTTACTTAAGTGTGATGAAAGAAAGAAGCTGTCTCATTAAAATGTGTGTGTTATACTTCACATATTGTTCTTAGGAAACATTATTCTAATGTGAATCAATAATATATTCCAGTGAGTCTTATTGGAGTTGAAGGAGGCAATGCCACCAGAATCAGCCGCTTTGCCAACTACCTGCGAAACCTGCTCCCCTCCAGCGACTCGGTGGTCATGGAGATGGCCTCTAAAGCCATGGGCCACCTCTCTATGGCAGGGGACACCTTCACTGCTGAGTATGTGGAGTTTGAGGTGAAGAGGGCCCTGGAGTGGCTCGGAGCAGACAGAAATGAAGGCAGGCGCCATGCTGCAGTAAGTGACATCAGGAACTGTTATGTTTATTGTTTAAACACCGACATGTCATTGGGGTGTTCTTGTGTGGTGGAGATAAGGGCATTTCTGAAGACAGTTAAAGTTAAGGAAATATCTATTATCTCTACAGCCTAATAACTTCTAATCACGTTACTTTTACACAAGGGTTTGTCTTCACTGTCAAGTTGTTTATTTTGTGCTATGACAGCTGTATAAAAATGCTCTCCTTTTCAGGTGCTGGTGTTGAGGGAGCTGGCTGTGAGCGCGCCCACCTTCTTCTTCCAGCAAGTTCAGCCTTTCTTTGACAACATTTTTTACGCAGTATGGGACCCCAAGCAGGCCATCCGAGAGGGTGCTGTATCTGCCCTGCGGGCGTCTCTCATCCTCACCACACAGAGGGAGACCAAAGAGATGCAGAAACCACAGTGGTACAAAGTAAGACACATCAGCATATCATTTCAAAGTCCACCTTTTCTTTTACTCTTAAAAAAAATCACCCGGGGAAATGTCGTGTTCTTGTAGTAGACAATGATAGAGGTTTCATCTTTTGTGTAACAGCAAACCTTTGAGGAGGCAGAGAAAGGGTTTGATGAGACTTTGGCAAAAGAGAAAGGTATGAATCGTGACGACCGGGTCCACGGTGCTCTTCTGATCCTGAACGAGCTGGTTCGCATCAGCAGCATGGAGGGAGAGGTGAGAACTTACTTCACTCCTGAAACTTCCTCACATTTACAAGCAAAACCTACCGCTTACTGTCGTGTCCTCATGACAGCGCATGCGTGAGGAGATGGAAGAGATCACGCAGCAGCAGCTTGTCCACGACAAGTACTGCAAGGAGCTAATGGGATTTGGAACCAAGCCCCGACATATCACACCCTTCACCAGTTTCCAGTCAGTGCAGCCACAGCAATCAAACGCCCTCCTGGGCCTGCTGGGCTACAGCACGCCTCAAGGCTTCCTTACCTTTGGAGCTGCACCGGCACCTGCCAAGAGCTCGCTGGTGGAGAGTCGATACTGCCGGGAGCTGATGGAGGAGCGATTTGATCAGGTAGATTTTGCAGCAGAGATTTAGCATTTTCAAGATTCAAACAGCTGTTTATATAATTGCTTTATCTGAAAGAAGCCTTCTTAATTATTATTTTTTCGATAAGAACGTAATTTATACCATGCCACTGCACAGTATATCAATTTAAGGAACCATATGTTTTACATTGTATATGTTGCATTCTTGTGTCACAGCACGTCTTGAGTATGCATTAAAAGCTATGTCAGGGTATTTATTTGACACAACCAGGGATGTTTTAAAAAACGTATCCTCCTTTCCCTCAGGCTGGTATGTGCTTCATTGCTGACATTAAAAGTCCTTAGTGTCCTCATCAGGTGGAGTCTCTGTTGTGATTTTTGGTAGACAGAGTCAGCATGCTGTGAAAAGGAGAGACAAGTGTCAATCTCTGTTCCCAGATATTTAAAAGAAAGAACCTGCTCTACAAGCTGACCCTGGATTGTGAGTGTCCATTGAGTCATTTTCCTAGCAGAGACGTCAAACATTTGCTGCTTGTTTTTCTCATTGTCGAAATAAATGAAGAATCTCTGGGGTTTGGACTTTTGGTTGGACAAAAGACGTTATTTTAAGACATCACTCCGACCTCTGGAAAACTTTCTTGACACTTTATAGGCGAAATGTTAATGAATAAATTCTAAGAAACTGCAAATCAGTCAGTAGTGAAGTAATTTGAGGAATGCACATAAACACTTAACAACATTGCCATTTCTGTTCTGAGCTTCAAATGATGAACATTTAACACACAAACTTTTTAATATACTTTTCCAGGTATGTCGCTGGGTGCTGAAATACAGGACCAGTAAAAACCCTCTAATCCAGATGACCATCCTGAACCTTCTTCCACGCCTCGCTGCCTTCCAGCCAAACAACTTTACAGGTGGGCCTTTTTAATGATTGTACAGTATATCTACAGTGACATGCAGCCTCATTTTTTCCATCACTTTATCCACCGGGCTTATCATTTATAGGCTCTGAACCCCTTTCTGCTCATATTTGATGTGTTTGTTGTTGTAATATTAAGCTTTTACTTTCTCTTTGTTAGATTGTTTATGTGTTGCATCTGAATTTCACTCTTTTTAATTGTATTTATCCCATCCACTGTTCAGACCAGTACCTGTCGGACACTATGGGCTACCTGCTGGGCTGTCTGAAGAAGGAGAAGGAGAGGACAGCAGCGTTCCAGGCTTTAGGGCTGCTGGTGGTGGCCGTCAGGACAGAAATCCAGCCGTACCTCTCCAAGGTCCTCGAGATCATCAAGGCTGCTCTGCCACCCAAGGACTTTGCACACAAGTCAGTAATAAAACACTCAAAGGTGTATTATCTTAAAACATATTTTAGTTGATGTCTATGAAAGGAAAGAAAATTATAATTTGTGCGCGTCCTGAACTTTCTGCTCCTTTATGTTTACAGGAGACAGAAGACGATGCAGGTGGACGCCACAGTGTTCACCTGTATCAGCATGCTGTCGCGAGCCATGGGTCCCACTATTCAACCAGACATCAAGGAGCTGCTGGAGCCTATGCTGGCTGTGGGCCTCAGGTAGGACGCAAAACTTATCGCTATACTTCAACTAATAAAGTTTGCTCACTGGCTAAAAAGATTTTTATCTGTTATATTACAAACAGAATGGTTTAAACACGTCTCAGACTTGTCTAAGGATGATGGTTTGTAATATTGCATCGTTTGTTCCATTCATCTAGTCCTGCACTGACAGCCGTGCTGTACGACCTGAGCCGACAAATCCCTCAGTTGAAGAAGGACATCCAGGACGGTCTGCTGAAGATGCTCTCCCTGGTGCTGATGCACAAGCCCCTACGTCATCCCGGCATGCCCAAAGGCTTGGCTCACCAGCTGGCCTCGCCAAGCCTCACAAACATCCCTGAGGCCAGTGATGTTGGCAGCATCACTTTGGCCCTGCGTACATTGGGAAGCTTCGAGTTTGAAGGCAAGAACCTTACAAAAGACGAGGCTTGAAAGCAGCAGTATCATAATTAAGTTTTGAGAAAGACAGGGGGGGAATATTCACAGAAATAAAACCATGGACACATCCCCTGATCTAATAAATATACCTTATTCTATAGATCTTCAGATGTGGTTCTGTCAGTAGAGTAAATGTTATTGACAGTGGGCGGCTGTGGCTCAGTCGGTCGAGTCTGTCACCTCTCAACCGGAAAGTTGAAGCAAAAGTCTGCCTGGAATTTGGAAATCTATACAGGAGAAACAACAACAAAGTGAAGATGATCGCAAAATGTGTTAATAGAATCCATGTGTTTATCGTCAGCCATATTTTTCTCCTGAGTGGTACTGATTACTTGACTTTATTTCTTTCTAAAGTAAACAGCATTTTAAACGCTACCTGATTGCACAAAACATAAACAAGATTTGTGTTCATTACAAGTCGTGTTGAATGCTTGTTGGATAAGCTGCCTTGATGCGTTGAGTAGGCCGTTTCGAGGGGAAACTCAGTTCATGAGGGGGAGGAGAGGACTTATAGTCGGTGTGTAATCTCCCTGACTTGCTTGAAATTTGCTAACGGCAACAACTTCTCAAAGTCTGTTGTTATGAAAGATGGAGTGTTATGTCATATGAGTGTTTAGAATATGTATAGCTCATCTTTTAAATACAAATTGTTGAACTAGTTGTACTTAAACACAATACCAGACGTCTTAAGAGTTCAGTCTGAATCCTAAGGGCCTGTGGGGATAGAGAGGAAAGACTCCTCCAGCTTATGATGTGCAGTGAAGTGAATCATTGTCAGGTAAAGCTTTATACATCAGGCTCAAAGTGAAATAAAAAACATTCTCAGTTCAGGGATTAACATGAAGTATCTTTACTCCCTCCAGGACACTCCCTGACCCAGTTCGTGCGACACTGTGCCGATCACTTCCTAAACAGTGAGCACAAGGAAATCCGGATGGAGGCAGCTCGGACATGCTCACGCCTCCTCACCCCCTCCATCCACCTGATCAGCGGCCATGTTGTCAGCCAGACAGCTGTGCAGGTGGTTGCAGATGTGCTCAGCAAGCTGCTAGTTGTTGGCATCACTGATCCAGGTAACATACGAAGGAATAAAAAAGGGGAGGGGATGGGGAAGTTTACCATGGAAGTTTTTTTTCTTAGTAAAGCCTTTTTCAAATATATAATGATCTAAATTCTCAAAATAAATTGGAACTCAATATTTTAAGAATTGGCATGGATCTTGTAGAGCTTTTTGGCTGGAAATACAGACCAATCTTAAATTCTGATGACCCATGATGATCAACATAATAATGTACCTGATCTTTTTCCTGTCACTGTTCCCCTGCAGATCCAGATATTCGATACTGTGTACTGGCGTCTCTCGATGAGCGTTTTGACGCTCACCTCGCCCAAGCCGAGAACCTGCAGGCCCTGTTTGTCGCCCTGAACGACGAGGTGTTTGAGATCAGAGAGCTGGCCATCTGCACAATCGGACGCCTCAGCAGCATGAACCCAGCCTTTGTCATGCCCTTCCTACGCAAGATGCTCATCCAGGTAAGAGAGATGTGACAGACGATACACTGAGTAGTTTAATGATTAGTAGGGTTACAGGGTTTAATTTTTACCTGTCAAGGAGAAATGTGGGGTTGAATTGCTCACTATAAAAACATGTCTTACAGGTTTCTACCATGAAAATGATGCTAACATAAAAATGATCTATCATTTGAAATAGTAGTTCTACAAAGTTTTGACCTACAACATGAGTGCAGATTTATGCCTAACAAATAAGCGATGAGTAATTGTTCAAGTTGCAGTGTGATCAGCAATTTCTTTGATAGATCTTTATGGTTCACCATCAATTCTGTTTTGGTATTTTTGTTTTTCATCTCACAAACTCTGACAACTATTAATCCATGAAATGTACGTGTTAATTTTTAAATACAGGCAGAGATAAAGCAACATGAGCATGGAGGAAAACAAGCCTCCTTTGAAAACATGTTTTCCACGCAGATAATTTGAAACATGATATGATCATATAAATCTTCACATTTTTAATTAAAATTTAACACTTTTTATTTGCAATTTCCATTTTCAGCATTTGAAGTGAAATTTCAAATGCGTTTATTTTTTCATTTGTGTTATTTCTGTCAATAATTTAAATACAATTACTGTACTTATATTATTAGCTTCATCTGCATGAACCAAAAGGTGACTTCTAAATGCAAGGACTCCTTTGATCAGAAGTTTCAGATGCATACCTCTAGAGGGCAGCAAAGGCCCAGGTTTTTTCTTTAAAGCCTCAAAACCCAAAGCATTTCTCTATAAAACCTGTGATTCTTCCATAACACCACTCTGTACACTTTAAGTGTACCTCAGTAATATTAATTTCAGATGTAGAAGAGTGGATGTGTCATACTGAACTCTGTTTTGAATTTTGCTGCAGATCTTAACAGAGTTGGAGCACAGCGGTGTCGGCAGGAACAAAGAGCAGAGTGCTCGTATGCTGGGTCATCTAGTGTCCAACGCCCCTCGACTCATTCGTCCATATATGGAGCCCATCCTCAAGGTACAGCTGTGCTGGTTCTTATTTGTGAAGGTTGTGAGTGAAAACTGCACTGTTACATGAACATTTGAACTTTGTAGACTTCTCAGAGCAGGGGAAGTTATGAGCAAATATTCACAACAGTCCATCAATAGGCCGTTAGGAGATCTTCTGCACCATGTGGAAAAAGTTGATTAAAGCCTTTTGCTCCTTCAGTTGGAGCTCCAAGTAATCTCATAGATGACCTGAAATCATGTCACTTCCATCAGAATCAGTTAGACTACAAATTTTTAAATTCTAGCTCCGTACCAGATCCCACAATTTTCAAAAAAAAGTAAATCAATAACATAGGAGCTTATGAATACTATTATCAAGTCTTTTTGTTCCTGTAATGTAACGTTTTAGCTCCAATCGAGTCATGTAATAAAATAACATCACTGATGCACAGACATAAAAAGGTATTGATTGTCTAATAAAGTTTTTGAATAAAATTGAATCCAACAAGAATTGCACATCAAATTGAACAAAATGCATTAAATCCAAAACTTGAATAAACTTGAATTCTATGGAGGAGAGATTTGTTTTCTTCTTCCAGCAATATAAAATGGATATGCCAGTTCTATTAAAAGTGAATTGACATCTTGTCTTTTCACCAAATTACAGAAAAGTACCGGTTGTTTTATCAGTAAAGATTAGGATTCTTGATAATCAATATCAATAACGTTAAAAAAACAATTACGATCGCCATCCCTATGTCTCACCTCTGAGGCCACATTGGCTGTTCTGGATTGATGTTCAACACAATTGTCAGAGATGGTGAAATAGTTGGAAATGTAGCCATTCGTTTGAGGTCGAGAATGTATTAAATAAATAAGATAAGATATCTTGTTTGGCTGCATTAATTTTGATTCTCTATTTCACATTGTCTATCACAAGTAGGAAACTCTTTCATTCTATTTCTCTTCAAGGCAAAAAATAATGAAATCCAGGAGTGAAATTAGTGTTCTTAACTCCTTAACCCTTTTTCTTTACAGGCTCTGATCCTCAAATTGAAAGACCCAGACCCCAACCCTGCTGTGGTCATCAGTGTCCTCGCCACCATTGGGGAGTTGGCTCAAGTAAGATCGGCTTTAAAGTTTTGCTTCCTTGAAGAAGGAGATTATTTGCCTGTACATCGTATTCATTGTTTCACTGCTAAACGTTGAGCATTATTGTGCACATGATTACATTATCAGAGTCTCTCACCTTAACTGGTTTGGTTCAGGCGATATGATCTTGTCAGTTTGTGAGTTAGAAATGTAGAAGCGCAGTGCCCCATCCATCGATGCCTATCCTTGCTCCAGAGTGTCAAGGCTTTTCATGGGTCTCGTCAGAGGAGCCAGGAAAGCACAGTGAGAGGCAGGCAGACCCTGCAGTTCAGACACAGTGCAGGAGATGCTCAGGTATACCGATTGCTCACAGTTGGCTCAGTGCAGGAAGAGGCAGGAGGCCAGCTGCTCAGGAACGAGCACAGGAAGACTCAGGAAAATGTAGGGAACACAGATGAAAAGCAATGAATGTAGTTGAATGAATGCAACATCAAAAACAAAAGATGTATCCAAGCTCAAGTCTGTATGTGTAGAATGAAAATTAAATCTCGCCAACTTGAATTGAGTGCAGCAAAGCAACCCCCCTTGCCTTTTAGAAATAGCCCCAGGGACACATCTACATAGACAGCGCTAAGTTACACAAAAACAAACTTAAACTGACTCAGAATAATTTGACAATGCTTATTATCTTTATAATTCTACACATAAGGGCTAAGGTTTGATGTTGACAGATGCACAACATCTAAAGACTAAACAGGATTTCCCTGACAGGACTTTGGACAGAATATAAAACATTCTTAGTTTTGATTTGTTTTCTTCCATTCCCCCTGTCAGGTTAGTGGCTTGGAGATGAGGAAGTGGATGGACGAGCTTTTTCCAATCATCATGGACATGCTGCAGGACTCCTCCTCTTTGGCCAAACGACAGGTATGTTGAGGAAGAGACTCATCTTCGTGTGTGTGTGTGTGTGTGCGTGCGTGTGCGTGTGTGTCCTCAGCATTGCTCCAACTTCTAAAACGTGTTTGTTTCTTGGGTACAGTAAATGCATGACTATTTCTGTAAACATAACTGGATAATATTTCTCTAAACATTTAAAGTCACTCAGAAAGTATTTCAGAGCCTTATGCTCCAGTTGTTTTCAGTTTAAACAGGATTGTGTGCCTGTAGCTAACACAGAGAAGGATCATTCAAGAGGATTTAAGAATGGTTTATCAATGACTTTCTGAGATGGTTGACTTGTTGGCAGGAGTAGAAGAACAAATACTCAGTTGTAATTATTAACATTTGATGATACAGAATAAGATGAGTAAGGCACCTAGCGTTTTATTTCCGCGGGAGAAGAAAAGCACTACACATCCGTCTGGTCTCTATGACAACAGTCTGTTGACAACGGCCGCTGTATGACCGACACTGCTCCGTTACTTTTTACTGCATTTTTTACATTTGAGATCGTTTATTACCCGATTAGACACGGAGCAAAGAGGATGTGGGTACAAGACCGAATAATACAGGGAATGTCACACATTTGGAAAAGAGCACCATTAATGTCAACAGCGCCTTTCTGAAAAGAAAAAAAAGCTTTTCAAATCAAGCGGTTGCAAAAAAAGGGCGCTTGGAAGAAAAGATGCTTGGTGCTGCGCCTTTTCTCCAGGCGTCCACTTTCTGCTGAGAACGCTCTCTCCTCATTTGAAACAATTGAAAAAAGACGCTGCCGCTCAGAATAAAACGCTTGGTGGACACGGTGCCTAAGAATACAATAAATGTAAATAAATTCACATGTTTTTCTTCCTGTCAGTGGCCTTTTTACAAGAAAGTCTGCCTTCTAATTTTTCCACCAGGTGGCGTTATGGACTCTGGGCCAGCAGGTGGCGAGTACAGGTTATGTGGTGGAGCCCTACCGCAAGTACCCCTCCCTACTGGAGGTGCTGCTCAACTTCCTGAAGACAGAACAAAACCAGGGCATAAGGAGAGAGGTATGCACGTGAGCCTCCATCTTGGCTCCCAACTCTTCTTTTCCCCCTAAGTTCTTGTGGTGGCAAAGTTCACCCAACTGTGTCGCTCAGTGGCTTATTGTGGAGCCAGAAACCCAAACTGTCAACTTTTAATGAACACATGAAGTTCTGTCTAGATGTACTGACTTTGACTGGTGAGTTATAATAGCAGGAGAACATACAGAATGAGGCTATACACATTTTCCATCATTATATGGAACTCTCTCCTAAGTCTTGAGCTGTGATGTAAGTGATAATTGTCACTTTTTTTTCTTCGCCTGCGTATAACATCATGTGTGTCTCAGAGAGCACATTGTCGCTGTGCATGGTGTGTGGCAATTGAACATTGGCTCTGGAAACTCCTGCTCTTTGATCCACTTTCTAATGCAGTTAAAATACTGTTTGGATTATTAACCAATCGTATATGTGTACCAAGAGGCTAGGTTGACTTTTCACTCTGCTCTACAGCACTAACACTCCTCGAAGAATAAACTACAAACTTTTTACAACAAGACATTGTGTTTTTTAATCCGAGGATCACCCAACTGCAGGCTCACACCACCGACCAGCTATTCCAGAAAGGACAAAATGTGTCTTAACAACAATTCTCACAACCACATATGCACTACTTTCCCTTTTATTGGTTGTTTTTTTCACACTTTCTTTTGTTCCAGTGGTCCTCACTTTGCTCAACGTGACTCATTAGGCTACTTCAATAGTGCTGTGAGGACATAACACTTTGTAACTATTTTGGAAAAAGGCTTATTTTTAGGACAAGTGCGTAGATTTATTTCACAACATTTCCTTATTTTATTGAGCCTGCTACCTCAACCCACAGCTTTTTGTATCTTCTCCTCAGAATTTTTATGAAATGTAGAACACCAAGTTCTTCTTTTAGTGCAGCTTCTATTGTGATCATTTCAAGTTAATGGGGTTTTCTATTTATCTGGTATTAACTGTGATGTCATTTTGTGTATTTATTGTATGTATTTGCACAGTGCAACCAGAAGACACATTTCTTCCTTTTACACACAAAGGGTCGACTAACGTATTTTCTATTCTATTCGATTCTATTTTAAAAGCAGTCAAGTCTTGAAGTTCTCATGAGGATTTTTACTCACTATAAAACTGATGCCTCAGAAGAAGATTGCTAGCATGGTGTGTGCTGTGTGTCTCTTGCAGGCTATCCGGGTACTGGGTCTTCTTGGAGCTCTGGACCCCTATAAGCACAAGGTCAACATCGGCATGATTGATCAGTCCCGAGATGCCTCGGCTGTCAGTCTCTCTGAGTCAAAGTCCAGTCAGGATTCAGGTAGGCCTGTTATCACTATAACCACTCAAAGGTTCTTGGATGATTTGTTTATTTTTTTCACTTAAACAGCTGGAAAGTCTCTAAATTAAAGATACAAAAATGTTTGAAGAAATAGGGTTCCTCAAAACCTTAGAAGCACTAATAATACAGTTTATCATCTGACACCTTTTAACTACTCTAAACCTCTCCTAAATGACATGTTTTAAGGGTTGGATGTGCTTGAACAACATTAGGGCATGTATAGAGTTATCTGTAGATGAATATAAACAACAGCTCCAACCACAAAGTGTACACACAAGTAGCTGCAGGTTGCCTAGATGTTAACGCACTTCAGAAAGGTGGACTTTGAGGTAACTTAAGAGCACAAACAACTCCAGCTTTAAAGGTCAGAATACTTCAGTGGCAAGCTACATTTAGGAAGAAGCATGTAAATGTCCTTCTTGAAAGTCCTCTCGAATATACTACAAGACTTCTCAGCTCCTCTGTTACATTTGGAATAATAAAATGCCAGCTAGACATTGAGTTGACTTTGTACTTGTGAATAATGAAACAGCTGATTTGGAAATGAGAGGAGTCAGATCATAAATACTGTAAAGTAGCTGAGAATAGAAGTGTGAAGTTTTTCAGTCGGTTCTGTGCAAAGAGGTGTGAATGAATACACCTCTGCAATCTTGCAGTCCTTTTTTTTTCCTGTGGTCAGAATATGATCGCTCTTGAGAGGAGCTGATTTCATCCTCAGTTATTTGATTTGCTGAATCTGGCTCACTCTAAACCAATGATATTCTGTCCGGCCAGAAACACTTTACAGCTCTGCCGTTTAATATTTCATAAATCTACGGCTCATTAGAAGTGAGCACAGGGAGGTGATATGTCTGCTCACTCTTAACTAAATCACAAAACTAAATTTTTTCGAGGTCTTGCCCTTGCATTTGGGTTTTCGATTCGTTGGAGGCCTCTTTCTTTCAGGATTGAATTTCTGGCTTTTGTCTGACCTACACCCTGCTCAACCACCTCCAGAGTGAGGGCCTGCCAGTTCAGAGGGAAATAGCCTCACAACTGGATTGAATTTAAGATGACCCACTTTAGAAGACAGCTCTTAGAGGACTTAAAAAAATAGACATATAATGTTCATTTGTTTCAAGTAACACTGTGTGAGAACAGATTGCTGATGCAGTCAACATTCATTTATGCTTAAATGTGCAACCATATCTGATCAAACTTTTATAGTCCAATACAAAAAGTTTTGAACTCTTCTTTTTTTCGTTGCTGTCAAAATCTATTTAGCCTCTATTTGTCGTCACACAAGCATGGCCTCTAATCCTTGAGGCATTTTCTTTCCTCTCCAGTATCTCTTTGGAAAGATAAAATACTGTCCTCAGTAAGTAACACAGGTTCCACATCTGGATCAAATTTTTTCCCCACCATGCCTCTCTCTCCCCTGCTGTGCTGACTTTCACCCATTCAATGTACTGTAAAACGACGAGGTTGAGATCTATCGAGGTCCAAATGGACAGTCCTGAACCCTGATGGACTTGATGAGTGTACACACATTGATAAATATGTTCAGGATCTGCAGTGATAGAATGGTTCTAACCCTTAACTAACACCACAGGGGGCTGGTAGGAAAAAAGTAGGGTAACATTTTTTTGCTAAAGTCAAGATGAAAAGTGTGTCCATTTGTGTTCACACAGGCAGCTAACCCCTAAAAATTTTAGGAAATTTCAGGAGTTTAGTGCGTATGTGAAAAAAGCTATACAATTGATTTTGCTCCTTTCAAAGTCTTCTTAGTCATGGGGTAGAAAGCTGGGTTTATGGCTCTTACTGAAGGATAGAAACAACAAAACATTAGAAATAAGAACCATCCTTTGTTGACTGTGATTTACCACAAACACCCTCATGGTAATTGTGGAGGCTTTGACATGGATGGAAATGTTTGACCAGTGGAACACAGTTAGAGATCATGCTGTCCCTTGAAGCTTGTCACCTGCTGGAGATCTTAGAAATTCATAACAACGACAATAAAACGGCTCATCTGTCTTTCGTCATGGGGCATTGTGTATGGAGAACGCAGGACTTCTCTTGTCAGATCCAGTCGTGTGTCTCAGACTCTGACCTCGGACAATACGGTAATGGTTTTACCAGTTTGTTCTCCCGCGAAATGGACTGTGACCAGAATTGGAGGCTGTGCATCTGTTGGCAGATTAGTCAGGGTCAGTGTCTGGAGCTTGCAGTATTTGACAGCATGTCTTTTGTTATGTGGGAGTTCATTGTCTAGGCCAGTCTCCTCACCTGACTTCAAACAGGTCACTACAAGCAGAAGGGGTAATAAAACAGATGAAATGTTGTATACCTTCTGAGTAGGTTGCTGTATTTACATCTGTTTTTATGGCAAGGAAGCTGTTCCGTTTTCTTTTCCTACACAGTTGAAGCTTGAGTTACTGCAGCACTGCCGCCTCCCTTGCCTGTTTGTGGGGCTGTAAGGATACAGATGTGTAGCCATCTATCACAACCATTAATCTAGACTTGGTGAAGGCCGGAATAATAAAAGATCCAACAACAAAGCTACCCTCTTTAGCCTGACAAGCTCTGTGCCAATCTGTTATGTCTACAGTCGAGGGTCTTAAGGGAGACAGAATTGGAGCAGCTGAAACTGTACTCCTTCAGATGGCCAGTGAAATGCTGAAAATCAAACGTCTGTGCTCTCAGATGCCTCGTAAAAGTCAATAGCTCTGCAGAGTAAAAGGAACAGACCGACCCCATTTGCATTTTCTTTCACAGACAAGCATGCATAAAACTACTCACTACAAAGAGAAAAAATGCATTATAAAAGTGAAAAGGCTGCAACTCTTTTGCTTTATTAAGAGTAGTTTTTCTCTCTAATTCTGGGCACGACTATTCTTAACTATCATATGGACTGACATGTAGACTGTCCTCTACTTCAGCTTGATTCTTAAAAAGCGTAATACAGATTGTAGCAATCACATTGACATCTTAATTTAAGGGTAAAAGTGAGATTACTGGGTGTTCCCTCCAAAAACTGGTATAAAGAAAACCAAAGGGCTGTCTTGGCGTGGGTGTGTTGATGAAGGTTTATCAGACACCAAGTCCAAGTGATCTTAACATTGCAAATCATCTCAAGCCCTACTCCCCCCCCTCCTCAGTAATCAAGAGGTCGGTGTGCAAAGTTGACCCAGCTTTGGCCTTTTCAGCTGGATGACCTGCTTTTTTGCCAGAACATTGGCACATTAGGGAACCACATCTGCATCAGGTTCTCTTGCTGTTCCATTGCAGCAGTCTTGTTAAATATAACAAGGAGGATTCTTTTTTTTTTATTTTTACTTGGATTAAAGAAGGTTCTGTTTAGCTTCGAACGGACATGTCAGGATCAGGCATTCCTCCGTTGTCTTATTTGTCATAACCATGCATATCCTGTGCTTAGTGGACATAGATTTATGCATTAACTGACTACACGTTGAAGTAACCAAACATTTTCTTTTTTTGTTTATGTTGGCAAACAGAATAGTTTTTCTTTTGTTCTTGAGTCTAAACAAGACTAAACACACAGAGTACATTCATCAACTACTGTAATCAAGCTTTGGCTTATTAGACAAAGAAAACTCTTGATTTGATTTGTTGTCCAATGATATCATAAATGTTTGTGCCAGAACCAACAGCAACAAGCCAACAATATCAGCTCTCCTCTCCCATCAGAATATTAATTTTATGGCCAGCACCAGATGCATTTTCTAGAGCACTCCATGTGAAGGACGCAGTGTTGATTTCGATAGCACAAGGGGCTGTCTGGGATGCCATAAATCACCGTTAATACACTCACACCTGCACACTGGAGGATTGATGCCTGACTAATGGTCTTTTAGTGTCGTGACGGCACGATTGGCTGTCTTACATAGTCGCCAAGGTTGGACTGATGAAGTTATAGTTGGACATGGATTTATAGTCATAAAATAAGCTCCAATACAAGTGATGATACCATCACATTTGGAATAGCAAGAAGTAGGTTATATGGAAAGCTTTTATTTTTAAGAATCGAGCTGGAAGAGCTTTTTACTGTCTGGTTTTAGAAAAGGTTTATTGCACCTGACTGACACTGGTACTGGCTCAAGTTGAAATTTTTTCTGTCTCCCATGATTCAAACCACTAGTTGCATGTAATTCACAGCTGACTCTTGACAGTATGTTCCTTTTTAGGTTGTTATTGTTTACTAATCTACATATTATCTACATTACATATTATCTTCATTTTCATCCAGTTGAAATAAATCCAGAGGCCACTGTAACATGTCTTTTCAAGTAACATGTCAAGTTTCTAGCGAAAAATCCTCTCTGATCCTGTATTTGATCATGTCTATAAACCCCTCTATTTCAGCCCTGCTCAGAACAGGTTGTTCCTGTGTCTGTAGCTTTAAATGTAAATGAGCTGTGTCTGACCACGCCCCCTCTCTGGAAGAGGATGTGGCTTGGGCTTTCTTGCTCCATGCCCTTTTGTTTACGGTGAGAAGGCAGACTCAGAGGACAGAACAAACACCTAGCTGTGGGAGTGTCACCCATCTGGGGGAGGGGTTACTGCCCTTTGTGATGTCATGAAGGGAAAATCTCCAAACGGCCTGTTTGAGCACACATTTTCTGAAAAGTGGAGCAGGCAAAAGATGGAGAGGATGGACTTTTCTCATAAAGTAAAATAAAGCAATTGTAGACAGACTGGGGACAACATTTTTTTATATTAAATAATAATAAAAACCTCCTTCACTATTGATGTTTGAAGCAATAAACAATACATTTGTCAGGGCAAAGTGATTCCCTGAAAATGTATTTGCATTACAAACTATATAACCATTTGACTCTCAAGAATGGAGATGTTACAAGTCTTGTTCAGTTCATGTTTCACAAGAATTAAAGTCATTCAATCTGTTTTGTCTCCTCTGCAGCGGACTACAGCACCAGTGAGATGTTGGTGAATATGGGCAACCTGCCACTGGATGAATTTTATCCTGCCGTAGCCATTGTCACTCTGATGCGCATCTTGAGAGACCCTTCACTCTCCAACCACCATACCATGGTGGTCCAGGCTGTCACCTTCATCTTTAAGTCTCTGGGTCTCAAGTGTGTCCAGTTTCTTCCCCAGGTCATGCCCACTTTCCTCAATGTCATCCGGGTCTGTGACGCCAGTATCAGAGAGGTAGCTAACACCACCAAAGGATGCCGTCTGGTTGAATTCTTGTTATTTTCAATGCAAATCTCTTACTCTTTTTTTTTTTCCCCCTTTCTGCACTATTCTTGTCCTCCAGTTCCTTTTCCAGCAGATGGGAATGGTGGTGTGCTTTGTAAAGATCCACATCCGTCCCTACATGGACGACATCTTCACACTCATTAGGGTAAGTGTGAGAATCAACAACCACCCCAACCCCAACCCCTAAACAACGATCACCCAACCCCTCTTATATTTTGTGAGTCAGGCAAACAGCTGCAAACCCTTAATTGTGCTCAGTTGTGCTAGACACTTTTCCCTATTAGGAGTAATGTGTTCAGGGCCTGTGGTTGAAGTCTGGCCCCCTGTCACACTGCAGTGTACATCATGTGTGGTGTAGTACTTAGCTAACAAGATTAAAGAGGCTGCAGGACTGAGAGAATGAGAAAATCATGGTATTTGTACTGGATAATATTCTCTTCATGCTCCTCTTTATTTTGGCTCATTGTTAAGAACAACACGTTCTCAAAACTCACACTTTCTCAGCCATACAGCTCTGTGGTACCTTTCTATTCACGCTGCGTGATTAATTGTTGAAGGGAAAATGTTTAAAGAGAAAAACGATGGGCCCTGAAATTCACCTTTTGCACGTGAAGTAGAACTGTTACTCAAGTCATGGCCCTCGCACTTGCTCAAACACACTTTCTTAACACATAATCATATAGCACAGCACAAAATATCATATAACTGTCCTCCAATCGGAATATTGGTAATACTGTTACTGACACTTTTGCGATGGCGGTAACTCCTCCTGAAGTTAGTAATGGAGAGAACTGGACCAGTGCACCTCAAGTCCCTCTGAGTTAATAAATGGCGAGTGAAACAAAGAATCTATTCATTTTTGCTCCAGCTCTGCTCCCGCATCCAGATGAGGGGGCTGGAATAGCCATTCAGGATGTACACTCACTTGCACTCTGCTCAGCTGCCACAGGCAGGGAAAGCAGGAAGTTGGGGGCTGCTCGAGACCTCTGGTCCCTGACAAAACACCTCTGCCAGATCTCACAGCTGAAGCCCATTGACTGATTGACGCATTGCGTGACTTCAAGTCTTCCACTGTAACTCCAATTGCCATTATCTCTAATGTACACACAGTTGCAGTGCCTAGTTTTTTTTTCCCAAAACGGTGTCATAAGCCACACAGAGACGTGATGTCAGTCCCACTTGACAGGAAATTGTCTCCATTCCTCGCCATCTAGTATCACGATTCTCCCTCTCTGCGTCTGGCACATGAGAGTTTTGTATTTCCAAAGAGCATCCGTCCAAAAGTCTCACTTACATTCAGATCGTTGATTGGAGCAATTCCTTTGACCCAATTCTCCACAACAACAAAACCTTCTGTATTTTATGAGCGCAAAGAGAATGATGTAGTGCTTTGGATGTACCCGCTGAATATTATAAAAATTTATATTCTGAAATTGGATGCACCTCAATTTAGGTCAGTCTTATTCAGAAAAAGAGTTTAACAGACTTTAGCAGCTGTCTGTTAGCTTAGGTGATATCAGCTTTTGTTCATGGTTTGCAGCGACCTCACCTGCTTAAATATTTTACCTGTTGGTCAGCGGCTTGGTTAACTCATTTTCAATTAATATCAGTGTTTCCCCTAGGTTTACAGCGTTGGGGGGGTGGGGACAAGCCGACATGCCGACACGACGACACAAACACTTGAAGGAATCTTGGTGTTCATGTGTTACTTTTAATGACAGATGTCCTTTTCTATCGGAAAGCTATCCTTAAATGACTTCTTTCCCTGATTTCCGACTCTATCCACTATCAGATCTCTTTTTTATTTTTATTTTTATTTTTTTACTTGACTTTCCGGGGGGAGGGGGCGTTGGGGGGACGGGCCACCCCCCCCGATATAATGGTAGGGGAAACACTGAATATAAAAAGCTTGGAAAGTTAACATCATGCCTTGATGAGCTAGGTAGTATCAAATCGACTTTCTGTTGTGTGCTTTTACAGAAGCAAGAATAGAGATTTCCTTTCCATTAATCAGCTTTAAAATAACTAATGTGATTTTATTTTAATTAAAACTCACATATTTTGTTGTTCCCTGTAGGAGTACTGGACACCAAACAACCCCATGCAGAACACCATCATCCTTCTGATCGAGCAAATCGTGGTGGCGCTGGGTGGAGAGTTCAAGCTCTACCTGCCTCAGCTCATCCCGCACATGTTGCGTGTCTTCATGCACGACAACAGCACGGGACGCAGTGTGACCATCAAGGTGAGTGAAACATTCAGGGGATAAAGTCACCAATCCTGCTGGGTATCCTGACTGTGTGTCCCAGACCATTGACTCTCATTCTGGAGATCATTCATTTAATATTTCTCACAATTAAAAATACATCCACATTCATTGTTTATTGAAAGCTGATCGAACGCTGTGCTGGGAAAGACAGCTGACCCGGCTGGCTGTGCAATTTTTTAACATCTTTGATTCCTTGCGAGGTCATAATCTTGCATTTACAGAAAACAGGGGTGTATTGTTCCGTAAATAAACCATGTGGAGTGCTCTTTTGATTGATAGAGTCCTATATTAAAGTTAAAGAGTGACCAGTGGAGTTGGGCAGAGAGCTCACAAGCTAGTGGTCTGTGCTTCACAACTTTCACTGCAGGCTGAGAGCTCAAATACCGTACTGTTGCTAGTAGGAGTGCAAACGCCACCAAGTGAACACAGACGGTGCAAAAAGAGCGGCACAGCTGAAACTGCATGTTGTAGACTTTGCTGAACACAGTAGAAATCATCATATAGGAAGACAGTGTAAACTTTTTTGTCTCTCTGAGAGACCTTCAAAAACAGGGTGCGTCCTTTTTACCAGTGCGATTTATATTCCAGATTTTTTGGTATATAAACTCATGGCATGTGTTTATGACAACATCAGAAACACACAAAATGTTTTTCTTTACATGTATACAAGTGAGAATTTATACTTTTGTGCAAATATACCTGCAGTTTTTTTATCCCCTCCATTATTCAAATAGATGTGGGCTGAGCCCTGAAACTATGAACCCTGGAAGTTTAACATTTCAAAATCACAGAAGGGATACAGTTCTTTTAAATGCCATTATTACAGCAGGGACCACTGACAGAATTAATCAGGGGAAGAAAAAGGAGAATATAAACTTCAAAACTCAGTTGAAAATCAAAACAATAAAGACTTGACAAATTGAGTGATTACAGAAATGAACTCGGTGAGGCTGGAATTGAAACTGTGGTCACAGAGCTGGAACAGCTTTTAAAAAAGTCGCTTGCAGAAGCCTCAGCCGAGACTCAACAAATAAAAACATAGAACTTTAAAACTAGTTACTGCTGCCATGAATGCTTACTCAGCAGAGTGCAGAGAAATAGCAGAAATAAAAAAGAAATTGAGACCTTATAAAATAATACCAGTAAAACAGCCGATGCAGCCTGCAGTGGCCGAGTGCAGTGATCAGCAGAGAGACTTCAGTGTGTTGCTTTTTAATGATGCCCTCCCTTTATGCTGCATCCTGAGCCAAGTCCTCCAGCAATGCAACATTTTCCGTTTTCTACAGTCACTCTCAACTTCTTGTCGCTGACTTTTACATAATTTAACTGCCGGTCAAAGTTAAGGACGCCTTTTAAATGATTGTTGTCATGGAGACAAATAATTCAGTCCTGCCTTTATATTTGATTATGCTCTGAGAAAACATATTAAAATACTAATTAATAAAATCTTCATCATCTAGCCCTTTTTAAAATAATGTTACAAAGTGTTTAGAAATTAGAACCAGATAATGAAATAAACCAGATAAATATTTAAAACACAAGAGTGGTAGAAAATAAGAACATTAATGTCTTTTGTCTTAATTGGAAGACATCATCTAAAAGAAATGCACACTGAAATTTCTTTCAACTTTTTTTAGTTCTTTTTTAGTTTTTGCTGCGTCTCCCTACATGAATCCCACCTGTTGTGAAAATGGAGATGCAAGAGAATATTTTGTGTTGTTGTTTTGTCCTACTTCTCTCTCTCTCTCTCTCTCTCTCTCTCTCTCTCTCTCTCTCTCTCTCTCTCACACTCAGTGTACACCAAAGGGTTTATAGAACAGATTAACAACATGTGTTTGGCCTCTAACTACCACACTACACTTGAACACAAATATAAGTTGACAACATTAAAAAAGGCAAACAAACGACTGAATTCTGCACCAAACATAACGTTGCAAATGATTAGAACCAAACATCTGCATCTTCTGGCCTTTTCGTTCCACACATGGAGGAAGTGGAGTGGTGATTCAGCAGAAGCAACAAACTCAAAAGCAGGCATCTTGTCTGATAAGTCTTGACTTCTCTCTCTCTCTCTCTCTCTCTCTCTCTCTCTCTCTCTCTCTCTCTCTCTCTCTCACACACACACACACTCAGTGTACACCAAAGCTGGTGTGAGTGTGTCTGTCCCAATCCCTCTTAAAACACAACCTAAAGTCTAGTATTGTTAAAAAGATAAATGCATTTCTTAGTTGAGCATTACCCCATCTTTTATATAATGCAGTGGCTTTTTTTGAACGCTCAGATTTGATTACACGGCTCTCTTTGACATTTGACAGCTGTTCTGATAAATGGAAAAAAACGGCAAGTAGTGAGTCATAAATCTGGTGGAGAAAGCCCACTAATCAGATTGAAAAGATCAAATGTTAGTTTTGAGTTGTTATTTGAGTAGACGACTTAATTTCGCCAGCCCTGCCAAACTGATTTTGTGTTTAAAATATGTTCCCATCGCCCCACACTGTATCAGAGAGCACAGGAGCTCAGTGCACAGTTGACTTAATGGGGCGCTGCTTTCTGTTCACCGTTTCCGTTGATATCCATCAAAATATCTGCTCGGGTCCAAGCCATTCACTTGTATTACAGCAGTTTAAAGACTGCATAGACTTATAGCTAACACACTCTCCTGTTTCAGCAGCTGCTGCCAGTAGTTGTCGAGTTTTCTCTCAAACTTTAAATCATGGTTTGAGCACAAACCACAAACACAGAATCATAAGAAGCTCAGTCATTTAGTGCTCTCTAGTCTGCATCTGTTATTTCTCAGAGTCGGCTGTATTAGATAACCCAGCAGCCCACAGTCTGGATAGTCTTTGACTCAGGCCAGGGTCTTGAGCTTAATCTTCAGCACAGGATGGGGTCACGGAATTGGGGGGGGGGGGGGGGTAGGAGTAGGAGTCAAGTTGCGTTCTAGTCCAAAGGAGAAGAAAAGAAAAACATACTTCCATCATTCAAGAAGCTGTTCTGTGCAGCCCCCCTCAACACACACACACACACACACAAATCTATTCCTCCACCTCGGCTTCCTGCTGTCTCGCCGTGCACAATTTAGTCGTGGGGGAGGAAGTGCTGGGAAAGAGCAGAGGTGGTCATGGTGGGTGCAAGGGGCTGGGGTGAGTTTGTTGGCTGCAACTTACGTCATACTTTTAAGACCACCACCTATCCATGCACATATGCTCCACACAACATGACGTGACAATTACACAGGAATACAGAAACCCTTTCCCTAAGACGAACCACACAGCTCAAGTTTAAAATTTGAAAGATATGTTGTGGACAGCTCGCTCTCAGGGGAAGACCTAGGGAACCCTGCAACCATAATGATACAGTTCAGAATATCATATAAGGGTTGGGTCTCATTAAACAAGACAGAAAATGAATACCAGTACATCTCCCTATACCAACAACTGATCAGATACTGATCCTTTTAAACAGCTGTATTTTTCTAGCCCTGTACTATTGTGATATGATAGCTGTTATGTCTTCTTAGCCTGGCTGCGATTCAAGCCTTCGTAAAATATCAACAATATCTGAGAAAAAAAAGTGAATGTCAGAGATCTTTTAGATTCAGTATGACAGTGGGTCATAACTGACCAATCCATTTGCATGAAGATATTTTTTGGGGATACATCCCTCTCTCACTATAACATGGGCTGCCTGCGTCACCCTTTGAATTCTTTCTGCAGAATTTGCCACATTTGGGCAGCACCTACTCATATCTATGCTCCTTGCCTTGTAGCCCACTGTATAGGAGTCGTAAAACAAAAATGTCTCTTTTTTTTTTGAGAGAGAGTAGGGAATAATTTGGCCTTGTATATATTAGTCATTGATTATTTTATGTTCATATTTATTGTTATACTTTTTGTACGTTGAGAGCTCAGTTCACCGAAGACAAATTCCTTGTGTGTGTAAGCATACATGGCCAATAAAGCTGATTCTGATTCTGAAAGGAGCCACAGGTCGAATTGTAACCTGGGCCATCCGGTTGGAGGACTATGGTCTCCATACATGGGGAACGACTAGGCTACCGGCGCCTCAGCCCAACATTTCACACACGTTTGTTGGCTCCATTGCTCTTTGTGCTGTGTTTTATGGTCTCTGGGCTTTGAGGTGACACTCAAAGACACTCACACACGTTTTATTCACTTATAGCAAAGTGGAATTTTCCTGGAAGGCTAGCATGTGTGCCAGCACCGCGCTGAATAATAAAAAACTCAGCCAGCTTTTCTTAAAGGACTCCTGAAAAAGGCTGTTTAGCAATAACTAGCTCATTAAAATGGACCGCTCATGTTTACTGTTGGTGTAAGACTTAGCTGTGTGTGCTCTACTTTGCAGCTGCTCAATGCCATCCAGCTTTTTGGTGCCAACCTCGATGACTACCTGCACTTGCTTCTGCCTCCTATTGTGAAGCTGTTTGATGCCCCTGATGTGCCGCTGCAGGCTCGCAAGTCAGTACTACGCATGTTTGAATCTTTGGTTTGGATCTTGTGTAAAGTTATCATCATTTCTCACAGGATTCCACTGTGGACCTAATTCATTCAACTTTGATACATAGTTTTACTTACTCAAATTTTAATTGAAATAATTGCACCACTGAAATGGAAAAATCCAGGTATTTCAGTTTTATGTTTCCAGATGTGGGTCTGCTGGTAGAATGATTAACAGCTAAACATTTAATGTTCATCTGGCAAATACTTAAAACCTTTAAAAGTCCTGCTTTAAAATGTCATCTGAAGCAGCGATGGCCTCTGTCCTGTTAATGTTCTAGTTCAGCTGAGGATTCTCTGTTTTTTCTGTGTGGCTCAGGGTTGCCTTGGAGACACTGGACCGGCTGACAGAGTCCCTGGACTTCACTGACTACGCCTCACGCATTATCCACCCAATTGTTCGTGCACTTGACAGTACGCCTGAGCTGCGCTCCACTGCCATGGACACCCTGTCCTCACTTGTGTTCCAGCTGGGCAAGAAGGTATTTTTGGCTGTCCTGAGGGCTACCTTTAGAAGTAGCTGTTACTACTGGAAGACCACTTCCAGCCTCCCTACTGCTGGCTTCTCATGAACAGCATTTCGGCAACCCTCACCCCCTCAGTCTTTTATTACTTCCTGCCAGACTGCTGATGTCATTGACCATTAGGCGGCAGGGGGTGTTGTTTACTAGAGTAGATGAGGTCACATTTACCTCTCCCTCTCCTTATCCCCTGAACCCTCTCCTCCCTTATCCCCTAAACCCTCCTATGGTTTTCCAGCCCAGCCACAGAACCACCAGTCCATGTGCAACCACGTCTGGCAACCAATGTGCCGGGGAAAGCTTTTGATCTGGGACTCATAATGGTTAGATACAAGTGCAGGGTACCAAGTTATGTGGCTTAAGGCGAGGGGAAAGCGGTAGCTAGGCTTAACCACATAAAGAACAAACACCCTTTTATTTACTCTCCTTCCCTTCTCTCTTATATCAGTACCAGATCTTCATCCCCATGGTGAACAAAGTGATGCTGAAGCACAGGATCAACCACCAGCGTTATGACATCCTGATATGTCGCATTGTTAAGGTAAGTCCCCCCTGATATATATGTCCAACATATTTCTCCAATTAACACCATGCCATTGCCATAACGTATTTCCTGAATTCATGAGCTAATGTTTTTTGCCTTGTGCTCAGTCAGGCCTAAACATTAGTACACATGACGCAGGGTAAATGCACATGGTCAAGCCACACATTACATAATCATAAATAAACAAAACTTGTCTTGGGAACAGTGCACCATAAGAGAGTCATTACCTTTGCCTGTTTATCAACAGTTATTCCCCGGAAGGAAATGTGCTTTCTAAAACATGTTTTGAGGGCCTGAGTCAACAGTCAGTCTGTGTGTGGCCTGTGTGTGTGTGTGGCCTGTGTGTGTGTGTATGTGTGTTTTTGTGGCTTCCATAGGGCTACACTCTGGCAGAGGAGGAAGAGGACCCTCTAATCTTCCAGCACCGCCAGCTCCGTGGTAACCAAGGTGATGCTCTGGTCAGCGGGCCAGTGGAGGCCGGACCCATGAAGAAGCTTCACGTCAGCACTACTGCACTGCAGAAGGTCAGAAGACATAGTTGACATTTAATTTGAATTCTTCAATAGTAGGAGGTAACACGCACAGGTCTGTTGTTTGTTTCACTTGCGTAGCTGTGACTGCAGGTCTTGAGATTGTGTACAGTAAACAATCCTGTTTACAAGTCATTAGCTTACTTGTTTTGAACTTCAGACCAACAAACTGCTGATTAATTAAAGGAAAAACAAAGGAGCAGGGAAACACGATGGATGCAGATGCTTCCCCGCAGGCCACCATGGGGTCACTGTATGGTTTAAAAAAAAAAATCTAAATAATGTGAATCATGTGGCCTTCAAAGTCATCAGAGGCCTTAACTGCAAACAGGAGATCTGGTGAGCAAGTTAACCTAATGGCTTCGACAGTGGTTCACTTCTTATATCACTATGGTAACTGTGTTGAAGCAGGTTAGCAGTGCAGCAAATGATATGAGCAACCCTTATAAAAGAACCGGCTACCAGCCATCCAATTATTTTAATGTCAGAGCTGGATGAGCAGCTTGTGAGAAAGGAGAAGGGCGAGAGTGTAAGGTAAAGCCTGTTGTGTTTCAGAGATGATTTCTTTTTCCATGAAATATTCATTGTGCTTTATACTGATATCTTTTTACAACAGACACTGAGTAAAGCCTTGAACTTGTACTTAACAGATAACAGAGTAAGCCTACATACGCCTTTAAATTATGTTTTTGTATTACATTTGTTTTTCTTCTGTGTCTATAAAACTTTGTCATGATTGCATCTAAAGGAATAAGGCTTCACTTTTCACAGTCATTTTATCATGAACTACACAAATGTTATCATCTACTTGTGTGCTAATGATTGTGCAGTCACATTATAAGCCTAATTGAACCATAACACAGTCTGTGATTATTTTACCAGCTGTCTTTCCAACATTTGGCAGCTGAAGATGTTTTGCTTTCGTCTTGATTATGCGTTAAACTTCTTTTTTTAATGTATATTCTTAACAAAATGTGCCGCTCTGCTTCTAGCAGACTTGTCCATGTTTATTATTGGGAATATGCTGAAAATGCTCTGATCCGTTTAACCGTAATTGTGTTCATGACTAGATCAGGAGATCCTTAGATGAGTAGCTCGAGCCGTTTTCATGTATGCACTCCAGAAAATGTCAAGAGAATTTGAGGAGGACTGCTCCTGAAATCCTCCTGAGCTGGTTGTTCACACATGCACCTCACTTCCCGAGGCAAGACGTGAAATAAAAAGTACTGATAAAGTCAGAGTAAAACATGTGGCTCTTTGCGTTCACACATACAGCTCCTCCTGACAATATCTGGCGTTTCAGCAGTTTTCTGCTAGAGTAAAAGCCCATTAAGTATGTCCAGATAAATATCCTGGTTATATTGTACCTGCACAGTAGCACAGACTTCTAAATTCTTCCCAGCTGAATAAAAACAATTATTAATTGGAGATAAGCATTAAACTGACTGAATAAAATGCAGCTCCATTATTTAATACATTTGATGACAAGTAGCTAAAATCAAAAGTGAGGTTAAATTATGTGTTCCTGATCATCCAGCCGTGTATGTGACACTCCAATCTGGACAACCTGTCTAGCTCCCACTTAGTTCCCAGTGACTCCTGAGATGCATGACTTACTGTTTGTCTTCCAATAGGCTTGGGGTGCAGCCAGGAAGGTGTCCAAAGATGACTGGCTGGAGTGGCTGCGGCGCTTGAGTGTCGTTTTGCTCAAAGAGTCATCCTCTCCAGCCCTGCGATCATGCTGGTCGCTCGCCCAAACCTACATCCCTTTGGCCAGGTACGCTACTTCTGTCATGTCTGCCTCACTAGTTCACGTCCTCTTTTCTTGAGCTTAGTTTCATAATGATTCACATCCACGATAGACAGCTAAAAAACATTCACGTAATTCATGAAGCACATAAAAACCAAAGAGGCAAAACACAACTCTTAAACTCTGTCTTTGTACTTTGCACATCTCATGTTTTAAGAGCCGAGGGGTTAGGATGCCTCGTCTGAGCGAAGCAGGGAGACATCAGCTGTTGTTGTGATGATTCTCAGTTACCAACAGTACAAGACTTGTTGCACTAGCTACAAGTTTCCAGATGTTACTGTGTGAAGCTGTAAATGTGAAGCAGATTGTTTCAGGGAAATATTGTAAATGCTCTGTTTTCAAATCTATTAAACAACATTACTTCAGTGATCTTTGAACACTAAAAAGAAATCATACTCCAGATTTATTTGCTGGCCTCCCAAATTGATTCAAAGTCTGATTCCCCCTAATAAATAAATGTTACAGTTGTGTCAAACACAGTTAACCTCGGAATCACACTACTCTGCAAGCTCGTGTTTTATTTTCTTTGTCTGATGTGTCTGGTTCACTCTTACTTCAGACTGTCTTCCTGTGCCAGATGAGCTAAGCTAATAGATCAAATGCAACATTTTCGCCCATTTTCACCCAATTTATTTGTCCGCTGTGAAAGCAAATGTCAAAGATAACTCAATATTTTAGTTTGTTTTTGAGTTTTGTTTCCCACCTAACCAAGTCATTTCGCTGTCTAAACCAAATCAAGAAAATGTTTAACCATTTGAACATGATCAGAGTTTGGTCAGGTTGAGGCACCAACTCTAGTTTCATTAGGTTGTGCATAGTTTCAATGACAAACAGCAGATCACAGATGAGTAGTTTAAGCTGCTCACAGCAAAGTAAGGCTTGGTAGCGTTGAACCCATTTGCACAAGAAAATCAATTTGATGAACTCAAAGTAAGATCACATTTTGTTGCTTCTACATAACCTCATGCCACACTAAGTTTAGGCTAGCTACCTGGTCTGTATTTACAACAAAGCAGCCAATCACTATGTCACACATCCTTTTGCTCTGATTGGGTGTTAGTCTGTCCAGTTATGTCCAAAGGGATTTTAGTTTTAGTTGTCCGAGTTCATGAAGGTCTTTGGAAATCAAAAAGTTAGACGATCCAGACTTACATGTGTTTGTGTTTTGGTATCTTGGTTTATTATGTAAATTCTATTTATGTTGTCCACAGGGATCTGTTCAATGCCGCCTTCCTGTCTTGTTGGTCTGAGCTCAGTGAGGACCAGCAGGATGAGCTTATCCGCAGCATTGAGCTAGCTCTGACATCCCAGGACATCGCTGAGGTCACGCAGACTCTGCTCAACCTGGCAGAGTTCATGGAGCACAGTGACAAGGTTAGCAAGAAACTGCAACAACCACTTTAACTGTTGAATCACTGCGATACAATTTGGGGTGGATTCTGCTTCTTTTGTTTGGGTGATTTCAGGACTGTATCTTAAATTACATTTTCCTGTTCAAGTCAGCATCAAATTCAAGCTTTTCATACAAAGCATGTATTTTAAAGGGCTGATGAATGAAGAGTTGCAAAATAAAATATAATTTCAAACCACCCCTCAAAAATCTACATGGATTAGATGTTCTTCATTTCTATATGTTTTGTCAAACAAGCATCAAACAACAAATGAGGACAAGGACATCACTGTATAATCACTGAGAAATTACAAATAATGTGTTAGACACAGATACAGGACAATGCAGAGACATTCTGATGTACAGAAATGCTTATATTATCCCATTTTTCCAGTATTCATTTCCTTTCTCCTTTTGTAGCCACAAAGTAAAAGTCATTTTCTCCATACGCAGGTAGAATTTAAAATGTTTATGAAGAGTCTCATATTGGGAGGATTCCCCTGAAGCCAGTATTTAGTTAATGCTTTTTATGGCTCAATGTTATTCATTTCTACCAATGGCTGAACCACAACTTCCCTATTTTTGATATTTTTTTAATTTACAAACTGTCCAGCCCCTTTGTACCAAAGAGTACATGTGTATTGGGTACTACATGATGTGAAATACCATTTGAAAACATGTGGTACTACACAAATCTCCAACTGGCAAAGCAGCCACATGCTAACCTCACCTGCTTTAGTGTTGACTTTGTGGAAACAACTACAATGGTTCACTTGGCTCAGTTCATTTTATGTCTTTTTTTTGTCATCAACATGTCTGCTTTGTGTCAGTGATTTGAATTTATGTGTTGAACCAGATGCAAAACAGTTTGTGATTGCAAATAGCAGAACCTGCAAAGATATAGTCAGTAAATGTATCAATGCAAAAACAAGAGGGAAGTACCCAAGTCTAAACAAAGGTCCATGATGTGCCACTGATGCCTAAAGTTACTACAGATGAGTTTCTACTGTCACACTCTTGCATGGCAGCTTGAATGTAGGCACAGTGACATTTAAACACTGTTTTGTTGTGTTTTTTGTTGTGCAAAGTTTGCTCACACTGCATAACATCAAGAAAGTAAAGCATTCAGGATGCAGCGATTTTCATAAAGAACAAATCCGTAACCTTTGAGGTTCAGACCACAGCAATACTTTTATTGACAGGTGTTTCAAGTAGAACCTGAGAGATATACCTGTGTTTCCCAAGTGTATATTCCTGACCTTTTTTTCTCTCCATATTATTGAAAAGAAGCCTTCTTCGCATCATTATGTGGTATGAGAAAAGAACTGTTGCATAATCCTTTTAGATAGGGTTTATTTTTACTGCTGAATTTAATTTAACATTTAATTTAACTATGAATGAAACTCGTTTGGATTAAAAAGACCCTTATCAAGAGTGTCCTGGCCAAAATCTTACTTTATTTAATGTCATATTGGTAATCGGCAACTATCAACCTAAAAAAGTCCCTTACTGGTTGGATTTTAGATTCCAGATTGAGTTAAAAAATTCCTTTCAACAGAGCGCTTTCTCTTTATTCTACGGTTTGACCACACATGCTGAGCTAATTAGTGACGATACTGTTACATTTAAGGTGGAGACCTTCATGGTTTGATCATAATATATCAATTCAGCAAGGTTCCCTCCTGCTGTGAGACTGCAGTAAAAACACACATAAAGTGTCGTATTCCCAGCCAGTGGAAAAGAGGGTCTTTAGATGGTTTCTGTGGGCTAGCAGATGACCATTTACTGGATAACTTGAAGACCAGAGGTGCATTTGTACAAATCATTTACATGCAGCAGGAAGCTTATTCTAGGTATTCATTGGTATCAAATAACAGTATATAAGGGTTTAACAGAATTATAAGTTGTGTTGATGTTAAAAACTACTAATTGCCAACAGAGGACCATAAATGTCGCATACAACTTGTCATTTACATTTCATCTTTTTATTAAGAGAACTTTATCATTGTATTCCTTCTGTTTTCTTTTCAGGGCCCTCTGCCCCTCAGAGATGATAACGGCATTGTGCTGCTTGGCGAGAGAGCTGCGAAATGTCGTGCCTATGCCAAGGCTCTACATTACAAAGAGCTAGAGTTCCAGAAAGGCGCTTCTCCACTCATCCTGGAGTCTCTTATCAGGTAGGAGAAAAACAAATAGTTTTTTGATGTTGTATTATGGGCAGCTGTGGCTCAGTATGTTGTCTCTCAACCTGGAAAGTTGAGCAGCTCCTGCAGCCACATGTCCGATGTCTCCTTGGGCAAGATACTTAACCCCAAGTTTCTCCCGCTGCTTCTTTGGCGGCGTATGCATGTGTATGAATGTGATTAGCTACTTCTGATGGCCACCCAGTAGTGTGTGGATGTGTAGGTGTAAAAGTGCTTTGAGTAGACGAGAAAAGTGCTATACAAGCTCAAGTCCATTGGCCATACAATGCATCAATGACTTCACTAAACAATCTTCCTAACGGCTTAGGACAAGGTGTCTATTAGAGAATATAAGAAAATGTACCTGTACTTAGATCTGGTGAACTAAATTGAAAACGTAATCTGACATGACTCACTCTTCATGGTAGGTCAGAATGTCAGGATCAGGGTCAGCTGTCGTTTTTCAGAAGCTAGTAAGTGGCGCAGAAAAGGATAATTTATTTTTCACTGTGAAAGCCTGACAAAAACCTTAAAACCTGCTGTATACAGTAAGTGTGTCTGCTACAAATGCTAAGTTATTCATTGCTATATCAATCTTTTTTGCTGTTTAAGAACCGAAGCATAACACTTTGCTAAAGCAACTGTTGTGCTGTGTTGACTAAGGCTCAAAGCATAGGGATAAAACTTTTTTGCCACTGAAGGCCACTTACATGAGACATTTAGACCACACAGAAATACTTTTTGTGACTATAGGCCATTGCTTATTGGGTATCTTGTGTAGAACATACAAGAAAAACATTAGGCTCCAGGGTGGGAAGTAAGAAATAGCATATTTCTCCCTTCTTGTTGCCATTGATTCATTCTTCTGAAAAAATCACAGACTTCTCTGTGAATCACGGTTATCACATTAGAATTTATTACTTAGTGACAAAATTGAACTACACCCTCAAATGTAATTTTGAATGTAATACATTAAGCAATTGTATTTCACATATCCTCCTGTCCCATAGTCCTTTGATATCATCTGTCATATTTTCCAACGCTTTCCCTTTTTTCTCATCCTTCTTTATTTCTGGGCCTTTGGCATGGCATGGAGAAATCTGTTTTCCAGGCATCTAATTGGACGCTTGCCCCCTTTTCATCTACGAGTGTCTGGACTTGTGTTTCTCTGGGGCCTGTTTTCAATTTCTCAGGGGCCTTGATGATGATGAATGATGGGAGCCGGCACTCTGGTGTTTTCAATATTCCCATCTGGTTCTCACCTCTGCAGGATTTCCCATAAAAGATCTAGAGGCTGGTGTGCAAAAAGCACTGCATAAACCTGGCTTTATCAAGTTGTTTCTGCACTTAAAACAAACAAACATTTTATTTGATGCACAATTTTTATGAACAGGGAGAATGGTCACTGCTTTTTCAATGCCTGATGACTCATGATGGAGTTGGTGAGTTTGCAAGAATTCAGCATTCAGTGTTATAAATACTCTAACATGAATTCTTAGTTAAAAAACTGACAAACAATTACCGATAAAAGGTTTATGAGTTTTGTCTGGTCTGAATAATGTGTATGAGGCATATAAATACAATAAATAAATTGGTGGTGTGACAGCATTTTAAGGTCTTACCACTTCAGATTGAGCCAGGAAATTGGTCACAGTTTCCCCAAAACTCCCAATAAGAAAAGAGCACTGTTATTAAACAGTTGGCCGTACGTTGCGATGATATTAGTACATCAAGTAGTGTCTTTAGTGGACTTGGATCTGCAATTAATATCTCTTTTATTAAATATTGTTGAATACTGGTAAGAATTAATAAGAGGATCAAAGCTGTGTCTTTGATATTTAAAAGTCAGAAAACCAGTTATATTAATGTTGAGGTTCTATCACCACTGGACCAACTGGAGCTATGAACTACGTGTTAATGTTTACTGGTAATGTGTATCCAAAATAGTAATGGACATCATTGATTACTCATAGAGTGGAAATAGAATTTTAAATAAAGTTGAGAGTAGACAAGGGTTGACACAATAGTAGGATAACTTTGATTAAATTGAATTAAATTAAATTGTATCTGTGTAGCACATTTCATACAAATGTAAACTCAATGTGCTTTACAGAAGACACAAATAAACAAACACAAGACAAACCCATTAAGAAAAATGAACAAAGCAGATCTTAAATCCAAAACACATTTACAAAAGGACACTGCCCAATCCCATACAACACATACACCTGTTCCTACTCGAGCACACAAACCAGGACCATAATCCAACCATACACACAGTATGTACACACACACACACACACACACACACACACACACACACACACACACACACACACACACACACACACACACACACACACACACACACACACACACACACACAGATGATTCAAAACTGTAGCTCAGTTAGCATTTGATATTGTAACCAGAAGTACCAATTTTTACTATATGATCACCTTTTAGTCTCCATTTCTGCACCACTGTTTCTTAGTCTTTGGTTTGAAAACTGATTGTGGAGCTCAGAGGTCAAGTAACATTCAGTTCATAGAAAGGCGCCTTCAGATTATTGCCAATACTATTGGCAGCCCTGTTTACTAAAGTTTCAGAAAATTACATCTGCTTATTACAATAAATACACTTTGGAACATTTGGGTTTCCTAAATGGTGCATGCTGATCATTAGTACTGTGCTGCAACAACTACTTAGACTTACAATGTTATGCCAATAGTAACTTAGCTGCTGTTGTTGCATTTAATCACCAATGACTGTTCAAGGTCAGCGTATATTGTTGGAATTGTTTGAATAGTCTGAAACCTTAGAATAGAATGACCGGGTCATTTGTCAACCTCTAAAGGTCTTTTTAGGGGCTTTTATTCCACAGTGGTTAATTCTTCTTATAGGAAGGAATGAATGTCCTTGAATGGATATCTTTTATTAGATGTTTACTCTTAACTGACACCTTGTAAACAGAAGAGAATATGACTAAGCCTACCACTAAGGCTATATTGGTAGAGCTTTTTGTTTGTTGGTATTTGAATGCTCCAAGGAACTCTTTGTTGCCACAGAGGGAAGCAAAATGGTGCCATTGTTTTCAGGGTAGTAAACCTAAAGGCATTGATCTCGATTGCAGAATGTGTGTGTGGTCTTCATTCCTGTGTTTGGCTTAGATGGCCTTGGACCTTTAGCCAGGATGTAAGACGATGGCCCAACAGTCAGAGGTCAGCAGCTAAAGGCTAATATGTCACTGTTATTGGGCATGAATGGACACAAGACCTTGATCTGCTTTTAGACTTCTGTCACGCTTAAACCTGGTTGTTAAGCCTCTAAAGTGAGGAGATAATGTGGAATTTTCTTTTAAAGACACGTGTTGCACCTCTATTCTTTTAAAAAATATGTTTATTATTCTATCACATGACACAACATAATTACAAAGCTGTACACATTTTACAAATAACACATTTCCATATTCGATGGATATGGTTTCACAATAGAAATGCAGCGTAACTCATAGAAAATACCTTTGGTGATTGGCCTCCTTCCAATCCTTCTTATTAGTTCCTACCATTCCTTGATGATTTACACCTGAACCAAACCAGTCTGGACTGAGTTTTGGTATTATCCATAAATTGCTTGTAATGACTAAAAATACATTGTAGTGCTTTCAAGACATATGAAAGAAAACATTTAAATGCAGTAACCCATTGGGGACAGTGGTAAAAGAGCATCAATCGAAGCTTTTAAAAAATAAAATATCTTACTGATAAATACACAAAATGAACTACAATTTACAATCAAACACAGCAAAAACACAACACATTCATCTGACAGAAATGTAACCATCACAAACAACATTCTTAATCCTTTCGCACTCAATGCAAAACCCACAACTTGTTCAAACAAGTATCAGTGAGACCTCTCAGTATTTATGCCTATGATCTTGATCCAGGCCACACAGCTGAAGCACTTATGGTTGGAAACCCACTGGCCTGACCTTCATCTCCACTTTTTTGAGGGAGTAGTTGGACCCATGCCAGCCATACCAAGTGATCCCATCTGAACTCTTTGTGTGCTCACCGTAGCGGTAAAACACTCCGTTCAAGTTAGAGTCAGTGCAGCAGTTATACCAGTAACCACCTGGAAAGAAGTGAAGAAGTATTAGACACTATGTTACTCTGAGAGAAAACTTTTCAAGTAACATGTACTGTAAATATATAAAATGAGTGTTAGTATATTTGCAATTATAGTTTACCTTTGCGCAGGGAAGCACAGTCATCCACACATTTGTCGTTGTCCTTGTGGATGGTGCTGAAGTTGGTGTTGTTGTGGTAACGCAGAGAGTCTCCAGCATTCCCACTGTAGTTGGCAATGAAGAGCTTGTAGCTGTTGAGTTCATTACCCACATTGAAGAAGCCATACTCAGCATAGCGCGTCTGTCCTTCCCAGTCCTACATTGGAAAAGACATATAAAGGGATTTAGAGTCTGACAGTTAAAAAAACCTGAGAATATTGGCTCTTGATCTGCCTGACGTCTCTAAAAGTAAGTTTGATTTATTCCTAATAGTCTTGCGCTCAGGTATCAACTGGCTCTGTGTTTATTCCCTCTTACTTTTGACCATCCAATTGTTAGTGCATTTTGTACGCACTCTTACTCTTTCGTGTCCATGCCTAACAAGTGCCATGTTTTAAAATACGTACCTCCATCTCAATCCTGAGCACACTGGGCTGCCTTGTGAGACGGAAGATGTGGTCATTGCCAAGCCAGAAGTCTCCCCGGATGGATCCAAATCCAGTTTTGTACTGCTTCCATTCCCGGTTGAATGATGTCAGGCCCACCTTGCGCCTTTGGATCAAAGTCCAACCACCTCCATTTGTCTCCATATCACAGAATACCTGAAAACATTTATCAAAATGTCATAGAAGGCTTTGAGAAGAGGGAGACATAACCATGCTCTGCCAAAAAGTATACATATAAGTCATACGTATAGTAGGCCAGGTATAGCTTACGCTTATCTCAGGTGTACCCAGAAACTCATCCTTAGGCAGTTTGTACTCGCCAGAGATCTTGTAATTCTTGCTGTAGAGGGATGCACAGTCATATATGGCATCTGCAAAAAAAAAAAATATATATCTTCAGTTATTTCAAAACCATGTGCAGTTTCATGAGCAGTTTTAAAAAAAATGTGAACGTCATAAATTCTAACAGCTTTATGGACATCTGAGTGATTGGACAGATGAGTAAAGAAGCTTTACTCCCACCAAAAGCAGAAAAGACCTAACCAAAGGGAATATGCTCAGCATGGCTCGGACTTTTGTCGATGCCATTAATGGGACTATGAGATCACTCTGAAAAAAAGGAGCCCAATACTTGAAGAAGTCTGTGTTAAAGAAAAAGGGATGGAAACCCCCCACTTCTTCTAATCTTTGCATCCCTTCCTGTTCTGCTCTGCTGTCTCTAATTTACTCTAGTTTTAAAGAGCCCTCTGTGTTCCCTTTGCCAGTGACATAAATGTGGCCCTGTTAGACCACACAGTTAAGGTATTGAAATAATAAACTACGTCATGCCTGGTTAACCTCTCTACAGTGGCCAACACTGATTAGTGGTGTTTCAGAGTTGAGATGAATGTCAGAGATGATTTTGCTTTGATGGGGCGTATTATTGACAATCTTTCAGATGGGACTCTACAGCTCTTAATTAATGCTACCCCCCCTGACTGATTCAAAGCAGTCGTCTGCGACTCTCAAAGCAAAAGACGGGGCTGATTATAGTGTTCTATAGCTACAAAAAATTGTAGTCTTGTGTGTGCATACTAGTTGGCCTATTTAATTAGTGTTTTGGGAAATGTTGGTACTCACATTCCACTGAAATTATATTGTATAGCTCACACTTTATATACTAGAGTTTAACTTATCAGTTTAAAAATGATTACCTTTACCAACAACAACAAAAAAGTTTCAACTGAACTTCAATAAATGTAAGAATAACTTTTTTTTCAAGCTGCAAAGAGTGGTAGGCAAGCAATTTATTTTTAGATCAAGCATATCTTAACTCTATGTCCATATGTGGAAATGATTTAAACACATGGTGTGTGAATTTGGCTAGAGAGAAAAGACACAGGTGGATCAAATATGCACTTAAGCCAGTGATGGATCATCTTTACCATGTGTGAACGTTTAAGAAAAACTCTTTCCAAGTGCTTTCACATGGATCAAATTTAGCAAAATAACCGTTAAGCTTAAAACTTATTTCTGCAGATGTTATCACCACAAAAAGCAGCACACAGAACTTTGCCCAGTATGTTATGTTAATCCTATTTCTTAATAAGCTGCTGATGCTCACCTGATGAAGTCTGGGTAGCAGACTGTAGGGTTTGCAGCTGCATGATCTCCACACGGTTGTTGATCTCTGAGTACTTGCTCTCAGCCTCGGTGACCCTGGCTTCTTGCTGCCGGTTGTTCTTGTCCAGCTCCATAATTTGCCTCACAACATTCATCAAGTCTGTCTCCTGCTTGCGGCTCATCTCCTCAAGGATACTGGTTAGATTGGCCACCTGAACCTTGAGAGAGCGGACCTCATCGCAGCACTGACCTTTGGGAGGCTTTGGAGGTGCCAGTCTCTTCCTGGGATTCTGGGCCCCCGTCTCTGCCAGCAGGAGAAGCGTGACCCCAAAAGCCACTAGGATTAGATTTACTTGAGCCATTTTCTAGACAAGAGTTCTCTATTTTCACACAATCTCAGGTGTGTTTGAATTCAGTCAGTCCCCGTTGAAGGTCTTGGTCTTAAATTGGAGCTCTTCTTTGACCAGCAGGCTCAGTTGTTTTTCCTCAATGAAACCCTGCTCTGCCTGAACAACTTAAATATTTTTGCATTTGGGTCCTCCCCCTCTCTCCCTGTGTGCACAACTCACCGGGCTGACCCTCTTCAACCTTCAGGGTGGGGGACCATTCCCGTCACTCCTCCCCCTGCCCCCTCTACCTCTCCCCTCATCTTACTTTCACTCATTCCACAGAGCTTTGCCCACATTTTCCCACTTTTTTTGTCAGGTGTTGATGGTTTCTGGGCTGGGTGTTTTTTTTTGTCTTTGCCTGGAAGGGCAGCATAAAGAGTCGAGGAAACAAACCTCTGGCTTCTGTCTGATCTTATTGTACTGCCAGGATATTTAAATGGGATTTCTTTGTAAATTACTGAGCTATACAGAAACATTGCTAAAACATTAGAACACTTGTTTTAGTGCTTAGAGCAGTTGTATGTAATTTTCCTTCCCTGTCTTCACACCTAAATTGCCCTTGTAATGACAGATTTTACTATATCCTTGGGCTGAACATTTCTTCCCTAAATTTTGTCTTCACATGCTAGGAGACGTGTGAAGTCACTAAGTACTCTTAATTGTAGGTTAAGTGTTCTATTGATGCTACTCTTTTTGGCAGACGTTGAAACAGGCATGTTTTCTGCCTTCTTGATCGGAGAAGGCTCAGTGTCTACGTGTGTAGAGGATTCACAGTTTGCCACCAAACATGCACGGCCTGTTTAAATACCTTAAATGGTGACCAGAGAACCAGAAGGCAACTTAATATGAAATTGTCTTGTGACTTTTCATTATAAGCCCGTAATCAGCTGCTTTTATTTTCAGACAATATAAACGTTGGTTTCCATGTTGTTACCACTGCAGAATTTACAAATTTAAAATAATTTTACAAGGAATACAATCAGATTGGAAAAGCACATTAGTTATATTTATACTGCGCAATGCAGCCAATCAATAAAAAACATAAACAAACGGAACAGAAGTCAAAAAGTTTAAGTAATTAAGAGTAGAAAATTATAAAAGAGGAATACAAAATAAAAATCAAATATGTGAAAGATGGGATGGAAGAGAATGATAACTTGTTCAAGTCAAGGTTATATACCATTTCAATTGTATGAACATCACAGACTTGGCATCTTTTTACGACATTATTATTGGTTTTTATGTGGATTTGCAGGGGAAACACTTTTGGGTGGAAAGACTCGAAAGAACTTAGGACGGTCATTGTGCATTGGAAGCAATAGCCAAATAGTTTGCACCAACATCAGTGAAGAATACAAAGCAGTCTTGTTTTAGTGAAAGTGTTGTCCTTCCTGTTGGTTTGAACAACCATTTACAAACTGTTGCTGAATGTGGTACCTTTGTGCAGCTTAATATTGATTGCAAGATTCCTTCTTTAGGGTGGTCTTCTCTTTAAGATTTCTAAAATGCCAGTCATTGGCTTGGTGAGACATCAGGGAGGCTTTCTTCAATTTCCATTCAATGGAATCTCTATCTCTTCCAAAGTTCCCTGAGGAGCGGTCAGACCTGCCAATTTAGAAAAGATGCCTTTAGAGATCAGTCCAGAGGTTATGCTTATACATGACTTAAATGATAATCTGCCTTGTGTGATTATTGTAATGCAGAACAGAAAACAATGCCATAATGAAGTGCCAGAGTAAGCTGTAAATACTGCGAGCTGTGCCTTACAGATCTAACTGAGACATGGCTAAACCAGGACATTCCTGTCAGTTTTTACTTAAACTTTATGGGCTCTCCGTTCTCCACATGGACAGGAATGAGCTGTCTGGAACAGTCTGGAAAGATTTTGACCACTTGTAGTTCTATGGAGCAATGTTTTTATGAGGGGGTTGGTATCTGACAAAATCTACAGTAAAGGTATTTCAGGCTGAACTGCATGGATTTTGAACGTTGACTGAAAACTTTTTTTTTTACCAGAAAGTCCCTGAAGATTTGAATGCCTCTTTTAAGGGAGAGGCCAAGATAGCACACTGTTAAATAAACTTGTGACAACTTGGGTTTATTGTCCTACAACCTTACTGATGAGAGAAATCACATTAGCACAGCTGCTCCAGTAGGGAGCACTCTCAATGGATTCCTCCTTAAAACACCATTTGCAATTCGAGACACAAGATGATTCCATGTCTTGACAGAGATTCAAATTTCTTGTAAACACACACTGTCATGTGCTGAACAGGAAAACCTCGATGTAGTGAGTGTGACTTGCAATTCCTGATTAGTAATGTTGTTCAGTTATATAAAATTATATAACCCATGAAATCACACAGCTGGGAGCTAAGTCATAGTTTGGTCTGATGGAATATCTCATCTCTGGAATAGAAATAAAACATGACACTTTCACCCCCATCCACCTTCTTACTTATTATTAACATCATAATCTTACATAATCTGGCGTCCCCCATGAGATTTTATTTTTATTTTCTAAATCTTAAGCTTTGAGTGTTCCTCCTGCCAAATGTTGGGCTGAAATCCATCCTAACTTTTCCTCACTTGGTTAGATGAATAAATAAAGAAACACTTAAGATGGTTCTGCTCAACATCATCATCATCATCATCTCTGTGTGACGGGAACAGCCGTGTGGTTCAGAGCACACCAAAAGTATTTATTTTCCTAGAACTCCAAAATATTACATAATTAAGAGATGATCTATTATTGCTTTGTTGTCTCATGGTGTCAGAGTTAGATGTGAATATATTCATGTTAAAAGCTCTTCCTTTCCCCCGGACATCTCCCTGAATGATGCTGGCCACTTTTTACTACAAGTCACTGCTTTGCAATTTCCCCCTTTACTCATAACCTTTCTTCCCCTTTTCTTTTCTCGAGTGTTGACATGTGCTTTTACTTCCCAGTATTTATTTGATTTTTAAGATCCAAATGGAAGTTACAAGCCATTTGTCATCTTTATACAAACATAAAACGTTTGCTCCGTGTGCAGTTTGCTGCAGCGTTTTAATTGTCAGGCGAATTCTGAAGTCCTGATTAGACTCTAAACATGAGCCTTCTTTCGATTCTCCCATTTGTCAAAAAGGAATGACAACAACTTTCAACAATGTTATTGTCAACCTCAATATTTATGTGGCTCCTTCACATGTACCCACTGTTAGTCCTAACGTAAAACAGCACACAAAAGTGATGGTTGTAACATGCAGTGAGCTCATAATGTTCCTCTGGAGGTTCGGTTTGAATTTTCCATTACACGTTGAAGTCTAAAGATGATATCTACAAGAAAGAAAATTAAATCAATGAACATAAATGTAATTGCCAGAATTACACTTAATAGTATTTGTTCAACTGAAGGTGGGAGACATCCAGCATTTGCACTCCATATTGAGAATAGTTGTATACAAGGGGTGCCAGTTGTTAAACTGCATTCCTTTGGTGTCAGTGTAGTATACCAGTATCTTTGGTATGATTTGTTCAATATATTCTGGAGTAGGAATCTATAAGATTCCCAACATGGATGCTAAAGAAGAGACTGCAGAAAGTCTAATGTTCTTGCATGTAAAGAATCTAAAAGTATTTAAAATATTTACAGTTTTCACCTCCACGTCTGTCTTATCATTTTTCCAAAGTAGGAGGGTGTTTCTAGCTCTTCAGTGTTGTAATGTTTGATGGTGGGTGGTGCCTTTTGACATCCCTTCTTTGTTTTGCCCTGAAGTCATTGATGTGCATCAGTGTCTTTTGGAAAAATGTGAATTATTGACCTTTCTGGATTTTCTCATTGCCCTAACTACTCTGAGTCACATCTCACTCTCCAGCAATGCATCCCAGCGGCATCAGTTTCCTCTGGACCTGGACTCTGTCATTCAGCTGGATGCTGTTTTATAAGTTTAGCTTCACGCTGTTTTTTCCTTCAAAACAGCTCCTTTAAACACCTTTTACCCTCTAACCATGTCTCACCAGGCTATGTGTGAAAAATGCACGGTTCCCTTTAACATTAGAGAGATTCACTAAACTTTTACCAAACCCCCTGTCTTTATTTGACTTCCCCCTAAACCCACACGTTTCTTTGAAAAGGTTTTTTTCCCCCCCTTTTCCCTGTAAGACAAGTCTGACACCCTGCTGCGCTCATTACAGCAGTCATTTATCTTTGATAGGTGTGAGCGTACAAAAAAGTGTCTTCAGTCAGAATATGCTCACAGACGGCTTTTTTGGTCCCTAAATACACTGGAAAAACGATTTGCAATCAAACAGTGACCACCAGGGCCAAGCTGTCGGCAGAGCGCTCATGGGTTCAATTACAGGAAAGGCAGGAGGTGAAAGCAGAAGCCAGTGGATTCCAGGGCTTCTATCTGCAAATCCTAAATTACGTAATCTTTATTAACAGTAACCCCTTCCACCTGTCTTTTTTGTTCGCACAAGAAGATCCTTATTTTTCCTTTGGCAAGTTTTGCAGCTGTTTTGGCATCTTTAAAGCCTTTATATGTATCATATATATCCGTGTGGGGATTTCACTCAGCATTTCTTGTCTCATTAAAACAACAATATGTAACTGTTCCACCTTAAAATAGTAATTTCAATGGTCGATGAAATAGCACAATAACATTCAACAAGGAGAATGGCATCTCTCCCATGTCCACAGATCGCCTGTTTACTGCAGTATGTAGCTTTGGCACCAGGCTGAGGTCATCTTGTGAGATGTGCTGCATATGGCTTTACTGCACTAGTTCACCCACAAGTCTTCAGTTATAACATTTTTTTATCAGCGTTACCAGATGCAGAAAGTCATCTTACCCAAGTTGTGTGTCAGGCTTGCATACAAATAAGTAAATAGATCCATTTTAACCAAAAAGTTGTAGCTTTCCTTTTGGATATACTCAACTACGATGATAAATGACCCTCTCCGATGTGTAGCCATTTAGCCACAGCCCATACATATCCTGGCAACAGTTGAATACACAGACTTCACTTGCAGTAAGTTTGCACACAACGAGCTGTAGACGCTAACAGAGTCGTATTTGAACAAAATCCAGTTATATTACTCTACCTTGTCAGTCGACATTGTGCACATTGTTTCACAGGGGGAGGCATTAACAGTACTGTGTGTCATACGACAGTGCAGTTGCACTCAGAGACCTGTGTGGGCGCCAAAGCACACCAAACCAAAATTCCTCTCCATTGCTTTAAAGTGTCATTTGATTCATTTAAAGAAATATTTAATTTATGAGCTGAATTATTAAAGATTTGAGTAACATTCTGAAAATGAGGTGACCTGTCTGACAATACTTCTTCAGTAATATAGAATCATCGTGAGATGGATACAATCTTCTTTTCAAACGCATGCCACTATGGTCAAGCAGTCGAGTTACCAAGGAGTTGTATTTCAAAAGATTACAATGGCTAATGATGTTCAACTGAATCGAACCTGGTCACGTAAAGGGGTAAAATAAACAGTTCCATATTTTCTATAATGAAGAAGACGGTATGCACCGAGGCGTCCTCCATCACTGTGTGGACTTCATGGCTTGGCAGCCCCTCAAGAGGTCTGGTGGCTGAATCCAGTGATGGCTACCAGGTGGCATCTGTTGTCATACACCACATGCAAGCCTGGCAGCGGGCATCTGCTCACCACGCTACACAACAGTAGCAGGGACAAACAGTACTAGAGGGGAGGAAGGTGGATTAACCACTATCCTTTTGGAATAGTTTCCCCTACTTTGGCTAAGCCTGAGTGGCACTGCTTCACAGAGACGTTTCGTGACACTGGGATGTAAAAACAGTTGTGTCACCAGGCAGAAAACAAAAAACACTCCTGCCATTCTTTAGAGTCGACTGTTTTTTCAATCCCTTAAGAATTTTTTAGCTTTAGTGGATCTTGTGTAAAACTCACCATGAAATGTTGTTATGCTGAAAACTACAACAGCTGAATGGACTGTACATACTCATGTATACATTGCCATGAATTTACAACAGATCAGTCATTGAATCTGATTTTAAATGTTTTACTGGTGCAAGTTTAAATACCATAAATATTGTTTTGTCTTTGAACCTATACAAATTGTTTTCAGTTTTCAGCTTCATTATTTTGTTTTTTAGATTCAAATAATGGATTGAGGTAACATGCTGAAAGAAAAAAACAGGAAAAATATTTAATTATATGGGAAAGCCAAATGGGAAGCTATGACTTGAGTGATTGGAAGAATGTCAGTAAAATGGCTCTTCTTATTTTCCTGTACAAAGCTAAAGAAACAGACCCTTTTGTCGGCTTTTGTTTTGCCTATTTCTTGGAGTATAGAACAAGGCTTTTCAAGAGGTCTTCAAGCTGTGGACTGACAGATAGCTGACAGGAAAATTAGAATCTGTTTAACTTTGTGCAGTGCCTTTACAATCAATTCAAACATGGCTAAATAGCCACTAACGAGCACCTGAAATAGGAGAGATTTGATCATGCCTTTGTGATGTGGTCAGACATTTTGGCATCTTCATTTCAGACACCCTGAAGCTGTTTAATCATGTGTTGACAAATAGACTCACTGCATTCTTCCATTGTTTAGGAAAAAAAAATCAATTATTGCAACAATCAATTAACAGTGGGATTTAGTTGATGAAAACCAAGCAAATATTTCAAAGAGCTGGCAGCTTCCATTGGAAAATATTTAATGGATAATTTCACTGAAAATGTAGTCAATATGTAGCCTGCAGAAACTCAAGACTTTCCAAAACATTGTATACTCTTTTTTTTTTTCCACAAAGCCATGGCAGCATTCCAATGAGGTAACTGTCAGATGGCGTTTTTGTGTGTTTTGGGCCCACTGGAGACCCTTTGTTCTGTTGGCCTCTTGACCCTGAAGGTGAGGAACCCAGGAGACACATTCTGCAGCCGTGTCCCAGTGTGGTGATAGTCGGGTGTAAACATGAGTCTTCCAGGTGATGTCTCAATGGCATCCTAACACGCTTAACTTACAAGAGGGAAAGGAAAACGAATCATGTTTAAAATCATCCTATTTTCTTTATTTATTTAACAAAACAAGGTTCATTTTGTATGTTTAGAATTCCCAGCAACATCACAGAAAAAAATAAAAAAATGTCTCCTATTCCCTTTTCCTGTAGGCAGCTTCATGATTCACTGAGAGAGCTTGGTCATTTCGAAGAAATAGTTTCAAAGTGAGGGAATACTAAGTGTTTCCCCATGCTGCAGCATCTGCTCAGGGAAGAAACAACCACTTTTTTGTCTTTGCAAAAATGGGAGACAAAGGGCTAGTCACATGTGTCACACATGAGTTCAACTTTCCTTCAGCCACACAACATCCCAGGAAGGAAGTCTGTTACTGAGGTAACCCCTTCCTCTGCCTACATGCTTATTTCATGCAGTGATGCATGGGATACTTCTGTCTCTTAAGACACACAGAGGTCGAGGTCTGTGTTACATGTTGCTCGTTGTGTTCAAAGATGTGCACATAGCAGCCATGTCGATTTATGTCGTACAATTTTTAGGTCTCATTTAAAAGGTGTTGGCTGAAACTCTTCAGAAACAGTACTGCTTGTTATATAAGATATTAGCTAAATGAGGGATGGAGCACTGGTCATTTAAAACCATTTATTTATTGTTAGTTCTGGACTTTTGAAGCAAGAATGTCAGAATTAAGCAGCAGTACTTTGTGCAAAAATATGCAGATTGGCTTGATACTGTAATATTTCATTTCTTAACATGTTTCTCATTTCTGTCGATTTCTTTGAAATGTTTTTTATCCATTTTAAGCCATACTTTAAGCAATTCCATCTCTTCCTGTGTTCTAAAGAGTCTTCTTTTCTTGCCCTGCTTTCATTTATTTTCTGATTCACGTGTTTAGCTCTCAGTTGGACCAAATCTTTTTCTTTCAAAACTTAAACCTTCTGCCCAGAAAATGATCCAGATGTCAGTTGTTTTCTAATTGCCCATGACTTGGATGTTCCAATTGGATTATTATCTTTTCATCAATCGAGAAGGAAAACCAAGCAAGCCCATGCTTCATTGGTCTCTGAGTATAATGAACAAACAAGAATGATTTGAATCCCACCATCTTTCAAATGATTAGTTAAGGATAAAGTTCTATTTGGTGAAATGGCCAGATTTATATATTTTACTCTTTGGGTCTTTCACAGATTTTAAGAGGTAAAAGAAATGGCCTAATCATGATAAAAACTACTGGTGTTATTTTAGTTCCTACATGACGTTGGCAGAGCTTTGCATTCTTGAATGGTTCTTTGCAAAGGTTGAATTTTACTTCTTTATATATTTTTGAGTGTGTATATAGGAGTTTTGATTTGTGAAGGTTTCCTTTTAAATGTGCCACCTGTTAGTCAAAATAGAATTATTCTTGTTTTGCAAAATAGGTCTTAAATCCAAGCATCACGTCATGACCCCCCTGCTTGACGTATTTTCCTCGTAAACATGAGGTCATGTAAGGTGGACTGTTTATTTACTTGCCCTGATCATGGCCTGTCCCCTTAAGAGGTGTTTGTTTTAGAGACAATGAAGTTGCGTAGAAGGTGATGTCAACAAATTACTAAGTAAACCCGTTCCTCATCTGCATTTTGCTGGGATAAGTCTGTGTAATGGAACGAAATCCACGTCTTAGATTGATTCATTCTGCCTGGGAATTTGTTGATTGCGTTTTGGCTGCCCCCTGGATGAAATGTTCTTTATGCACGGAAGCTAGTCAAGTGTCATACAGCCGGTGTCCCTATTTTATTTCTATTTTAATTTGACCACATTTTCTCTAGTGAAGCAAGTGTAAGGATCAGTGGTGTTGCGGATTTGTCCCAGTGATGGAGCAGCCAAGTTTTGCTGCTAAAGCAACAGACCTTTTCCCTCCCAAATTTCCAGTTTCCAAATTCATGTAACCAGCAACCTTCATCCAGACCAAACAGTAAAAAAATAATATTACAATGTATATGGGTACACATTTTTCTCTCTTCTAAACTGAATCAACTTGCTGCTGGCCAAACAGCACTAGTAGGTCAGCTACAACTCCAAACTTTCGTCATGCCTCTTTCAGCAACTCTGTCCTTGCATACCCTTCTGAGCCACAGATGTAAAATCACAAACAAATAAAAAACAATTACTATAATATAAATTCTGTCAGTTACAGAAAACAAAACACAATCATAGGAAGCAGTAAAGAAGAACAGAACATTGAGTTTTGACATCCCTTATTGGGTCGTGTAAATATTAAATTGGGAATTGTACCACATTTTGTGACAGGCAGTCTGTTGCTTCTCTACTGTCAGCTCTTAAACTTGTAAACAAACCAAAAAGCCAATAGTTTGCATGGCTTGGGTTTATCAGTTTATACAGCTGCATGCAGAGGCAAAGGGCAGAGAATTAAAAAGAAATAGTTGTACTTGAATTGTACGTCCTGCTTTTGATTTGGTTGTTGAAAATGACAAATTTTCCATGAAAAAAAAACAAAAAAACCCACCTCATGACACTGATAATCCTCATATGTTGACCACATTCAAATTTAAAGTAAATCAAGTCAATGGCCTTGATTTAGCTTTTCTTTGAACAGTATTTAGATAGTCATTTCCATTCTGAAGTTATATGTTAAACATTAAAGAAATAGTCAGTTTCTTGCCAAGCAATGGGCCAAAAAAATCAGTAAGGATCAAGTGGATATCTTCCTAATTAGATTAGATTAGGTCCAGTAGTGAGGCCTGGTTTTCCTTTTGTGTGATTCACATACATCTTACCCTCTGTATGGGGGGAAACATCTGACATTTCCTCAGGGATCTGATTTCTCTTCTCAGTGAAAAAGGTAAACCACATTAAAACCGTTCAGCTTTAATATTTGAAAATGATATACACATTCCTACTCCCTCTTGGTTCTTTCTGACCAAAGGTAACTGTGGCTAGATGTATTACAACATCTAATGTATACACGCTGGTTTCAAGTCTGCAATGACATAAATCATTTGTGTTACACTCTAGAGACATGAGTGAAACGTGATTTGTTTCTCTCTCTGAGGTCCTGAGGTTTCACATTTAAATATTTCAAAACCATTGGCCATCGCTGTCCATATTTTAAAAGTTAAATGCCAAAACCTGAATATAAGGAAGGATTTTTTTAAGGTGTTCTATTTTCTTTTCCTCCTGCCAGAGATATGTGCCTAACATTGTACTTGATCATTTAAGAAGAAATAGAAATGTGTATTCATAAAGTCAGTTGACTGAGAAAACAGTTTGTTCTGCAATTTGTCAAGAATATAGTCAATTGTCGGTATAGGATCTCCATCTGTCTTTTAAAGTAGCCTCTGTATTCTTTAGGCAGTTTTGCTTTGTTTAGACTACAGACACTACAATCTGTCCGTGTGCATTTAAACAGTGTTATCAATAGAGACACACAATCCACTTTTTTCAGTTCGTATCTGATTGCGATACACATGTACAGATATCAATAATAAAAACGATATTTATTTTTATCATAATTAATATTGTCGTTGTTGTTGGTATTATGTGTAAGGCTACACAAACCTGTAGTAAACCCGGCATTGCATTTCTTATTGAAAGATCAAAAAAAAAAAAAAAAAAAGCATAAAAATGAAATGTATTCCAAAGAAATGTTTCTGAACTTTGTGCTGGCCTCACATAGAAACAGGAAGCAGCAACAGCAGTGTGTTTTTTAAATGAAATCTTTTAAACTGAAGTGTAGTTATTGTACTTTTGGTCATATAGAGGGACTTGCTCCATCTCGTCTAAACGTCTTCATGGAGACAATTTGTTAACACTTCTTACAGTTCAGTCTGAACGTCTTCAAAGTGAGACTGTACGACCTGGGAGTGTTTGTTATTGTGACCTGAATCAGCGCCGTCAGTCTGATAACCGATATGTAAATAACGTCAATATCGGACCTCATACCGACACTAGATCTCAGCGGATCTGTCCCACCTCTAGTTATTAAGTATCCTGTCTGTCTAGCTTTCATGGAAAAGAGTCACATGCTAACTTCATTCAGGGTTTAGAATGAAACCTCAAAGAAATCTGATTTAGGATACACAGCAAATTGTCTAAACTACAACGTAAAAAGTGATAAATCATGACAGTTTTGCACGTTTTTTAAAATCTTTTAGTCAGCTGTCCATCTCCCAGTTCCAGTTTGGAAACAATACTGTGGCTCTGCACAAGAGAGAGACATGACAGGGATTTTGAGAAGTTTTCTGCTGGCTCATAGATTGATAGAGAACGTTATGCGAGTCGTGTCATCTGGATGTGTTTAGACTGCGCGTGCTTGGAGCTGGCAGCCAGATGGCTTTAGCTGAGGGACAATGAAATCTCCAGGGTAAGAAGAGAGAAAAGCCTTATTCTGATTTTTACCTCCTCCAAAGAAACCACATCTGGGCAGCTTTAGCATACCTTTGCACCTTGTGTGTGGTGGGACACTGAATCTGTTCAGTTCTTTGTTCGTTTGGTGCTTAAAAGTTGAGTATTTGACAACAAGTAGCCGATTTAATGGTTTGATCCAAGTCAGACGGCATGCCCTTGTGATATCGTCAATGTTAGTTAGAATACTGGATGTATTTATTGAAGTGTTTGAGATAGTTATTTAATGGGATGCTGAAACAGTGCATGGAACTATCAAACCCCACAGGAGTCATTAAAAATGTCTATCTACTGAAATGAGCTCATTTTCTCTTATGTCATCACCTTCTGTCCAATCTGATTTCCTTCACGTGTTGAAGTTTTGCACCCTTCTTCATCAGTTTCAAGCGGTGCATTTTAAAAATCCCTTACAATGGAAGAGTTTATGAGAGGATAATATACAGTGCCATGCAAGATGAATACAAAATATATACCTGTTTACTTTAGTTTGTGATGGATCTTGTTAATGAATTCTGAAGACTGTTGCGATTGTAATACAGTTCCCTTTTAAGAGCACTTCAGTTTTTTTCTTCTTCAGGCAAACAACTTTGATTTTTTTTTTAATGATATATAACTTGTTGGGCAGCACAGTGTTGCAGTGGTCGCCTCGCAGCTAGAGTTTCTGCAGAGCTCCAGATTTCTCCCAATGCCCAATGCAGGTTAGGTTACTTTGTTTAACTGGCAGTTTTAAATCACAGAAAATGAATGGTTGTGTTGGCTCTGTGATTGGCTGGCAACCTTTCTTTTTTAATGAATAACTTGTTATACACATCAGATTTGGACACATTCTTGGGGATATGGTCACATATATGATATTTAGAAGATATAGTGATTCATTGTTGTGAGAGATACTGCCATTTCCTTTGCAGACAGTCAGCTTCCTAAGTATTGGACAGCCATGCTATTTTGTTTGCGTGGCTCTCTCCGCTAGGGCTGGGAAACTTTGGGTGTCTCATGATTCGATCCGATTTCGATTCTGGGGTCACGATTGGATTAAGAATCTATTTTCGATTCAAAACAATTAATTGATTTAAAGTCTATTTTTGAATTAGTCCATACTGTGAGACTGGCTGAATCTCTCTATTGCTCTATTTGGCATTCTACTGAGTTAAAGAGCTAGCCTTAGCACTTAGCAGGCGGTGACTGATTAACCAAAAAAATATTGATTTTTGGAAATGATCTTTCAGAAGATTTTTTTATATATATATTTCCCCCCCCCCCCCACCTCTACTGTGCACCATGAGAGATTTGAAATTTCATGATCAAAATGTCGGGGGTACTTTACTGGCTGCATTAATAGTCTGATTTTTTGTAAGTCCTGAAGGTAAAAAGAAAACGTACTGCTAATTTGAATAATTAGAACAATTTCCTGATGACTTCACCATCTCAATAGCAACTTTCAGTTTTTGTTCAATACAGCTCCTTGTTCATATACAAAATGTTCATCCTATTCAGAGCAAAATGACTGAGTTGTATGCTTAGGAATCAAGAAAAGGACGCTGAAAATATTCGTTGACAAGCCAATGGTTGACATCTGTGTGATTACCTTTCATAAACAGTCTGTGTATATGACAAATACAAAACCGCATAGTAGAGCCTGAAAAACTACTGAGGTGGATGACAGAAGGATCCTTTTGCCTAGTGAAGAAAAAGCATTTTTTTCCAATATTGGCCACTCCACAACATGGGGATTTATTTTATTTTATTTTATTTTTTTTACAAAAACCACAATAAGGAGACAACTTTACCAGAATAACTGCAGTGGGTTTACCACAAGATGAAAACTACGTATAAATCATAAGAAAGAAACGGCCAGGTTACAGTTCTCAGAGAAATACTTCAAAAAATCTGTCGAGCTCTGGAACCAGATCTTATAGTCTGATGAGACACAGATGAACTTCTACCAGAGTGGTAGAAAGAGGAGAGTGTTGGAGAAAAAGAACAGCCCATTATCCTATGCATACCACCACCCCGTCTGGTGGAGAGAATATTAAGTCCAAAGAAGCAGCGTGAACTCTGAGGTTTTACAGAGCAACCCTATCTGCTCAGATTCAACCGAGTGCATTTTGGAAGTCTTCTCCCTGCAGCAAGACAATAACCTGAAACATACTGCAATGGTACCCAAAGACCAAAAGTAGAAAGTTTACCAGAGCTGAGAACCTAAGGCAATGCAGTTAAGTTAATGAAAGTCAAAACCCCTAAAACAAGCAACAACGAAAGACAGCTTAAACAGAAAAAAATATGATATTTTTATATTTCATGTTGTATACAATCTGTCCAGTAACTTTTGGTACCCTAAAAGGTTCGGTCTTTGTGTTAAACTGTGTTTTATTCCTTTACAACTTACACAATACTGTAGTCAGTACCCTTAAAATAAAGTCTAGTGTCTGCATTGAATGCACATATGAACAGGTCTTACTGTTAGTCAAATCTGTTGTGCAGTAAATCAGAGCCAAGGGAAAATGTTGTCATTAACCGAGGCTGACGGTACATGATTAAAGCGAAATGGCTAAAATTGCTGTTGTTGCATAGACAGGCCCATATCTCATATACTGAAACCATATCTAAAACCCTATGAGCTCTGGTTATAACAAGTGTTGTGCATTGATGGTATCTGAACATTTGCAGTTAAAACTATGTTGGAGGTTATGTAGGAGGTTAATAAGAGTCAAAGATACCTTAAATTATTAAACTAACTGCACTAGTACCAGTCTTCATTGTCAATCAGTTATCTGTATTCGTTCAGAATCAGTATCGGGGGAAAAATGTTGCATCCTTAGTTATGTTAATTCATTCTTGGGTCAAACATTGACCCTTGAAACTTAAATCATTGCTTAAAAAGAACACTTCTTGAAAGTTACTTTCAGTGGTCAGTTTGTCTTTTTTTTCCAACATACTACAGGAAATCTCCTGTTGGGATGATTTGCTATTTTACCTGTCATCATGCCGGTCTGCACCAGCAGCTCCCAAAGCTTTGGCATGACCACTTGCTGGGCCGTTTCATCACATTTCTTGGCCTTTAGCCTGAGTCGAACCAAGTTCTTGACACATACGCTTAAGTATCCTTCATCAACTTTCGCCTGCTGTCCTCAGGAACTCCACTGCATACCAGTGCTCTTCAAACGCTACATTTTACAGATGTATTGGCCGTGGCTGCGCACAGGTTTAGCAGTTGAGGAAATATAATAGACTTAAGGTTCCTACGAGTGTTTCCAGATGTGGTGATGGTGCGGCTGAGTGGACAGCGTTCAAGTGGGAATTGTGTCGTCATGACAGATACTGCATCATTTGTCAAAAAAGCATAACAAATGTCAAACGGTGCATTTACTTCTGCCAGTAAACACCTTGTTGAAACAGTCAATATTTCCGCTGCAAAGCCAAAACGTTTTGGGGCATGTTTGGTTGTTATGTTAGCAATAAGACTAACCTATTGTCAGATGACCATTATCAGTGATTTTATTTAACGCACACTGACAAGTTTCTCTAACCTCATGAGAAACCTTGGGTCGGTGTCTAGTCTCGACTTTGCTGGCATTTTAATAACCCCAGTAGTGATTTTTTTTTTGTTGCCTTTATTAGGTAGGACAGGGCCAAGGTCGGATTTGAACCCACTCTGCCCCCTCATTAGTGATTTTGATTGGAACTCTAATGAAGGACAAATACGTTAGCCTTTTTCAGACAGCTTTTATTTTGCTAAAGTGCCGTAACTAAGCTCAGCCGTCATCACTTCTTTGTACATTCATTTTGATTCCACGACGGTGTTATATTGGTGTCCCAGTCTGTCAATTCACATTGCATTTCAGCGTAGCACGGCACAGCGGAAGCCCCACATAGACACACAGTCAGATGCCTCCCCAACATTCACATTGGAAGCAAAACATCACAGGGACGTGAATATCGTGGCTGATAGGGCTTTTACACCGTTTACTCCTGCTTGTTGGTTAGTCTAAAAAAACCTTCATGTTGGCCGGTAAATTGCCTGATGTATATGACCTCTACAGCTGGAATTACATCAAACATTGGGCAGAAAAGGCCATTTTTCTTGTAAGAGTCAAAAATTGCTTTGTGAAACCTCTAGAAATTTACTTGAACAGTTTGCTGTTTTGAGGTTAATGCAATGAAAGTGCTAGGATACCTACATCTACTCATTGTCAACATCTTAAGCCAAATCTCCCTGAATGTTGTCGGATCATGTATTTTTGTTTTGTTTTATCTTGCAGCATCAACAATAAATTGCAGCAGCCAGAAGCAGCATCAGGGGTGCTGGAGTACGCCATGAAACATTTCGGTGAACTGGTGAGTTTTTTTTGTTCTTTTCTCTTGGGTCAATTTATTTCCTTACGTAATAAAATATTTTACTTTATATTACATTGAATAAGAATCAACCTTGGGACACACAAACTAAGCCCCCTTTTTTCAGTTAAAAAGAGCTTTGCTGCAGCTTAGTCATCATCATCTGAAATCACATTTTGTTTGTTAAATACAAGCATTTATTCCAGCTGCAGTACCAGCCAGTAAGTACGTTGTTTAGTTTAGATAATTGATTTCTGCACTGATAACCCACTTGGGTTTAAAACGCTGCCACATACAAGTATGAGCCATATTGCAGTCTCCCTTCATCTGTCTTCAAACATGGAGTTTAAAACAGGATTTATTCATTTTAACACTAGGTCCAAACCTTTTCCAACTTATTTGCACTTTCTCATTTCTGGATCCACTCTTGTACAACATCGTTTCTTCGTGGTTGCTTTTGCATGTCGTCTCTTGTCTTGCTAAACTTCTTCCCATGGTGTTCTTTCTTTATACATACTTTGAAACATGGGAGTTATCGTCATTGGAGATTCAACCCCCAGAACACCGTGTTCTCTATGTGCAGCACGTGAGGAAACCATCTGCTATACTGATCAGTAGTAAAGGGCAACAAGCAGAATGATGGACTTTTTGTCCAATTGACAGGATGTAAGAGTTTTCTTAAATACTTGCACACTTTTATATTACTCTGCTGTGTGTTTTTCAAAAACTACTGGGATTACTTTGTGCTTCTTTTTGCACAAATAATGATGCAATGTTTTGTGCCAAAAAATACAAAGTGATTTTTTTTTAATGGCGACTAGTTTCAGGTCTCTAAATAGCTTCATTCACTCCAGCTCCCCATGTGACTTTGAAGTTGAAAGCCACATAATGTATCACTCTCAAATGTTGGTATTGGTATTTATGTTGAGCTGATGCCCGGCCTTTTGATTTCATTATACAAACTTTATTAAAACCTAATTACGTTCTCTCACTACATAACTATTACCAGTGTATCAGTCTCTGTTTTCCTAACATTTCTGAGAAGTGTTTCATGTTCTCCTTTACATGAACCTGGACATGTATTGAATATATTCACTGAGATTCCAAAATCTTCCAAACTACTGGAGTCCCAAAAAGTAATTAGAAAAAATACTGCATACCCAAGATTATTATTGTTATTATTATTATTATTATTTTTTAACTTTTTGGGACTCCAGGGGCTCCGTAAAAATCATATAAATATATACATATTTTTTAAAATCATTTTTGCATCGTCACCTTTTCATTATCTAGGTTCAAACACTGATTTAAAGTGTCTCACAGTTTCATCTGATTTGAAAATAAACAGTTATTGATGGCATGCACACAAAATATAACGTTGTGCGATTTGAAATCATAAGATTTAGTGGCCGATAAGAGCAGTAAACAAATAATAATAAAAGTTATAAGCAAGCAGAGTAACATAATATGCAGTGATCTGTACAGTTAAGTGAAAAATATCACTTCAAGAGCTTAGCCGGTGGGAGGTGCTAATGATATCTGAATGTTTGGATGTTGTTGGAAAAGTCAGTGACCAAAACATCGGAGATGCATCCACGTGTTTTTATGACAGCGGTCATTTTTAGTACAAAGTCAAGTAGAATTTTTTTTTATTTCCCCAACCATGAGACGATTCCTATGGAAAAAGGTCTTTCCATCTGCCTTTGTGAACTGCATTTGTATTCTCTTAGAAAGCATGGTAAAAGTGAAAAGACTCATTAAAAACAGGTTCACTGTGCATTTCCAGGAACCTTGTTTATGAGGTGACCATTTGGAAAGCTTTACTGTGGGAGGATGTGATGTTTTTCTGTTTAGTATACTAGTCAGTATTCATCTGTACAGCGAAGGTTCAAAGAGATCTTTGTACTCCCTTCAGAATAAGTCGATAGCAAGAACTCACTTTCGAGAGGAGAGGTCAGTGTTTGGATGAGAGAGTGGATGAGAGAGTGATTGGTTGAGTTGGGAATCACCAATCAGCCATCCAACACCATCGTGATCAGTGTCTTTGTCCAACTGTAACTGAACAACAGGCGACATTCTAAAACCCTTTAAATGATTTATTAAATGGTGAAATACACAAGATGTCAAACTCATCTTGCCGATTTTGTGAAATACAGAGATGCATATAGTTACACGTAAACCTTTTTTATCGTTGTTTTTTTTCCCTAATAGGAAATCCAAGCCACCTGGTATGAGAAGCTCCATGAGTGGGAGGATGCCTTGGTAGCATACGACAAGAAAATCGACATGAACAAAGAGGATCCGGAGCTCATCCTGGGCAGAATGCGCTGCTTGGAGGCCCTGGGAGAATGGTATGTCACTACATATATATATGTTGTGAGTTCAGCAGAACAGTTTGTTTGAATCAACGTTCAGGCCTTCCGGTCACAGGTTCTTTGAAATGTATACATTAAAGTCAGACTACGTATTTGTTATGGTTTCTGACTGTATATAATTTACATGAAGTGTGTTTCCTCTTACAAAGTCTGCCCTTGGGCTCTTTGATAGAAACATTGAAGAGATAAAATAGAGCAAACACTGTCTTTCGGCTTCTACCTGATGAATAAAGACAGAATTGGAGGTTGTATACTTTCTGGTAGTTCGTCCATCTCCTGCTTTTCACTTGCTTGGGTTGTGTGTAGGAAGACTATTCCCTTAATGAATCCTGACATTAGGGCCTTTGATGACAGGACGGGCAAAGAGAGAGAAAACTTTCCTTTAAGTTGACATAGGTCATTTTTTTCCGGGAAATTCATGAACAGACATCCAGTGCTAGAAAGAGGCACCGCCACTCCTATGAAACCTCACCACAGCTGAGGCTCGACTTCAGAATGACCGCCCACCCTCAAAGAAAGTTTTTTAAGGGAAAAAGAAAGTCACAAGATGTCAGAGGGATCCAAATATGTGGATCGTCATGAACCTAAGCAGATGTTAATTTGCTTATGTAACATGCAGTCCTTGTGCTATTGTTGTATACTGTGACTGTGATTCATTTCTCAAGAAATGATTCAATTGTCCTGCAAGAAAAACCATTCGGCTGAAAAGAGGCTTTGTTTGAATGTTTGTGTGTGCACAGTTAAGGCTGATAGATTATGTAACAATTGACCGAAGCAGGAGTCAAAGGAGATCAGACTTGAAAGAACATAATGTCCCCTGATAGGTAAAAGAATATTGTACTGTTTCAGTCACCTAATGTCTCTGACTCTCAAACTCAAACCAGAGTCGAGTGTTGAGCAGCTCTGAAGCGACCTTCAGCCAGAATGCAGTTATTCAGTCACTTAATCGAGAGCATTGACAGAAAAGTATGAACACTAAAGGAGTTACAATTAGCTCTACCCTCTTCATTGATTCATGTTTTAAGCATTCTCTAAATGGTACTTAATAATCATCTTTTTTCCAGCTGGGTTTGTTGGTGCATGGGATACTTCATCATTTAAAAAACCACAACTCTGACATGATAAATGACCTTGTGGTTATATTCAATATTTGTAGCATTTGTATATTTATTTCAAGTGATTCGTCATGATCTCAAGATTTTACACACACACACACACACACACACACAAATATATGAATATTTTGTTAAAGTATGATGTTAGTAACATGTAAGTACATGGCTACATGTGCAAGAAATCATGTTTCAAGTTCAACAAAGTTATGTTACATTTAATGTTCTGCCTTCCCACACAGTGTCGCCACTGATTCACAAACACTTGAAGTGAGTTATCGTTCAATTAATTTGATCCACCCGTCCTTTCCACGCCATAACAAGGTCATCTGTCGACTGTGCAAAGAAGGTGTTTATGCCGCACGCAAACAAAGAAGAGGGAGAATTCTGTTAAACAAACACAATGTGGGCATGGCTCACACAGTCATGAGAAGATGTGTTTTTAGGATCAGCTACATAAGTGTGTATTATGTCAAGCCTTTAAAAGCATTGCGCACCCCATACACGCCATAGTCCTCTAAGCGGACGTCCCGTGTTCAAATACTAATTCAAGTTCAAATATTCCCTACTCTCTCTCTCTCTCCCTCCCTGATTTCCAACTCTGTCCACTGACCTATCTCTATGAGGAAGGCATGTATAGCCCAAAATAAAATAAAAAACCGTCATCATTAAATGTACTTTGACCAATTAAAGTCTCAGGATGTTTTGCTAACATTGTACCCACAAGGTCCACTGGGTAAAAATGGTTGCAGTTTTGTTTGTTTTTGCTGTAGAAAAAGATCTGCGAGTTTATTTTTTGCTTTTATGTTATACGATAGCCTGACAGCTGGAGAACGGCTTCACCTGACTGACCCCTGTCCTCCCTTTCTCTGCCTCATATAGGCTAGCTCCAGCATCCTGCCTGTACAACACATGCGTTTGGTGTGATCTACTTCTGGACAATGCTGCACTGATTGTTGTTAATGACGAATTAGTCTTGGTTAGATGCACCTGACCTCGAGGGGAACAAAGCATCCATCTGTCTGCTGCGATACTTGATTCCATCAGACCGTGGCGGGACGGTACTCCAGTTTAAGATGTTCATCTTTAAGCACAAATGAAGAAATAAATAATGGCAGATGTAATAAAAAACAACTCTTATCTCCATCTCATCCTGGGCCAGAAGTTCTCGGCTGTTCTGGGGAATGAGTTTTTCCATTGGTGCCAGGCACAGGAAACGTTAATTTATTGTCTCGACTTTATGGATGCTGATTAGGACTGGGACTTTCGAAGAGGCTTTTATCTGATGAGTTTTTAAACCTACACTCATCTGGTAATCAGACTCAGTCAGGAATGACTTCTCTTTCGAACCAAAGACTGTTTCACCATCTGGTATGATGTCTAATTAACTTTGAAATACCAGCAATTTTTCTCATTGCTTTCAGACACAAAGTTATAAAAATCCTTTTAGACGTGTTTTTTTATGGCGCATATAGAGAATTTATTTTGCACACGAGGAAGAAACTTGTTAGAAATCCATGCTGTGTGTAAAGGATACTCTTAACCAAATTTCCTGATCAGCTTTGAAACATGTTGCAAGTTTCTGATTTACTGATGTCACCACTCTCCTTACCTGGGACTGCAAAAAAATCTGGATTTGTTTATCTGCCACCTGAAGCCTGTGGTTCTTGTTTTCCAGGGGCCAGTTGCACCAACAGTGCTGTGAAGAGTGGACGCTGGTGAGCGAGGAGACCCAGGCCAAGATGGCTCGAATGGCTGCCGCCGCCGCCTGGGGACTAGGTAAACTTAAAATCACTCGTATCAGATATAAAAGAGCTAAACAAAAACACTATCATTACTGTCGTGCATGTAGCAATAAGGCAGTCCTCTGTCTGACTCAAGCAAGAGTGCAATCACACCGAGCAGCAAAGAAAACAGCTCTTGCCAAGACGGCATCACATAACCAGATGGGAGTAGTATCCAGTCATAACATTGACTTATCGTAACGTGCAATGGTGGAGAAAGCATGGACCACACTGCAAAGGAACCCTCTGAGGTTTGCGGTCTGTGGTTTTGACTTTGCAAATTTAATCGTAAACCCTGAGACCAGGCCGGCCTCTCTGAAGACCCAGACACTCGTTTAAACGTTGTTGTGGGAAGTGTTGACATCGCAGTCTGGTACAGTACAGCATTGACTGTCTGCTGAACTTCGATCTGCTTCAGTCTTGTTAACTTGGGTCACAGGACAGCGAATTATAAGATCATTGCGGTCACTGTTACAAGTTGCTGTTTTGGTGCTTTTACTTAACGTTTTTGTTTTTTCTCCCTAGGGCACTGGGACAGCATGGAGGAGTACACATGTATGATCCCAAGAGACACACACGATGGGGCGTTTTATCGAGCAGTGCTAGCGCTGCATCAGGACCTCTTCTCATTGGCCCAGCAGGTGGGTTACATCACAGATCACATACATACAATCACATTCCTCCCATTCAATGTACATTCAAATGCTATATTTTTGGAAAACATCTCGTAAAGACAAGCCACATGGGAACTTGCGCTTTGCCGTTCTAATGGTTTCTGGAATTTTCATCACTTTTATTGCATGTTATGAAAAGTGAAACTCATGGAAACCTGTGAAAAAAAACATAAAGTGGGTCTACAGCTTTTCCAGACAGGATCCAATTCCCCCATCAGCTCAGGCTTCCTTATTAAAAGGAATAAAATGCACACGATTTGTTTGTTTTCTTTTCGTTTATGATGTGCTACCTCCCTGGTGTGGAAATGTTATGCAACTTTTTTTAATTATAAATCATCACGGCTTTCAGCCTGAAACAAAGAAAAGAGCCTATTACTCCTTCTGTCAGCCTGTCAACAAGCTCCGCTGGAGGTTAGGGTGGTGTTTTCCTCATTTAATCAAGGTTGGGATATTAGATGAGCTCATGTTCCCTGGAGACGGATTTGTCCAAGCCGGTTGCCAACATGTCTAACGAACATAAGCACTGACACCAGTAAACACCTGCGCCTTCAATTTCCCTAGACTCATCCTCCAAGTCCTCTTTTTCACTACAAATCCCAGGAGCCCTGCTCTCTGTGCCCCCTCATCCCTCCACAGCCAGCCTCCCTCTCTCCTTTAATTTGATGATTGGATCCAGGTGTGGTCTATAGGATTGTTCATGAGTTGAATAGGGAAAACAGACTCTTGACTCTTGGCGACAATGTGTATGCTTGGAGTGAATGGAGAGGAATGAAAAGCAGATGGAGCAAGGGTTAAAGCTTAAATGTCAACATGAGCTCAGTCTAGTCTTCCGGATGTGGTTTGTAATCCTCGCACTTAGGTTCCTTTGATTTCATAGTGCTGTTCTTTCCTCCCACTGTACCCCCCAACAACCAGACGTGCTCCAGGAGTCTCAGTGTGCCTTTTTTGTGGAAGGTTTCAGTTAACGTCGCTTTGTAAATCTCCCTTGTTTGGTCTATTCTAGAGATGATGTGTACACACGGCAGTCATGGTCTCCCTGGTGGATCAGTCCCAGTCCTCCAGTGTGCATTAAATTTGTAAATTGTGTCATGCTTTTCTCAACCAGAGTGCTTTTTTAACTTCAAAGTTCAGTACTTGGTTTCATGTAATCTCTTGTGGTTGATTTGGCTTTCAAGCTTTAACATAGAGTTCTTAATGCATCGCTGTAATGATAATTTAATATTACTGGACTGATACCCAAGTGTAAGTGTAGTCATGCTTTTTTATGAATGGAGCATTTTATATAAAAACAGTATATATATATATATATATATATATATATATATATATATATTTTTTAAAGAAGATAGTCTGTTAGCTTACGCTAGCATTCTTCTAGCTTTTCTATTCTTTAAGTTATGTGTTAATTTTTATGTAGTGTGATTTTTTTTTTTTGTCAAATGTTGCATTCAATATTAAGGTTAGACACATCACCTGGAAAGAGAAGGTCAGAAGGAAATGAAGGGATAGCACGACAAGTTGGCCTGCAGGATGAATTCTTTCAGCATTTACCTGCAATGGTAAAAAATAATGCTGCAATTAATCTACAAGAAAAGTTTGTGTTATTAAATCAAAAGTGCACCCTTTCACCATAAGAGAGACTGCAAATAAAGAGCGTGCTTATCACCTGCCTTTTAAACATGTACACCATGCAGCTGCTGATACAAAGAGGCAGAGGTGGGCAGGCAGATTACCGAGGCGAGTGTTCTCTTCACCTGTCCATGTTAGTGTCCTGGTCTGTGGCTGAAGACTCATCGAAGGGTGGCAGAAGTAGGAGGAAGTTTGCTTGGGCAATAGACTTTTAGGGAATTTAAATAATTCAAGTTATGATTCTTTGTTGTTAATTGGTACATGAATACAGATAAAATATTTAAGAAACAAAAGATAATAGCAATACTAGTTTCTGAAATGTTTCAACCCTAGCAGGAGGTAAGATGAACTCTTCTTTTACTTCGATGTTTCTTCTTTTCTCTCAGCGTTCTTGCTCTTTTGTCTTTTTTTGAGCCTTGGGTGTCTTGTCTGCAAGAGATAACCTAAAAATGTTTTGTTTTTCCATCATTCATCTGAGAAAAATATTTCGAAAAAGCTAGACTTTTCTCAGGAGTCAAGAAGTCAGGAGTCTTAGGATACACAAGCACACAAGTGCAACCTTTTATGTAAGAGATTGGAAGATTGGGCAGGGTTTGTTTGTGATGCCAGAAGCCAGACACTGCATTTATCAGGAGCCGTCTGGACTGCACATTTCCAATGAGGCCCCAGCGCAGTAATTCAGGAGTAAACAAGACCCTAACTGCGTGGAGGCTGTAAAGAAGCAGCCTCATTGTCACCTCGTCTCAACCACCCTCCCACAACCCTCCTCTTGTTGTGCATGCCTGAAGAGGTGTTGGTGCACGCCATTCCTCCTTTCCCTCCCCACAAGAAAATAATAATTGGTGGGAGTCGGTCTGAAACAGCTGTGCGTCCTTGCCTCAGAGAACTTCCTTAAGTCATCCTCCCTCATTTTATCTTCCCACTAATAACAGCTCCCAGGAAATTGGCCCAAGAAGTCTAAGAAATCGGCCGTAATAGTTGTGTCCTTGTTTGTCCCTTTTGCTGCTCTGGATCAGTTACTGTTTTTCCATCCCTCAAGGTTGGTAGGAAAAGGAATGTCTGCAGCATCCTCGAATGTTGAGAAGTGTAGTCCTGTTCGGAAAGTCAGGGATCTGGAATTTAACAAATGGCTCACATGTATATAGTAATACTCTTCAAAATAGGAAGGAGCACATTTCTAGTGCATGAATGTACTGTGACAGTCAGGTTGAACATCAGGTTTTCAAACTTTGCGTCACAGAATTGACAGGAACTATGACTAATAGCCCCGTTTTGGTTTCTTCTTCATCGCCCTCTAATTCTTTTCACTTAAATATGCCTACCAATCTGTGCTTTTTTAAAAATCACATTTGACATCCACAGCCGTGGTTACATAACTGTCACACTGTTGCAGCTCATGCAACTCATCCCATAAAACACTTGGCACTCTGCAGTGCATCAAACCATTCGGTTACACAAGCAGGCATTCTTGTAGTTGCACTAATGGGTCACTGTTGGCTGCTCTTTAAGTGAAAAGGGTGTGAGCAGCAAGCAATAACATGCCTTCATTCGTCTGTACAAAGTGTTTTCTATTCCCTGGGTGAAGTCCAATCCAAGCTGGTCCTGATGCAAGGGGTTTTTAGGGGAGTACAATATTGTGTCGTGGTGCATTTGGGTGTCATGCTACGTTGACATGATTATATGTCAGCTTTAGAAAAGAGTTTGAGAGGCACTTTGGGAGTCGACTAAGTCAAGTCATGGAGTAAACCACCGCTTGTTACTTTGGTTTCTAAATAAAAAACTGTATCAATACAACCATTCATGAAAAATCTATAATAAAAAAAAATTGAAAGAAGGAGGTGGTTGGGGGCAAATGTGCAGGGTAAGAGTGAGTAATTAATATATCGTCATTGTTTTTTTCTTTGTAGTGTATTGACAAAGCAAGAGATCTCCTGGATGCTGAGCTGACTGCCATGGCTGGAGAGAGCTACAGTCGTGCCTACGGGGTAAGTGCTCCTCTGAGACAGCCAAGATATTCAACACCTGGCTTCAGTAGACCGTCTCATTTTTCCAGACCGTTCATGTGCATGGGAATGATTCAGCTGTAACAAAATGTTCTTAAAAGTGATGACTTAAAAATCTGAAATTAGTTTCTCAATACACCCTGTTCTCCTGTATTATTATAAAAATATGTGTTATTATCCACAAAACATTTCAATCACAAGTTGATGCTCCACCCAGCATTAAGCAGTCAGGTAACATTATCATGAGGCCCTTTTGCTTGTAGTGGATGCTTTAGATTTTGACCATGAAGATTGAAAGAAGGTGGGCATCTGGATCCTGGATGTTGTTACAAATAACAGATGTAAACAAGGCCATGATGTGGAGATGGCCAGCCTTCTCCGACAGAACGTTCAGTGAATTTGACAAAACTATTCAGTTGCAGATTCAGATTAATATACAGGCCTGAATAATTCTTTATTTATTGCATATAAGGGGCTTTCCCCCCATCTCAGCAATAAACAGCCCTAATGATAATGACCCATGTGTGCATCTGTTCCTAGGCCATGGTGTCTTGCCAGATGCTCTCGGAGCTGGAAGAAGTGATCCAGTACAAGCTGGTACCAGAAAGAAGGGACATCATCAGGGATACATGGTGGGAGAGGCTTCAGGTAACTACATGGGATGATACATGGACACACACTCAGACTCACTTTCTCTTTTTCTCTCTCTCTCTCTCTCTCTCTCTCACTCTCTCTCACTCTCTCTCACTCTCTCTCACGTGTGCAACTACCAATGCAAAGCAGATGTTGGAAAGGCTACTGTTACTAATGGGAAACATTACAAGGCCGACACCGTGCATACATGCAGAGACGCACACTAATAACCTCTGTGAGTGAGGATTCACCTGCCTGTAGATTTGTTTTTTGATTTCTACATAAGAAACTAATCATTAAGATTTGTATATGTAGAATTATATCTACTGGTAGGTGGGTCAATACTAATTAAGGGAAATATATTTACAACATTTTCATCACCTTAACACCCAGAGGCCACCCCAACCCATTTACTGTAATTCCAGCACTTACAGTAACATGTTTATTGACGGCTATGAGCTATGACGGTACAATACTCTGCAGACCAAATGGGTGGGGGTTTGGGGGGGATGAGAGGGGAAGAACTGAGGGGAGTCAAGGTGGTCAGGTTAAAGTGCTTTGTGACAAAGATACTCGAGTAAAGAAAAGAATAACACATAAATAAAATGTGGATGTAAATTATAACCAACAAGAAACAGTGTAAGCAGACTGATGCAGAGCTTCTCACAAAAATGATATCTGTGCTTAATTTAAGTAATTAATCACAAAGCCTGTATTTAATTAGATAGATTACTATTTTAATTGCTTAAAAGAATGGGTTATAATCTGTCTTTCTTTAAAGCAATTAAAAAAAACTTTTAAAAAACTCACTTCAACCTAGTTTTGGTACAAAACTGATGGTCTTGATTACTATAGGTGACATAAAAATTACATTAAGTGGACCTGTTTGTGTTGAGCCAAAGTTTGTCCTACTCAGACACTAAAGAATCAGCCCGCTACCGCTCCCACAAAAAGCTCCCTTAAAAATACTAATAAATTTTGGCAAAATAATGCCCTTGCATGCAACGGCCCTGCCATAAATTTCCACAAAAAGAAAGAGAAAAAGTGTGTCTCATTTTGTTTAAACCAAACTGAAACCAAACCTTCCTACTTCCTCGAACTGATTATGATTACTGTTATTATCATTATTAAAGATGAGTTGAAGAACCACATACCCTCAAGCAGTCGGGATGAATTGCTGCTTGCCAAGCCTTAAGAATTACAGACAAATGCCATCCAATCTTAGATAATAATGTTCGAGTTCATCTTTTCCATATTGACCTTTTCTACTGCTGAATGAAACCGGATAGCATCTGGAGTGTTCATGGATGTGCATGCTGATTTAATTTAAGCCACAGATATACGTGTAAGCCCCCGATCTGTGATGCACCATTCCTGATTTTTGTTTTCAAGGCTTTTAAGTTTAATACAGCATCCATGTCTCCTGCTCCTTATCTCCTGATCTGATGTTACAGACTTCCTCTAACAAACTAAAACATGCAGCAGTCTCTCCCTTCCCTTTAGCCCCGGAAGATTTGTTTTAAATACTGAATGCATCTACCAGCTCAAAGGCCTACAGTGAACTCATCTAAAATTAAAAAAATATATTTACTATATTAAAGTGTGCTTTGTGTTGTAAATATCAGCAATGTCCATGAGAAATTCATAATCTTCTTAGTGATTTGCCGAAACCAGCTGAATACAAAAATTAAAACAAAACAAATATGCTTTCAAAGTTTGTTCATGTTTAGTTTTGAAAGCCAATTGGATGATCTTCAGAAATGAGAGGCTGTCCAGCATTTAGTATTTAGCATTTGGATGCATTTTTATACGTTTAGAGGCATGGAAATAGATGCTGCACCATATTTTTCTTTTGCTCTCTTAAAAGAGATCTTGTATCTCGGGGAACATTTCCCTGGTAAAATATTAAGGGTTCAATGAAAATATAATTAAACATTGCACCATTTTAGACTTGCTAGTATTTTCTCCTTTAGTTGGAGGCTTGATTTAAGTCATTACTAATAAAATGATATGGAAACACAACAAAACAAATAATGCTTGAAAGCTGTATTTTTGCATGCCGTTGTTACCTTCCTACCGTCCTTACCTACCCTATCATTTTTTAACAGATTTCAACAAATTTTCATGTTACATTTTCATGTCTTCCCATTAAAGTGAAAAACCATTACACGCACTCACACTTTCACTCACTCAATCCCTGTGCAGTAAAATGAAGATGCTCTTGATCACCTTGACTTTTTGTAACTGACGGGGTTGGTAGGATGAGGGACTCTGGATCAGGAGGGGTCTCCCTGACCAAACAGCCAGGGTTCATAATAACAGCAGCGGGGCTGGGACTGCTGAGGCTGACAGGCTTCTCCTCTCTTTAGTGATTTATGGGAGCTTGACCTCACACATCTGTCAGGGAGTCTCTATCCTGCTCCTTTACACGTTCTTTCTCTCTAGAACAGCCTCTCCCTGATCAAAGGATTTGAGGTATAGTTAAGAGTGAATGATAATACTGCCTCCAACTCTTCTTTTGTTAATGAGTGACTACTAGCACTTCCATCACTGTGAGAACCTCATCGACTTCTAGTCTCAGAGCTGTAGGTTTTTCTTTGAAGCTGTGAATCTTAATTTGCCTTTTTTTTGTCTTTGTTTCTTTTAACTTTTTTCCGTGTGAAAGTCGAGTGCATGGGGTCATTACTCTCCTCTCTGTTCTCCTCTACACACACTTTAAAACACTTTAATTGGGTCTACTCCACGGATAAACCAATGTTTTGTTATCTTAAGAATGGGTGTTAATTTAAGGATAATGGAGACTTTGGCTTAGATCTATGTTCTTTAATGATATGTTATTATTTTACTAATTCTATAGTTAACATTCAAGAGGTAGAGAAGGAATCAGTCGGGAGAAACAGATGATAAAATGTAGCAAGGGTCCATAGTCAAATTCAAATAATGGATGTGTCAGTTACTTGGTACATGTTAAAGACCACTTGTCCACATTACACCCCCACTTACCCCCAGTTGTTCCTCTCAGTCAAGCAGGATGAATTTGATGATTTGGCCTTTCCTTAAAGCCTTTCTGCTGAATAAAGTCAATGATTCCTTCCTTGCTGTGAAATCCAGTCTAAACTGTTTTAGTCTTTTAATCACTGGTCATAGTTTCTTTCAAACTCCACTGCACTCAGCCCTTTATCCCGTCATGGTAAGCCTCCTTCAGATATTTTATTTAATTCTAGCTTCATTTTTCAAGCACTTACTGAAGGGGTTGCTCGCAACATACTTTTGCCATTTAAGGGAAATAGTAACATGTTCAAGATCATTATCTTTGAAGTAAGCAGAGCATCCCTGCTGAAACGTTTTGATGCTTGAAAAAAAGTTCTGATTTGCTGGTACTAAACGTGACCTCGACATATGGTCCCTTCTTGTAGCAGTGTTTGTACTTGAGATACATCAGAAGCCCTCTTTATGAAATGTTTGTTTTATTTTGCCTACCATGTGTAGGTTTTGTTTTTAATTTGAATCCTACATCAAGGATCATACATGTTTCATCAAGTTGTATTACTTCAGTGTCTTGTCTGCCTGCCTCTGCAGCAGTGTGTTATATCATGATGGCGAGGTCATCACTATTTAATAGAGGAAGTCAGCAAGTTGTACTCTGAAATATATGAAAACAGACTTTGTGCTTTGTGTTTTTCTGGCACGTGAACCCGTGCTCACGTGGACATGTTTAAGACAGGGACCACTGGTAGTAATAGTAGCCCCCTTGGTTTTCAACAGTACCCCCCTCTCACGTGTGTTCTTTCTCTTCTGAGTTTAACGAGGTGGTTCTTCTCTTTGAAGGGAGAAAGAGAAGAGTCACATGTTTAAAACCACCTTTCCCTTGTTATTTCTGTGTTTTTTTCTCCAGGGTTGTCAGCGGATCGTGGAGGACTGGCAGAGGATCCTGATGGTCAGATCGCTCGTCATCAGCCCTCACGAGGACATGAGGACTTGGTTGAAGTATGCCAGCCTCTGTGGGAAGAGCGGACGCCTGGTCAGTGCATTGACGCATATGAACAAAAGGCCCTCAGTGTTCTCTAATCTGCCCTCTGATCATGCCTAGCTAATCATAATCCCATAACATTCAGAAGGAATAAATCAGAGGTGATTAAATCAGTCTCGTGAAGAGGAAAAGGGAAGTCGAGCTCTGACCGAGTTAAGTGCAGACATGAACTCCAGCCATGAAATTTCGAGTTCATTTCAACCTGTTCTCAGTTGGCGTTGATGAAAGTCGCACAGTTTCCTCAATCACACTGTTTAGAAACCTGAACCTGCATATCTGCACAATTAAATCGGTGCAATTTTCCATCCTTTACCTCACTGTTGTTCTGATTGATTGCACGGGGTGGCAGATAATTGTTCAATTTTTCTCTTTACCAAACTCTTGTTGCACACGTGCATACACACACAAAACCCCCATAATCTTAAACTATGATGTCATTGGATAACGCTTATTGGTTAATGTTTAACATAGAAGGAAATGGAAATTACAAGGGGTCGGAAAGAATGACCCCCTTTAAGAATGTATTTTTCTCGTTTTTTGGAAATTCACACAATCTTATGTACTCACTTGTTTGCTGACTTTTACTTCCTTTAAATTAGTATGAAAGTAGAAGTTTTATCAAGTCTTTTGAGCCCCTAAAAACTTTCTGGTTTTCTTATTTGTTTCCCTCCGCTTCTGTTGCCCACTGCATCCCACCAGGCACTGGCCCACAAGACCCTGGTGCTCCTTCTTGGTGTCGACCCCTCCAAGCAGCTCGATCACCCGCTGCCCACAGCCCACCCACACGTCACCTACGCATATATGAAGTACATGTGGAAGAGTGCCCGCAAGGTAAGAGCAAACTTTTGTGCAGTTCATGGCTTACAGTTTGCATTTGTTGTTTGTTTCTATCTTTTCAACAATTTATCAAACTTGAGAAAAGAAAAGTCCAGGCAGAACTTGTTGAGAATACAGAGGGCATCTCAGCTTGTGTTTGATCTCACATTTTTGTGCAAAGCTTTTAGTGCAACATGAGGCAACAATCAGTTTAAAATTCGCCAGAAAAGGGAGAGCGTGAATTACTGCTATTTCAGTGACATAAACAGCTAATTAATGTTGTGAGAGAAACAGCCTGAGAAACATTAACGCCAACAAACCACATCTGTAAATACAGGAAACAGGATGACTGTTAAATATCAATCTGGTGACTGTAAAGTCAAAGCTGAATCATAATTCCCACCAGGATCTCTCCTGTGTTTTTGTGATTAAAAAGTTTGTGACCAAGCTTGAGAAACAATGAAAGAGCTCAAGGGTAAAAAAAATATTCAAGAAGAAAAATAAAATCAGTTCTCTATATAAAACCATAACCATCCTTTTTGATCGACCTGTTTGGTAGATTTCATCCAGACAGCTCCGTGGGTGGAGTGCAAACTGCAATACATCAAATGTCAAAACTGGCAACAAGAATTGTTGCTAAGCCTGTTGCAAGTAATTTATATCCATTTGAAAGCACCAGCTGCCCAACAAAAAACCCCTCTGTTGTTAACGTATTTGTAATGAAGTTTATTCATTGCAGTTAATGTCAGATTTCATTTAATTTGGGAGCCTTACAGACGTCCAAATTTAATAGAAAAAAAAACATTGTAGTGTTTTTTTTTTTTTCCCATGACATTTGCAGGTGCTCTTTTAATTTCACATTGACTTCTTGCACCGAGTATTTAAGGAGTTTAATATACATTCATTATTACGATCTTGTAGGGTCTACAGACCTCTAGCTCAGTCTGAAGTTATTTCTCAAAGGTTTGGATATCCCCCTATAAAAAAAGTCTGAGTTCATCAGTGAAACAAACCCAACTCAGATTTCTGTTATTATTATTAATGTGTCATGTCCATGGTGATGGTGGATGAAGTAAGCCTTAGTTAAAAAGGTTACCTATAAATGTTAGTATTTATTCATCAACATTTGTGCTTTTTTTTTGTGGTTGAACATCCAACACAACACAACCTGCCAAACCTCCGGCAGAGTTGGCCTGAGCAGCATGGGATCTGCACTGTGCCATTTGTCTGCCGCGCACACACATATATACACCCATTCACAAACAATATATGTGCCCCCAGGCTCACATAAACAGAGCCACTTTTATTGCCAGGTGTTGAATAATGTTTGCAGGTCTCATTAGGGGACTTAGGTAAGTGTGAGCAAAAGCTTTGCTGTAGCTAGGGCCAACTGAAAAGCTCACCAGTCATATCAGAAGAAAGTAGACACACACACATATACACACACACACAACATGTCAATCATCACACTTACTAAGTATAAACCATGCAATCGCTGGCCCTCACTCTGGAATCATTAATATTAAGTTAAGACAAAATTCAGACTTGGAGACTGCCAACGCCGTATCACAGTTAATCAAACAAAGTAACCATAACAGAGGAGTTTTTTTAAACCCAGTGACCCTCTGAGTCCAGCAACACTGATATGAACTAAAAATAATTTCCCTTGTTGTTCGTGATTTTGACAGCACAGTGTGCTTTCAAGAAGCAGCAGAATGACAACAACAAATAGCAGGTAGTTGTACTGAGGACGGGCAGGACACTGATGTCATAACTGATGTGATGTTGTGATGCAACATGGTTTTTCATGTGAATTTCCACCTTAACAAATTAGCATTTTAAGAAATATGTCATATCATGTTCATGTTCAAATGATACATTTTGGTCTCAAAACTTGGATATTAGGGGTGGCCTGTAGTCTAGTGGTTAGAGCTTGAGCCCCATGTACGGAGGCAGGAGCCTTCGAGAGCAGGCAGTCTGGGTTCAGGTCCGAACTGTGGCTCCTTTCCTGCATGGCCTTCCTGACTCTCTCTCCCTCTCTTCCCAGTTTCTGCATCTTTAAGCATGTATATTTCAGCATTCAGGACTCTGCATTGTGTAACAAATACAAAACAAAACATATTTGCTTTTTATTGCCAGTCTTTCAAAATAGTATTAATCCCAAATCACTGTGGTGAGGGATCTTTTTTTGTCTCACTCTAAGTTTGTATCTGTGTTTTTTCTCTGTAGATCGATGCCTTCCAGCACATGCAGCACTTTGTGCAGGGGATGCAGCAACAAGCCCAGCATGCCATCGCAGCTGAGGACCAGCAGCACAAGCTGGAGCTCCACAAACTAATGGCCAGGTCTGTATGCAGATGAGTATGGAGACAGCTGGATTTTATTGAAGCTTTACATGTTAGGTCCTTTTTCTTTTGTACAAACAGCCATCTTTCTATGGTATGAATTTTTTATCCAGTAAAAGTATAGAAAGCAAACGTGCATATGATTCAAACACTGAGTTATTTAAAGAAAACTGCCAGACATATAGCCAGTGTGCCATTATACTTTAGGTTGTCGTGTGATACTACCCGTGGTGTCCACAAGCTGACTCCAGCACAATGGAGGAAAAACAAAGCAGCATGCTAAAATTAGGAAAAAGTAACCTCATGTACTTTCTTGCCTCATGTTGTGAACACACAAGGTCGTGTACAGTGTGTTCTGCTTCTTTTCCATGAGCATGACCAAAGTCTGGCGCAGCACCTTTTTCCTTGTCCCTTGGCGCCCTTTTTTTCCCTTTTTTATGCTGGCGAGATTCTTTGATGTCTCACCTCAAACGTCTCACCAAAATGTCCCGTTGCGACAGTGTTTCCTGAACACCTCCTTATCTTAAACCTGACACAGTGAAGCGTTTTTTCCCCACTGGGTGCTGTGCTCTTCAGCTGACAGCCCTGGCACAACTCCACACCTTTCCACTATCATCACTGTAACTGACAGTAGGGAAAGATGCAGTATGCAGTCTGTTTCAAGAGGCTGTCAACGACACGCCCACATTTTGAAAACCTTGACATTTCAATAACTGTCATGTGTTCTTTAGACAATAATTAAGGCGATTAGAAAATGGAAAGTTTCCTCATAATTGTTTGGAATAACTTCAAAGTCTTAAAGAAGTAGTTTGCATCATCTTGTTGTGGAATGGAAATATTTGCGCTGGGCATCTAAAGTACCTTTTTTTTAATTTGTAAGCTGCCTACACGTGTAGGTGAGAAAAAGATCACATTTAAGAGAATGTGTCTGTAATACATCGTGTTGGTCAAACAACTCAAAACAAGCAGGATGTGTGACCTGGGAGCAGACAGGTATAATCACTGTACAGTAAATCATACAGTAGTCTCATCTGGCCTTGTGCACAAACACACACCAGTCATGTGCACCCTCCCATTTCATAAATCAAACATCAAAACACACAAGCGTGACAACAGGCAGAAGGGACTTTTTTTTTCATCTTTGCATCTTCCCAGAAGTGACTGTGGCTGCCTGAAGGAATGCATGTCAGAAAAAACACCTGTAAAATGTGAGTCAGGACGGGTTCTCTCCAGACATGCTGACACACTTTCTTGAATACAGGTCGGCTGTGTGGTATGAAGCACACCTGGACTGCTCAGTCAGGCGCTCACGTACACACACACGTACACACACACACACACACACAATCATATAGATGCCTCCACTCTCTCCCAAAAGAATCCAGAGAAACTTGACTGCTACTCAAAGCGAGCTCTATAACTGGCGTCTCCTGTGGAAATAAACATGTTGTTCTAAAGTCCCTGAACACCTCATCCTCCTGCTGCTTCTTCCCGTACAGTCCAACCAACAGTTAACAGAAACTCTTTGGCATAGCTGAACTCAAACTGTACGCACGCATGGAAAAGCTCTCAGAACACATGACGTAACCCCGATAGAAAAAAACAATTTATTCAGACTGCTGATGCATCGGTTGACAATACGCCCTTTGCCAGTCACTCAGTTGTATTTGAATGATATTTTTTGGCCCTGCAAAACACGACTAGTTTTATGTTTGCCTGAAGCTATGTGTGTTTGTGGGGGAGATGGATGCAGCAAAATCTTCCTCAGGGATGTCACAGAGCTCACTGTCAGCTTAAAACCTGTTGATTTAATGTCCAAATCTTTCATCAGATAAATGCCTCAGGCAGTGATACTTTTGATGAACGCCCATATTATTTTCAAGTCTTGTATGATTTTCTCACTCCCTATAAAACGACCACCCCTGGGTGCACTGAGTGCCTCTGCCAGCTCTTTATTAGCAGTGACAACATAAGCCTGGTTTTAAACTTGCGATGAGGTGCTTCTGTCCCCTTCTTGCGTGTGTTGTCATGTAGTCATTTCAATTCATTGAATTACTGCAGAGCTTCTATTACACCATTGTCCTCTGACATTACTATCTTTTATGGCCTCAAAAGTTTAAGATGAGCTCTCTGCTGCCTAAAAAAGTCAGTTAGTATTTCTTAAAGGGGGGTAAAGGTATTCTGGGGTACTTTAGAGGGTAGCTGATTGTTTTATGTTAATTTAAAAAGTATCAGCCATGCATTATTCCAAAAAATAATCCAGTGTTTCCCCTACAATTCATTTGGGCCCACCACCCAAATGCAAAAATGTGTGTGCACTCACAAACAGGGGCTGCCTGTCACAAGTTTGTGTGCATACTGTACACAAAGGATCATCATTACCTCCCCCCCACCACCACCGAGGACCAGAGACCAGGCCACCTTCCCTAAGTGATAAGCCTAGGGGAAACACTGTCATCATTCAATATTTTATATGTTAAGGAAATGTAAATATAAGATGAATAAACCACCTTCTATAAGTATTAATCCTTTTGTTTTTTGCATCTTTAACTGTCAACAGTTGCAACAATGACATCAAAGAAAAAGTTTCTTTACGGTGAGCTGGAAGACAGTTGTGTTTTAGAATGATTATTTTTTTAAATGAAGAAATTCACAAACAGCTAAAAAGACTGAAAAAAAGAAAAGGAAGGCAAAAGCCGACACTACAATACACTTTGAAACTTTGTGATTTTTAGGTGGGGAGAAATTAGACAACAGCTACATGGAGGTAGCACATCTCAATAGATGTTTCTTTGTCACAGGGTTGTATGAGACACTAAGTCCTTTTCAAATTGAGATTTTGCCACAGCGCCAACACAAGAGTCACAAGTAAACAATTAGAGTGAGCTTCTCATGCACACACACACACAGAGTCAGACACACTCACAGCACTGTTCAGTCCTTCAAGCTGTTACCTCTCTTTTACTTTCTGTGACTGTTAACAGTGGAAAACTTCACCCCACCATAACACCTTTTTGACATTTACATTGCTGGTGAGGTGCTTGATCAAGTAATGTAAAAGGGGCTACTGATGGTGCGGCTCTTTATTGTATTTCAAATAAAAGCCTCTTTTTTTTTTAATACAAAAAATATTTTGCCTGGTCTGGGGAACTCAACTGAAATTACTAACAATTACACTTTTCAAATAAAGTTGAATAAACACTGATTTAAAAATGAATTTTATAAATTGTCCCCTCTCCTTTTCTGCCCCTCTGTCTGCCATGCAGATGTTTCTTGAAGCTCGGAGAGTGGCAGCTCAGTCTGCAGGGTATTAATGAGAGCACCATCCCCAAAGTCCTGCAGTATTACAGCCATTCCACAGAGCATGACCGCAACTGGTACAAGGTCAGTCCCTCCCACTCAACTCTAACCTCTCACTTTTGACTTCTCCCTGGCCTTGTCAAACCCCAGCTGTGACCGCAGAATGTCCCCCTGACGTTGATATTTCACAGTGAAAGACTCTATAAAGACTCTGTTGTTTTGCCCTTTAGCCAAACATGTCGTAAAAAATTGTTTGATTTTCTTTTGGGGTTTTTCCCGCCTCTGTTCACGGCTTATTTATTTTACTCATTAGCCTGTTTTACTCGTAGCACCTCTTGTGAGGCTTCACAGTTAATAGTTGATAGCAGAGCTGAGAAGATATGCTGCAGCTTGAAAGTGTCACTTCACTCACAAGCCCTCTTCCCAGTCATCCTCAACTCCCCTAAGCTCCCAACCTTAAATAGACGGTTTTAAATACAGCTTACACCAAACTCTTGCATTTAGTTAAGACAAAAAATACAGCCAGCTGGTACCTTCTGTGACTGTTCCTAAGTAATGTGGGTAATAAGCACATAAAATACTTGGAAGTCATAGGCAGCTAGCACTTCTCAGAGATCCAGTTAAACCCGGTTTGTTCCATCTTTTCACAGGCGTGGCATGCCTGGGCAGTGATGAATTTTGAAGCAGTGTTGCACTACAAGCACCAGAACCAAGGACGTGATGAGAAGAAGAAGCTGCGGCATGCGAGCGGTGCCAGCGCAAACAGTGAAGCTAGCAATAGCGACAGCGAAGTGGACAGCACTGACCACAGTCCTGTGCCCTCACCAGGCCAGAAAAAGGTCAATGAGGTGAGAGTCACAGATTCTTACCTGTTATCAACATCAGTCATGCAGTGTTGTTCCAGCTCTCCCAGTCAAACTAAGTGTTAGTGAACATACCTACATGTATGTAAACATCGCCCTGTATTTAAGACTAACAATGAAAATGCTTTATTAAGTCGCATTAAAAAGCCCATTTCAGATTTTAAAGTATAAATACATAATTGGAAAGCCTTGCTTCAAGATATGAATGAATATTTGCAACTTGAACACTTCATAATAAAAAATGAATTAATAACCAACACATTTCTGGAGCAAGAAAAGCACTGCACGACAGAAATTATTTTTTTCCTTGCACTGTTTGAATCTTTGCAGTCCCGGGTAATGATCAAATTAGGTATCTTGAATCCTAAAGTCTACTGACTGTCAAAGCTTTTTCTTGTCATGCATGATGCACACTTCTGCTCTGATGTGTCCCTCCACAGGACCTCTCAAAGACGTTGCTCCTGTACACAGTTCCTGCTGTTCAAGGTTTCTTCCGCTCCATTTCCTTGTCCAGAGGAAATAACCTGCAGGATACACTCAGGTTAGTTACAGTTACATCGGACGAGTAGTCCAGGCAAACACATGCACCCATAAACATGAACACCCTCCATGGTTTGTGGGGATACGAGGACATCTAGTGGTCGATTGTGAATGTCATTATATGTAATAAAGAAAGAAAAGATTCTGATTTTATTTGATCTCCTTTGTTTTTTTTGTACCTTTCAGGGTTCTGACTCTGTGGTTTGACTATGGTCATTGGCCTGAAGTGAACGAAGCTCTGGTGGAGGGCATCAAGACCATTCAAATAGACACCTGGTTGCAGGTAATTCATTCACACATGTACACTCTAAAGTGGAGTTCGCCTGTAAATAAAGAAACTGGATGAATAAAATGAATTGAATTCGGTTAATTTCAAAAGTAAACTGAAGATAAAGAATCTTTATTTCATTATTTCTCTACCTGTCCAGGTGATCCCTCAGCTCATAGCTCGAATCGACACTCCTCGAGCTCTGGTCGGTCGTCTCATCCACCAGCTGCTCACAGACATTGGACGGTATCATCCCCAAGTAAGTCCACTCATGTTACTGCTAATGTTGTTCCACTATTCAAAGCACAATCAGGAACAATTTTCCTTTAGTATCTTAAAGCATTCAGTGATTGGTTATTCTTCTCCTTCAGGCTTTGATCTACCCGCTGACCGTGGCCTCCAAGTCCACCACCACAGCCCGACACAACGCTGCTAACAAGATCTTGAAGAACATGTGTGAACACTGCAACACTCTGGTTCAGCAGGCCATCATGGTACGGCACATTTGATCATTCATCAAAACTCATTAGAGACCATATTCAGCTGAAAAAATGAAGCTTTTGGTCCGTCATTTGTGATTGATTGATTCACAAGACAAACCTTCATGATGTTTTCTAACATGACCGGAATTATCGACTTAGCAGCAAGAGTTCCTCTTCCTTGTCTCCTTTCTTTTGTTTAATATTCAAGTGTGTTTGCTGGTCACATCAAACAAGAAAGTTGCAGCATAAGAATTGTGTGTTGTCTCTTCTCAGCAAATCTAAAGCTTTTTTTCTGTACTTCTTTACATTTGTTGTAAAGATCTCTGAAAAGAAAAATTACCATGACTGTTAAGAGCAGATATTTGTGTGAGGATCGCCCTGGTCTCCAGAGAGTGACATATCTTTTTTTTTTTTTTTTTTTACCCGAAACCTGATGTGTCATATCGTAAAGTTTAAGTGCCAATACACATTCTGACCTTACCATCTTTGTCTTCCACATCAAGGTGAGCGAGGAGCTTATCCGAGTGGCCATCTTGTGGCATGAGATGTGGCACGAGGGCCTTGAGGAGGCTTCACGTCTTTACTTTGGGGAGCGCAATGTCAAGGGCATGTTTGCGGTGCTTGAGCCTCTACACGCCATGATGGAGAGAGGACCACAGACCCTCAAAGAGACCTCTTTTAACCAGGTGGGTCTTCTCAGGCTGGAGTTTAGACTTGTTTTGTTATACATCTCAGATTGTAGCTTCTGATTGTCTTCTGTCCAGCAAAGCCAAAAGCCAGACCAGTTTCCCTCTGTTCAAGAATGTAGTTATTGCACAGGCTCATTTGTCTTTTTTCATCATACAGGCCTATGGCAGGGACTTGATGGAGGCTCAGGACTGGTGCAGGAAGTACATGCGCTCTGGTAATGTGAAAGACCTGACCCAGGCGTGGGACCTCTACTATCACGTGTTCAGACGCATCTCCAAACAGCTTCCACAGGTGAGTGAAACTGTTTTCTACCTGTGACAGTTTTCTGATACGCATTAAAACGTGTTTATTATGTTTATCAACTCATCTTATTGAAGCCAAACACAAGTAATGTGAATCAGACGAAAGCCTCCTGTAAGGGCGAGGCTGAGGCTCCTGGGAAAATGAAATCTGGCTTTAAACCAGTCCTGCATTCCTTTGTTCATACAAATCTTTTATGAGATGTGATGAGATATTTTATGTCTTTCATGTCCTGATTACGTCTTTGGTATGATGACAGCGTAATCTGTACACGCTGTCTCTTAGACATGTGAGATTGAATTTTAAAAAAGCAGCAGGTTTTCAGCAGCACTGTTTGGAACATAATAACAGAGAAACAAGGGTTTCCTTTCATTCATCCTTCTCTGTGTGGAAGTCATTGAACCACATGCCAAAAATAGTGTTGAAAGATGTTAAAGGGATTGCAGGATGTGATGAGATAAAGGGAAGATGGAAGCCAAAGAGGAAAGGCAGAACATATTGGGAAAGCATTGCTCCTTTAAATATCTTTCAAACAAGAAGTTTAATAGACATCACGTCAAATCCACAAAGGCCAGAAATCTTTTGGAACATGGATTCTACAAGTCGCAGCTGATTTTCCCCTGGGTGTCTGTTCTCTCATGATGACTTTTTTTAACTCATCTTTTTTTGTCACAGCTGTTAGATTGTTTTTGTTGCTTGTTGATGTACTATTATTATGTTTCTTTATTTTCTTCATTATTTGATAGGGACAGATACAATATACAAAGACAAGCTGAAAACAACAATCAAATGCCAGTATCATAATGTTTATAGCAAGTGCTAATTTGCAACACTTGTCCCTAGAAGGGCTTTTGTGTAAATAAAAGATAAATACGTTCCTCAACATCTCAAAAATCACACTTTAAATGCCAAAGCACAAACAGACACAGGTTTTCTTGAGAATTCAACTTATGAGCAAGCATGCATGTTTAGTATTTGGGCTGCTCCACATTTTTTCCATGGTTACATGAAACTAACAAAGACTGTATAGAAGCCACACAGCTCTCCAACTTATTCTTATTTATATATACCGGTATGTATTAAAAAGAGGCCTAAATACAGAGCTGGTTGGCTAGCTTTGCAGGTTGCAAAAAATCAGATCAAAACCTTTATAAAATCATTCAACAGCTCCAGCATGAGTCAGTCAGTGATTGTAAAGCGTACACAAGAACAGAAGCCCCTTTGTGAGCCACTAACTCGGCTCCAGTCTTCTGGCAGTCGTACGGCGAAATAATAGCGTCTAAAGACAGAAATGACACACATAATAACACACATGTCAACAGTTTCATTTTATATCCGTTCATTTTCATAATACAAACTTTAATATGTGTACCCTCTGGTCTAGAAACTACAAAGAAGTCTGTGAACGGCGACATTCACTGTCCAATAATTTATATTCTTGTTGTGATCTTACACATAGGGACGCTGAATGCCAGAAGCTTGATGAGCTAATTCTGTTCTGATAAATGTGCATTAGGTGTGTTCTGCAACATTAACAGTACCTACAGCAGGTCTGGTTGCTTTTTGAGTAAAGGCAGAACAAAAAAATAAAAAATAGTTCTGTCAGCGACTCTCCCTTCACATAGCAATACGGAGACGGCAATTTTATTTGTCACTCTGATATAGTCTTGCTCTCAGTGAGGCTCCCTGCTGGGACATTAATGTAAGCAGCATGAAATACTCTTCAGCATGATAACATGGGGAGGGGGGGTATTGCAAATATTCCCCCTCCGGGCATTAACATAGAAATAAACCCTTTCCAGGAAGCATCCAAACAGCGGCTCCACAGCAGGTTGTGTCTATGATGAAGTAACCAAACATTAGCAATGAGAATTTAACCGTAAAAGCATTTAAATAGACCGGCAGAGTCTGAATCGTTAACAGTTTATGAGTGATGGACGAATGCATAGAAGCATAGAATGCATATTGACAGACACATTGAAATTAAAATGCTCTATAGTTGTTTATTAAAGGTTGTGTATAAACAACTTTTAAGACCTTAACCTGGGCAGCAGCCAATGTCTGCAACACTCTGCATATTGACTGAGGAAGTGTTGGCAGGAGCTTTGCTGTTTTTTAAACACAATAGACAAAAAAAATAATATGTTTTTTTCCCCCCCTGTGCTCCACCTCATCAACTCTCCACACAGCTGACCTCCCTGGAGCTACAGTATGTGTCTCCGAAGCTGCTGATGTGTCGGGACCTGGAGCTGGCTGTACCAGGCACTTACGACCCCAACCAGCCTATCATCCGCATCCAGTCCATTGCCCCGTCCCTGCAGGTCATCACCTCCAAGCAGCGCCCACGCAAACTTACAATCATGGGTAAGATTAGCAGGAAATTGCACAGAACCTGAACATATAGTAAAAAAGATTAAAGAATGGCTGAAGTCAAAGTTGCATGCTTTCAGCCGACGTGAGCCGACAGGTTAGAGAAAATTCAATATTAATTAAAAATCTTCACCCGAACATCAAATGGCTACAAGGACGCTCTTTGTTACGTATTCATCATTCATGGCCACGTTCTGTGTTTGGGTAAAACAAAGCACAATTTATTTTATTTTATTGATTTTTAAATCTGCGAGAAACAGTTCCTACCGTTCAATTTTGAGGAATCCTCCAATAATGTTGATTGGCATTTATGTGAATACAAAAATAAATAAGGTTTGACATCTTTCCCCCTAGCTCTGCTTTTTTGATTTGAAGTACAACACAGAAGTGCTTCTTGAAAGGCACAGTGCTATAAAGTCACCTTGTCGCGCCGCCAAATTCCCACATTATCGATCACAAATGCTTTACTGTACTTTACTCTTTGCCCTCCTTGCAGTATATGACACCTTGTTCTGATGTCTCCCATCAGTGTTACAAAACATTCTCTGTAAAAGATGATGGCTTATAAATCACCTGACCTCTGGAGCAGGACTTCAGATTAAGACCTGTCCCCCACAACAGGCTGCTAAGATTTACTGTCAGCGCTGTGTCCCCACACTGACACACTATACATTCACTGGGATTGTCATTAGCAGCAGACCTGGGGATACAGAGAAGACTCTGGCCTCGCATGTTCCTGTGGAAGTATCAGTTAACGCCATTAAAGGCAGCATGACAGTTACAGCGTCGGTGAGTTCATTCAGACGAGGTCTTTAGAGAAAACGGAGGACGATAGAATAATGACATCATATGTTCTTGATTTCAGTTCAACACTTTTTTCCCCTTCCTGTCTTGTTGAATTCTTCACCCTGTGTCAGAGGAGTGAGAAGATGTCACAGTTAATTTAGTGCAACGATTCTTATTTTCCACGCCACGTGAGAGGATCATCCAAAATGCCTTGGCCACTGTCATCATATAGAACTGTATAGACATCACATTCAGTATGGTACTTGTTAAGTCCCTGCTTCGCTCTGATGCACAAATTAAAAGTGGGCTGTCTTACCACAACATCTTACATCTGTCATCTTGGAGTACCATTCCAAACTGAGGGCGACCACGAGGTTACCTACTGTAAGAGTGATGAGGTTCATATGAAATCATTTATAGCCTGCTAAAGCTCACTAGACGTTGCATCAGGCCAAGGTAATGGAGATGCAGCTGCAGAGCAGCATCCCCGGTGAGAACAGCCTGTACTGCCAAATCCAACTAGATAATTCTTCTTACATCATCTTACTTCACCCTTTTTTTTAGAGCTGTGTAAAAATGTTTTGTTTTTGGCGCCTTCTGCAGGTAGCAACGGCCACGAGTTCATGTTCCTGTTGAAGGGCCACGAGGACCTGCGGCAGGATGAGAGGGTCATGCAGCTGTTTGGTTTGGTCAACACACTGCTGGCCAACGACCCCGCATCCTTGCGTAAAAACCTCAGGTACACACACATTCACAATTACCTACAAGTGACTATAACACACACAAGGGTTGCTTATTTATTTATTTATTTATTATTTATTTATTATTATTAATTTTGTATAAATCCCTGAGGGAAATTCTGATTTACACTCAGTTATTGAGAGACATGCTTCTCACACACATACACAAACAGGCTCTGTGGACATGCATTAGTGGAGAGATGTCAGAGTGGGGCTGCTACACACTGCTATGCAGGGAGCGCACCAGAGCAGTTGGGGGTTCGGTGCCTTGCTCCTCGACAGTGCCCTGGCACCTTCTCCAGCAACCAAAACAACTTCTGTAATTTGATCCACCCCGGGACTTGAACCGACGACCCTCTGACTCCCAACCCAAGTCCCTACAGACTGAGCTACTGCCGCCAAAGTTTAAAATCCATGCGTAGTTACAATTTTAATGCAGCTCCTAAAAAAGGGACAAGCATTCATCATTAAGTTGAGAAGCAAGCTAGCAAAAGAGCAGTTGGTCAAGTAATGCAGAGTGAAGAAAAAGAAAGATATCGTTTTCTTTAGGTATTCATTGTGCCTTTCATCAATATGGAAATTAATGCAAATGGCCTTGTTAACTTTTTCTGTACCAGCAATCTGTCAGGTTAATAATAGAAAAGATATACATTCAATTGTGTGAGTTATGAAATATTGTTTTTTTGTCCACTAGTAGTAAATTGAAGTTATAACGACCCTTATGTGCACACAAACGTAGCCCATAATATAAAGTATCTGCAACGTGTCTTGTGCACACAAAGTTAAGAAACACATACTCTAAATACTCTGACAACGAATTGTTTCCTGTGTTTGTCCCCGTCTTGGCTGTGTGTTGCATTAAACAGCATCCAGCGCTATGCAGTGATTCCCCTGTCCACCAACTCTGGCCTGATTGGCTGGGTGCCCCACTGTGACACCCTGCACGCCCTCATCAGAGACTACAGAGAGAAGAAGAAGATTTTACTCAACATCGAACATCGCATTATGCTCAGGGTGAGTAACAACAGAAACTGCTTCTTGTTATTTGTGAACCGAACAGAGCAAAGCAGCTAAGTGAGCCGCACTAAAATGTTAAAATGACATTTTCTAGATGGATTTGAAATGAACTATGATATCTTTTTGTTATAATATATCACGTTATTTATATTGATTTGAACTTATGTGTAAATGAGCCTGTGTGGTTGCATGTTAGTGTAATAAACAAGGAGACCCCCTTTCATGAAATGTTTGTAAATCTGTACTTTTAATATGAAACGTCTTTATATGAAACTAAACAGGTGGAGAAAGCATCTGCTTTCAGTGATTATAATGATGGATCCTAATCGCTCCAATGGAAACACACTCACATATTCTTAATAGTCACAAATGAACCACACATCTGAGCCTCCAAATGTCCTTTTAATCAAAAGAGAAAACACATGACCATAATAGTCCTCACTGAAATGTCACTGCAGAGAAAGAGCCATCCATGGAGACACAGAAAGGTTAGGGACCTCTAATCTGCTGTGCACCACGTTTGGTTCAATTAAAAACCCTACCTGGAAAAAAAAAATACATCACATCCATCCAGAGAAACATCATGGCTACAGGAGATGACAGGGCACAAGTTCAAGTCTCATTGGTGCACAATAGGAAGGTGACATCATGTCAAACCATGATTCACAACTCAAGGGAGGAAAAAAAACACAGCTAACCTTGTCAGACTGAGAGGAGACGAGAATAAAATGTCACTCACATCTTTTCTGTCAACTGTCCTCCAATCACAGAGGGAATGAATGTGAATCAGTCATTCAATGGAAAAAAAAAACAGGTCTTTGTTTCAAAACAACAGGGGACAATTTATTTAAAAGCCTGATGAATAACAAGTGTAATGTTTAACAGCTGACAGAAAACATGATCTGGGATTTAGCAGGTTCTGATGTCACTCAGACAAGCCTTTATGCAAACTGCAATGCAGCATATTTTCTACTGCAGACAGGTTTTGAAGGAATTTGTTGACAATTATTTGAATTTTTCGAATAGTTTTTAAATTATTAATGATGTGTTAGATTCAATTTAAGACCGGTAAAAGGTGCAGATTAATCCGTTGAAGGAAGAAGAGGAGACTGAGGTTGAGACACTGATCCTTTGTTGTGTTTCACAGTGTTTGTTTGTTTTTTTCAATCCCAAACTGAAGTGTTCATTAAAGTCACACTATTACTCGGGTTATTTGCAGTTCTACACCCCTGCAGGCGAAACACGGTCACTGACACTGAAACCCAAACAGTTATTAAAGCATTTACTCTCAAAATAATGAATAGCCTTACTGTAATGTCTTTACACCCACTTTAATTCTCCGTGGCCTGAAAAAGGCTGAGACTTTAATTACAGCCCTCTAGTTGTGATTATAATTACATGTGGAGCATTTCTGGGCCAATTTATCTCTATTTGAATTCTTTCTTTTTCTGTGGTAGGTGTCAACAGAGACTGAAAACATGGAGCATAGAGAGTCCAAGCGGACACAATAAATGCTGATGAATCAATTTTAAGCCACTTCATGGAAATTGTCTTCACCTTAACAACAAAACTAGTGACTAAAATATCAGAATGCTGCTTTTCTCCCTTGTGTCCTTAGAATATTTTCTATATGCTGCAAAACCATTTTTTCTCCCAACTTTTTAAAAGCATAAGCTTCAACTTGCACTTGTCAGACATTGAAAAATAACCTTGAGTTTATAAGTTGTATAAACTTTCAGCACTATATTTTTGTTTCCTTTTGTGATGGCTTTTGTGTATTTCAGATGGCTCCGGACTATGACCACCTGACACTGATGGAGAAGGTGGAGGTGTTCGAGCACGCCGTCAACAACACGGCCGGAGATGACCTGGCCAAGCTCTTATGGCTCAAGAGCCCCAGCTCCGAGGTGAGACGCTTGACTTGTCAATCTGACAGCACACGGGGGGATGATGGAGAGTACTTCATCCTCTCAGCATCCAGCATCATGTTTCAGTGGCTCTGGGGGTAAAAAGTTAAAAGTGGTCAGCTGTAGAAAAGATAACATACGGATCTATGGACTTACATTTTCCATGAGGCTGGAGCGGCAGACATTTTGAGAAGGGTTTCATTCACTGCACAGGAAAAGTGTTTTAGTGCGTCAAGTCTTTCCTTTTTCTAATTATCGAGTTAATACAGCAGGAGAGAAATGAGCTGTTGTTTTCCCCGAAGAATCTGCTTTCTGGGTTGTGCGTCCTACTTTCAAATCACTGGCTTTGCAGGACTGCACAAAGAGACCTTCAAATTGAATCCATTTTCGCCTGAGATTTCTGTACCATTTCCATCTCTTTATCGGCTAACGATGCTAATGCTGTGAACCAGAAGAGCTCTCGTAATGCAGATATTATACCCCATTCAGGTGTGGTTCGACAGGAGGACAAATTACACCCGCTCCCTTGCTGTGATGTCCATGGTGGGATACATATTGGGACTGGGTGACAGGTGAGTTTCACAGCCAAAAATAATGCTTTTTTTTTCAAGTAGACTGTTTTAACTAAACCAGATTTGTAGTTATGATACAACACAAACATAGAGGTTATGTTTTTAATTCTTCAGGCATCCTTCCAACTTGATGTTGGACCGATTGAGCGGCAAGATCCTCCACATTGACTTTGGAGACTGCTTTGAGGTGAGATGAGATTTTATATTTCAATACACATATTATTATATATTATACTGTATTTGAACTTGACCCTCATTTAAACCTTCAACAGGTTGCTATGACCAGAGAGAAGTTCCCTGAAAAAATCCCATTCAGGCTGACGAGGATGCTGACTAATGCCATGGAGGTATGCTACTCTGTGGTATCTTAGGCTGAAGTGTATATATTATAATATATGGTCGGTTTAAAAGCAGCCGCAGGGGGAGATTGGTTCAGCTTTGAAAGTCGTACACTTTGTTGCAGAAAGTTTCAACTTTTCCAAGAGTTATTCTATTGCTACTTGTACTCCTTACATAACTTCTCTTCTGGTTAACCAGATTCCTGTCAAGGTTTCCTCTCTGAGTCTTCTGTGGGGATTTTTAAACTACAGTAACAATGAATGTTTTCCAAGTGTTCTCTGTTTTGTCAGAAGTTATGACTCCCTCTGGAGCAAAGTACAAAGCAAATTAGAGAAAGAAAAATACATCAGAGGAGGTTAAAGTTGTACCCAACTGGAAAGTTTGAAATATGGTTAAGAAGCTTTTTAAAAGCACAACCTGATGATCTAATAAAGCCTCAAACAGCTGATCCTGCTCGTTATAATACCAAAATACCAAATACACAGACCTCTCTTTAATGTACAAACAACAGTATGTTTAATGCTCTGATTGTGCCCCAGGTGACCGGATTGGATGGAAACTACCGGATCACGTGCCACACAGTGATGGAGGTGCTGAGGGAGCACAGGGACAGCGTCATGGCTGTGCTGGAGGCCTTCGTCTACGATCCGCTGCTCAACTGGAGGCTCATGGACAGTAAGAGTCGAATCATTCCTGTTTATGTTCCAACACATTCAGCGTGCTCTTCTAAAGGTTTCAGAAGAGAAAAACAGAAACATGTTGTCGAAACCAAATAACCAAACAGCCCAATGTAACAATGGCAATTCCCACGAGCGTACATTTCACTTTGCACCTATTTTTCTCATCTAAACAGTTGACTGCGTCCTATAAACCAGTGCCACCAATATACGCGTTTAAAATGCTGAGACGTGCTGTTATGAATGCAAGTGCAGACGCCACCCTCACCCACTGAAAATCCAGGCCCAAATGAATTGTGTATTTCAAGCAGCAGCTTCACTTTGCAAAATGTGCTGGGAAACATACTGTAGCATCTCAGACCAGGCTGGTGGTGCCACTTTTTAACAGCTTTTCTTCCTCATGAGGTCATAATCATGCATCTAAAGAAAACAGTGGCATACGGTAAAGTAAATAAACATTACTGATGTGAGTGCTGGTTTGATGGAAAAGTCTCCTCAACTAAAGACATAGACATAGAAGTGACGACCTGTGGAGGGCAGCGTGACTCCAGGAAAGTTTGTGGGAGGGTGTGGGTCTTTACTTTGAAGCTCTCAACATTGCTGTAGGCTGAGAGCTCGGGTAGCTAGCAGGATTGCAAACCCCACATGGACATAACAAGCGGCACTAGAAAGAGATACACTGCTGCACAGAAACTGCATGTTGTGGACTTTGCTGAGCACAAAGTCGATGTCAGGGACGCAATTTAAAAGTTTATCTTTGTGAATTTCAGCAAAACGTTTTCCACTTTTTTTGAGTTGGTTGTTAATGTTAGGCATTAAATCAAATCGGATTGGGTCAAAAGAGAAAAAAAAATGTTGCCCTGGAAGTAAAATGGAAATCTATTTGACTCATGTTCGGAAGTGAAATTGACCAAACGCTTACAGAGGTAGTGTAGACATGGAAAGGTTGTTTGTCGTCGCATTAATATGCCTGACATGCCTTAGACTGTCAGGGCTGCCTACAACAAGACTTTTTAATTCACAATAGAAGAAATAATTACATTCATTATGAATGAGGGTCGTCATTTGAACATTACTTTTATTTGAAGAAATAATTATCCAGGGATTTTCTGAGGTGTTTTTCAAAAACAATATTTACTCACCATGTTTTCATACTAACTTAAAGAGACTGCAGGCTGCATCAGTTTAAATCTTTAAAGGAGCTTACTTATTGTAAAGAGCTGTGCATTTTCTTCTTATACGTATGTATGTAGGTAACATTTTAAACATTAGACACAGTCTGCTTTTTTTATGTAAAACCTGTGTTTTTCATAAATATCAGAGCTTTAGCAACATTTGAAGGGGAAAAGAACTTCTGCATTTGAAAAGGTCAGAACGATTCTGCTGCTTCCTGTGTGACACACAAATAGGTTACAGAGTGCTAGTAGTGCTAGTATTAGGTTAGAGTAGTAATTGTCATGTCAAAAAGAAGTTGTTCTTACACACCTCCCCTGTTTGACCCCCAGCGAACACCAAAGGCAACAAGCGTTCCCGCACCAGGACAGACTCGTACACTGCTGGGCAGTCAGTGGGTGAGTACTAAGTACAAACTGTGGCCATAAAAGCTTCCTGTTGTCTATTCAATAATGTAGAAAAAAAAATGTGTGTGAACCTGTTATTGTGTCGTGTCCTTGCAGAAGCACTCGAGGGAATAGACCTTGGAGAGACCACACACAAGAAACCTGGGACCACCGTGCCTGAATCCATTCACTCGTTCAGTGAGTTTCCATCTCGTTTTGTCATTCCACAGATTACTTATTGTTGTAGACCCCTTTCGTTTTTCTCTGCTTGTTAACAATACCAAGCTCTCTAGCTGTCATAAATGATTGGTGCAACTGCTGTGCGGTTTCAAGGCAGCACTTTGATTTTCTAGAGTTGAACAGAGGGAGAGGGAGGGAGGGAGGGAGGGGGGGAGAGAGAGAGAGAGAGAGAGAGGGAGGGAGGGAGGGAGAGAGAGAGAGAGGGAGGGAGAGAGGGGGAGAGAGAGAGAGAGAGAGGGGGGGGGGAGGGAGAGGGAGAGAGAGAGAGAGAGAGAGAGAGAGAGAGAATCTGCCTTTTCTTAAGCTGATGATAGACTGTTGTGTTTTGTTTTTTTAAGTTGGAGACGGCTTGGTACAACCTGAGGCGCTCAACAAGAAAGCCATTCAGATTATCAACAGAGTGAGAGACAAACTTACAGGTAAGTAAGAAGTGCACAAGAAGCAACCTAGATTTACAAAAAAGGTCAAAACTCTAAAATAAGCAGGCAGTTTTTGTGACGCTATTTTTTTCACCACAAGTTCCTCCTGATATCATTTCAGATATAATGTATGCATTTGTTAATACATAACCTTGAATGAAAGGTTTTAATTGGCATATAACTTATCCACTCGTAAACTACAGTGTAGATTAAAGTGAAATTATTTGTCACTTCACAATCAGGCTAAAGCACACAGGATTACTTGGCCTAGTGGGAGTGCGCCCTTAATGAATGTTGTCAGAAACAGTTTGAAGTAGACTTTTGATTTGTAGAAGGAGAAATTCTGGTGATTTTCATCTCATGCTACACTGAATTTTCCTGTGAAGGATTAAGCGTTCTGACGGGAGTTTGTTTCCTGCAGGTCGAGACTTTTCTCACGACGAGACGCTGGATGTGCCAACGCAAGTGGAGCTCCTCATCAAGCAGGCCACATCACATGAAAACCTGTGCCAGTGCTACATCGGATGGTGAGAGCCGCAGCTTGGTCGTCTCTCTTTTGCTTCACTTGATTTTTTGCAGTTCAAATGTTTTAAAGCGCCTCACAGAGTTAAAACAGAACATGAAGAGGGACGTGACATTGAGCAGAATCAAAACATTTAAATAAAATAAACATTAGCATAAATAGTTGTTGAACTAAAACAAGATGAAGTGAAAATAAAAAGTTATTTTATACAGAATGTAGAAATAATTTATATCAGCTATCTAGGCCAGCAGAAGCATATTTTCTTATATAAACATACTGGTTTATTATCTTGGAGTGCACCCTGTCCTTTAGAGCGGTGCACTTTTGCACCGCCGTTCTCAAAGGATCATGTCCACAGTGGTCTGACTCCGACTGCACAAGAAAAAAAAAAAAAACACTCTGCAGGATTACAAGACTACAAATATTTAGCTCCTCGTCTTCCAGAAACCTGTGCAAGTGAACTAGCTTTACGTCTGTGTGTAAATTACGTTGCATCGTCTGTATTGCACAAATTCATCTGCAACATGGGTTTGTGCAACTTGGACAGTGTGCAGGAGTTTGCTTATAATTATTCGTTAATTATAAATAAGAAATAACCAAATATTGGATGCCTAGGAGTTCGATATTTTTTTGTTGGCGCTGCAGCGAAACAGATGTCGATGTTGTTATCGTATTAAAGTTAAAAATTCTGTTGTCTTGATGACCCTAGTGATCACCTCTACTGTGATACTTTAAAGCCTGCCTTTAACAAGACATTTCAATCCACAACAGTAGATTAGCACATTACATGTATTATCAGCAAGGGTCATTATTTTCAGCTTTTTATCAGAAATAATTTTGAATTCAGGAAGAACAAACACAAAAAAGTGTTTTCCTTTTTTGTTTACCGGTAGTAAGAAAAATGTTGAACTAAGGAAAACAGGACCGTCGACTGTTATTGTGATTCTCTGTGTACGTTTAATGTCCTGCTCTCTTCACTAAAACGACTTATGGCGCAGTGTGTCTTCTGCATGAAGTCATGTTAATACAGCGTCACTCTCAGTCGGTCTGTTTAGTTCACCTCCAGTCAAGATGGCAGGTTAATTCTGTGAAATGATTGATGATTATGATCATGAATGTTGCTATTACACAGCCCTATCCACATACTGTAAGCAGAACATGCATTCCTTTTTCCATATCTAAAACGTGATCACCTGTCTACACCTGATTATCACAATACTTCAGCTGGAGTGAGTCTTGAATGAATCGTTTGTTCTTGTCTTCTAGGTGTCCATTTTGGTGAAGAGTCCTCGGCCAAGGTTACATATCACTGGTAATCACGGGAGAGCACTCGACTCAGACAGCTGTCCACTGAGAAAGGCTGTTATGCCACAAAGCAGAACCTTTGAGAGTGGAGTTTGTGTTGTAGAATGATCCTTTTTATCCCGTGAGAAAGTACCTCGAGAGCTCTTTTTAACCTGAAGATCATAAATTAACTCAAACTGTTGCCATTTCTCCAAATAATGTTCTTTCTTTTAACATCATTTTTGCGCAAAGCTTTCTACAGTGGCCATATTCTTCTCATTAGTCGTGACATTTCTCACTTCACTCGCTGTTCGCTTGGAAGCCCATCAGTCTGACGCATCATTGTATATGAATGTGAACATTTTTAATAACATGGTCTACCTTTAACTAACTTAAAACGTTCTTTGCAGTTTACTCACGATGAGACAGAAGTCCAAATGTATTGGATGTGATGTTTGGGAATGTGTGTGCCATTAAACCCTGTATATATACCCCATGTGACCGCACTCTTTTCTTTCTACACAGCAGGATGTTTCATGTTTCTGTACCTGCTGGAGTCTCAAATAGAAAGAGGCAAAAAGAATGCAGTATGAATGGAAGTTGTATCTTTTTGGCATCAGGCAGATTTTCTATGAAAAGACAGGCCGGTTATTCCGTCCTTTGTTTTTCCTGAAGTGCCCACAGAGGGCACTGTGACTCCTAATAAGATCCTCCATCTTCTCAGGAAACACTAGGAGAGGATGCACTCATCAGCCGAGAGATGATCAAACCCAGACTGCATTCTTCCCCAAAATCAGACTACTTTTTTTTTTAAAACATTCTCCCACATCGGCATACGATTGCTCGTTCTAACGCCAGCTGCTCTATATTTATCCTCCTCTTTACAGCACAGGGAGATGCAGTCATTTACAGCGAATGCGTCCGCTGACAGAAAGAAAAGCGAATCAGATGAAGCAGATTGCAGAGGCAGCAGTAGAGACAAACTGTTAATTTGGTTTCCTGTGCTGTTATCTAGTCAATGTAAGGTAGCTCCTGTTTTACTCATTGCTATTCACCCTCCTATTCCTCCATTTATTTTTCCCCCTGCATTCTCCTCTGAAGGTTAATTACTTATAGATAGTTAAGGATTACGGATCAACAAAATGCAGCCCATTGATCTCTTCCCTGCCGTGCCCACCTCTGCAATGTCACACTCTTTACACACCGGGAAAGAGGCCTGGTGATTATCTGTTCATATTGATCCATTCCTCCTCTGTTTTCCCTCGCTTTTATTTCCCTTCTTCTCGCTGCCTTTACCTCTGCTCTGTCACTTTCTTTCCTCCTGTCGCCAAAAGCTCATTACTGAAAATGTGACTTTTCATAGTCCATGCGACCAATGCTGTTGTTCTATCTCACTCGTCTAATTTGTTTGTATTTTTTCTGCTTCTCAAGTCTGTTGAGAGGTTCAGCAAGTCAATAGCTCAAGTTAAATAGGTTGCATTGATTTGGAGAGGGATTTAGCTGTTTACCGACTGTGGAAATGGGCTCAGGCCTCAGAAAAAAATACTTTGGGTGTCTGCATGGAGTGAGTCAATGGTGACAAATGATCTCATTGGGAGACAATGCTCCTAAATGAGGGGAGGTGAAGGGCTTGGCTGCAGAGGCAGGGGATGCAGCAGGCCACGCTCCATCAGCCTTTAAGGTTGTCACATGTAGCAGTCCGTGCCCAGCACCTTGAGCCAAAACTTGAGGAATGACGGTGGGATACCGCAACACATTCACAACTATACACCCCCTCACCGCTGGGACCAGAGCCTGTTCCTGTTGCCTGTTCGTGTTTCCTCCTTCTTCGAGCTTGTATTCAACCACAAGAGCTCCCCTCTCGATGTTATTCCACTTCCTTGCACTCTCTTTAGCTTCCCTCGACCTCAAGAGATTTCATAAGTGCTCTCTCCAACTCTCACCATTTCTTGAGTAGTCACACAAACCAAAGCACGCTCCAAGGATGAAGAATATTCAAATTGCAAGTTTTAAGAATTCCATTTCCTTAAAGCACCATTATGCAAAAAGTGTTCATTTTTTGTTGGCGGGGGGTGGGGGATGTGGTCCACCTTTAATTTCCCAATTCAATTCTCTCGCTCTCTTCATGAGTTCAAGCCACCCTCAGATTAAACTCTTTTCTGGCATCTTGCAAAGTCACTGTCTCTTTATCTCTTCTGGGTCAACATCATCTCCGGTGGCTTCACCTGTTCAATGAAGTCCATGCTGAAAATACTGAGCTAAGAAAGGTACCAGGATGAATTTGCCTTCGGGGCTTTCTGCCAGAAAGCCCTGCTGTATATCCCAGGAGATTGTACTTCTCAGACAAAGTTACACTGTGTTAGAACAGGTGTTCAGGGTGGGGAGTGGGCATGAAAGAATGACTCCTACATGAGTGTTGCGAAGAGGTGGGGACAGAGAGTTAGGGGAATGTCATGCGGGAAAGGAACGCACACACCAACCACTAGGCATAATTACATAAAGTCATAGTATCTTATTTTTATGAACATTGTGTTCAATGTCAGGGTAATGTTTTTTTGAGATAATTTTGAGATGTTTGCAAAAGCAATGCTGAAATGTCCTACTTATTGGGAAATAATAAACTTAGTATCAGACAGATGAACGTGTTTGAAGTGTCTTTGCACTAGTTTTAATTTAGCTGTCGTTTAGATATTAAGACTTCTTTGTACTTGTTCTTTCAGGAACACCGTTTCCCATAAGACCTAGACCAAAAACAGCACAACAGAAAGAAGCGAGCCATGTGGTTTTGAGGAAAAGATAAAGCAGGAGCAGCTAACATTTTGGTGGAGTTTAAGAAAGATCTGGTGAGTGTTTCGAATTCAGGAAAATAGAAGAGTAAAGGACGAGAGTGCTAAAGAAGTGCAATACATGTTCAAGTTCATTGACCATTTACCAATGGTGACAAAAAAAAGTGAACAGGAAGTGTTTGAATTCTAGCTGTGACATGAGAATAGTGACTCTTGTATGTTATTAACATCGACAGATTACCTTTAGGAATCCATTTAAACTCTTATTAAAGATACCAGCTCATGAAACTCACAATGAAACATTAGGTTAAAGAAGTAAGGACATGTGTCAGCCTGGAGCCGCCACCATGACTTCTGCTGTTTGTTGGCAAATGATCCAAATTAACTTGTTCACTGATGGATATTTCTCAGATAACAATGTGTTAAAATCTGTGAAAACTAGTGGATGAAAAATTGTCTTGTGTTTTCAGGATGGCATAAAGAAACACATGACCGTAGTGTCATCATAAACACTATCTTTGCATCAGCTTGATGGCTGGTTAAATAATGATGTCATGAATTGTAAAGCTCTTCCCAAAATGTGTGATGAGGACTGAAGGAGTAGAGCTGGAGGAATAATGCTGGAGTTGTCACTTTCTGTGCGGCAAATGAAAAGGAGCTCATTACCTTTACAGGCCTGGTTAACGGTCACATCTTTAGAAAAAAAAAATAAAAAAAAATACTCAATTTCAAACTTGGAAAAACTGACTTCCAATTAAAAGATGTAAGCCTCCAAGCTAAAACATCATAGTTATCTTAACAAAGCTCCTTCAAAGCCACAGTAGTCATTTTGTGTTCACTGGCTGAGGACGAGTACTGAAAACAAGGCGAGGTTTTGAGGAAATTAAAAGAAACGGGATCAGGCAAGGCGACCACTAAATGAGGGACACAATTAATTTCCTCTGCAGGGATCCAAGGACGATGTTGGACGACGTGCTGGTCTTTGCTTCAGCTGGATGGCCGGTCTAATTAAGGTGCCGTGAGAATGTACAGCTCTTGTAAAAGTGTGACGCTCAGGTTTGGAGGAGAGGGAACTTTTGTGCCCTAAGTTCACTTAGACCAGATCGGTGTTCAGCTGAAGGAAACATACAGAGTGCTGGCTGGATACCCTCTCCCTCATGACTCCCCCCCCCAAGAAATCCTCTGAAAGAAAACCCTCTTCAGCCTCCCGATGGTTCTAAGAGAACTTTGTGTCTCACGCTACACAGCCTCCCTCCAGCTCTCTCCCTCTCTTTGGCAGGACTAGCAGCTGTGAGAGACAGAGGCAGTGGCGATATCGACGACTAAACATAGGAGTTCGATAGCGAGCTCTGGAGTCCTTTAAAGCCGGAACCCGCAGCCAGGACTCAGGCTGTCTCTGTGCACTGTGCTGTAAAGCTGGTATCGATGAACTTGACAGCAGTTTAGCCCGCCTGAGATGTGCTGCTCTCTAAGGACGCTTCACACACGTTCTCCCGCCAGCTATACCCTTGTTTACCCCGTGTGTTGATGTTCAGCAGAGCTGGCACATCAGAAATGTGTGTGGAAAGACTTTCTCTCTTAGTGATCATCTGTTTGACTTAAGACTGCAGACTAAGAAGCTTATTTGAATGACATGATGTGTGTTGTAATTACAGTATTTGCAATGCACTGTAGACACAAATAGACCTGCTCCAAGGTGGGAAAAGATGAAAATCGGGGGCCATTAAAAGCTTTGCACCAGGAACTTTACATGTGGAGGGGTCCAAATGGCATTGTGTAGTAGTCAATAGACTGAAAAATTACAGATTTAATTCCGAGTGACATCAGCTAATGGCGCACAGTATGCTCATGTTTGTGTTCTTCCAAATAACACAGAGGAACAAGAGGAGAAGGAGACACTACTGGTGAGTACATCTTCTCTTTAAATTCACTCCTAAATGTATGAAGAGTACTGAATCCTGTTAGTAGTGGCGACGCTGTCTCTACTATCTTGTTCCTATAATTAGAAAGACTTGACAAAAAAAAAGAATCAACCTTTTATCTAATCCTTTCTATTTTCCACTCTGTGAATTTTTTTTTTTTTTTATTGTAGCTAGAATAGAAACTGTTGTAATAATCAAAAGCCATAGTTTGTCATTTACGTAACAATCAGGTAGTTTTATAGACTCATTATTGGAGATATCTGTGAATAATCTGCAATGAAAATGCACTGCAGCTTTGTTCTGTGTGCCAGAGTTACTCCTCATGACCCACTAACCCCACTGTGAACCTTTTAATACAGACTCATTCTCTGGATAAAATAGCTGCTGGGATTTTTTCTTTTTCAAAAGATAGTCACTAGACATTTGTGTATTGTTGAGTTTTTACTTCTTACAGTTTTTGGTTATTAAACGATTTTATCAGAAAAATAAGACATTTTTCAGCTAACACACCTGCTAAACGCTGCATATAATAATGAGTTGAAGACAAATGCATCCTTGTTGACAGGCAGGACTCGAACACCTACAGATGTTCACCCCTGACCTTTAAGTCACCTTACAGGTAAGTCATGATTGCACTGGTATGAGGGGGATGTGCTGAACAGCTCTCAGTTCTCAGGAACCTGCCATGTTATAAAAATCAATCTGAGAAGTTTTAACTTGTATTTGAAAAATTAAGACAGAGCGTGTACGTACAAACCACGCCATGTTTCACAGATCTTGACCAAACTTTATACTTAGAGTCAAACCCAAACATGAGACATGTAAAATTGTTAAATTCAGATCAGTGCTGCTGCATTCCTGCTGACCCCTTTTTTCTGGATATCGCAGCACGTCATTCTGTATTGTTAATATGCAATCCAAAAGCAATCTTTTTAATGATGTATTTTCAATTCTGTTTGGACTCAAAAATAGGAAAACAATGTTTGAAACCTGCCGGAGGCTAGCAAGTTTCAGATTTTGGAAAAAGATAGAAATTGCTGAAAATATGTTCACATTGATCCGGAGAATCCAGGAAATTAAATTTTTCTAAGACTTGCAGTTAAAAAATGCCAATCAGAAAACTTAACCTTAAAGCCCCACAATCTGGCCAATCATTGATAGGTGGGTTTTTGTCCAAGAAGCAGGTAAGAATTTCTTTTGCCTATATGCGAGGTTTGGGAAGTGTTGTTTCTAGGACACAAGTTTTTAAATCGACCTGGAAGAAACCAACCCTACACACCAACTGTGTCCTTATTAGCATTTAAATGAAACAAACACAAAACACATCACCTCCCCAGTGATGCTCAAACACCCAGACACATGCCTATGGTTTAAAAACTGAATATTTGCAGGCAGTCTTCTTCCTCAGTGTTGAGTGTTGCTAATTTTCTTGGTGCATCACTGCCATGAACCGTGAATCAGCAGTCTGAAGTCAGAGAAACTTTACAGTTAGTTTTCACATGCTAGTGTTTTGTGCACATCCTCATTCTTGGCCTTCGTTTGTTTTTGCTATTTGACCTTCAGGTACGCTACTTCACTTCATGCTGATGACTTAACAACCATTGTTAGGATGTAGTTCAATATCACACATATCAATGCAAGCATTCAGAGGATCAGACAAATCGACAAGAAGACCTTGTAAAGAAAATAATTTTCCACCCACCATATTCACATCTTACCCTCTTCCACTCCTGGAAGTTAATTCACTTCATAAAAATATTATGGCTCTGCGGCTGTGTCAGGTTGCTTGTCTAAATGTAGAAAGTATAACAAACTGCAAACCACTAGAATTTCTGTATTGTCTACATTTATCATCCAAAAGGCAGACATGTCTTTCTCTTGTATTTGCAAATATAAACCATTAAAAATACAATATATCATATTTTAAACCATTGAACACACCCTTTGGAATTAAAAAAACATTTCTCATTTTCTCAAACATTAGCCACATTGAACACAGCAGTATGACATAAGAACAAAAGTTGGGCTTCCCAACCTGGAAACTGTTGCTGTGAATATAATATAGAAGATGTGGGGCAGCTGTGGCTCAGTTGGTAGAGTCGTCGCCCTTTAAGGTTGAGGGTTCAATCCCCAGCTGAGCAAAATGTCCAATGTGTCCTTGGGCAAGACACTTAACCCCACATTGCTCCCGCTGCTTCGGTGGTGGTGTATGAATGGATTAGTGTTGTACTCACTCTATGATGTACATCGCTTTGGATAAAAGCGTCTGCTAAGTGAATTGTAAGATAAAATCACTAGACTACCCTTGTCAAACATTTATTGTTAGCATTCGTCCAACTTCCTAGCTAACAATTCTGTCCAATCTATTATAAGAAAGTTGAAACCAAATCTTACAATCATCACATTTTTTATTTATTTTTTGCTTACATTTGCCTTTTTCATGCCTCCACATAAACAGGATAGCCGATAGAGTAGGAAATCAGGGAGAGAGAGAGAGAGAGAGTGGGGAAAGGAGCTGCAGGTGTGACCCAAACCCAGGCCACCTGCCCTGAAGACCACGGCCTCCATACAAGGGGCACGACCCAACCACCGGGCCATCAGCGACCCTGATCCCCACATTTTCTGAGGTATTGTGTTACACTTTCAAACTGTTATGGTAGATAATAAGTGGCAAAAATGCTAACATTGACTGTTGTCTTACTGTAGCTAATGGGTAATCAAGCTTGTTGTTATACATTTAAATATGACCCATCGTCTCCCCAGATTTACAACAAATGTTCAGTTGCTGATCAATCTGGAAGATGTGAATAGGTAACAATCTGTCAGTCTCTCAGCTAAAACTGGAAATCCAGCTGAAAACAGCACTATGGCATTGTTATTTTTTTTAAAGAGCATTTAACGTTAAACAGAGTTTAAGAGGGAAATTTGCTGCCGTGTGAATGTGGCGGTTAAAGGTTTCCTTTGGTTCCACTGATGATGGCACCTCTCTGTCGTCAAATATGTTCTCCAACCAGCATTTTCCACCAGTTGAACCCGAACCCCCCACCCCCACCCCCACCCAGTAATATTTGGCGGGTCAAGGGGAGGTAAAGGTTTTGAGCATGAGCTTTGACAGCTGATGTTAAATAGAGAGAGGGCAGGGCTGTTTGGCTGATAATATTATTCCAAACCTGATGCAGTTATCTGACCTTAACTTTGTATTTGCTTCACCTGAGCTGTTCAGCAGCTTGTGGTACAGAGCAGGAGGGGGGGTCGTCTGCGGTTGTGTGCGACAGCTCCCAGGTGTGACTTTATGGGCCCAATGTGCTCAGAGTGGTTGCATGCTCAGCACAATCCTTCCCTGGATGAATAAAGATTGTTAAAACGTTGTTTGTCTCACTGCTCACTGCAGATGCAGTTGCAGCGCCGGTCGCTGCGACTGACGCTATTCAGTTTGACATTTCTATTACATTTGGGCTTTATTGGATTGCAGAGAGAGATAGGAGACAGATGCCTTCACTGACACTTCTCGAACACATTTTCACACACCATCTGAAAAGTAAAACTCAGCAGATAAGCCTCGGATCTGATCAGAAAGCTCTGCGACGATAATTCAACCCTACAGTAAGCGCACATTTCCAGCTTAACTAATCATTGACTTTCACTATGATGGTCCTTAAACATGTGCCTGTGTGTGTGTGTGTTCTTCAGGCAGGTTCCTATCGTCTTATTTTCCTAATTTTCAGGCACAATGAACAGAATCATCAAAAACTACTGTGCTGTGCATGAGATTTGGTTCATTTTTAGTCCTAAGACCTTGGAAAATGCCTCACAAATTTTGAAACCATTAGATTTATAGTCTTAAAAGCTCCCCAAAAAATGTCTTTACTGCATATTTTTCCTTTTTTTTCTCAGTTGATTGCAAGTGTTGATGTGCAGAGATTATAGTCCATAATTGCTTCCTTTCTTCATCCTGCTAGAAGCATCTATTAGAGAAAATCTGTTAGACAGAAGTGGTTGCACCTGATCAGCAGGCAGTGGACTCTGGTACACTGCAGCGTTCCAGTGATGCTATTAATGGCCGTCATGTGTGCCAAGAAAGCACTGCCCACACCATTACACTCTGTCTACCAGCCTGAACCTTTGACACACAGCCACCAGCCTGCTACAACATAAATTGAGGTTTGTTGAGCTGGGAAAAAAACATTTTCCTTCATCAGGAATTCAGTTTATTAACAAGGGAAGTTTCACTTTCACTGGTGCACTCATGGAGGGAGGGGGCTCTGCTCTCCATTTAAACGACTGAACCAACAGAGAGTGACATGTTGAAATTAATGTGAGCTTGGTTTTGAAAAAGGTGGTTTTGGGAGCTTGCTGATGTAGGTACTTCTTGTAGGTCCTGCAGTGTCCTTTGACAGTGGACAGTGGTAAAGCTGGAGTTTTATACTAACTCACCTCAGAAGAGTGAAAATGAGGATTATAGAGACCCAGGTACCAGGCTCTAAATATGTATATTTATATGTGTCTATTGTGATTCGTTCCCGTTTGTTGCTTGCCTTTTAAGGAAATGCAGTTTTTTTTTAGCACTTCTGCATTTGCTTTTTTGTAGCCACTTAGGTGTCCGTTTGTTGGCTACATTAGTTTGTGGCAGAAAAGCTACAAAGAGGAGAGGAGCTGTAATCCTGAAGCCAATAGAGGCTAACCTCTGCTGTGTTAGAGCCTTCACTTGGAACATTTATTTTGTCACTATTTAAAACAATACGAGCTCAAGTGTTACATTTAAACCATTAAGCATGAATTTTGATTTCACTTGTCTGAATGGAATTGGGGATATTGTAACCGTGTCCTAACCTTCTGATCAAGCACTCTGCTCATCATGAAACAGCTTCCTCCTCTTCCTCCTTTTTTAAGGTAGCACGCCTCCAGCTGCCAAGTTCAGGAGAGGTGTGATGGGTTTATTATTTACAGACATCCCTCTGCATGCCAGCATCGCTCTGAGCTGTTAGTTCGGCCTTCCTGGTGCTTTGAACAAGTCTCTGGTCATCCCCTGACCCGTTTCACAGACGAGGTGTTTTCTCCCACAGAGCTGCCAGTGTGTGCATGCTTGTTTGTTTTCACCATTTTCTGAAGACGTGTGAATATCTCAGGGGGGGCCTCTCTGACAGGCACCAACTAAACCAGGCAGCATGCACGCACTGTGATCACATGTCTTGTCCATGTGTGGTCAGATAGAAGCTGTCTGCATGCTTCACTGTATGTATTAAATTGCAGCCGTGTGAATGGCTGTGTGGAGGCAGTTGAGATTAACATGAACAATCTGCATCTCGCTCAGATTATTAGTGGCCACTCTGCAGTAGGGGAGACTGGGGATGGTTGCAACACTTGTTGCATTTAAATACATTACTAAGACAGAAAGAATAATGGTTTTCAATTTTACAATCTTTTTTAAACATGTGTTATTGAATACATGCATTTATTCAATGCATTTCCAAAAGATCCTTCAGAAATATGTAATTGCAGAAACTGGTTGTGTCTTTTATCGTCCTGGTGGGTGTAAGATCTAACTGAGCATGTGCAGTGCAGTATGAGAGCCAACTGTCTAGCATGTTTCTGATTGGAGAGGTTAAACCTGTTGCAACCATACCTTGTGGTTCCCATCCTCAGTCTAAAGCAGTGGGTATATTAGTTGTATTAAAGCTCAGGTTGGATGCAGGCTACCTCAGATAAAGCCTTCAGGTCTGATTGTCGAATTGCCCCGAACCCTTCAGAGCCATGTACCCAATCATTCAGCCTAAGTAACTTGTTGACATGTGACTGTCCTCCAGCTGTCTGGGCGGGCCATCCTCTTGTCTCCCTGCTCAGATTTACTCACCGGGGGGGAATAGCTATTACATCTCCTGTTATTATTTGCCATAAAAATGCACTGAATGGCGACCAACTCTGAGATGCTATAAAAAGCAGCGGGGTGTGAGATGGCGTCTGCACGTCATCAATCAGACACAGTGGTGAAACATTGGACCTCTCCACCGGCTAGTGGAAATTGATTTTTCTGTAAGTCTCAACGATTAGGGTGTGAAAGGGGGAGTGAGGGGGGATGGGGATGGGAGGAGGAGTGGGATGAGATGGGATGGCGTTCAGTGAGAAAATGGAGGTAGAGCTAATGTTTGCAAGAGAAGTTCATAACTGTTGCACTACCCTTTTGCTCTTTTTTATAGACTCTTAAATCATGGTGGACTTGCTGCAGGGGGTTTCTGCAAGCTGTTGCAATCAGTGTTTGACAAAAGCAGGACTCTCTGCTCAGCTTGAAATGTGAACTAAAACATTCAGTACCAAAGGTTGAAGTCAATGAATAGACTGTTTGCAAAGCACACATTTATGTCCCTGAAAGAAAAGCAAAGGTGTAATGAACAACCTTAAAGGGGTCATATTAAGCTTTTTCTGGTTTTATATGCCCTTTAGTGTGTTTTCCAAGTGTCCTGTGCATGTTTAGGCACATCTATTTGCAAAAATTCAAAGTCCGCGGAAACACGGCTTCTCCTACCTCCTCCTGTTAGCTGTAGCATTAGCTGCATGTAACGATCGGTTCTAGCCCCCCTCGAAATTTTTTTGCCAGTGTGACGTCTTGTCAGTGTAATGTCACTGATCTAAGCCCATTGGCTCGTTGTGGCAAGCCCTGCAGCTCATGCTGCACGCCCATTAACTTCTGTAGAACGCCCACGATATGCCGTAGCCTGCGGTAGCACAGTAGTGCTAAGGTGCTAATGTTTTTGCTCGGCCCTCGGAGCCAAAGTGGCTGGATTCCCAATATGGTAAAAGTGGCGTGACATTTTCGAGAACCATGCTGAGCAACTGACCAATTACGGCAGAGCCGACAGGCCGACCAATCAGATCAGACTTGGCACACGTGGGGACTCTGAACGTGGGGGCACTTCAGAGCCTTAGAGAGAGAGTCAGAATCGAGCCGGTGCATGGAGCGGCAGTTCATGAAAACAGACACTTTTTTCAAACTTTAGCTATTGTGAACATACTTTAGTAGGTACAGAGATTAAATATACGAACCCCAAAAAGGGCATAATAAAGGGCTCCATTCCAGTATGCGGTCACATTTCCAGTGCTATGGTACTCTGCATGCTGGAGCACGAACATGACTTACTAGAACACCATGTTACAGCTGTTCTTTTACTGCCATGAGAAGTAGCTTCATTATGTTCCTTCTTAACAAGAAGTTAATGTGAAAAGAAAATGTCTCTTTGGTCGAGCAAAGGCACATCAAACCTGTTTAATAGGTTGAGGCAAAGAATCAACATCGTGCTGTGGTTAAAAGCTGCTGCATCAGCAATATGTGAATGTGTAGAACTGATGAAGACTTTACATAGCAGCCTCTGACATCAGTGTGTGAATTTTGTGAATCTGACATGCAAAATGCAATTTGAGTAGTAAGAAGGGTAGAAAAGCACTATACAAGTTCAAGTCCATTTATATCCACATATATACAACAGTGACCAATTTCTACACACAGGGGTTAGGAAGTTGGAAACCCATTCTTGGTTTTCCACCATGTCTATACTGACTCCCATGTGTACACAATCATAAACATAATGTATAGAAAGCTCTCTGTACTTTCACTCATAGAGGCATACATTTACAAAGCACACAAGTGGTTGGTTTGTGTCATCCGATCACTCTTCAAATGCTTCTAGTGGCGCTGAGGGGCTCTCGGAAAGAGGAACTTTCTTATTGTGTCGGGGGAATTCTTGAGGGCATTTTTAAACGCTTAAATAAAAATGGCAGAAAGTCAATATATAATCCACTGAATGCTTAGAGGTACCAATGGACCCCACCAATGGATTTTTGAATGAAATGTATCGTACAGCACTAGCCTCCTCTTTTAAAATCCTTTGTTAACCTCATCCGTTTCTTTTCTGTTTTCTATAAATGTAACTTGAATATCTTAGGGCAAAGAACTCTTGGCTGAACAGAAAAAACAGTTTGAATGTATCACTTAAGGCTCTGATAGCGGGGATATATAACTTTTTTCTTGACTTTAATGGGCCAAATGATGCACTTAGCTGTAACATTAGCATATTTTTGCCTCCCTCAGCCTTTTCCAGTCACATTTCACCAGAGGGCTTTGTAAACATTTTTGATCGTCCACCATTTTCCTCCAGAAGACATAAATCCTGGAGAAGAGAAATGAGGGGATATATAAAGGAAACTTAAAACCCTCTTTCGTGTAATTCAGCTGTCCAAGAATCCTCAGGCCTTGAGCGTTGTTGTCCGTGAGCCAAAATAGATCCGCACACACATCTATCCACGGGCACACAATGAGGAGAAGTGTAACTGTGTCCAGCCCATCCAGTTCCCTTGCCTAATCTTGAATTCATTCACCATGCATCATCCATACACATAACTGCTCTGTAAGCTATGATTCAGTGCACTATTCTTATCATAACCCAGGCGCGGTGATGTTCTGAGGCATGCTGGTGCAGTGACCCCCCTCGCCTGTGTCTCCAATAAGCATAACCATATCTGACAGGGCCAGAGCTATTGAAGGAGGGGAGATTCTCGCCTCTGTTAGATAGCTTTCCAGCCTTCTGTTCTCTTGGCGTATTTCCAATGGCGCTTTGCGGCCTAAACCTCCTCCCCTTTCTTCTTCTCCTTCTTGAAATATAACACATTTACTTTTGCATATTGTGTGCTCAAGGGTTCTCTTTTACCCCGCTTCTCACTTGCATGCCGGGGCATTTAGCATCAACAGGCAGATGAGTAAACAATAACTCCTCCAGGAACTCCACACAAGAAGGGGCTGAGGCCGGCAGAGATGAGAGGAGATATGGAGTCATACCGTGAACCAAATGGATGTGTGTTATAGGATATAAGCCCACTAATTATTCTCGGCATTCCTGTGTGAATACATAGGAATGCTGGGAGGGCTGGCTTCAGGAGCCACACATATACACACAAACACACACACACTTGAATGAATTTCATTTACTTGCCACACACTGCCTTTTTTTTTTGAGTCGATCTTGTGTCTACAGAAATAATGTGCATGCGCCCATTATCTCAAGAAGGGGCCGCCGGAGCGTGAGGGGCATCTTTCGCCTGACTGACTTTCATTTACAAAGTGGCGATGTTACTTTTGTGTGGGGAAATGAGATAGCACTGCAGCAGACAGTGGGCTACATTATTCCGAGCCCGGGTGCACATCCTGCTCTCTTTCTTTCTTTTTTTCCCCGCCTTTATCAGCTGCGTTTTCTTACATTGTTCATCAGCCCCCGAGACACAAAAAAGCCTCGTCTCCTAGGATCAATTAGTCACTTCCAGGGAGTTGTCGAGCGGAGAGAGGGAGTTGAAAAGACAAAAGCCACGGCCATGTTGGCGTCGCGGCGAGGTGATAAAGTGACACGGTCTTCCTTCTAGGCCATTAACGTGACAAGCCGTTCTTGTCCAGGGGAAGGTGGACCTGACAGCAGAGTGGTGCCCCGCCAGGACATGAAGAGAGCAGCTTTATTTGACACAATATTCTCCCCTTTGCATCTTTACTTCCTACTATCTCTCCAGCAGTTTTCATTCAGTCGGTCTGCTCTCTCTCTTTTTTTTAACACTGCAACTCTGTCCTCTCCCCGGAGCTTTTTTTCCTCCTTCCTCAATCTCTCCCTCCATCCCCCTCACTTTCTTAAAAGCCGTCTCTTTCTAAAGCTCCAAAGTCCTCCCCTCAACCTTCCAAATTTCCCTTCTTTCATCTATGACTCTGCCTCAGCCTCATTTCCCTCCCTCTAGTCTTTTCCTTTTTTTTTTTTTTTTTTTTTTACATCTCTCTATCATCGAGTATCACCCATCTCATGTCTTTGTATCGTGTCCACCTTTTTCCCTCCAGCTCTAACTCATCTGCTCACTCTCTTCTCAAGGAAATGGAAGGTGACACAGGAAATGCAAGGGAAGGAAAAAAGAAAACAGTGAGCTGGCACAGGGAGTCACAGCAGGACGCAGGCCCAACAAAACACAGGAGGGTAAACAGGAACTATTTTTAGGATGCTGTCGACTGTCCTTATGTAGAAAGAAGCAGTGTGGTTTCTGTGTGTGACTGTAAAATCAAAATATCAGAGGAGCAGAAACATTATGGCGGGGGTGTTAATGAGACATGGGGCGGGTTGGATGAAGGTGTGCTCTGCTGGAGGCCAATTATCCATCATGTATACTTGTATATCAGGTGGTACGACCTGTTCTGAAGCTCCACTGAAGGTGGAGTCATGTGTCCCCTGGTTGCATTTATGTGCACACCTAAGAGTTTGTTGAGGACAGTTTTATATTTGTCAGGTTTTTGAGGGTATGTTGGATGTGTCTATTAAGAAGTAATGTTACATTTAAAGGCAGAATGTGAAACATTTTACACATAAATACAGCAGAAATCAATTATATCTTCTGTAAATATCTCTCTAAGTCATGATTGTGTATAATGATTGAGAAGCATGGCTGGCTGTGCAGGCTCCTCCCCTTATGTATGAAAGCTCTTTTAGTCAAGGACTAGAGAAAATTAGAATTACATACTCACTTCTTATTTGGATGCCACTTAAGTGTTTTTAGATTATGGTTATTCTGTGTCAATTTATATGCAATGTGAGGCTACCAGCTAATTAAAGAGCGCTAACATTAGCCTGCTAACACAACAATGCAGGACACAAGAAATTGAAGCTCAGGCCAAGGACAATTTTGTCGGCCACTTGCGCTAAACTCCTTCATGTGTACACGAGGGGAGGGGGGTTGAAGGTGTGTTGCTGGAGGAGAGTAGAGGCTTCAGTATGGCCGAACAGCAGTTTGTTTTGGTTTCATGTTTGGGCTCAAGAGCGACATCTCCTGGAACAGAAAGTTGCACATTCTTCCTTTTAGAAACCATAATGTAAAGAAAATGTATATAATGACTACTGGAAATCAATTTCACCCTGGAGAGGGAGTGAAAACAAACTGCGACATCCATGAAACATACCTAAAAGATGATTGATTTATCTGCACACAGTAACACCAAGGACCTTGAAGAGGAATTCAGTTTCCTATACTCTGCTTGAAGATCACCTGTGTTGTTCTGAGATGACAGAAGAAACTGAGAAGACGTACCAACTAGATGAGCGTGCAGCGTGTGCAGATCCTAACTACTGTTGTTGACACTTTGGAGGTGAGTTTGTCATCTCCCTGCAAGCCTCCGTGACTTAAGGTTACCCATAACACCCTTCTTTGCATATGTGTGCTTGTAACTACACCGATGCATAATTCCAGCTTTAACGGGACAGCTAAGGCCTCCGGTCACTAACTGAATTCATTGAAATGAGGGACCACACCAGAAGAGGTTCGAGCGTGTTTACAACATTTACTGCAAATGACTGATGATTTTACATTTGGTGTTGGGCTTGTTAAGTTGGGAATTATAATAAATTACTCATTTCGTGCTTGTCACATCTCTTTCAGGTACCCCTCACTGAGTGCACACAGCAGCACTGCAGTCACGCTCTCACAGGGAAGTGTCAGGGTTCATGGACCCCCCCAGTGCTGAACAGAACAAGGTACAACTCAAATATCAGCTTAATAGTTGCTAGCCTCCTCCCTTCACCTCCAGCACCAGATTGGTGATTTCAAAATATCATGGACACTGTTACTAAAAACTGTCATGTTACACTATACAGCATTACATTGTTGTCCAACAATGCTTAAAGCACAATCTACCGTTTAAGAAATGCTACGGATTGACAATAGAAGTACTCTGTGTGTTAAGTGTCACTGACTTCCATTCATTTATTGCATCTCCAGTAGATAAAACTCAGGCTTCATCCTGGGCTCTGTCCCTGCTGTTGTTTCTTCACTGTGCCGCTGTGTTGTCTTTTTGCTATCATAATGTATTCATGTGAAATTTAAACTCGGACCATGTTTTCACACATTCAGGGCTTGTGTCTACTAACAATTATTTTTGCACTGGCAGCACCCACGACCTCAATTTCAGAGGACTTTAAACGCTACTGTTGCTAGGTTACTAAAGTTGAACTTCCATTACCAATGAGTCTGTTTTAAAATATGCTTTTATTCTAGCAAATTTTACAAAGAAATCAATGAAAAAGGAACCCTGTCCTGGCGCAAGCAGCAGCTCCAGACATGGTAACTGTACCCTCCAAAAACTAGGTCCAGGTGCTTGTAAATTAAATAAACAAAACAAAATAAATTGTGCATGTAAAAGGATTAATTTCTCCTCCGACATCATTGTTGTCTATGTCGATATCAGAAGTCCCACCAATGCAGCATTTTGAGTGGTCAGTGAGGAGAAGTTCAATTTTATTTGTCTCGCACATTTAATAAAAATGTAATAAACAAACACAAGCCAAACTCTGTAAATAAAATAACAAATAGATTCAGAAGCACATTTTAAATTCAAAACACAATTATTAAAGGAGCCTTTAGCATCCCATACAACACACATATATACACCTGTTCCTACTAGAGGGCACACAGGGACCATAGACTGTAAATACTAGTAGACGAAGCATGAGTGCCTAACTTTCAGTCAACCTAACGACAGGCTGAGAGCTGGAGCTGAGGTGGGTTTTAAGCCACTTCATGAACCGTTACATCACGTCCACCTGTCAATCATGTCAGCTACACACCTAACTATGGATAACAAGTATCACTTTTAAAATCGTATTTTTTTATTTTTAAAAATTCACCCCCGTACAGTGCGTGCCAGTGATGACAATAACTAATCAGACCTAGTTTAGTTTTTCGAAAACATGTTTATTTCTGCTGTAAACAGCTTTTTTGCCAGTCATGTGTATGTGACTTCCGGCGTTACTGGGGTCAGCCTCAAGTGGACACTTGAGGAACTGCAGGATTTTGCACTTCCACATTGTCTTCATTTTTTAAGACCGGGGTTGCCGCTTGGTTTAAACCAGCAGAACTAAAGTGCTGCACTTTAACAACAACACAAAATGAGGAATTAGGGTGTTTTAGTATATTTTTTATTTGTTTTAATCACATTTTATTAAATGTGGAAAGGAATACAGAACAGAAAGAGAAACATGACTTTTTTTTTAGATTTATTTAGATTTTATTTTTTATATGAATTCATTGTTTTTGATCAAATTAACTGTGGAAAGGACCATGGGTAAGGAAAGACTTCAATGTAAGTTTTCAAATGAATTTATTTTTATTTTCTAATTATTTTATTATTATTATTATTATTATTATTATTATTTAATTCTAAGGGGCCACAGGCTGAACTCGAACCGCTTGGAAGACTATAGCCTCCATGCATGGGGCGTGCGCCCTAACCACTGCGCCACCAGTGCCCCTTAATTTTTTTTTTTTAATAAACTTTTATTAAATGTGGGATAAACCGAAGCACTCGGAGTAAACCCAATCCCCCCCTGTAGTGAGCCTGCAGGTTTAACTGCAGGTGTGCTCAGGCCCTGATGTGAACTAGCACCATGGTCTTGAGAGTTTAAGCACCAGCAAGGTTTTAATGCTGCTTGTGATGCTCTGCTTGGTCACCAGGTAACTTTTCAGGTTGTCGATAATGTAGGTGATGACGGTATGACGCTGCTGCAGCATTTCTGTCCAGAGCTCCCCTGCACCAATGACCTTGCAGAGATCTTTGTTAACTTTTTTAAAAAGTTTTGTCATGTTTGCCGGGGTCAAATCAGCTGAGATCTTTGAGCCCTTCATCTCTTTCCAGAGCAGCTCAGTCATGAGCGCGATGGCTGATTTGCAGGTGTCACTAGAGTGATTTCTCAGATATTTTTTAACGATTTCCTTCACCAGCCCCGTCACCAAAACCTCACAGGTGACTTTATCCAACATGTTTTTGTTTTTCACATCCCATAATTCTTGCTGTCCTAATCCATTCACAGAAATATCACTCTCTCCACCAAAAGCAGAGATATCCTCTGCCTGTTTCTCCAGGATCGACTTGACAGCTTCCTTGGTGTCATACAAGGCGCTGTCTCTGGAAAGAACAGATCCTGAGGAAGTTCTGCTCTGACTGCTCCCCCCAGTCAGCTCCTCCTCATGTGGTGTCACTGTTTTCACCTTTTTTGTTCTACATTCACGCTCTCTTCTAGATTTGGTCATCGTTCTTGAAAATCTTTTTACAATTATTAAGACATTATCTGCGATTTTCTTTAGCCGGTTTGTTAATTTCTTGGAGGCAGAGGGTTCGTCCCTCTCACTGACACTCTCCGTATTAACTCTGTCTGTAACCTCTTTAGCTACAAGATCGGTCACCTTGTCTGTGCTCTGGCAACAAATTACTTTTTTGATACGCATCACCTTCGCAAGGGCCATTAAAACCGAATTGCCCAGACACTGGTGCACCTGGTCTTCGGTGACACTCTTAGATTTGTTCGATCCAGAGCTTTTGTATGAATGAGGAGTACTTTGTCGGGAGTTCCTCCTCTCCATTGCTTCATATATGTGTCTGGATATAACATTAATTATATCCACACACATGGCCGTTATGATATCCTTGATCTTCTGGTCGTGAAACCCCTTCTCCAGACTGACCCACTGGTCCTGAGTGAACTTTTCCAGGAACTTGACGATGACAGGACGGAGTGTTTCTGAATCGACCGCTGGAAACATCTGAATCAGCTTCTGTTGGCTGTTTGGGCTCTGCATTGTGGCTGTTATTAGTATAAGATAATAACGTAATGAGTAGCTGTAAATGTGACTGTAACTAAACTAGCTTAGCCTTCCTCGAATCGTTGTCTGTCCTCCTCAGATGCTGTAATGTAGAATCAGAATCTATGTTCACTGGGTTCCCTTTATAAACTCTGTTCTAGAATGTCACCTTTGATCTTTTGATGACATCACTGATCTAGTTCAAACTGAAAAAAATACATTAAATGAAGATGTTTGTTTTCAAAACATTCTCCTCAGAGTTGCTGTGATTGGCTAGTTAGCTGCTAGTTTTAAAAAACAACAATAACAAATCAGGGCACTGTCAGATAAGCATTTGATAAAAGACACATTTTAAGTGAATATTTTTGGTGACATGCAATGATCAAACTTTGTTGTTTTATCATAATTTTTAATGTTTAATAATGTTTCATATTGAAGCTTTAACTACATCAAGTTTACTTATCCGACCTCGGATCAGCGGAAGAAAATGAATGGATGGATTTGAGGGGTCGTTGACAAAAGCTCGTACCACTTATGTCACCTTCCCCCAGATCAGACAATAGTAAAAATGTAATTGCCATAGCTGGGTTGAACCTATAGAGGGCAGTCACTGTTTATCTTTCGAACAAAACAGGCAGGAATTAAATACTTTTTACTACTACTCAATGTCAAGATTCGGTGAAAATTTATCTGCTCTTCATACCCATATCCAGAAATTTCCAGCTGAAAAAGCTCGTCTGGCAGTTACATAATAAATTAATATATTGTTGGATTTTAAATTTGACTACTATTTGAGTATTTTCAGATCACAACCAGCTAGCTAGTTTCACTAATGGTAATTACACACATCAAAAAATAGCTCCTTGGTAACATTTCCGTGTGAAGTCAGGGTGAGCTGATGTGTGAATGCAGCAGGAAATATTTAGGATAATTCCCCACCAGTGAGCAGGCAGGGATGAAGATCAATCAATGTTTAATTGTATCGCCCCTATTTAAAACACATTTTATCTCAAAACAATTTACAAAAGAGCAGGTCTAGATACTCTTTATTATACTATTTCCACACATTTATCCATCATGAGCACAGCACTATGCAACATTTAGCAAAGGATGTTTGTATCATACTACCGATTGGCAACTGGTGTGATCTTTGTGCATGAAGTAAAGCTGCTTCATTCTTTTTTTCTGCTCACCAGTATGTCTTAACACATTTTTCACAACTCACTTGTAGATGCTGTGAATACGCCCAATTCCACATCGCATTGATACGCGGCAAAAACTCTCATCAAAGCACTGGACCCTTTTGTATCATTCCTCATTTCCTAGCCATGCTTTTTATGTCATGTCCTGCCCCCCTACTCCTGTCAGACATGGAAAGTCTCCCGCTGTTAGGTGCATGTAGGGACAGGTAATTCAGGAAGATTTTAGGGGCAGACTGTCCAGAACTTTTCAGAAGGGCATTTGTGAAAAAGCCTTTACAAAAAGTAAGATCACACCATTCATGCGGTTCAGACACATTTTGTTCAAACGCCCTCACAATAACTGTATTAAATCCCCATCAAAAGAAAGAGCTGAGAGATGTTATCACAAAGAGCATACAAACAGCAAACATTTAAAGTCTTCTAAACATGCTGGCAATGTTCTTTGGACATTTTCTTGTCCTTTTCAGTGAACTTGTCTTCTTCATCTGATGACAAAACTGACAATACTGACAATAATTCTGCTCATAAATAATGTCCTCAGAGCAGAAAAACCCCTGCAAGAACACCATTCAAACTGTGGGTTTTGGACCAGAAACATTAATTTTGCCCGCTGAATTGTGTTTGAGCATCTGAAACTGTTTGATGTAATGATGTGTATCCATCATTCCCTTTCAATTCAGCCACAGAGTCGTTTCTTTATCTTTTCTTCTTGGCTTTGTGCTCCCCAAATGTTGAAAAAGGAGGGGGTATCCAGCTCTAATGTGCTTTATGTGTGTTGCATCAATCGGAGTGAGACGTCTCCGGATGTGAAGTATACGCGTGTGTGTATGCATGGACAGGCTTTATTTGCGATGGCCCATCACACACTTATTCTCAATTGGGGAAATTGGTTGAACAGGGAACAAATCTCGCAACTTGTTAATTCTGCTTGGCATGTTCTTTTCGGTGAATAAAAACTATTATTTCTGCTTTTATGGGATTTATTCGGCGCATAACTATTCCATGCCTGCGGCGTTGGTCTTCACAATGTGAGAAGTGAAATAAAAGAAGAAGGAGTGACACACAAATGTGTCCCCAACCTCTCTGTCTCCTCCTATCAGCATCACTTCCTGGAGTCCAAAGATGAGTGTGGCCCTGCAACACTTACTCCATGGACAAAGCCCATGATATGACCTGCTGAAGGTTCAGTACTTCCATTTTACTTTAGTCTGTCTCTGGGAATGTGGTGAATTTGGTTTCATTTTCTTGGTTTTATTTTGACACATGGACAGTTGTTAAGATGACATTTTTCAACAATTCAACTCGATTACGTGAACAATTTAAAAGCATCTTGACCCCAAAATTCCAAACACATTTAAAGATAGTCAGTATTGTTTGTTGCGTCCAATCTCTGATCTCCTGTATCCAATCCCTAAACTCCTCTTTGTGCTGTTATTGGCTGGGGGAAACACACCCACTCCTCGCCCAGAAACCTCCGGAGTCAACCAAAACATAAAATGCAGGCAGAGGACGCTGCACAGTTACTACCAAACATGTAAAGTATGTAGGCCCAGAAGCAGCATTTTCTATTATTTTTCTTTTTTTTAACCTGAAAAAGAAAAGAGAAACATCACAAGTTGTTGTTAGTGCCACGGCAGCTGGACCTTCATTCTGTAAAATAATTCCCAACAACTGATGGAGAGTTCCAGTACAGCTTTGGCACAACAATTAATTTGTACCAACATTTTGGGGTTTCTGTGAATGTTCTGCTCTGTGATACTGATACTGTGTTATGTTTGTTAGAGTTTTTTTAGTGATGCATTATAAGTATGTGATGTTTGAATTTTGACCTGCCAAGGGACTTAAAACTAGCTCTAAGCTAACTCTGGTGCATCAATGTTAATGTAATGTGCATGTTCTTTTCCAAATAAGTTCAATTTAAAGTGAGGCCACCAACAATATTAGGTTTGCAGCTCCTTCAACATCAGCATCTAATGTAGGAATTTGTCACAGGAAATACCAAACTGTTAACGATTAAAAATTCACAAAATTTCTATTTAAAACAGAACTGTGGGCTGCAGAGTTAAATGTATATGCAAGATATTGACATGCTACCATGAAAGTGCTTTTAAAAGCTTATGCATTTAACAGCTCAACAGACACCAAACACTACTATGGAAAATATTTTATCATCTTCCGCAAAGATCCTGAGGCAAACGGGTGAACTTCCACGAACCTTGTTCAATCATGTCAGACTTGTTTGAATGTATTTGTCTAGTGTGTGACAGAGACCGCAACACCATTTTCTTTGACCTCCAGTGTGTTGGGAAGAAGGCCGCAATTTCATAGATGTCTTGAATTCTAGGTAATCAGTGTGGCTAAATGCTTCAGGCGGTAAGTGTAAAAATATGTTTGTTTTGCTATGTGGATGAGCTGACCCATTAATGAGTGTTTCAGCTCAGCCTCAGCTATGTAAAGCTTCGACTCTTGAGGCGCTGACGTCAAGCTGTTCAGCTGCAGCAGCAGTGAACTCATACAGTAGACGCCGACACTTTCTGACACATTTCCTCCAAACTACTCCACAGGGCAACCCGAGCCCGTGTAAGCTGCTTACATTTGTAGCTCTCTATTGGCTGCTGTTAAAAAAATATAACACACACACATATACTGTTGTTATTATGAAACTCTGGAGAACTTCATGCTTTCTACTGACAGAGGATCCAAAAGCCTGGGGTGGCTACTACACCAGCACAATACATACAACACATTCAACAGACATGACGTTAAATTCCTCTGCTAACTTCTTTTTACCATTATTCAACATAGTACATACACACACACACACACACATATATATACACTCTGTCTCCCCCACCCCCTTTACGCTGCCGTGACAGCTTTGTCACAAAGATGAATTCATCGTCAGCACTGCAGCCAAAACAAGTAATTTGATTGCCCCGACCACAAATTAAGTTAGTGTGATTCAATTTTCGATTTGGGCTTCTCCTGCAGCCATACATCAAGGGAGACATATTTCATTACACAGCGAAACCACAGGCGAGCAGGCAGCGGTGGCCCACTCTCTCCATAGGAAGACATCATGGGAGCATTATGGCATTTACTCGATGCCGCTGTGGGTCCAGTAAGATCGTTGGTGCCGTTGGTGCCATTGGTGGGCTTGTTATCCACAGGGCAACACGGCTACGTGCTGTACAGCCAACATATTTAGCCTGTTTAGATCTCTGCCAGCCAGGCTTTGACAATGTGTTGGCAGGTCCGCCTGCATATGAAACCACATGAGACTGGAGCAGATTTTGATTTTGATTCACCTGAAGACTATGCCAACTGAAGTCACTGACCAGCTCCTTCCTCCAGCTCCTTTAAGCTGGTAGACCCAGATCATGGTTCAATAGAGAGCTGCACACAAAGGCTAAAAACTCTGTAAGACGTAGTGCTCTATATGCAGTAACTGCTCAAATCTGATTGTATATTGTGTGGCTGTGCATATTATCTCTTTAAAGGCTTTATATGCGATTTTTTGATCCAGCAGATGTCGTCCTTGAGCACCAGCATGAAACCAAAACAACTTGCGGTGCATTGCTGTGTTAGCATGCTAATGCTAGCGATCTTTATTATGCTCGTATCTTCACACTGCATGTAAATTTACCTGAAATGAGCGTGATCTAGAAACACAGTTAAGCAGTGAGTACAGTATGTTATTCTAATTTTCTCTAGTCCCTCAAGTAAACAACTTTAATACGCGAGGGGAGGAGTCAGCCGGCCGTCCAGGCGATGTAAACAAAGTGAAGATAGGACTCTGAAAACTCTGAAAACATCACAGACAGTGGGACTCGGGTGTTACACCCATTGTAGACAGTCATGACTCACAGAGTTATTTTCAGAGGATATACTTGATTTCTATTATATTTAAGTGTGAAGTTGTGACGATGGTTTTTGTTTGATAACTACGACTTATAAGATGGTTTCTATACTGATTAGAGCTCTCAAGAACTGCCGTCAGTGTTGTGCTTTGCCTCTGGTCACTACCTGTCAGCACCTGTGTGTCCAATCAGACTCAAAGCTGATCGTTAGCTCTTACTGACATTGTTCCCTTTTTTTCTAGATCCTTGCTTGTGTTGTTCTCTCTGATGTACGTCGCTTTGGATAAAAGCGTCTGCTAAGTGAATTGTAGAATTGTGTAGAAAAATCACATATAAAGCCTTTAAAGGCAGACTAATATCAGATTCCAGTGTGTAGAAGTCAGTCCTAGATCGACCCTATCTGCAAAAGAACAACAACTAAGTCATCAAACCCAGGATGTTGCAGGTTGGAAGTAAGAAACTGCTTGGGTTAAAATGTAATGCTTTATTTATTAGTTGATTTGCAGTGCTGTCTTTTATGTGTATATTTACTCTCTCTCTCCGGGCAACACAGAAATGTGACAAATGTGCATCTGGATAGATGAAAACAGTGACATCAATCATTCATTTTTTACCAATCACCAAATCACCACAACGGTTAGTTACATTTTACATAAAGAGCAGGCTAAACTGTACTCTGTGTTACACCCAGCCAAGATTTATCAACAAAGAAGCAAACACTTGGCGACAGTGACAAAGAAAAGTCCTTTAAGTTGACTGCCATGATTTGTTTTGCAAAAAGACAGTCCTGTATCTGACTCAGGACACATTATAAGCTGACCCAAATCAAAAGGAAAAGATCAGAGTCCTTTCGACTTGTACACTTCACACATTTATGATTTAAAAAAACTGATCTTAGTCACACATGAGCAAATCTAGGAAGCCATTGGCTATAATTTGGTCAAAGCCTTTGGGGGTGATGGCCAATATGATGGGGCTTGTAATTTAGACAATGAAGATCTGTATAACTCACATCAGATATTCACAATTTTCTATTTAGCCCACTAAATGGCTCAACTAGCAGCTTGAGACACCAGAAAGAAGGTTGAAAGATGACATCGAAGACCAGATTGATATCTTCATTGATTTGTAATTACATGTTTAAGGAGATTAATAAAAGCTTAATGGAAATTCAATGATAGCTGATTGGTTACAGGATTGCATTTTGGTAAATATATTCTGCATCTGTGCCGTCCACACAGGCTGTTCTTGTTTACACCCACTCAAATGCAATCGGTCAATACTACTCAGACGGTAAATTGAATACAGAAGGCCCCAAAAAATCTTGCGTCATTCTGATGGATTTTGCATTTATATGCAGATACCAGTTTACTGAGATCATAATACAAGCAAAAAGTCTTATTTAGGACGCTTTTTCCTGCAGTCCAAACATTCCTCCATACTTTACGAGAAGTAATCTCATCTTCTCCCTCGTTAGGATTCTGAAACAATCACACCATCTCACACTTCTCTGCCTTTCTTCCTCTGCCGTCTTAAGGTTTCTTCCTCTGCTCTATTCTGCTAAATGTGTTTGAAGACAGAGTGCTCAATCAGTGACTACTATACCACCTCCTCCTCCTTCACTTTACTTCCCCCCTCACAATGGAGCCAAGAGCTTTCTAATTAAACTGCAGGCTGTTCTTCTGGGTAACCAGAGTTTGAAAGCTGTGAAGTGAATATGCACCACTTGGCCATTCATTTAAAAGAATATCACTGAGTGGTGGTAAAACATGCCCCTGGTTCAGCTTCTTTTTTTTTTCTTATTTCTTTACGTTATCGACAGTGGACTTTGTCCCTCTGTAGATTGTTGTTGTACTTTACAAATTACCTCGCTGTTGTATTCATGAAGTACAAGAGAAAAATGTCTTGGAGGTAATGGGCCATGATCAAATGCTTACACAGATTAGAAGTGAAAGCATATGATGATTCTGGTTTTCTTTAATACTAAAATTTGCTCAGTGAGAAAAGACACTGCAGCAGGGAGCCATAGGAACTTTTGAGCACACAACTTGTGTAGCTCGGCCTCTTTTTATGTTTAGTGACTTCTCTGTTAAAATAATGATCATTGTGGATTTCAGTTTTTCTATTCTGTTGAACAATGTGAGTGGCAAATTGACATGTTACATTTAAAAGGCAAATGATGATTCTTGGCTTTGTATTGCAACTGTCCGCAGATAGCTACTCCATGCAATTTTTTCTTTCACTTTCATTTTTGGTGCATTGCATGCCTTTATTCGATAGACAGTAGATCGAGTTGGAAATCGGACAGAGAGGGTTGGGAATGGTATGTGGGAAAGGAGCCACAGGTGTAATTTGAACTCGGACGGCCCAGTTAGAGGACAATGGGGCGTGAAAAATAACCAATAGGCTACTGGCATGCCTGACCTTTCACTTTAATTTAAGATGTAGGCCTCCTTTTTATATATTATTGTTGTGCATTGCATTCCATCCAAATAACCAGTTTGTTTATGAATACTTTTTGCTGAGAATCTTCTGACCTTGTCAACTGTGACCCGGTTGGCAACCTAAATTTTGCTGCCATGGATCACTCCATTACCATGTTACTTTAGGTCTCCATCTGCAGACATTTTATCCCTGGCAAATCCAGTCCATGAAAGTATATGCACAGTAAACTGTGTGTTGTGTTTGCTGAAAAATGTGTTAATGTTCAAGATTCAAGATTCCAAAAAATGTATTTGTGTATCACATAGTGACAGAAAATTACCTTTTGTTAATGTTTTAGAGTTTTCTATTTATAAGCCTGCAGACCCAAACAGCTGATCAGTGCGTTGTAGTCACAGGAACATGTTTTTGGTGTTCTGAAGTAGTGCTAAAACAAAGTGGCTTGCTAGCCGAAATTAAAGGGCTGAGAGCTTTCTCAATGTATACATTTACCCAGACGTTGTTTTTTTAGCTCTGTGTTCCTTCAAATTAGGTAAATGACGTTGTACAAACGATCCCATCTGCAGAGATGTACTGTATAGCCAATTTACCATGCTGGCACTTACACCAGTCTCTCATTAAAGAGGCCATGCTGACCAGTATCTCCTGAGGCTTATATACTTACAGTACTATTGAGAAGTAGGACATACAACCTCAATTTAAAAAGAAAATAACCATCCCATCCCATACAAATTAAGACAAAAAAATCTTACAAGGTTTTCAAACCATCAGGGTGGAAGACAGAAATATACACAAATCTATAATGGTAATTTATTCCTATAAAGCCTGCCAGGAGGGATCTTGTTTTTCTGGCAGTATTAAGCGTTGGTCCCTCTCCTTACACTGTGGGCGAGCAGGCAGGAACAGAGACAGTGAGCGACTACGGGTACAGGGACACAGTGTCTCTGTTGCTCCTAAACTTTCTTGCTATTCTCACCTTCCTCTCTCATCTACCACCCACATAAGCTGCAGCTGATAGTCTTTATCATGCAGTTAGAAAGGTGGTTTTTATCTAGATTTATGCCTTATGCAGTAGCCGTATATTTGTAAATGGCGATATCATAATTTCTTGCATGAAGCATGAAGGCTCTGTGAGTCTCTGTAGACTGTGGTTGTCAAAGCTTTTTAGTGTATTCTCTAAGAGGCCAAAATCCTTAAATTGCTGGTTTGAAGATGAAATGTGTTGTTGTATGTGACCAACAAGGCTGTGACTCAGGATGAGTCTTCAAATTCGGACAGAGAAACACAACCAATCTCTTTTTCCTGAATATGGATGGATTTTACGATGCCTGTGGTAGAGTGCCTTAATATCCAAATTTCTCTAATAAAGAGTAAAAGAGAAAAAAAACATGCTTTATTACTAGCTGTGCCACAAATGTGAAGCAACTGAGGTGGAAGTGTGAGGACGGGAACAGCTGGTGATGCTATTAGAAAATCCTCTGTAGACCAGACCATCTTATTATGACGCTTGGTTCTATATACAACCTGGATGTATATGTCCGTATAGCTCTTATACAAGTGGCTTATTAAGTTAAGGTCAAATTATGAAGACAACCATGGATACTTTAATTTAAAAATTTAAAAAAAATTAAAATAAACTGGTCAATCACAAAAATAAAAAATCTGATTTATTGCATTATTCCATTTCTCACTTAATGCCACTTTGGACCATGCAATGAGTTTGGTTTAATCAAGATGAGAGCTGGCATAATCATTTTTCAAACAAAAGAAATATGGCTGTCACTTAACAGAGATACTCAACCATGGGTGTGTGCTTGCATTTGATTGGCTACTGCAAAATTAAGCCCTTTGGCTTGGAAAATTTTGAACCCGCTTCACTGCCAGATAACCCTTGATTTTTTATTTTTTTTATGATGGTGCTGGGTTTTCTAATTTCTAAAGTCAGTCTAAAATATACCTCATGGACCTGCTGATAATGACAAACCAAGGAACTTTATTAGAGGAATTATTATAATCATAGCTAAAGGAGGTTATGGCAGTTGTAAGGCATTTAAGGGTGCTCCATGAGAAACCTCCCTTTGTATGTATTCTGGGAACGGAGGAGGGCCAAGGTGTAAGCTGAACTCACTGGAGGAATCTTTATTTCCCATCTGACCTAGAAAACCTTTAAAATGCCTCTGGAGGACCAACTTAGACCCGAACAAGCGGCTGAAATTGTATGAATGGATCATTCTGAAGGAGTGCAGGTAAATGTCATCGGCTAAGAGAGTTCATTAGCCAATTAAATTTGCAAATACATGTAAAGTAGATGGACTTTACTTCTGTGCTTTCTGCAGGGCCCTCCTGGGAAATAAATAGAACAATAAATATCCGCTGTAGTCTCCACCTTTGTCTGGATTGCGGTCGTTCACTACTGGGAGTCTGCGAGTTACACCGGGCCCAGTAGAAACTGCTCTCTTGGGGCCCTGAAACAGTGCATATCTATAACGACAACATGCACATGTAGGGCCCTTGGAAATGGGCAAAAGATTCCCTGGAGAACATTTGCATGGATATAAAGATGTTACTGTAGGAGCAGAAGGCACAGCAGTTTGGAAGGGGTTTAACACACCCTAAAAGACAAATGTCCTTCTCTTAGTGTGCCGAGTCTATCAATTCACATTTTCCTTTTTGCCCTCCACAATTGAAATGATCCCTCACGGTGTTGTGTCTTCAAGGCTGGCTGCCCAGGTATAGTAGAGATAGGCTGCCTGTCTTGTGACGCAGGTTTCATTTGTGCGCAGAGCCGAATGGAGAAGCACTCCAGAGATGGAGGGAGAGAGAGAGAGACATGGAGGAGGAGGTAGGGAGAGGGAGACATGGAGGAGGAGGTAGGGAGAGGGAGACATGGAGGAGGAGGTAGGGAGAGGGAGACATGGAGGAAGAGGGAGAGGGGAGCAGTGGCGGAAACGCCCACCAAGCGTTGACTGTTTCTGGCAAATGAGAATCTGTTGTGCCTCCCTCTTCATCCAGATGCCAGAGTCGTGCGATTCCAAATTACCGCTGTACATTTTGCACAACTGCCTCACGCTTGATTATCCCTGATCCGAGCTTTCGCTTTTTCTTTTTCATTGCTGCTCTTTGTGCCGACTTTCATTTTGTCTGTTTTGCTTTATATCTCGCTTTCTCTTGTGGTTGTTCCTGCTTATTGTTTCTTTCTGTATTTATGTCCCATGTTTTCAGCCTCTGAAAACTGTATCGACTTTCGTGTGGTCTTTTTGTTTGACAAAATTCAGTCATTACATTTCCATTCATCGATTGCTCTTACTGTGGAGAAAGGCATCCTTTAAATGCACATACACCCTCAATTTGTAAAACAAACTTTCCATTTTTGAACTCCTGCCAACACATTCTGATAGCATCTTACTTTTGTTGGCATCCACATTTCTAAATGTATTGTCCACTTTTCTTGCAGTTTATTTATTAGTTCCGATGGGGCAATAGGGCCAGACATTTCTCATAATGTCACCAACCTGACATTCTCATCCTTTCATCTGCGTCTAGACACTGGCAGATTTTGTGGCTTCCTTCCTTTTGTGGTCCTAATGCTTTAATATTTCATACAGTTCAAGGCCTTCTTTGTAATCTGCAGGCACAGCACTTTTCTGGACAGTATTTGAATTATGTGCCTGCTGGCCATTCTCTGGTTCAAGCAGGAAGCAGTCTTCTCCATGAAAAGAAATGGGGGTCACTTGTCATAATGGTGGAACACTTCTTTGCTAAATGGATGCTAAGATTAGCCCTTCTGTAAGAGGATGAGTCATAATAATCTCTATGCAGAGTAAAGGAAGCTGCTATTTGGCATTTAAGTGGACAGCACTGGGATTCCAGCAACAATGGAGCAGGAGCTCCGCAGGGAGGTGAAATGAACATCAATGGCCAATGTCATGATGGAAAAATCTTCCACCACAAATTCCAATTCATTTTTTTTTTTTTTTCGGTAGATGCATTGACTGCTTCTTCATTAAATGTTAATGTGCGCTGCTGAGAGCAAGACAACATGAGGGGAAGCTGCAGAGACTGAGACTGCTGTTCCAGGACCGTGGAGTCACTTTGCCTCCGACTGCTTGACAAGCCCACTCAAACTTCCTGCTGTGGCTGCATGCATGGCTGGCTGCCACATTACAGTGTAACTGCAGCTGAAAATCAACACAATAATTACTGTGGGCTTTGAGATAGATGTTTGTTAAAGAAGAATGTATCTACTTACATTTTGAAAATATTTTGAAAAGATGGCGGCGCGCGCAGATGCTGCGGCCCGGAGCTCTCTGACATTAAGCAGCGATTTTACCAAAAATACAACCTACACACAAACTGAAATTATAAATCTTAAGACACGCTTCAACTACTACTTCTCCTGAAGAATTCGGCTCATTTCCTGCGGCGATAGCTCGCTCTGCCAAGTGCAAGGCTGGAACGAAGACCGGTCGAACAGAGAGGAAACAACACAGGCGATGCGAGAGGAGGCCGAAGCGAGGCAGACGAGCCGGCATCCGGGCTAGGTGCTCCGCACAGAGCTGCACTACCGAGCATCTTTCTAGCTAACGCCCGCTCTTTCGTCGAGGAGCTGGAGCTAGCTGGCCACACCATCTATCGGGCAGACCGCACATCGGACTCCGGTAAGGCAAGAGGGGGAGGCGTGTGTGTGTACATTAGTAACAGCTGGTGTATGGATACCACCGTAACCCAGAGACATTGCTGCCCAGATCTTGAGTTTTTAATGCTCAGATGCAGACCCTTTCATCTGCCAAGAGGATTCACCGCAGTGTTCATCACAGCAGTATATGTTCACCCCCGGGCGCCAAACTAGCCATGAGCATACTGCATGACAACATCATCAGACAGCAAAACAAAAACCCAGATGGCATCTTTATTGTGGCAGGAGACTTCAACTTCTCCTGCATGAACTTCTGTGAACTTCCTTTATATTGACATGCACCTTAACTGCCTCTGCTTTATCTGGTCTCATGCACTACATCACTTTATTCTATCCCTTTTATATCAGTATTCATACATTTCTGCTAACTTTATTCCTGTTGTTTCTTATCCATCATTGCACTACGGTCACTTTATTTATCTCATTTTTACCTTTACAGTTATATTGTATATATTAGTTCTGTTGTTCCATTATTCGCCATGCACCTTATAACTTATCATTTAGTATTTGCCTACTTACACATAGCTCTGTATATATATATTTATTTCTCGTTTACTGCATATAGTTCTGTTTACATCTGGTCACTACTGCACATAGTTGTGGTTACATCTGTTTACATCGTTAATCTGATCACTGTCCACTTATATCTACTCTTTTTATATTTTGTATTTTTAAGTTAAGTCTAAGCTTTAAGTTGTATTTAAATTGACACTTTATATTTAGGTTAAAATGTTTTGTTTACTTGCACTGTTGTTAATTTACTGCTCTGTGTGCCTTTGAATTGCCCCCCGGGGACAAATAAAGTTTTTTGAATTTAATATTGAATTGAATTGAATCACTCCAATCTTAAGTCTGTACTGCTGAGATTTTACAAGAATGTGGACATTAAAACAAGGGACAGCAAGACACTTGACCAGGTATTCACAAATATCCCTGGTGCATACAAGGCACACTCATCCCCCCATCTTGGACAATCTGATCACTTATCCCTGTTCCTGACACCAGCATACAAACCCCTCATCAGCAGATCAAAATCCACGGTAAAGACAGTGCAGGTCTGGAGTGGTGTAAAAACAACAACCTGCAACTCAACACAACACAAGAAAACCAAGGAAATAATTATTGACTACAGAAAAAAAACAAAAAACACTCCACGACAGTCTGCACATAAACCAGGAAGAGGTGGAACGTGTCTCCAGCTTTAAGTTCCTGGGAGTGCACATCTCAGAGGACCTGAGCTGGAGCCTCACACATGAGGACCCTGAGACGTAACAGACTTCTTCGCATTCTGTTGAAGAACTTTTACTGCTGCACAATCGAGAGCATCCCGACGTACGGCTGTACTCTCTGGTACTCGAGCTGCACTGCAGCAGAAAAGAAGGATCTTCAGCGGATCGTCAAAACAGCTCAGTGGATTGTTGGCTCCCCTCTCCCATCCCTCAGAGACACCCACTCGCACCGTCTCCACAAGCGGGCCTCAAACATCCGGAACGACACATCTCTCCCCGGACACTGTATGTTCACCACCCTTCCCTCAGGCAGACTCAGGACCATTCGCACACGAACAAACAGACTAAAAACAGCTTCTTTTCCCAGAGCTGTGGACAAACTTCCACTGATAACAGTTCAATATTACTTGTGCAATAACTTTGTAATTCACTGCTTTATAATTGTTTATTTATTTACTCAGTCACTGCACTTTAACTGTCTATTTATTATTCATTCATTGCACTAAAACTGATTATTTACTCATCCAGTCACTGCACAATAATAACTATATATACTCTTTCACTGCACTATATCTTCACTTATTTGCACTATATCTCGATATTTATATTTGTTTACCTAATCAGCCACTGCACAATAATAACTGTATGTACTCTTTCAGTCACCTCAACTGTCTATTTATTTATTTATTTTTATTATTCATTCACTGAACAGCAATAGCTCTGGCCACTTTTCACAAACATATTTATCTTCATATGACCACAAATATATTTTTACAGAGGTGAACTGTTTTTTGGAAAACGCTGATGTATAGGATTGCTGCTAACCAAGTTTCGTTGTATCTATCTATCCATCCATCTATCCATCCATCTTTTTACTCACATGAAAATACGTTTAAGTGAAATGTTTGAGCAGACAAGGCCTTGAAATAAATCCCAGCAGAAATGTGAAAAGACTACAGCATATGGAAAAAAAAGAACAGCCTTTTGTTGTTCTATCACAAGGACATTGCTCTTGTATGAGGATGAAAAATAAGAAAACCCTATGCACCTTGCAGAACTTGTTAAAAAGACATGCATATATTTGTTAGTGGTGTTTTTTATGTTAGGTTTTAAGAAAACAGTCTGTCCCCCAAACGATGTTATTCAGTTTTGACTTACACGAAGTTGCTGATAACTGAAATGGCATTATGACTTGTCTAATTTGTTGTGCATGCAATGATTTCTATTGGATGTTGGATAGGCCAGGGGCCTATTATTGACCATTTTTGTGTTTGTACACAAGTGATGAAATGTTTCTTAGGCGGAGCCCAACTGATGGCAGAAAGTTAGCGGTTTAGCCTGCGATCAATACACATCAGATATGTATACTATAGACCATCTGAACACCTTCTCCAATAATTCAAATAATTTAGCAGCGCAAGACAAGTTATCTTACAGCGACAAGTTAACTCGTAGCAATGGGGTGAGGTCACTTTAAGGTCAGTTGGTCAAGGATCCAACCAAATGGCCTCAGTTACAGAGAAACCCAGCATCTCTATACTAAGGAGAAACTCAAGGACGCTGTTGACACTTACAATTTTGTACTTAGAGGTCATGTTCAGGACATTGAACACTGAGATTTGTCCGATTATATTTTGGATTTTAAGAACCAACATACTTCCTAGCCAACAGCAATGACATAAATCACAGCTATACAAGACGTGGGCTAACATTAACTATCAAACAAATACATTCTGGCGGCAAACTGCACTTCTATAGCTGGGCTAGTAATAACTCTTTCGTTATTTCATGAATATTAGAAACATTTAAATAACTACAGGCTACCGTTTCTCTGTGTTTCTCTCCTCTAGCTTTGGATGTTTTTTGCCCCTAATGGCTCCCGCAACCAGAATGAAACTATTTCTGGTGCCGAGATTATATAAGAACGGCAGCATGGTGTACATCTCTAAAACAACTGCTTATAATCAGTCAGTACACATTTTTTCAGACTTTTGTTTGAATTGCAATACATTTTAATGAAACGCAGTGTAGTCATGCAGTTAAATGTAATTCGGTCACATTGTTCTTGTTCTAATGTTTTCGATAATGAGGTGTATTGCTGGAAGGAGAATTCAGTGCTGCAGGGTGTTGAACAGATTCCCTCCCTTCCTTCTTCTTTCATGATATCAATATTTGACTACAACAAACTACAGTAGTGGGTTTGGCAGCTGTGACTCATCTCATGTCAACCCAAAAAAGATGACCCATGAGACGTCTCGCTCCTCTCTCTCTCTCAGGCTCTCCGTCTCTCTCAAAGTGCAATCTCAGGAGCACAGATTAAATCACCGCCCATCATTTCGACAGCCCTTACATAGACAGATAGCTTTTAAATTGCTGTGGAAAATCAAAGAGATCATCAAAAGCGTTCCTTGTAATTCACACTTTTTACCAGAGAAATGATACAGTGGAGCCAATAAATTTGACTCGTTACGAGACGTCTGAAGGAGTCGGAGCGTACCTGGCGGCTACTCTGCTGTGGAAGAAATATGATCTTGGTCTTTGGCTAAAGGATGTTACAATTGGACTGAGTAAAAAAGGTGACTTTAGCAGAAATTGAGGGTGTGGAAAAATGATGATGCAACCGCTGTGAGTGTGATCTTTTTTTTCTCGTCATCACTATCTCAAGTGATAATTCTTGGTAATTACACCTCAGTTCTTGAGCGTGAAAGTTTATCTTGACCTTGAAGTTGACAATGTTATGATGAAATAGCGGCCTAGTGGCCGATGCTTTTGAGCCTAACATCTTATTATCCTCACCTGAGCTGTCTTCATGATGACTCAGAAGTCCATCTGATTTAGCTCCCCATGTACAGAGGCTGCAGTCCTCAAAGCAGGCAGCCCCCCCTGTGGCTCCTTTACACATGTCATTCCTCACTGTGTCTTTACCTTATTCACAACTCTATTCAATGTCTTTACACAATAAGTGTATTGTTTTTTGAACCAGATTGTAAACACATTTTTTTCTGAGTTCTGAAAATGAGCATTTTAATATGGGAGTGAATAGGACTTTGGGGCTTTTGCAGCCAGCCTCAAGTGGACGCTGAAGGAATTGCAGTTTTTTTACGCTTGCTCATTGGCTTCACTTTTCAAAATGAGAGGTTGCCACTTGGATGTAATAAAGGAAATAAGACATTATAGACACAAAGGTCTGTTACAGTTGTTATAAATAGAATGGATTTTTTTCTTGAATTTCGAACAAAATTTGCAGAAAAAACATGTGTCTCTTATCTGCCAAAGATAACATAATTTCAAAATAAAATGTAGGTTAATTTATAAGACATACAGTCCGGGGAGCTAAATGCTCACGTTAAGAGTTAAAGAGTTTAAAGCAATATCTAGCGTCATAGAGAATCTCTTAATATATTGTTTGCTGCATAATGTAATATATGATCATCAATGAAGAATCTCTTAGTCACTTTAATGTCTTTATTGTCATTGTTTAGTCACTGTATGCACTGTTTTTCGTAGAATCACTGTCATTTCTAACACTGTCTTTTACTTATTGACTGGAAAGCATGTGCACAGAAGAGTTAACCTTGGTGTTTTTAATAAGTTAATCTTGGTCTTTTAGGTTTGTGTCCTGTTATTGTGTTGTTATCATTACTGTTGGTATTGTTATCATTTTGTCATTGTCTCTTTGTCATATTGCTTTAAACTTTTGCATAATGACATTTTAATTTCATGTTTATGTGGACCTATGGTGACATTTGGATGAACTCACTAAAACTAAACCTCCAAGTACTGTGATGTAGATAATCTGCTGGTTAACAATCCGCATGATTGTCCGTCTGCTCTTCTTTCACGTCCTATTGAAAGTGGTTGTACGTCACAATGTTCCCAGATCTTAGCAATTACTTTGGTGAGTATAATATATTTAAAATCACCCAATGGGAATGACGGCCAAAGCTTAAACATATAAGACCCACGTTGATATAAACCAGATTCATCCTTTAACTTTCTGACACTAAATAACTTCACAGTCATGCAAATACCTCCAGTTTAAAGACACCCCAACTTTTAAATCCTCTGCAGAGAAAGTTAGTCTATAGCACTTGCCGCTGCAACTTCACCATGCAAGCCTCTTTTCTCGCCTGCCCTACATTCAGCAGCCATATTGTTTGCATTCAAAGGCTGTGCCCACACAGCTGGAGGATAAGCCAAGTCTCTCGGCAGATAAAGTACGGCGCCACTGGCTGCTGCTGCACCCTCTTTTCATTTCCCTCTGTCTGCTGGGGTGTCAGAGCCTCCTGGCCACAGCTGGAAGATGAATAGTGCTGCACCACTCTACTTTGTCATGGTGTCCAAGAAGGCTCTAAATGGCATTGAGAGACTCTCAGGCTCTTACAAATGGGATCTCTGCAGCCGTGGGTAACCTTGTATGCACAGTACTGCCTGAATCTTTAAAGTTGTCTGATACAAACAGTCCCAGGAGATTTAAAATCTCCTGTGGGTTCTGTTGCTTGCTTTGACTACAAGCTGTTTAAAGCTGGATTTGTACAGTAACATGCCAAGCTCAATACACTTTCATTATTTTGAAAATCATGCAGCGAAGGAAGAGATAATTACGGGATATGTCTGCATTGTCTTTATGCAGACCCTGACATGCAAGATTTTCCAAAGTGTATATGTCTGTGATGGTAAAGCCGAGCACTGTTTTCATCTGTTTGCACATGTACAAGGCCACACGTCTGCACAAATCAAGCCATGTATTGAATTGCCTCGCAGTACTTGAGCTGGAAAGACATAGATAACAATAATCTTCCAGTACTGCTGCGTCTCTTCTCAGTTTGGTTGTTCCTACACCAGGGGCAACAACACCTACCTGCTCTGTCTCGCTGTTCTCATGGAAACGCATCAAAGGAGCAGAAAGATAGACAGAAACTGAGAGAGAGGGAGAGAAAACAAGCCTGAGATACTTTGTTACTCGACTGTTGCACTCTTGATTGTCCCTGTTGCTTTTCTCGGCAGTGACAGAAAGCCCTGTCATACATCTCTTTCCCTGTCTGTTGGAGGTGAAGACCAAAGCGGGAAACAATGTGTAGCTGCTGTGATGCTATGTTAAAATTCAAGGCAGCCGAGTCACCCACTCAACCAGCACAAACTGCACACTTTTTTGTCGGTTTCAGGGTACACCTATACATATTTCAGTGTTTTGAAGGTATTCCTCCATGTTTGGTTTTCCTCGTTGTGATGAAAGCAGGACTGACACAATGGAGAGCCGGCGGCCGGGGGAGTTTGGAACCAAGATAAAACTAGAGACGGCCCTAGGCCTACAGGCGGGGATTACAACAGCACCAATTAAAAGCAGACTTGATGGAAATCCAAAGCGGCATGTCTCTATTGGGTGGAGACAGGCAGGGGGTGCGTTCACGGACGCCTTGTAGACATAAGGTAGTTGTTCAATGTTGAAGGGTTGAGTGTTAGTGATAGTGGAACTTCTGCTCATTTATTTACATGCACAGTTAAGTCGAGCTCCTGTTATAGCTTGATTAATCAATTTACCTGGATTACTGTCCTAAATCGACTCCTAACCCCATATTCTATGTAGTAGGTGTCTTAGTGCCACTTTGAGAACTTTTGTATGATTTCAGTAGGACTTACAGTACATGTTTGCATGTATTTTAAAAGTCCAGATTTGTTTTTGGACTAACACTAAATCTGCTTTTTTTTTAACATCATGTAAATAACACTGACTGTCACAGCAGTTCCTCCAGAAGAATTGAGACAACAGAAAAAGACTATATTTTTGAGGATGAGGCATTAGCTGTTCAGTGGTTTACCAAACTGTAATCATATTTATTTCTGCTTTAATGTTGGGCTTTTAATACGGCGTCTAATGGGGATTTTTGTTTTTTTGGGGCCACTGGAGAAACTGCAGCTTTTGCACTTTTGCATTGACTTTATCTGTCAATCGATGGGTTGGTACTTGTTTAAAAAAACACTAATGAACAAGTTCCCTGATGTCTACTCCTCTTACTAAAAGTGTATAGACACCTTGAACACTTTGAACTTGCAGACTGAACCACTGCAGACTTCAGTGACATGATAACACTCATTATCATTATTTCAGATCTGTTAGGGCTCTGGGTTGCTAGGGCATGAGATGTGAAATATCCATTTCCAGGCATACAAGTGCCCATTACAAACCCTTTCATCAGTCTCAAGGGTTTTAAACATGATTCTGTAGGGTATGGACCTTTTCTAATTCATGCTGTACAAGTTTATGATCTTCAAATTAACTTGTAAAACTTAGATAAGCATCATCAAGGCGATAAAAAAATATAGTTCTAATGTTGGACAACATAAAATTCAACCTCTATGCTTAGTTGGCTTTCCTTATTTTTACAATTATTCATTTCTTTTACCGTCACAGCCCTCATGGGAACTCTCCACTTAAAAGTGACTCTGGAGGTCAGTGGGAGGTTCATTTAAGGGTTGTCAGCTTGGCCGAGGTAGGACCCTGCTGACTTGATGATTTGTGAATTTGAACATCCCTCAGTGCTTTAGGATTTCCCTGAAACACGCCTGTTAAGTCTGCAGGCCCAGACATATAGAACCAGTTCCACTGTCCCCGTTATGACCTCACAGACTTTGATGTGTGGTTTGGCAGGTCGACACAGTGTCCCTCGTGATACCTTTAAAGTTGATGATTCTGCACCTCAGGATATACCTCCAATGCAGATATTGAGCACTGAGAAGAGTTACAGCCCCACATGGAGTTGTTTTAAGCCCCTCATGCACAATTTATTTAAGTCAGCAGCAAAAAGCAAAGCTCCCTCCCAAAAAACAACACTCATGATCATTTACCTTCATGTACAGATCTGCATATTTCCCCTGGTTCTACTATTTTTAGTTTTCTGTTTGAATTAAAGGAATTTGCAAAAGAATAAAATGAATGAGATTGTATACAACATTTCTGCCAACCGCTCAACTTCCAGAGAAAAAATGTCTCATTCAGGCATTTTATTCACAGAGAATGACAGCTGGTTGAGAAAACAAAAAGCAGCAGTATTTGTACAAACTCAAATAGTACAATAGCAGAATACTAATGTTTCAGAAATCAATATTTAGTGAAATAATCTAGAATTTTTAATCATAGCTTTCATGTATTGTGGCATGCTTTCCTCCAGCCATTCATATTGCTGTTGGGTGACTCTTGGCTAAAATTCAAGCAGCTTGGCTTGGCCCACCTGCACTCACACATCATCAGTGATGTCACTGGTGATGACATCATTAATGTCTTCAATTGGGAAATTTAGGGACATTCAGGGTGTCATCACAATGTTACTGCCAAATGGACAATGGAGCATACATTTAGCATACATCCTTATTTACTCTTGTTTACAACCTAATTAGAGTAGTTATTGATGCATTTAGTGGATGACACTGGGCGTTCTTAGGGTAGAATGGCTGTTCAGGCTTTTTCTTTCTTTTTGCATTTACTGCATTGATTTTGACCAGTTTTATTGAATCTGGTTCTGTTTATTGTTTCCTGTTCATTGGTTTAACCTCAAGTGAAGCTAGTGTAAATGTCCTGCTTAACTAACCTTGTAACTTGGTTTGAAAGAAAACCAGGCTAACTTGGAATATTTAACGACAAACATCACTGTGTCAACAGGTTATGGACAAAGAATTATGTCCAATTAATTAAATGTTTCAACAAACAAAGCATCTCTTCCTCCTATATCCTAATGGACATAGGAGCTTTGACTAGAGGAAATGAAGGAGGCATAATGAATGAGCACAGAAAATGAGGAGGCGGTCAAAGGGGGAGGGAAATTGAAGCAGGGGAAAAGAAACCTTTCATTGCCTGCCATAGTTAATGCTTCTGGTGTGTCAAGGCAGCAAGGCGAATTAAGGTTGGGAGCTACTGGACGTAGAAGAAAAATCCCTGTTCATCGCTGACATTTCCAGTACAATTATTTCTGACACAAAAACTTTGCACATGTAATCATGTGAATCCTCTCCTCCCAGTGCTGGCTGGAGAGCTCACACCAACAGGCCCATAGAGGAACAAAAGATGGTTGGCATTGTGCCTGGCCTGTCAAAGTGTTTAACTGAACTGTTCCTCTTAGCTCTGACAATATGCTGTGTGAAGATGTGAAGCCTATCATTTGATCCAGTCTGTAGAGGAAAGTGTTCCATCAAGAGGAAGTCCTTCAGTTTGTTAACAAGTGAGTTCATTATTTCCACTTAGTGTGAAGAGATGCGGGAAGGAGCCCCACGCCCTTGACTGCAAAAAAAAGAGCAAAAACTGTTTTCCTCACATTTATTATTCCATGTTGCACTCAGAGTCCTATCTGCCTTACCAAACTACAATTTGAGACATATCGCTCAAGACACCCAAGTAATAGTTCAAGGTTTTTCAAAAATAATTTAATGTGTCTCTAGTCCATCTGCAAACCCCCCAATGATGAGAAAAGTCCATACACTTTTTTTTTTTGCCTGCTCCACTTTTTAGAAAATGTGTGCTCGAACAGGCCATTTGGAGATTTTCCCTTTATGACATCACAAAGGGCAGTAAACCCTGACACTCCCACAGCTAGGGGTTTGTTCTGCCCTCTGAGTCTGCCTTCTCACCGTAAACAATACAGCATGTTGCAAGAAAGCCCGAGCCAACCAATCCCTTCCAGAGAGGGGGCGTGGTCAGACACAGCTCATTTACATTTAAAGGTACAGACACAGAAACAGCCTGTTCTGAGCAGGGCTGAAATAGAGGGGTTTATAGGCATGATCAAATACAGGATCAGAGTGGATTTACATCAATAAACTTAAGGGAGCTCTGAGACTTATTAAAACTTGTTGAAAATAAGTATGATATGTGACCTTTAAAGCCGATGGAAACCCAAGTACACAACAGCTTTCAAACTCTGTTAATTTGCATCCTAGGTACATGATAGTGACCATCTAAATAGTAATAGAAAATTGTATTCAATACCAATTGGAATTATTGTCATTTAGGTTTCTGTTCAGTTTCCTGACATCGTGTTTTAAACGTGCCTCTTTAAGCTTCGCTGTTATAACAAAATGAAATGATGGGAAAAGTAGAATGGCAATTTTTACACTCAGCGTTTGTATCTTCAGTTTGCCAATTGTTCAATGTGCTCAGTGTCTCTGTTACCTTTGTAGGTCATAATGAGACATCCGTATTCATTTTAGTCTGTTTCATTAACAGCTAAAAACTCTCATCATAGAGGCTTTAATTTGTTTCCTAACTTTAATTTTGTAAACCCACTTTCACTATTGTAAGCCAAATATCCAGAGACTTTAATGAAATACAAAACAAAATGTAATTAATAAATAAAGATGCTGTAACATGGCAGGAAGGTAACAAAAATGCAGCTCCTTCCCCCATGATGTTATTTTTAGCCTAACTACCACAACAAGGATACTTCAAGATGCCACCAAAGTTTCTAGTGTTATTGAAAGTCCCACCTAGGAGGATTTAATTAGCGCTTTGAATGAATAAAATTTCAACCATTTCTCTCTCTGTCCCTGGTAATCAGTTCTGGGCCATTAATGTGAGGATGACTATCGACTGGAGGAGCAGGCTGCTGATAATTGAATGTGTGGAGGCCATTAAACATTCCTAATCAAAAACAAGCACTCCAAAGCCATGGTTCCTGCAGAACAATAAGATGCAACAACAACTGAAGCATGTTTGTGGAAAGCTGAAAAAAAAAGAAAAAAGAAGCTCACTATCTATCCTCGTCTACATCGCTTAAGTTAGTGTTTTCTTTATTCGGCTATCTGTGCCAAGATGTTCAGAATGTGACAGGCCAGAAAATAGGCTGAATTTCTTGGGGCATGGCACCATATTGAATTTTCCAAGTTAGTGTTTTGATGCAAACAGCTGAGAGGGGACACATAAGAAAAACACTGTAATTGAAACGTTCTCAGAGGCTCCATTCCACATGCAAAATCACTAAATCACTAATAGTGACCACAATGTTGGACATCACTGGCCTTCTATTGACCTGCCACGATTGATCTAAATTCTACATCACCACAACTCATGAAGTCTAGAGTCAATATTACTGGCTGACACACACGACCCTGCGCGGCCTCTTCTCGAGCCTTGTTTATGTCCAGCTGAAATGTGCAATAAACTCTGCGTGTTTTCAAGTCTTCATGCTTGTGGTTCTCTGATCTTAGTGTTTTTCTGTAGAGTTTGTTTGACTCCTGTAGAGATGGGGCTGGCAAAGGTTCACATGTTCTTTACAAAAAAAAAGTAAGGATACCTGTGATTCAAGTGCTGAAAAGTGAAAAAAGTGCAGGTTTTAAAAAGTACTCGAAGGCAAAGTAGCCCTGTCAAAGAAGTTTCTTCTGGCTGTGTCTGTGCAGAGCTATCCGATCATTTTGTCATATTTGGTAGACCATTAAAAGACTTACCGAAATGAGCATTGACGTTGGTCTAATGTTCAAATCAGTGAATGGGGATTGCGTCTCTGGATCTGCTACAACTTCCTCTTTAAGTTGGTTACTTAATCTTCATCCAAATCGATCTAGTTTCTAAATTTTGGTCGCAAGCGTCAGACCCAGTAGCGATTTACTTTTCAGTCTTGTCATGTTGTTTCCATCATGTTACGTCTGTCAGCACTGATATGCACTGATACATACTGTACACCTTGTAATTGTATAGCCTACAGTAGGTGTTATTGTTCCATGCATTGAGGTTGAATTTCGTCCTGATGATGGTGAGGCGTCCTGCAGTGACGCAAAGTAGAATTATTAGTGATTTCCCTCAAATGCTTCAGAGCTTAAGTAAAGATAATGGTTGGAAATTTTCAAGAATAGAAATGTTAAGTGGATCCCACAATTACAGATAATGGGGACAATTTTGGTCCAATTCCACCCATACGATAAAACTTCTCAAAGTCCTGATTTTCTGATGGTTCTAAAGATGATCCTGTCAGATTTAATGTGGTGTCAGGTGTGTTAAGACTAATCTGCTCGTAAGAGCATTAGCGACGGACTGATTCCAAATCTCAATTATTTAACACCTTTAATATTTAGAATCTGATCTCCTGTTGTATGGAAGGAAACCCGATGACTGCTGAGCACTCTGAATTTCATAAGAACAAAACTATAGCCAATAAGAAAGCGAGCTGACTGAAAAAAGAAGCACAACAACTGCAGCAAAGGCATTTTTACCTCCAGATCCCACTACATGTACACTTTTTACTGAAAGTTACTGTAATGAATTACAGTTACTTTCAGTAAAAAAAAACTATGATTGTCAATTCCTCCTTCCCATTGTCGGCCATTTGTGTTTGTTTGTCTAAAATGGCGTTTTAATGTGAGAGAATGTGAGATTTCCAGTTTTTAGAGATGTGACTCTGCTTGTTGGTAAAGTGAATCTGTTAGTTTGTGGAGTACTGTTTTGGTCAAATCATTACTCTGCACATTTTTGAAGAGGACAGATGTTAAATCTATTGTTACCTGTTGACGTAAGTGAGATCTCTCACATTATCAACATCTTTTAAGATATTAAAATCTTTCAGTGTGGGCCAGACTTTAGAGATGATGTTTGAAATGTGAGGCATAAAAAATATAACTGGATTATGGATATATAACTACTTTAAAACTCTCCATAAAAACAACTGAAAAGTATTTTTACATGCTCTGCCCAGAGATCCACAATTTGCCAAATGAAATGTGTATTATTACATCAAACATTGTGATACTGTCATTGGTTTAGTTGTTTCTTTTGTGAACATGTGTGAAGCTGTCAGACAGCTGTTACATGACTTTATATTGTTGTTAACGATCATTGATTAATTCATCACATGAGCATGTATAATTGACGAGTGTGTTATTCCTATTCCCGCGTTACTACTATAAATATGTTAATGCATGCTAATGTTGTTATATGCAAATCTATGGAGGCCTATTAGGCTTTTATGGTGTGCTGAAAGGATTATTGGCCCAGGGTTATTGGAAGAGGAAATGTAAACGCCCTCACAAACTTCCATGCTGAATCAGAGGGTTACATCTATCAGCATGTGAGATCAGATAAAGACACGTATCCATGGGAAAATGTCATTTTTAATTAACCTTGTGATTGTCTCATTAGGTATGTACAGTCAGACATGAGTGTGAAGGCTGCAGGAGATTGATTTTCTTGAAATCAGCCGGTGATGATCCATAGGAAGAAGCTTTAGAGGGGTAAAACTCCTCAGTCTGAATCATTATGAGGAGCACGTTGCATCTTCAGTAATTACGTGAGGGACCTCGATGTTGCACTTGAATTTGTTTGTGTTGTTCTTTCAAGGTCCGCTGCGCCTCAAAAGGACAGACGCTGCTTTGCCTTTCTGCAGCAGCTTGTCAACATGACTCGCTGTCCAGCGGAGCAGAAAAAGGGGTCCAGCCCGTGTCCCGTCTGACTGGCATGCGGCTCACAGTGTCCGCACGAAAAGAGCAAGAAGGGAGTTCTGCTTGTAAAATCCGAGCAGAAATCCATGTGGAACACGGAGTTATTTCAGAAGACAGAGTCGACTGCAGCAGTAGGTCAAGCTTGTATAATACTGCCGGGGTCTGAGGGCTCACCTGATTTGCACATTTTTATCATTTTGAAATATGGAAGCTCTTTATCTGTACGCTGGAGCAGAGCTGCTGTTAGGGGCGCTGCATTTCTTTTCTTTTGCATTTGCAATTGATAGGCTATTGTGCTTACATGATTACGTACTTATCAAGTTTGATTGCAAGCTTTTAAGTGAAGATTTCTGCACCCGCACTACCGCACTGCTAGGTGCTGGAGCTAAAGTATGAACATTGCAAAAGGTGACAGAAATGATAATCATGTTATAGTATAGTATGTATTTTTTTTACTTTCAAATAACAGGTTTAGACTTTCTTGATGCATTCATTTGAAAAGGGGGGAATGGTTCTTCTTCCACTCCTGCTCTGCACTCTTAATCCGTGTTTCTGCTCTAACCACAGGTGAGCTGTAGGTTCTGCTTCGGGAAGCACCACATTGGTTAGATAGAAAGCCCTCAAAACAAACATATCCCTTCACCATTCTGAACTAGGTTTTCTTCATGGCAGAGTCAAAGATACTGAAGAAGCAGAGGAATTTCTGGCACAACTTCACCAACTACCAAGGTGCATGAAGAGTGAAAGGCTTACTGCAGAAGAGGTCAAAAATCTCCAGCAACACAGATCAACTTTAATAACAAATTAGACCGATGCATTTCAGCTTGTGGCCTCCATCAGGGTCATCAAAAAACAGATGGCAGATCATTTAAATAGAGCAGGTACAAAATTGAATGAAAGGAGCAAAATTCAAAAAGGTAAAGACAACCAATCAAATACATCCACATTTACTGTATGTATTTCAGCCAATAGGGAGCATGCAAAGGTGGGCTGGTTAGTTTTGTTGGCTAGATGACATGGAGGTGAGGGGCGTGTCCAACAAAAGCAAGGATGACACCACACCTGGTCAACAAGTAGGGATCAAGGAGATGGTTAAAAGCCTGCACAAGAATCGTTTAGAACGCTCCAAACAAAAAGAGTAAAAGATAGCAAAAGAAATGGTTGAGAGAATGGGTCGAACAGATATTTCAACAAAGAAAGGAGGTCTACTGTACTTCTTGAACATGTGTTTCTCCAGTATAGCCCGGAACCACGAACCCAAACACTGGCTCAAAGGAGGACATTGTGGAATTGTTTGCAGAAATTTACCGGAGAAGGTGAACTGAGGGGTTAGCAGTGTTTCTACTGGATGCCACTAAATCTAACAAATCTATCCTGAAAAGTAACCTCTGTAAGGTTTATTAATCTGAATATTTTGCTCACACATTTACCATCACTTTACAGAGTTTGATACGGACATTTTGATCAGATTCATGCATTCAGAAGAACTTTTAGTTTGTGTGGATTTTGACGCCCCTTATGGACAAAGAAGTATCTCTTATTTCTTTCTTCTCTTCTTTGTAAGTACTTAAGCATACACATCTTGTACTGCTTTATTTTAACCGTCAAATGTTTCACTCACATTTAATCTTTGCAATGAAAATTGAACAAAAAGGATATTTCTGCAGGGTGCTGTGAAGAACCTTGTCTGAAACCTACCCCATGGCTGTAAAAATGACATTACAGAGATTATAGAGTCTTGTTGCCATAGTTCTGGTTTGGTTTTTAAGGCCAAATGAGCATCAGTATTTAATTGAGTCTTTTCATAAGCAGCTAAGATCTCCACACAGGAGCTTTAATAATGGGTGTTCTGAGAGAACATGGGGGGTTTTAAGAGTGGGTTTGATTGGATTCAGAATCATTCAAGAGAAATTACTACACCTGAATTCACCCCAGCAAGAACTGCTGGGATGATGCATCTGTTGACAACAAAAAGGTTTCACTTTGTAGGGTTCTGCTACGTAAATGTACAGAGTAGAGAGTTAAAAGACAAGAGAATGAAGGAAAGCAGCAGAACGAGGCAGAGTTTTGTTGAGTTCTGAGTTCAGTCAGAGGATGAGCTGCACTCAAACGTACGGTCGGTCTCCCACAAACTCAGTGAGTGTGTTCGTTTGTTGGCTAAGTTTGGACTTAATGGGCCGGTCTAGTTCCGACACAGACCAGTATCAGTATGGAACTTGGCACTGGTTGCTGGAGACTGCTGATGTCCCCTTAAACGAGGCACTGAACTCCCCTCCACTGGGGGCGGTGTTCAGTGTGCAGCCCCTCACTCTGACATCTCTCCATAGTGTATGTCCATAGGATCCATAGGATATTTCTTGCCTATGTGTGTATAGCATGTTCACAAACAGAGTAAACATTTCTTATTTCCCTTCAGGTAATAATAAAGTATGCCTTCTTCTTCTTCTTCTTTTTCTTTTACAAACTGGCAGTCCAGAAGTCAAATTTTGCGAGCTGAAGTCTGAGCCTCCTTTCATGTGCTCTTCTCTTTTGATGTGCTTAATACTTCCTGAAAGGTTTTTATAGAGGCTCTAATGAGAGGAGATTTTATCAATTTGCCAGTTTTAACAATAAAAAAGATCTAAATGTACATTCATGCACTCTGTCACAATGCTCAGACTAAAAAAAAAGTATTACAACAACAACTTCCTGTAATTCGCATTCGTTTCCAGCTTGCAAAAAAAAGGAATTGGCCGCACAATGAATGAATGGAAGCTTTGTAATTTGCCAACTCTGTCCAAACTAACAACATATCTCTCCTTAAAGGTGCAGCAGGAGTGGGTTGAAGTGTCTCTGCAGAAATCCTCTACAAACTAGTAACAAACATTTAAGAGGCTTGAGTATTACTTACAGATCCCTTTGTAAAAACAAAAACCACAACTTCAAAGTGTTCAGTTTTGAATCTTTTAATAAATGTACAGTAGTTCCAGCATCCGCCCACTGTTTCAATATTTAGCAGAAGAAAGGTCCATTTGAACAGATGCTTTGAGGCACCATATGCTCCTCTCCGGCGTGTAAGTAAAGCCTGTGAACAGGCGGTGACTGGAAACGAGAGGAGTCGTCCGTATGCCTGCATATCCTTATGCTCGTGCTCAAACTTTTGGGGTGTCTCTAAATTGCTTTTTGTCACCAAATGAAATGAAAAATGTTTCAAATTTACTGTAACAAATTGTCCACCTGTTCCAGTGAAACCACGTTAATGTGCAAACTAGTTTACAGGAATAATTGACAGAACAAAACATGAGCTACAGAAGAAAAGATTGTGGACAGTGAAATACTTAAAATATGTCTTTGCTTGGAGTTTGCGTTCTAATGTTTCAGTCTGAACTCAAACCACTACCGCCCTGTCATCTGATCTACAGCTTCAGTGTTGGCCACGACCTCTGACCTTCCTCCAACTTCAGGTACAAACACACATAGGCATATCATGACATTACTCATGGATAAAGTGAACAAACGCTGCATTTTGTATCTTCGGCTCAGAAATGTCACTTTGAAGAATAACACATGAAAATCATTTGTCTTTATTCTTCCTTCATGTCTCTCTTTTTATCGGCAACCTTTTGGTAACTGTACAAGGTGGAACATGGCATTCAGTGTTGAGATTATTCTTTGTGGCTTTTCATTTGTGTCTGCAGAGTGAAATGAAAAGTGCTGCAGCTTCCTGAACCTCAAACTCACAATACGGTTAAAATAGTTTTCGATTCTTACAAATTTGCAATGTGCTTCCATGATTTGTTATGATGTCTTCATCATGATGCAACTTCATAAAGGGACATCAACTTTTGTTCTAGCATGCATCTCTCAAGAACTTTAAAATTAAAGCAGCCTAATAAGAATTCAGCCCTTATAAAACTTTTATATAAACTTCATAAATGACACTTGATTCAGATTCAAATTCAAATTCCAAAAAAACGTTATTTGTCCCCGGGGGGCAATTCAAAATTGATTTCTTGCATTAGTGCCAAAAATGCTTCCAAAAATAATCAGAGTTGCAAAATAGCCATGCATGAGATAATAACTGGCTTTACAGCAGCCAAAGGGGACGAGAGAATCAATATTTTCTTTATTTTTTCTCCCCTTTGGCTCTTTTGGGTATCCACCATCTACTAAAAAAACACCCTGCTTTTTCCCTGCCATGTGCTCCACTATGTTCATAGACTAGACGATAACTTTGTCTTCTGTTTGGTGCCATGCAGCGGGCATAGCCTGGTAAAAAAACATGTTGGTTCATGTGGTGAAATGTTTACAGTAAAATGTTGTAGCCACTTTTGTTTAAAGTACAGAAGTAAATGCATTAAAAAAGTACACAAAGTAATAAAAAAAAACTATGTTACAGTTTGATAATATTTAACTGGATTACCAATGTAAACAGAGATTTCCGGTTTAGTTGGAAACAAGTTCAAACAGTCGTACAGTTAAAGCCATGCTTATTTAAAAAGGATGATTACATTTTAAAACATGATATTCTGTTGACTCAAACTGTAGCATGTAAGAGTAGACGTTTAACTCAGTATATGATGATTTAATCATAAAATCTAAACTTTTTTGCAGATCAGTGCTTTAGTTTATTTGCTATAAATACCCTCCTCTGGAGAAACCACACACACACACACACACACACTGACATTTAGTCCTGATCAAAGATGGCAGCCAAATGACACACTTGCATGACTGACATAAGAAACACAATAATCACAATGACAGTTATAATGCGTGTGCTCAAGCATCGCGCATGAATAAATCATAATTTTACTCCATTTTTTTTCTTTTTTACAAACACAGCTTTTTTTGAAGGGCATGCAAGTGTGTCACCGACATTGCTATTATTACAATCCACGTATGCACAAATGCAATTACAAATAAGTCTGTGTATTATTGGTAAACACTGAGATAGATATGATGGGTGAAAATAAACTGGCAGAATTTTTACAATCCTGCCAGTCACTGTGATTTATGATGATTAATTACATCGCAACCCCAACTGGGACGTCAGTTTGACAGTCTGAAATTGTGGTTCTCAACTCTGATAACTGGCTGAGCCCTGCTGTAGACGAGACAAGAAAACAAACGTCGCCTCAGCCCAGAAACTCTCCCTGTAGTTATTCCACCATCGGCCTTGTAAAGTAAAGTGCTGCAGCTGGTTAAAGGGGTGCAGGTTTAAAGATATGACCCTCTGATGTGGCAGTAAGGTGGAAAAATCTACAAAAAAAAATCATTTCAAGACTCAACAAATGCATCGACTGTGCCGTGTGAGTCTCAGTCATTTTTCATATAGTGGTGATGTGACAAGCCAATACGTCATCATAAAAGCCATTCAGTGGAGGGCTGATAGCACAGCAGCACACTGAGGGACTTTCTCCATCTGCTAATAAAGTGCACATTCACTGGTCATGGAATTTAGTGTGTGTATGTGTGTGTGTGTTCAGTGCGGGCAAGAGGGGTTTGAGTTATAGTAATGGTCCTCAAGTGGCAGGGGAGTCTTAAATGGTCCTCTTTCAGAAGATAGACTGGCATCTGCAGGGCTTTGGCTCTCTCTCTCTCTCTCTCTCTCTGTCTCTCTCTCTCTCTCTCTCTCTCTCTCTCGCTCTCTCTCACACACTCTAACACATAATGTGATTTTATGCCGTAAATTATAATGGAACTTGTGCTGTAAAGAGCTCTGAGGCTCTGCACATGTTATACCTGTCAGTCCCAGAAGGAACAGACCTCTTACATTTTCCCAGAATGCAATGGCAATGCGGTGCTGCTAAATGTTAACAGTATACCATGCAGCCCTAAAGGGTGTTTTCCACCTTTGGAAGAAGATATAAAGACATCAAGAGGAAAGTCGTAATGAAGGAGGAAGGCATGGTGCTGCTTTGTGTCTGGCTTTAGGCTGAGATGGGACATGTAACTGTGTAAACAAGAATCATCATCTACAGTTTGGATTCATAGCCTGGGAGCTCAAAGTTTGCTTCTCACTTTGCTAAAGGAATTAGGGCACTGTACGTATGTGTGTGCGTGTGTTTGAGGAAGAGGGAGAGTGAGATGGAGAGAGAGAGAGAGAGCCGATGGAAACATTGTAACTCAAGGCGAGTCAGGGTGCAGCAGCAGAGGCAGAGTTTCTTTCCATGGATTGAAGAGGAGGGAAATCCTCTTCCTCAGCGTCGCCTGCATGTAAATGAAGCAGACCGGGACAGAAAAAAGGTTTAACACACTCTCATCTGTAACCAGCACTTGACTTTGTGAGGAGGAGAGCTTTTTTTTTCTTCGAGCCCGGGGTGCCAGGCATCATCACTGACAATTTTCCAGAGCCTTCTCAAAGGCTCATACAGGTGACAAGTGTGTCTAACTTCACTGCAGCGCCTGGATCGACGCGCTCACAGTGCGCTTTGTCCAGCGGCACTTGCGCTGCGTGAGACCCGCCGTTTTTTTTGTTTTGACGTGACATTTCGCCTTCGCTGCTGTGCATATGTGGCCACATATGACGCATATGCGCCTTGAGCTGTTTTTCCAAACGCTTGTTTTAGAAGCTGGAGAGATGCGTTTTTGAGGACAAGTTTCCGCGCTGATTGGTATGTTCGTCATGTCTGCGCGGGTTAACTTGCGCGTTTCTCTGTAGAGTCACACACAGACCCGGGCTCTGCTCGGCGCTGAAGTTGGTTGGGAATAATATTAATAACCGTGCGGAGCGCAGAGGAGGGGGAAAGAGGCGACAGCGGCGTTCAGGGGATGTTTAGCGGCTAAATTTTTTACCAACATCATCAGCATCACCGAGTGAGGATCAAAACTGCGGGGGTCTGCTGCCGCTCACTCCTCTTCCTCGACACACTTCTAGTTTTTGCAGAAGCCAGTCTGTGAATTCCAGTCCCTGAAGCAGCAGCTGCGTAAACTTGGCCAGATCTGGTGACACTGTACCCTATGTGTGTGTGTGCGTGTGTGTCTGCCGATCAGCCCTGGATGGATATGCGTCTCACCGAGGGGATTTGAAAAGCAAGGGGGGATTTCTATCAGTCCCTCTTTTATTATAACCTCAAAATGGATGCCGACGACAGGCTGTGGAGACGCCACTGGATTAGCCACTCTTCCACTGATCTGTTTGACATCTGAGCTGCTCCAGGGGTTCAAAGTTTGGATAATCTAAAGAAGGTTGAAGGTGTAGGATGCAGTCTGGAGCGAAGACGCTCTCCGCAGGTGGAGGTGCGTCACTCTGCTGCCTGCTGCTCCTCTGGCTCATCTACTCCCATCTGCTCAGAGAGGGTAAGAACTCTTAGAGCTATTTATTACTTTGTCAGCAGCATCATTGTCTCAAAGGGGGTTTTAATGTGATGCAGCTGCACATGGTGTGGTCAGGTTCCCTGAGCCTGTAGAGAAGTCTCTATAATGTTCAAAATAACCCCCCTGCAGGGACTTCACATGTCTCTGCTCATTATTTGTCAATTTGTGGTGACCTTGTTGTACCTTATGGTATTTTTTGTAATCTGATTTAATAGCTCTATAATCATATTTGTGTAGTGAGTATATGATACCAAACAGCTTGATGTAGACTACATTTATTTTTCATTACTGCACTCATCATCTTTTATATTTCTAGACGCCTGTAATATAATGAGGAGGCCAAAAAAAGTTCTTGCATCATTAAAACAGAGAATTTTGTATTCAGTATTTCAAACATTTGTGCTAAACTAACCTAATGTTAGTCAGGTTTCTGACCTTAGCTCCTCACTCCCCCTCAAATGATAATTTGAGAAGCTCTAACAGATCTTCAGGTGGAGAAGCAACAAGGTTTGCTCGTTTTAGTTCCAAGTTTAGACTGAAAAAAGGGCCTGACTTCTGCCTTCAGAGCTTTATAAACTCACTGGGGTTAAGGCTATATTCAACCACAGCATGCTTTCCTCTTGAATAATACATCTGCTGGTGCAATTACACCTCCACCCTGACACAGAATAGAAAGCAAAAGGATGTTTCCCTGCACTTCATTGGCTGTTGTCCATGATGAAAAAAATGTGGATTCCAGCGTTGCAACAACACAGAGAAACAGGCTTAAAGCACTGGATCTTGTTGGGAGATGTTGAACACAAAGTTTGCAGATTAGATCTTTTAATCAAGCACTGGCCAGCAGCGTAATTACTGCTGTGGAGGAGGGATAGTGCCTACATCAATGTGTTTGGCAGCCTGCCGAGAACAAAAGTAGACACTGATGTGAAAAATGAACTGCCTGTGTGCTGAAATGTGCTCCCTTTGCCTCTCATTTGCAGTGTTTTCCTCCCAAAATGCTGCTGTCACCGTCCTCTCATTGCTGCACCGTGAACCGCATCTTATCCAAGGAGAAAGAGCAGCCCTCCCCTTCCCCTAAGCTATTTACTATTGACTCATTTTTGTATGAAAATGATCTCATTAATGCATCATAGTACAAAATCGTTCAATCAGCCTCTTGTGAACTCTGCTACCCTTGATGTGTCATGATTAAACAGAGGCTACTGATATTTAAAATCTCTGGATGAGATTTGAGCTTTGACATTCCCTGTACGTCACTAACTCATCACCCCAGCTCTGAGCTGAATTTTAAGAATGGAATACTTTTTAATCCATAATCTTCAAATCTTATTAAAATCCACTTTGAAAGTGGTCGCTTTGACCAGCCAGGTCGCTACAGAAGTTCTGACCACTACTGATTTTGTTATTTCATCAGCTAGTATAACTCTCATTTGAAAGGATTTTTTAAATATTTAAGACCACTCCCAAATATTTAAAGTCACATCACCCATCACCCATCAGAGCAGCCCCTTTCTTCACCACTTCCGCTCCTCTACCACGGCCCCTGGGGGCCCTGAAAGCAGCAACCAGTGTTTTTTGAATGGTGGGCAGAGAGGTGAAGCCTTGTGGTGGTGAGAGGCTGCATCACCTCCACCCACTCTGTAACCCATCTGTCATGGCGGTCAGGACAGGAAATCAAAGCGCAGCGGCCCTGTCCGCGCACGCCATTGGGCCAGCAGCCGCCACGATGAATGGCCTGTCAGCCGCTCTCAACGTTGCCAGTTTATTCAACGATAAATTTGGAAATGTCTGGATTTCCTCACTGGACCACATTCCGGTTCAGTGGTGCAGTCAGAGAGCGATGGCAACTCCTCCCCGCTTTGTCAACCTCAAACCTTTGGGACGGTGTGTGCGTGTGTGCGTGTGTGTGCGTGTGTGTGTGTGCGTGTGTGCGTGTGTGCGTGTGTGCGTGCGTGCGTGTGTGTGTGTGTGTAACAAACAATGAGAGGTGGACCATTTTGAACCACATTTGTAAGTTGGAGGTGGACAGACAGTTGGCCTTTGCTCTAACTCAGCTCAAAGATTTCAAACGACCCGAATACATTTAAACTTGGAACGAAAACATCAAAATTCCTCCTTCTCCTTTTTGTAATACATTATTGTGATCACAAGCTACATATTAACTTTGTCTGCCTTTTGGTCCCTGGAAAGTAAATTATGTTTTGTCTAATGCTTTTTGGCTAAAATCAACTGCCTGTTGAAACTTGAAATTACAGATGAATTGAAAATGTTCTTGGTAACCGACCTTTCACTCAGTTACATAATAGTTAATACATTTATTTTCCACTGTACAGTATGGTTGACATATGAAAATCCAGTGCAAACACACTACAACAATAAGTGTTGGCCTAACCATCAGAGACAAATGAAGAACTTGAAAATTATTTATTCTCAGATAGATTGGCTGATTGGTTTCAAAAGTGTTACCAAATGGAAGTGCCTTCTTTAAAACGACTAAAAGTGGGCCATTAAATAAGTGTATCATATTTAACCCCACCAGAATATGTCCCTATGTACTTAGTTTTCTTAATATCTTCAGACAACATTTTACTGGTGAGTTTATGGGCTCAATAGACAGTTTTAAGTCTTCTACAAGGTGCTACCAGTGATTGAATAAAATCTGAATAAAAGCGTGCAGTTGTTTAAAAATACAGTCACGGTCAAAATGCCAAACTCAAGGCTCTGAAAAGGTAGAGCTCCAACCAATGAGGTGACGCCTTATAAACAGTTTAAGCTTCTCAAGAAAGTTTAACATCCAGCATCTACAGAGCCGGAGGTTTTCTCGGGAGTTGGTCGAGTCCAAAACATTAAATTAGATATTGGATTTACATTCACCAGAAAAACTGCTTAATGAATGCTAATGCTCTGCATCAAGGTAGTTTGTAAATAGCCAATTGTTTGATGCACTTGAACAACTTTTTGAATGGATATTATTCCAGTAGTTGTGCATTCACCATGTTCTGCTGCCCCAAGTGGAAAAAGTTATGAAGTGCAGCTTTAAGGTTCTGATAGTTGGCTCTTGTTTTGTTTGTCTGCTTAGATATCACATGCTATGATAAGTAGCTAGCCCGTTTTGCATATTGTTTTTGAGTTATTGACGATCCTAATGAACATTGATTAATGATTTAGGAAGTGGGCTAATGTTATTAATATTTCATGCGACTTGTATAAATCACATGACTAGAAAGAGTCCACAGTGTTATGGTGTCATATTAGTGCAACAGACAGCAACGCATCTTTTACAACACTTGACACATGTCATAATGAACGTGTCACTTTGATTTGCTTGAATAATTCAATTAGCGCTTCTGCCCACAAATAACAGTGTCCCCAAGCCGAGATGCAGAAACTACAATCTGCCTTTGCAGTTCAAGCTGTCAATGGCAATGACATGAGATACGTCTACAGGCTGTGCCGCTAAATCCTGAGATACGTCTACAGGCTGTGCCGCTAAATCCTGAAATGATTCACTCCAGCTCCACAATCAAAACAGAGCTCCATTGATGACGATCTCACTCAGTCAGTCTGCTATTTGCATTGTGCTGTATTACAAATTTCATTCTCAAACTCACTGAAAATATTCTGCATGCTATACAACGACTTTATCCATCTTTAACAAATCCGCTGTTGGAGATAGCAAATCTTCATGGGGCGACAGAGTGATGAATTTAAAAATCTTGAGTTGGTATTCTCTTTTAACTCAGGGAGCAGGGCCTATCCATCCAAGCATTAAACTAATCAGAGTAGCTCAGAATTACGGACTTTTTGAAGTGAAAAGGATGATTTCCATTCCAGTCTTCTTCAAGGCAGCATTAGGCATGCAAAGGGAGCCCCGCTTTGATTATGACCTTGGTTGTAAATTCTAAGCAAATCATTGAGGCCTGCTGCTATAGGCGGCGGAGCTGTAAAAGTATGAGCATCTTTATGGAACAAAATGAAAAGAATTTTTACAGCTAAATCAATTTGGCAGCACACAAAGCTCATATTTCATAGCTCCCTTGAATATGAATTCTTTCCCGGCGTCAGCTTTGACCTCCCTTGTGGTTGAGTGTAGTGCACTGCTCAGTGTTTTCCTGCATTGTTATTTTCTCTACGGAAAGCTCCGGGCTTGAAACTGCTTCATCATTGGCAGAATGGTGTAAATGATCGTAGTTATGTGCCTTCAGTCTTTTGTCCTGTTCTATTTTTGCCTGATGCCATGATGATGATTTTCTGAGAAGGCTCTTCTTGAATACTAAAGCTGCAGTTCAGACAAACACGCAGTACTGTACAGTACACACGGGGTCATAATAGTCTTCTGTTGCTTACCATTTTCTCTGTGTTTGCATTAAAAGAGGGCATCCTGGAGGGCTATCTGAGTGAGATTTGAAGTGAGTCACCGTGGCTTTACTGTCCTCTCTGCATTTCATTCAGCAGAGCCACTGTTTGCTTTTGCAAGGCATATTGCACAATCATTCTTTATGCCTCAAGCCTGTGTTCATCCACAACCAATTGTCTGAGAGTACTCCACATTATAATATCTCTGCAGCCCAGACCGTGCTGCATCACTGCAACAGAAATCCATCATAGGCCACCTCCATCATGTGTGCCGAACGAGGCATGTTGCAGAACAGACCTGAATTACAGTGTCAGTCCTAGCAGAGGATGCATGTACTGGGAATATTTTCTATTTTAATGCAGCCCTCGGCAATGTCAAACAATGGCAAAGCTGATTGTTAGAGAGCGTTAACTTTGAGACGAATTGTACTGCAAAGACCCAAAAGTCCTGTGATGTGTTGTAAGCAAACTCTATATGTAGCCGCTCCTGCTCTCCAATGAGAAAGGAAACAATCTAACAGTGTTATGTCGGGCTTCCTCCCAAGGGAGCGCCATCCTACTGCTGCTACGAGAAGTTTCAATTTGTCATTCCCTGTGGGTGAAGTAGTGCACACACCTGACACAAGAATTAAATTTGGGCAAATAGAGCACATTTCCTGCTTCTCAGTTGGTGGGGATGCTATGCTTGTCTCTGTCTCTCCCTGCTGTAGCCCCACTGGGTGTTCAGGATTGCAGAAAAAATCGAGCACTGTGCAGCTTGAAAAAATCCCCTCTGCATTTGGAAACAACACAGGTACACTTTTGAGTACATCAAGAGCTTTTTAGAGCAGAAAGTCCAACCTGTATTGTCATCAGGATATAAGAGCTGCTCCTCTGAACATTATAATGTGGACTGACTCCAGGCCAACATAGTGCTTTTTGTATTGCTCGTGGATAAATGAGCCTCATCCAGTAATGGCACAACGCAGCGATCATCTTCAGAAGTCACTCTGGCTGCTCCCACACTTCCCTTTTCCGTCGTTCCTGATTCATTTCTGGCAGCTTCAGATTAAATTGCATACTTAAGCACCATTACAGGTCCTTGGACTTCAGCAGAGAGTAGTTCACCAGCATAAATATTGATCGTTCTACTGTAGAGTATTCAAATAGCATGTGAAATCAAGCAGCTATATTCCCTTTAAAACCAGGCCTATTAATATAGAGCACATGTTTCGCTCCAATGCTCTGCTGCCCCACTTGTTTAGCGGCAGAAGATCACGGCGGCGTCAGGAAGCGTATAGCATGGGGTCAGTCAAACATCTGCCTCTCTCACCTATTAAATGCTACCTGCTGCTATGCACGCGTCAAATGGTGTTAAGGTAATGAGAAGCACTTGGCTGTGGCTGCCTTGACTAGCATATGCTCAGTCCAATAAGATTGCTGTTTGATGTCCTGAGTCGTTAATAACACAGAGAGCTGTGAGATCAGAATGGGAAGGATGGGAAGATAAGGTCGGAGCTCTGCCATAAAAAAAAAAAGCAGTGGAGAGTAAATCCAGATAAACACATTTAGATTAGGCTTTTTATTTGCAGAGTTGAGATGATTAGCCTCATAATATTTTACTGAACAACACAATCGTGTCAAAGTTAATGGTAACAAACCTCAGCATGCTGAAAGAGGGGCTGACATCTAAAATCAATAAAATGAAAAGTAGATCTTGAGAGAAATAATGGTGAATAATGTGATATTATATGCTTTTTTTGTTCTTCTCCTCTCATGGGAGTGATGTACAGATCGAGCTGTTTTGCCCTTTGCTCCGTTGTCTGAGTTAATGAGCAAGAAGATTGAGCTTTTAAAGCTGAACATGCATGAAACAGACGTATAAATTGGACTACAGATTCTGTGATTGCCTTCTCACAAGGTCAATGAATTTATTCTAAACGAATCAGCTGAATGGTTGATGGAATTGTGTAGTGTGCTCAAGGGCACCTCAGCAGCAACCAAACCAACTTCAATATTACGGTCCGCATCGGCGACCCTCCGGTTCCCTGTCCAAGTCCCTACGGACTGAGCTACTGTGTTATAATCCATATAGCACACTCTGCTGGTGACAGCCAGAAAGAGAACTGTAAAACTCAAATCAAATTCTATGTGACTGGTGAATAAATCCAGTTATAGCAGCACATATCTGCGAAAGAATAAGCTGCTACGATAGTCACTTGATGTGCTAATATCCGACGATATTATCGGCTGGCTGATGAATCGGTCGGTCTCTAGTAATGAGTCAGAGGTTTTTGTAGAAAAGTTAAATTCAATCATTCCTTCAAGTGTTTTTTGTTGTGGGAAATAGTTGAACACAAACCGAAATGAACACATAAAGAAAGATAAATTCCTGTATGTCAAACATCAAGTGGACAATTTGTCAATAATCTGATTAGTCACTCTGCAGAGAAATAATGTGGGACTATTTCTTTATTAATTAATTAATGTTATTCTATAAAAGAAACCTCCCTAGAGCGTCTAAATTGTGAGGATAAGCTCCCTTTTGTTTTCATAAATGCTGGTAAACTGAATGCTTTGGGAGCTTGAGGAAATAAGCAGGTTTTGAATTGTGTGACATTGTTGTGTACAAAGACTAAGCAGGGATTGATTGTAAAGATAATCAAAAGATTATTCAATAATGGAACATAATCTCTTACAAATAATCATTCGTTGAAGGCTTAAATTTCATCCTTCACGTCTCTCTCTGATTTTAAAGATTTGCTCATTTGAGTCTTCCATCGGAGTCAGTTCACCTATTTAACTGCAAACACCTGTCTTTGATCACTCGTTTACACCTGATGAATACCACCTGTTCACGAGTGTTGCTCATTTAAAACATTTATTTATTCTGCCTCTCTAAATGGTTTCATAAGGTTTTTTTTTTCTTTCTGTGGGAGCGCTTCATTCACAAAAAAAAAAAGTTCAAATGGAAATGTTGAACTCCTTTTAGACACCAACAGATGAAAACATTACAAATACAGCAGCAGCATCAGTAGTCGTATTAAGAGACCAGAAAACATCGGCTGTCATTATGATGTCCCTGCAGAGCTGCTGTTCTGACAGAAATTAAAGGGAATGCTTTGGCATGGAGTAACATGCTAAAAAAAAAGATTGAATGGTTTAAACGGCAACACCATTGTCTGAGTCAGCATTTCCTGATTCAGAGAAAAACGTCTAATGTAATGAGACAGATATTAGAAAGAGAAAAGAGAGGAACATTTAATTACAGGTTGTGTTACAGCATAGGTTTTCAACCCTGCTCACCTAGGCAGATATCAACATGCTTTAAGGTTCTGATCCTCGCATCCACATAACATCATATAACAAACAAATTAGACATGATTAGTACTCTTATGTTTTGAAGATTTAATTTTGAGGGGAAGCCAGTCATCTAGTGGTTGGTGTGAGTGCCCCATGTACAGAGGCTGAAGCTCTGGAAGGCAGTCGACCTTTGGTTCCTTTTTCACATATCTTTCCCCGCTCTCTCTCTCTCTCTCCCCCAAATCCTGACTCTGTCCACTGTACTCTCGCTCGATAAAGGCATAAAAAGTGCCCTCAAAAATGGTGGGAAAACAATGGATAGAGTAGGACAGTGGGGAGAGAGAGTGGGGAATAACATGCGGGAAAGGAGATGCAGGTCGGACTTGAACCTGGTGGACCAGCTTAGAGGACTACAGCCTCCGTACATGGGGCAACACCTAACTGCTCGTCTATCAGCACCCCAAACTAAACATTATTATTTAGGCTTCATTTAGTGTTCAGTTAAGTTTTTTCCAGTTACCTACAGTATTTAAACCTTTTGGATTAAGGCAGGTTGATGTTAAAGTCAAAAAAGCGTTATTTAAATAGTAAATTAAACTGCATAGTCAGAAAGATATCTGAAGCACTCTTGTCACTTGTTTGTATCCAACAAGAGACATTTCTTGAATGCAAGAAAGCACTTACCTCTTCAGCACTTACCGCTGTTTGTTTGTTTGTTTGTTTGCTTCTTACAAGAAGATCATTCTCTGGTATACACTTTTGACTTGAGAGGATTTGCTGCTTTTTTAGTGCAAAATTTGAATTATGTGGCAATTTGGACTGTTTGTTCGACAAAGTGACACACTATTTTATTTCACCATTTTGCATTGGCTGTTCTCCCATGTGAGCATCGGGCAGACGGGCGGTCATCAATAAAACGTTAGTTTGCGGTTTGATTTCTGCTCCTAACATCTTCAAAATGTCTTTAAGCAAGATGCTGATCCCTCAATTTCCCAGTTTTGGCCTGTGTTTGAATGCATCACTGAAATGAGTCATTTTGAACTGTTCAATTACTCCAGAATCGATAGCTATGATAATCATAATGCGTCAAGAGAAAAGAATAAATCTAAGCATTGTGAGGTCACTGAAAGATGAAGATTTGTGGTGGAACTGTATTGGGGGGGGGGGGGGGGGGGGGGGGGTAGTGACTGCTCATCATATTTTAAAAATTGATAACTGCTGCCTCTGCAAATCAATTGTGCCTGATTACCTGGGCTATTAATATTCATGTGGTCTCACAATGTTTTAAATCTCCCATGAATCATCGGTTGAACACATATCTGATTTGACGTGTGTTAATATGATTGTCATGCTCTCTAAACTGGCAGCCCCATTTTCTTCCTTGATAACGGCTCTTCTTTCAAGACGGGAGCATACAAAGGAATGGAGATAATCAGGCTGACTTATTATTGTTTGCCAGTGTCGTGATTAGAGTGTGTGATTGGCTCTCTCATGGGGGGGGGCGGGGAACAACGGTTAGATTCAATGCCAGGGTGTTAAAGCCAAGCCAGCATGTAGCAGCACTGCGTTATAGCTGTGTGTTTATGGGGAATTATACCGAATACAATGCATATTGTCGTGAATAATCAACAGGACCAGCTTTACAAGAAGTGGAATTTTTCATAAATACGGTTGGACGGTATAGTTTGAAGGGGTGCTCTTTGCAATAAAACATTGTTAAAACCCGGCTTCTATCTTTAGCGGGCCCGCAAGTAATTACAATCTATAAAGGAAGATTGTTTTAATATGGAAATGGAATCCTTGTCATAGTTCATTCACTGCAGCCTGTCATATAATTTTATGGCAAATTCCCTGAGGAGAAACAGAGCCTTTCTCACAGCTCCCAATCTGGTTTCAGTTGTACGGGAGTGGTGCCGAGCTGTGTCTGATGTGTTTGTCTGTTAGATCAGATAAAGGGAGTTGTGTTTTTTTTTTTGTCACATAGGACTAGCTACTTATGTGTCTGCATCGCCTTAATTAAAGACACAAACAAAACAAAAGAGACGCCTAAATGCAGTGAGCGCTTTATTGATAATTATAACCCTCTAAATAGTTTTTCCTCAGTGTTTACAGGAGAGATGATAATTGGTTGTTTTTGTCTGTGTTCACCGCGCTTTGCCAGGGTCAACCAGCACCCAGAGTTTAATAACCTCACTGCGCACACATGTTCTGAGCCCTGCAGTGACGCACGTTGAGTCAAGAAACATTGAGAGAGCGAGTGTGCAGTGTATTTCAGGCAAGGTATTAAGATATTTCTGCTGCTGTACTTCGGTGATCTGTACAGCGTCTGATCAAAGCGCTGATATGAAGAACACAGAGTCACGTCTTTGCTTTAAGCTGTGTGTGTTTGAACCCCCCCTCCCCCCCGCCCTCCCCCGAGTGTATGTGCTGCTGCTGTGCACGTGTTCTAGTGTTGTGATGCACTGATAAGGTCATCACGCTGCCAGTCAGTACTGAGAGGAACGAGTCTCCGTCTCTCTCGGGCTCTGTATCACCTTCCTGTTCTAGACGTTTTTCCTGACGGGATCCAGAGCCTGGACAGCAGCCTGGCGCCATCCTTCATTCTGTACGCTCACCGCTGCTGCCGCCGTGCGCGCACTTCATCATGTGAAATAGAGACGAGGTCAAGTGTCTTCACGCTGCTGAGTGACAGAAACCCCCCTGTCACATGAATTAACTCCTGTATGTGTGATGGAGCACTGGCCGTGGCTTTGGGCACTTTGCAAAGCCCCCCCTCTCACACACACGCTCCCCACAAACACAACTCGCTACTTTAACTCCCCCACCCGACTTACTATTCTCCTCCTTCAGGCTCATAACATGAAGCCTATTCATCTGTTCAGTGTTGAAACATGGCACAGAGCACTGATATGTGATGGCACCTCTGTCCTCCGAGCAACCACCAAGTGTGCACGGACTCGTCTCAGCGAAAAGGAGACAGGAGGGTGGGCTGAGTGGTGGGTGGGTGGGTGCAGCCAGAGAGTCTGATGGTATGAAATGAAATGCGCATAGCTGCTCTTCCTAGAGGTGATTACTTTTTATGAGTCACAAGAAGGCTCTAGGTAATTTTCTTATGTAAAAGTGCCCCAATCTTATCAGTGTGAATGACAAAGTGCGACCGCCTCATACCTGCAGATGTCTCCTTAGTGGCAAAAGAATATCACTGACAGTAAAAAAAATACTAATACTAGCTAAAATGTTGATTTCTATATTTAATTCTGATGTCCCTTTATAGAAGCTTTGCATGATTCACTGTTTTAAAAAACCTGTCTGCACATACTCTGACCTTCCTGAGTTCAGCCTCCGTCTAAAACAAGCGTCTTTATCCCACTTTCCTCCGATTGGTCAGGCGTACAGAAGCCTGCGAAGGGGGACATTACCTGTAACCTCAGTGAGTATAGCTTGAAACTCCAAGAGTATAGTCCTGAGTGGAGCGGTCAGAAACCTTCCTAGACAGACTGATGTGGAGGGTTATCCGTGCACTTAATGTGCTGCTGTGCCCGGAGCGGATGACTGGATACAGAAGCTGATGTCAGCTCGTCTAAAGTCTGAGCTTTTGAAACCAAAAGGGATTACGCTTAAATATTTTGACCACATTGTTAAAACTTCTAATATTAACATCCTAAACTGTAACCATATGTCAGAACATAAGGACTTATGGGTCTCCTTTAAGCTTACAGGCCCTGAAGGCCACATCGTTGAGGTAGTGAACAATTCGAGGAAAACTTGAAAATGAAAATGGTTTCACCTTGTTGAGTTTACCGACCAGGCAAAGCGGGCATCAGAGCCTGAAAGTAACCTGAATTGCTGTCATTTGATTCCTTGATTTGTTGAGGGATATAGCACATCCAGATCAAAGTCAACTTCAATGAGAAGGGTGTTAAAGGAAAAGCTTGAAGTGTAATCTGCTTTCTGGATAATTGGCCAAGAACAGTTTTTATCTTAGTTTTTATGTTAGCTTTAAAATTCCTAGAACTGGCTTTGTCACTACAAATGTATATTTACTGTATTTGGATAAAACATTCCTCCATCCATCGATCCATTATCTATACCCTTTTCCTCATTTGGGCGGCTGGAGCCGATTCAAGCTGTCATTTGATGAGAGGCGGAGTTACACCCTGGACTGTCGGCAGTCAATCACAGGGCTGACATAAAGAGACAGACAACCAGCCACACTCACGTTCACATCTATGGATGGACAAGTTAGAGTCACCAAATAACCTAAAAGCATGTTCTTCTGGGTTTTTTTTGACTGTGGGAGGACGGCTTGTTTATCTGGCACACCTATAGATTATTATTTAAAAAGCACTTGAGAGTAACTCCAGTTTGTGAATCAAGATTTCATAGGGGGCTGAGCTACAACCAACCTTAGCTCAGCTTGTTTCAAGGTGCTTGGCTCGATTTTAGTCAGATTTCTTAGGGCCAGATAGACAAAAGGATTGTGCTGCTTTAGCGGGTGTTAAACCTGTGTAATGAGAGAAACAGAGTGTGGAATCCACAAAGCACGCTCAAAGGATGAAATGTGCGTAAACTGCTCACAAACTGCGCTGCCAAGCAGGTAATGTCCTGGATGTGCCTTTCTCATTTGCCTCTATGTAAATTAGGGAATATTCAAAAATTCTGTGCAAATTTGCCTTCTTCCTATTCAAATAGGAATTGTTACAAATACCATCTCATCCACAAAGTCCAGCCATAATTTCCAGAGGCAGTTACACTGGTGCTATTTAACGTCATTGATACCCGTGTATTAAATTGGTGCCATTTGTCCTTATCTCTGTTTTTTCTCTCTCTGTCCACTTACTCAAATAAATGAATAAACACAGCACATTGCACTCAGCAGGTAGTTACTGTGACGCAGTATTTATAAGCGATGTCTCATCCAAACTTTCCAATGATCAGGGAAACAATTTGGCCTTTTTATGACTTTAAATTAACGTATCTGTTAAAATCTGTTGATATTACTTTGATTAATATATTCAAAGGCTGTCAGTGACTCGACACTTTATGTTCGGGGAGGTTTGGAGCCGTTACACACGAGGATATGAGTCGTCAGCTCTATCAGCAAGTGCAGCTCTGTGCACATTAACACGATAAAACAAGAGCAGTCTGCGCGGAGCAGGACAACTTTGTGGTTGTTGTTAGCAACGGCATATCATCTCTGCAAATTCTTTTGTGGATAGGGTTCTAAAACGTGGTAGATTACAGGGGCTATTTCTGTGCAATTCTTTTTAGTGAGCGCAATCCAATCTTACTCGATCTGGCCCATTGTGTTCAGTGTTTGAAGGTTTTCTCTCTGCACTCCAAAACAAAAAGAACCAGAGATAGAACTGGTGTAGATGCCTTAAATAAAGCAATTTTCCATAAAAAAAGTTTGGTCCTCTCTTACAGTCTTTGGAGGGGCTTTGGCTTTTGCTCCAGCTAAATCCAATTCGACCGCAGAAGCTTTAGTCTGACCGACATGATTTACTCCTTGGTTTAACCTTCGCCGTAGCTGATGTGCATCAAGATTATTTTATATTTTCATTGCACGGACATTTGGAGTTTTCAGTAAAGGGGGGCCAATGTTTATTTCTGCCAAGAGGACATTTTGACCGATGATGTAACTTATAGAAAGTTACAGAAAGGTCACAGAATCAAAGTAATCAGTGGTTATCATCATCTGGAATATTTCCAAGATGTCTTACTCGGAAACTTGGAAGTCTCCACACTTAAGGAGGTCATTTGTGTTGATCAACAACCCCTTACAACCTTTGCCATTATTACATCCATTTTAAGCCGTTGAGCAGTTAGCGGCTCACTTAATGAACCTTTGAGGGTGTCGAGAAGAACAAGAAACAGCAGTATAAAGGCGATTGACCTTACAGGTACTGCAGCACACACGCTCCTCTCTGTACTCGCTGAGCTGATTTTATTTCAGTGTCGGCCTGAATGCTTTTCACTGGCAGCTGTCCATTCAATAAAGAAGAGAAGGGAGAAAGTGTGTTACTTTTTCCACATCATTACTAGTTTCCTGAAACTTTCTCTCTGCTGTATTGTTCGACCCGGAGTCAGTAAGTTGTGATAAAATCTTTAAATGACATTTATATTGTCCTTATTAAGAAATGTGCTGATTTCAAGCTGAGTTAGCTCTGATGTACTCTCACATATTATGGTTGCTCAGCCGCGGTTCAGCAGGTTATTGATTCGTCTTTTGGTTCTGCTTTGAGGCTGCAACAAACCTCCCTTTGATTTTAGATGACGAAGGTGACAAGGGAAATGTGTCATCTTCATATAATGCCACGTTTGTTCTTCCAAATAGGTTTTTTTTTAAAACATCAGACACCCTCAAGCAATTTACTGTGATTAAAGCTTGTTTATCTTTAAAGCATGTGCCAATTTACAGTAAGTAGTTTCTTCTCAAACACACCAGGAAGCCCTAAATAAAGAGACAATTAAAAATGTTCCCTTTGGTTTCTTAAATAATTTACCCAAACAAAGCTGCTGCCTTAACAATAACTGTTCAATCAAATTGTCAGCAACAAAAGGCCACAAAGAGGTTTCATTTAATGGATCCAAGCATTGAAAACATCATTGTTACAGTCTTTTTTGTTTGCTCAGTTTTCATTGTGATTCATTAAAATTTATCATTCAATCTGTGCACAAGCTACATCTACAATTCTACGCACAAAGCTAATTTCTTCTCTCTGACTCAGGTTTACTTTTTTATATATATGTAGAATTCCAAGCAGCTCTCGCTTCTAGACATTCATATAAAATCTTAAATTAATTCATCCAAGCCCATTAAAATTGGAATCTTGTTCATTTCATCACGCAATCTGCAAAGTAAAAAGTTTGAAAAGTGTTTTATCAACTCTTTTAACTCCCCTGACGTGATAAAGTCAAGATGAAGAACATTTATTTATGTATTATCTTTCCCCTCCCCAGCAGTCCATTTGGAGCTGAAACACCCTGGTGAATTGTATGTTTCTCCGCTCTGTGTAATTAATTTAGAGATTACATTCTGACAAACTTGATACTTAAAAAACTTGCAAAACCACAGGCTCCTGCCCCGGGAGTCATCCATCAATTTGTAATGCCTGGAGAACTCTAAAGTAATTCTCTTTGCTTGGAAAGAGGTATAAGAATAGCACACACACACACACACACACACACACACACACACACACACACACACACACACACACACACACACACACACACACCATGGTGATTTCATAGCAAGGTAATCATCAGAAGAGATTCTGTCCATTTGCCGTCTCAGTAGAGCTAAACTCTGCTTGAAAATTGGTCTGTTGAATGAGCACAGAGCCTGGCAGCCAATGTCATGTCAACTAAGTCACATTATTTTATCTAGTGGACCATGCTTTGGTAAAAAGTTAAATGGTTCAACTAACAATAAAAAAATTAAACCCAGATTCCTGAGTCGTCTTCCCAAAGCTTCACCCCAAAAAGCTGCTGGGACATTATTTTCAGTGGCGATTCTAGAGTCTGGTTGGGCCCTTGGCCAAAGTCAATTTGGGGGCCCTCTCTCCTAAAGTAAAGATGGATAATTACTTTCCATTTTTCTTTGTTGACTTTCATTGTTGACTTTTCACAGCAATAATGCGTTCAACGCTTGGCAACAAGAGTGATTGCTGTCAGATGGGCCCCCCTTAGGGAGGTTTACTAAAGTCATTAAAAGCTTTGCACATTTGGGCCACTGCTTTGGTTTAAGTTTGTGAGCCCTCAGGGTCCCCCATACTGATCAGGGTTCCCAAGCAGTTGCCAACCTTGCCTGTTGACAAGCAGCGCCTCTGCTTATTTTGCAGGAACTTAGTCTAAAACAAACACAGTGTTCATAAGAGGTACCGTATTTCTATGACTAATGATTCAACATCTGTTGGGACATATCTGTTGTGAATCTGAGGTGGCACAAGAAGAAGCCATGACAATTCATCATCTGGGTAACATTAATATTGCAAAATGATAATAATAATAATGGTAATCCATCTAATATTTGAGAAAATTCAGTCTTTGCCAAAGTGGTGGACCAACCAACTGGCATTGGGATTCCCAAAGCTATGCTACTAGCCTAGCCAAAAATGTTTCAGCTTGTTAGTGTCGAGGTCTAATTATTGTGAAGTTGATTAGTCCATTCAGCCATCTGTCTATATGTGTATTTTTGCCCAACATCAAGGTTTCTTAACAACCGTTGGCAAGGATTCTGTGAACATTCTTGTAAACAGAGGATGTCTTATAATTTGGGGCCCCTTTGAGCTTCCTGCCAAGACGGCCAGCAGGCCAAATTTTTACAAGTGGATACAGAAAATCTCAAAATCTGATGAACACAGCAGGTATCTGGTATTTACACACATTCAGCAGCTGTAGTTCAGGAGGTAGGACAATAATGGTTACAGTAAGAGAAACCTGACATTGACACTTTGTAGAAAACATGAAACAACAAGAAGTTTCTCTTCGTCTAATTATAGCTGTGCTTAAAATGTCAGTATTTATCACATACCCATGATTAAGTCAATGTAAACACAAGTTATTTGGTGTATTCGAGTAAATTTCCATTTCACGTCTCATAATGTATTGGTAACTGTTGGATTTTCCTTTTAGGTTCACTTTCATATTTTGGAGCTTTTAACTTGTATTTTTTGTTAACTTAATGTTAGGAGCCAAACAGAAACTGCTCTTTTTAACAGATACTCGACTTGGAGGAATGTTTCCCAAACACAAACAATGGGACAGTTTTATCAACAGAGCAGCCAGTCGTGCTGTATTCAAACTGGAGAAGCATTCAAACCTGCTGCTTGTAAAGCCCTTTAATCAGTTTTACATTTTCTTTCCCAGACCTTAAATGAGTATTAAACTTTTGAGTGGTACACAGACCAAAAAAAAAAAAGAGCCCTGTGTCCAGGCTGCCAGTGTTTTGTACCTTCGCACACCAGTTGCTCCTCTGAAATGTGTTCATTACAGTCTCATTATGCTAATGTGATGTACTTTGTTCTCGCTGCTGTGTTTGGCAGGCCAGTTGGCGGTGGGAACCTGCGAGATAGTGATGCTCAACAGAGACAGCAGCGTTCCCAGACGGACCATTGCTAGGCAGACGGCTCGCTGCGCCTGCCGAAGAGGCCAGATCGCCGGTACCACCAGGGCGAGGCCGGCATGTGTAGACGGTGAGTTGAATGACCTTTTTGGCATAATGAGAGTCGAATGTCCTGTGGAGAATATATTTTATTGTGGCCTTTTTTTTTTTCTTTTGAGGAATGCAAGAAAAAAAAAAAGCCCAAGGGGTATCAACATAAAGCTGGGTAAAACTAGAAAGGAGCAACCAACAGTGGATAAATGAATGCTTGATTAATGAATAGGGTTCCCGAGGTGGCCCTTAGGAACATAACAAACAGTTTAATTTAGCTTTAATTTAATTCACCTGAAGTAATTTCATTTACTGACGGTCCAACCATTACTATTCCTATCATATGCAGCTGTGTCTCCTCCTGTAATAACCGTATAATTCATCTCAAATGAACAACAACATGCTGGCAGCGGGTCAGATCCCTGTAATATTTGTCTTTATGGGGTCCACTGCATGGATCCCTGCCTAACAACACTCTATTACTCGCACAGCAGGAAGTTGTTTAAACTAGAATTACTCTCTGAACATTTATTTTGTTTGAGGCAAGGTTTGCCTTTAATGTGCACCGAGTGAGCACTGAATGATTGCTTGACTCCTGGATTTATTTTTGACTTAGTGGTAAATAAAAGGTAGACGATGTACTGTGAAGTTATAGATTTATGTGCGTTGAATAAATAGCTTTACTTAAGGGATAATGTATAGCGAGCACATTGTTAGAGTGGAATGGATCGAGACAAAACCCTGAAACAACGGGGTGCCGCTCACCCTGAATGGAGTTCCTCCACGATATCAACCCAATCACTATACATTATCCTACTTATTACATGGATACTTTATTAATTAATTAAAGGCAGGGTTGGTAACTTTCTCCAAATACACTTTTAAAGATTTTGGTTGAAATTGTCTTTAGGTCCTGACAGACATTAACAACTCATGTGCTCTGAAAAAGGAACAAAGAAATCTGTAGCAGTTTTAAGCCTGTAAAAACTTTGACCAATGTCTGCCACGAGGTAGCAATCTGATGAACCAGTCACACGCCTCCCTGACTCCCTGCCTGTTCTCTACCTCTTGTGTGCACGAGCCCACACTCAACGCATGAGTTGAGGTCCAGTTCTGGACCAATGGCGCTTGTGCATGTAAGTGAGGGGGCGTGGGGGAGGGGGTGGGTGCACACGGGGCACTGAGGGAATGCTACTTTCAAAATCATGTTAGTTTTCGAAAATTACCAACCCTGCCTTTAATCAGTAATTTGACATGAAATATTAATTACATTGTTTTGAAAATGAAACATTTCGTCTGCTAAACAAATAGTCCGTTGGTATCCACAGTGAGAGATGGGTATATAGTGACAGTTTACTCCAAAGCCTTCTTTAAATGACCTGAATTAGTTGCGATTACTCACATTAAACTGGACACTTCCACTGATGGTGAAGTGAGACGTGGTGAACAGATCCGTATGAATCAGAGCAGCACCTGAATGAGTGTTTCTGTCTCATCATTCATGAACTGCAGTCTGTTTAACATTTCAACATTTCACTTTGAGTCCAAGACAAATTTCCCAAAGGGGACAATAAAGTATATTGCATTGTATCATATTTTCTTTTCCATTCACCATTCTTTTAAAACACCACCATATCCCAAACCACATTCTGTTACACATTTACTTAATGATCCATCTTTAGTTTATTAGATTTCTTTGTCATAGCATACAGGTTTTGCATTTAACCTCTTTTCCCTCAGCAAATGGAAAGATGTCAAATTACCCGGACTACTTTCGGCGGATCGATATGACAACACTTAGTCCTCCAGAGTCTGTGATTAAAGCCGCGTCCTAAGCAACATCTGCTCTTCATAGTAACCGTTTGTTCTTCTTAGCAGAGGTCTGCTGTCTGGGGATAGCAGACTGTTGATATGCATATTTGTATGCACAGTATTTAACAGAGTCGTGTAATGTATTTTTGAACTACACTTTCTTAAGAGAAAGTTAGATAAGGAAAACCATACCGTATTCTCTTATCTGTACAGTAATAAGAAGCCATAGAGAGCAGCTTGTTAGCTTAGCTTAGCATAACATCAAGACTTGAAACTGATTGTAAACAAGAATTTAAAAAAAAACCCAAATCATATTAAATGATAGTAGAGTACAGCAGTGACTAAAAATAAATGTAACAAGGAGAAGACATGGCATTTAATGACATGATGAATCATGACCTCTGCTACAACATCAGTCATGGACCTTTTTTCACTGCAGACAATTTGACACAACAAGAACATCATGAAAAATCACGAGAGGAAAAGCACAGGTGTAACTGTTAATGATAACTCCTTTCCATTATTTGTGCCGTTCTAGGGAAGCTGCTGGATACACAACACCACCTTGTGTACCTGAATATATTGTAGTCATTAATGTACTGTCAGGCAGAGACACTTACATCCAAGTATTGTCCATTTATTCTTCCTTAGTCCGCCCTGATACACACAAACATGGCCATTATGTTTCGTTTAATCAACGACTCGTGAGGAGGAAGAGGATGAGCGCAGACAGAGCTGCAGCAGCAAACATTGTCCACATTAAGTGTGAACATCAGAGCAACCGTTCTTATGGGTTAGGGTTATAGGTTAAGGGTTTATTAGGCTTATAAAGTCAATGCTGTACACCTGCATGAATATGATTGGTTGTTTAAGGAACACCGCTGTGAATAAGCCAACTGTGGCAAAGCTGAAAAACTGCTGCTCATCAGCCAATGCAGGCACCACACTAATGCACTGCCTGAATCACAAAATGTATTCATAGTTCTATGAACTGTTGGACCCCTCCCCCTTTTTGTTGATTCCCCAATGCAGGTTTTTTAGATCCTAGAACCTCTTTAGAGGAACCTTTTGAGCTCCTGCATCAGAGAAGTTACTCTCCCAGCTCATGAGGGACATAAGTTTAAGGTGATTGGTCCATACGTGCGTTTACATTGATTGGTTGAACACAAGACCCAATCCAGGACCACTAACTGCCCTTTTTAAACACACTGTATGTTAAATCCGCCACCAGGGGGCTCTCAATCAAAACAATAACAAAAGATGATGCAGAGGCTGGCGGGGAATCATGGGAGTGCTCCTCTCTGCTACTCCCCCCACCTCGACCCCCTTGTGAAAACGAACTCTGTGTTGACTGTATTCAATACGAACGGGTGAAACTGACCTGAGAAAGAGAATATGTTTAGCGACGATTTATCCAGGTATAATTGACATGACGTTTTTTATCACAACAGCACATACAGCAACAGTACGACAGCTTTCAGTAGCAGCCGGTGTTTCCTTGGCAACGATATACATTATGTGTTATGTCATGGCGGTTCATCATGGCGGCTGCCGCAACAAGACACGTCCCGTTACAACTAAAAAATTACTGATTTCTCTGGCTTTGATAACTGTTGAAAAAATGTAAGGTAATGTAAATACTCAACACAATGATATATGTAACAGTATTTGAATTTAAACATTGTCATAAAGTTCTTCATATTATACCTTTAAATCCCACTAGAAATTGTCGGCCGGCTTACGTTACTTTAAGTTTCATGTCAGCCATCACCATGGTGGTCCGAATGCAGACAGAATGAAGTCCCCATGGTGTGTCGTTCTCTGGGAACTCCTGATCGGATAGTTCCTCTTCAAAAAGTCCCCAGAACTGTTCGGTCTGAAAACCCCCAATAGACAAATCATGTGACACGTTGTTCTAATAGTTAAGTACATTTTAAAGAGTTCATAGTCAAATGCTCAGACTGTCTTGTATACTATCATAAACTTATTTAAGACAATATCATCCATTTAGGCCGAGACACAAAACAGAGTGCAACCAAAAAAAGGTCCATTAGAACAAAATCTATGGGCTTCCCTCTTACTCTATTAAAAGTAACTGCCGATGTAATGTGGTTGTTTAACCAACGAATCAATAATCACTTTGCGTATCTCCCTATTTCGATGGCTCTTAGACTGTTTGACTTCCAACTATGTGTTTGGTTGTCGGTGTTAGACCATCTTCAGTTAGCCGGCGTGACATCAGCAAATTAGAAATCACTTCTCATTGTCTTTTGCTTTCTTTGGTTTGTATCTTATTGAATTTTCTCTTTCCCCCCCCTCTGGTGTTTTTTTTTTCTACTTCAGCTGAGTGTAGATAACTTGCAACTTGTTCATCCACTTTATAGATAAGATTTGATACTTTAGAGCCCTCTGTGTTATTGGACAGTATCTTGAGGATGTTGATAAGACAGATGAGAGGTCTCGTGGGGGGGGGGCACAGTCCATCTGTGATACTGATTGGATCTTACAATATCACAATCACACGCATCAGATACGCCATTAGTTCCATCACGCAATGATTCATGTTAGCCTTAATCTAATGGCCCTGACACGACACTGCAGTCCCCCTGCCTGTGTCACGCTCTCCACGCTGGTTTCAACCACCTCTCCTTCTCTGCAGATGCCTCTCCATAACACTCAACAGATGCTAATTAACTTGCAGAGAACTATGATTACAGCAGCAGGAAATTGATTATTACTGGCTTCCCGCCGCACCACACCCTGCACTCCATTAATAGCCAGTGCATTAAAGATGGAACCTGTTGCTGGCAGCCTCATTTAAAGGCTTTCTACTGTCAGCTGAAAGAGCGTCCATCATCACAAGGCTTTAAAGTGGAATTTCTGCATGAGTATGCAATGCCACTGTTCAGATATCCTCTCTGACCTTTAGCTCAGAGTTGATACCCAGTTACATTCTGTGTTTATATAAATTCCTATAAATGCCCCTTTTGCCCCTCTAAGCACATAAACTAATAAACCGACTCGTAAACAAGTTCATTTGTATCTCTCACCCAGGCTTTGGCATTCTTCACTGAGCTGTTATTAACACAGCAAGGGCTCACTGTCCTCTGGGTCAATTTAATATAAGTCTTTCACAGCAGCAGTAGCAGGAGTGGATCACTGCCTCTTTGAGATGAGTGCTGATAGAATAGTGACCTTTAATGAAAGTGGGACCACCACTGGCTGATTGTAGTGAGTGAAAAGGCCAAAATTCATATCCTCACATGAACTTTGGTAATCTGATGATTCCTCACTTTCCACACATCTCATGTTGGAATTGAATGTGAAGCTGCAAAGCCTGCTCCAGTTTGAAATAGAGTGTGTCTTTTTGAGTAACCTTAAAACTTCAAATCAAAGCCCGCCCTAATTTAAGGCCCAGTCCCTTTTACTATCCTGGTCTTGCTGCACGTTTGGACACATAAAGGCAGGCCTCAGTTAGAGGTCCTGATGTGTCTCAGTGCAGCAGGCTGCTATGGAGGGACTGTCTTACAAAGAAAGATCAAATCAGTGATTTGTAATTGAATTTGTTCATGGATATCCTACATTTTTTGTGCTCATTTAAATATTCTCTCCAGTGTCATTTTGGAGAGAAAATATAACATAGAATATATCTATATAATAACTCAACAGAAGCATCTCACAGCTAATCAAGATGGTGGTCATGTGATCATACAAGTCATTTATTCTAGGCTAACATTATGGTACATAGACTTGAGCTTGTATAGTTACTAATCCATTCATTCACATTCATACGCCGCTGATGAAGCAGCGGGAGCAATGTAGATGCAGGAGCTGGGGTTCAAACCCCCGACCTTCCCATTGAGATACGACCGACTCCACCACTGATCCACAGCCGCTTCCTCTATTATTAATCTTAGCAGAAGCAGCGCTGGAACTTTTTCTGACTATTTCTGTGTTTCTTTTCCTGTGGATAGAAAAAATGTACATTTGGTGATGTTCCTTTGTGCTTTACTGTACTCTAAAGTGCAAAGTAATGCACATCCTGAAGCAGGCACGGCCTCTCTGTGGTGAAACACAAAAACAGAAGGCAACCCTCAGCAGAGTCTGACATGAATTTTGTGAAACATAGCTCGATGTAAAAAAAAAAGTGCTTCACTTTTTTAAGGCAAAAGGGAAGGTTGCGTGTATTTCTCTTTTTGATTTATAAGTCTTAGTCATGTTATAACGCAAGCAACTTCTCCAAGGTCTGTTCATTTTCTTTTTGTCCTTTCTGTCCTCTAGAACAGAGAAAGAACATTTTGGAATATTGCCTTGATCATGACCTCCTAAAAATACAAAGCAATGTTCTCCCTCGATGTTGCCAAGGCCAGCCTATGGTGACACTATGGTAAACGTAAATTAGCTTTCATTGTCTGCAATGTAACATGTTTAATCCCAGCATTTGATCTCTTGCTCTGTGCATGGTGTGGCCTTGTTGAAGCTAAACAGTTAGTACGTAATAAATGCAAAATGCCCCCAAAAAAACTAAAGATGAAGATTTGCTGTAGAAATCATCAGGGAGACATGTGCAGGTTTCTGGTCTGTTTTTGCATCAAGAGGTGTTTATTTGTCATTGAAGGTATTTTCTGTTGTTGTTAATAAGCAAATGTTTTTCATAATTAGTTGATTCACAGGTGAAACAATACAAACCTCACAGTCTGTTCTGCACAGTGCGTCTTTGTTTGCAGCAGCAAAATGACGTCAGAACCTGATTTTTGGATTTTTTTAAAAACAGCATGAAATCGTGTAACTATAACAACGCGAAACAGGACCGAGGTACAGAAATGGACCAAACACAACACAAACAAGAAGCTTCTGGAGGAGTGGGTGTAAATAAATTACTAAACTTTCTGTAGATATCATAAAAAAACTTCTACTTTCTGATCATCCATCCTTTAGGCAACAGGACTTAGTGGAAATAAGGTCACGGAGAGCCTCACTGAATAGAAATCTAATGAATAAGAGATACACAATGAGCTGATTGGGCATGGCAGGATGATGATGCTTATCAGTTAAGGCAGCCTATTGGCCATCACTCCCAAACACTGGGATTGCATCCTGCCAGCACGAATGTTCAACAAGACCCAAGCCAGCTCCACAATCAGCACCATGGACAGCAGTCCTGACAGCTTCACTGAGTACAGACTCTCAGGTGTGTCCCAGTTTCAAACTAGATGCATGCAAACAGTATAATTATATCTGGGTGTCTTGATTTTTGAGTTTGGACACTTTTGTTTCATCTTATGAAGTTAACATGATTTTGCACACGTATGTTTGAAAACTATAGTTGTAGTCAGACTGCTGAAAATTGTTTTATGAGTTACAGCGAAGGAATGAAACATTTATTTTTGTTGTAGACGACACATAGGACAGAAAGTCTTAGGGAAAAGGGAAAGCACTGACTTGGAGCTTAAAAACGTTGCTAGCATTGCACCTTGACTTTACATTTAACTTATAGCCACACAAAAAAAAGGAATTAAGGTCAAGTATCTCTCTATGTACCTATGAAACGCAAAATGAGTCTGCAGCTAGAAGAATGTGTCTTAGTCAAAATATATTCAAAGCCAGGAGTAATCACATCACCAAAGTTCAGAGGAGGATCCCGTTCTTGCCCTTTCTACTCACAACAATCAGCCGGTGGTGGCCCCTCTTTCATTAAAGGTCACTTTTCTGTCACAACACATAAAAAGCCAGAGATTCTCTCCTGCTGTGATTGCTGCTGGGGAAGTACTGAAAGTGCTAAGAACAAACTCAAATTACTTGATTTTTGAGTGTAGTATTGATAAATATCGTCTCCCCTCAGTGTTTGTACAAAGATAAAACTAAATATGCCCAATTATAAATGGTGTGACAGCGGCAAGAAAATCTTTTTTTTAAAAATGGCATAATGAAGTATTAAGTGAGTCATTGATGTGGCAATGATGGGAAAATTCAGAATACCAATATGAAGTTTAAAACTGGATCAAAAAGGGAAAAGTGTTGAATTTGGTAATCCAACTCTGTCATGTCTGTTAAGCAGCGTAATCTTGCAGAATGGTTAAGCAACACTTAATGACATTAGCCTCCATTAGCCTCCATAAGCTGCTATTAGCAATGGACTGGACTCAGACACTATGCATCTAGCATTTAGTAACATCTAGAATCTTTTTCATTTCAATCTAAATAAGTGTCTCAATCATATGCACAAACTGTTTATTTGGTCTCTTGTGTTTTAATAGTAGTGCTCAAAGTCACAATTTAATTGGTAGTGGTGTAACTATTCACAGTTGATTCTTGATGCTTATGTGAGTCACAGATCGATGGAAAAGTTATCATCAGTGTGTAAGATAAATGTGCTGCAGCTAGATGCCGTGTGCAGAGTGTCAGTGAAGAGAAGGCTAAGTAGTGCGTGCAGGCGTCATGGAGAGCTGCTGTGCCAATGAGAAGACAATTCAGATATATAAAAAAAAAAACGTTTTTTGCAGACTTCCACACAGAAAAAGGTCGTAAAATGTTGATATTTAATTTGTCGTTTGTTTGTGTTGAATGTTTCATCTTACCCTTTCTGTATTCATCGTGCAGGTTCATCTGATGGCTCAGTTTAACTTCTATCAAACTTAACCTTTGCTGCGTTACAGCCTGTGGAAGACTGTAGCTGTAAACTTAACCAAACAAACGATGATGCACACGCTCGGTCAGACTCACATGTGCTGAAGGTGCTGTTTCAGGTGTAGACACACACATCCGCTAAATAAACGATGTGTGTATGTTATCTGGTAAACATTGTCAAAGCTCATACAGGAAAAAAATAGTTTTGGTAGATTTCAGCGAATTTGTTATTCACAGAAAGATTTCTATTTCCTGTTTGTAAAGTTGTGTCCCTGGAGGGAACACAAACTGGTATTGAAAAGATGCAGCTCTAAAAATTATCCAAAAGCATTTTCTGAAATGTAACTGCTTCTAATATTATTTATGAACCTGTAGCAATGTGCATATACAGTAGTGAAGAAAATGTAGGATGTATTTTGATTTGTATTCGGTTAAATTGCACAGTTTGAGTCATGAGCCGCGGAGAAGTAGAAAAGTTATAATAGAACTAAATATATTTATATTTTTGGGCCAATCTGAAATCAATGTCACGGGGAGATTAGTGATCATTTGCTTACATCAAGCACATTTCATATATAATATCCTGTTAGCTCACAACAGTTAATTGCATTCATGTTCCTATATTAGCTACATAAACAGTACTCATGAAGTTAATTACGAGCTTTAAACCAATGGTTCTCAACTGGTGGGTCGGGTCCCAAAAGTGAGTCGCAGAGCCATTTTCAGTGGGTCGCGAACATGTGACTGGAAAAAAAAAGGTGTAAAAAGTTTATGAAGCGCTCTTCAACATGTTGGTTATGTTCCTTCTCTTTATTCCGTCATATGTTTCATACCATTTGAGGTCCAAATTACACTTTTTTCATTCAATAAGCCGGGTTGTTTGAACAAAAATATCAGAAATTTGGGTCACAATTTTCATGAAAGAGTTAGTGGTTGGTCCTTAGACCAGTTGCGAACCACTGCTTTAAACTTTCTGATAGTGATTTGGAACACAGTGTTTAGTTTGCCCCGAGCTGCTACTTGACCGTTGTGAATGTGGGATTAAATGATTGGGCACTATTGGGTCCGCCGGCTCGTGTGTGTGCGTGCATGACTTTGATGTGCAATATCAGGTGCCACTGGCTGTTTAAAAAAAAAAAAGTAACTTACAGAAATGACTCATCTTTAAATGCTGTTCAAGCGTCTCCCCTGTCCATCACAGTGACTGACGTACTTGTGATATTGGGGGGATTACAAATCTTGAAGGTTTGACTGAAGTGGAATTTGGTGCACATACATGGAAACACCTGCATAGCAAACACACTTCAAAGACCGTCACTTTGTGACATATTGATATTTATTTCTCTCCATTTTAAATCCCTCTCCATTAGCAAAGGAACAGTAGCTGCAGCACGTGCACAGAATTATGCTAATTCTGCTTTTCACACATTTTCACTGATAACAAAAACTTTATTATATATTTCACTGTGTTTGCTATTTAGCTTTCAAATGTATCCAACTTTGTGCAGTGAGTTAAGGTTGGGAAAATCCCATTTGCACAATTATAATCACCAACAAAAGCTCTTGGAGTTGAGTCTCTTTGCTGTTTCCTGTAACACATTGAAACTCAAATCCAAGGCTTGGGTTTGACGCAGCCTTTGGGACATTTTCCAAATGTATAACAGTCTGCAGCTGGTAGTTTAAGGAAAACAATTGGACAAATATTACTTTGCCATCCTGCAACATTCACACTTCCACAATGACACACCAACCATCATTCTTAAGCCCTGCGGCGAATAAAGTTTGTGATGTGCGGCACCTTGCACAGATGGCTGCTGCTGTACAACATGTTTTCCTTGCTGCTTTTTATTCCTTTTTCAAAGAAAGAACAATTTCTCACCATTGGACAAGTGAGCCGTATTCTTCCACAAAATAACTTCCTTTGTTAGTCTTTTTTCAGGACACATTTCAAGCTTTCCTGCCCTCTTATTGTGCTGCTGTGTGTCACTGTTGTGAAGGTTTAGTCTGCACACTGTACACAGGAGGATTATGTGCTTTTTCCTTGCTTGTCTCCCTGCTCTCACTCTAATCTGCTCCCTGACTCCCTCCCCGCTCCGGTCTCCCTCTCTCTGCCTGGCCCGTTGTTGCCATGCCACCACATCACACTGTAATCGTGTGAAGCCCGATGGCCTCCGCGATAAGACTCTGCAGGCTGCAGGGAGACTGTTCATATGCCGACCGCAAGCTCCTGCTTTCACACCCGCTGAAATGATTATTGACACTAAATGAGCAAAGAGGTGATGTTAACAGGAGATTAAGCAAATGGAAAGCTTTCATCAGATTTTAAAGGATTTATTAAACTCTATATATCTAAGCCGTAGAAAGGACCTAGCCTTCGTTTAAAACAAGCTTTTATTTCCTTTAAAGATAATTGGTAGATGGACTAGAGCTTGTACAGCGCTTTGCTAGTCTTCTGACTACTCAAAGCACTTTAATAGTATAAGTAAAGTATATACGTTTAAATTTAATATGATACTAATGCTGTTTAAAGAGAATGAAAATTCCACTCTTCCTCTTTGTTTAACTGTAGTGGGGACAAAATAAGTTTAAAATACATGCACAGCTTTAAATCCACAACAACATGGTCATGATATATTTGATTAATAATTAAAATGAAACTTTTTCTCAGAGTCAAGGAAAAGCTTAAAGCCAATACATAAAATAATTATTCTACAAAGCACATAATACAAGTTCTTTGTTTATATAAAATTAGAATATAACTTAAAAAATTAGGCAGCTGTGCCGATGTTTCCAGCTGGGATTGGTAATGTTTAGGGTTGTCATGTTACCAGAGTTTAAACTTGGGGTTAAATCAGTCCGTCGGCGGTCAGCGGCTCAACTCTTCATCCACATGTATGAAGACAGTGTGGAGCTGTTACCCATGGTGACGATGTGAGTGTTTGTTTTTTTTTTCTTCCAGTTTCCCTGCTGGCTTCATTCAGGGAGGACGTTTTGCCTAAATGGGTGAAAAAAAGTTAGGGCTATTTTTTAATGTGAAGTTGCTAAACTTAAGTAAACTAAACGCAGTGTTTTTTTGTCTGAACATTTAAAGTGAGTGGTCATAATTTGTGTGGATGCGGGTGGAATTGGACACACATGTTGCGGGCGGGAGAGGATGACACGCTGTGGGAGCGGGCGGTAATTTTCAGAAATCCAATCGGAGCAGAATTAAGGGTCTACAATGATGAGTTAGAGCCCTGAGATTTGTTTTGAACCTTGAAGCTCCATGGTATAGTATCCAGAGATTTTAGGCATTGAGAAGATGCATGCATATAAAACATCAAACGCTGTAATCGATCAGGGGCAGAAAAGTAGCAGCAACAAGATGGGGTTTTTTTGCAGCAAAGGAAAGGAAAAACAAGACTTATTTCTGAAATAAAAACCCAGCCGCAACTTTAGCTTCTTAAGAAGTTGCTGGCTTATAGTAGAAAGCATATCATAAATTAGGAACCCAAGGTATTTATAAGATGATACAGACTCAAACACATCCTCCCGGGACATGCTACAATAGAAGGCAGATTCAGTGGCTTTTTCAAAACGTGGTATCTAAAAGGATCAAAACAACTCTGGCAACCTTTTTGTGTAGTACTCTTTCTAATGCTGGATAGAACCAAGATGGTTTCATTCCCCCGAGGCGTGAAGTTGTCAAACACATTCATACACAGGATGACTTCAGACAGCTTAAAGAGTATTGACTCAGCAGTCACAAACATTTCACTTACTCTGCACCATCTAGGTGTCTTTACTGATATTCTTAAAGCGTCATTATAAACTTCTGGTAGTCTGTGTAAGCCTGCAGTCTTATAGTTTGTCCACAAGTGCAATGCATTAAAATTGTGTGTGCAATAAGCTCCAAAGAGAGACCTCTTAACTCCATCTGTACACATACTAAACCTGTGTGAAGCGATGTTTGTGTGTGCTTATATCTTGAAATATTTCCTGTAAACAACATCGTCAGTCATTTTAAAATGTCTGAGTTATTTGAACCTACAGCAGACATCAAGTTTATTATCTCCATCTATGCCACAGAGGTCACAGTCTTCGTCAAGTCCTTGACCTATTAATGCATTTCTACTTCACTCTCACTTCCCGGCATTTCCTCGATCAGCAGCTGAACAACAAAAAAACATTTTTTTTTAATAGCTTAGCAGCGAAGTATAGAAGTTCCATTTTGTTCTTCCTGAAAGTGTTTATAATCCCTAAAATGCTGAAAAAGTTTATTCATTTAAAATATATAAAGCATCGCCCTCTGCACCTTTAAGAAAAAGCTAAAGACCCAGCTATTTCATGAATACCTATGACCTTAATGTTGATGATGACGATGGTCTCGATATTATTAATGATGATGATGGTAAAGACGATGGTTTTTGTTTGATAACTACGACTTATAAGATGGTTTCTATACTGATTAGAGCTCTCAAGAACTGCCGTCAGTGTTGTGCTTTGCCTCTGGTCACTTCCTGTCAGCACCTGTGTGTCCAATCAGACTCAAAGCTGATCATTTTCACTTACTGACATTGTTCCCTTTTTTTCTAGACCCTTGCTTGTGTTGTACTTACTCTCTGATGTACGTCGCTTTGGATAAAAGTTTCTGCTAAGTGAATTGTAGAATTGTAGAATCATTACCTCTGGCAGTGAAATGTAATGGTGATACCCGACTATTGTTGAGTTTAAAGAACCTATACCAATAGTGATTTAATAAAGAATAATTTATTTGATTATCCAAAGATGGAGCGCCAGTGGCCTAATGGTGAGTTCTTGGGCCCCCATGAAGCTGCGGCCTGGGTTTGGGACCGACCAGTGGCACCTGATGTCATTCCCCTCTCTCTCTCTCTCTCTCTCTCTCTCTCTCTCTCTCTCTCTCTCTCTCTCTCTCTCTCTCTCTCTCCATGATTTCCGACTCTATTAACTGTCCCTTCTCTATGAAAGGCATACAAAATAGAAATAAATCTATAGAAAAGCAAAGGTACTGTGCAGGCCACTAACTCATAAATTATGATATATTTTCAAATATTTAAGCGCAGATACCTGCCTATATCTGTTGCATTAGCTCGAGTGAGAATATTGCGGCGTTTTCCCCAAAGCAACACATGACCTGTTACTCAGGAGGGAAATCATCATGAAATAAGTTGGTGGAGTTTCATCACTTTAAATCTTAGTCATGCTAAACTTAACAACACATACGCACGCACGCACGCACACACGCACGCACTGTAATCACTGAATCAGAATCATTAGAATCATCATTTGTGATCCAACTTCTAAACTCAGAGTCATTCAGCAAGAAGCTCAAAATGCAACAGAAAAAAAAAGCTAATTTAATCACAGCCACAGCTTGCTGAACATTAAGCACGTTTTATCATGAAGTATAGAGTCATGTGTTGCTTGGCTGCTGGCTGTATCTGAAATGTGTTTGTGAGATTCTTCTGTTGTCATAATTAGGAATGAAAGACCATCAGGGCTCTGGTAGCAGGTTGTGCTGTGTGGAGGACAGAGGGTTGAAAATCTGGCCGCTACAAATTGATCCATGATTGAAGCTTAATTAACACAGAAAGCCTGTAAAAACCTGTTACAGTGTTTCTGGTGCCCAGCTAAGCTAGTGAGCTAATCTAATGGATACTTAGCAAAAGAATCATCCGTATATTAGCACGATTGTTAAGTAACCAACAGAGAATGTAGTTGTGATTTATTTGTGTGATTCATGCCTCAGTATGTTGTCTTTTCAGTGCAATGAACATCCCCTCTGTGTTTCCCTTTTTTACCCTCTGAGTTACTGTCACCGAAACTGTGTCTTTTTGTTCCTCATCTAAATACATTTTAAATGAGCTGCCTGTGGCTTTAGTAAAAATTTCATGTTATTTTTTTACATCTACAGCGGCAGAGTTTCATCAGAATAACAGTGCGTGTGTTTCAGGGCTCACTGTCGTGCCTCCTGCCCGGCTCTGAGTCGCGTCTGGCAGTGCTGTGTTGTGCTGGGCAGGGCAGGGCTTGGCACTGTGCACAGGGGGACAGATGGTCTTACATGTGATCTAGTTGGAGGTCCAGAGTCGTACTACCCCAGCAGGGACCCTGGCAGCTGACAAGCCTGGCCCCGACATCGGCGGTCCCTGGGTGGGACTCGGGCACTGACTTCAACAGGACGGGCCACCCAGGTGTTAACCAGACAGGCTGACTCTCTCTCTCTCTCTCTCTCTTCCAGCTGTTTCACCTTTGCTGCTGCCAACATCACACACAGGAAAATGCTCACACACAACACTAAACAGATACCTATCATAATAAAACCTTAACGCCAGGAATAATTCTCCTCCATTTGCACCAGTTGAGTGATCCAACAAGGCAGCTTTATTACAATAGCAGCATGTAGGAGATACTTCCACATGAAATATAACAGCCGACAGATATTTTCAGACACTTTGAGCCCAGAGCTTCGAGTCAGCTCAGGATACTGTTAATGTGTGTGTGGGCGGTTGTACCAAATAAGCTTTTTTAATGTGTCTTCTATAATGTGTGCTAACGTATCGGACAGATAAATGCGATGGATAGAGACAGGCTGCAGCCAAACTGCAGCGATGCCTCGTTTATCGTCGCTTGTGTTATTCATGATGTCGCTGTTGATGAAGTTATCACAGCAACACCCCAATCCTGATCCAAGCCAGTGCGACCTCTCCACGGCTTACGGCACCAGGAGAAATTCATCAAGTCATCATAGATCAAGTCACGCTGTCGTGGATGGCATTGAAAAAGAAGCAAGGGCGAGCCACCGAGTGCCTGGATTCTGTGGCTGAAAAATGCATTTATTTTAGCCAACCTCCGCGACTCTGGGCTGGCCGGGCTGATGCACTCCACGGTTAGTCAGCACTCCACCCGCTTTGCCAGCTCAGCTTTTATTCCCTGCCCTGGAAATTGAGTTTTGCTGGCCCTGTAATGTACTCAAAACTACATCTGCAACTGACTGATAAATCTACGCTTTGTTGCGCCTGACGGATGGCTGTGAAAATGAAAATTCACCACGGCATGTTGCTGTGTCAGGAAGAAGGTCACTTTAAATTTTCCCCCTCTCACTGAGGAACCTCTGCTCGGGGGGTGGGGGGGGAGCCAAAATGACCGTTTTGTCTGAGGTTTCAGTCGTAAAGCTTCAATATTTTCTAAGGGTGTTTGGCTCAATGAGAAGCAGGTTCCTGGTTTGTTTCGTTCCACCGCTGTGTCTCCGGGCTGCCTGCCTGAAAAAGCACCGCTCTCCTTACAATGTGACAACAATATCTATTATTTGCTGAAGGAGAAATGCTTTATATCAACAGAGCGGGTAATTTTGTACATGTGTGTCCTTACATACAGAGGGGTGCAGCTCAGCCGGCTTGATAAATACCATAAGATGACAGATCTTTATAGCAGAACAGCAGTCAGGGTTCTGACACTCCAAAGACCAATTTCAGCCTGTTAACAAGGCCTGTAGCAGGAATACCTCACAGCAAAATGTCATAAGACCCCCCTTTCCACACCTCCTTACTCTCTCTCTCTCTCCTGCCTGCTCCCTCCCTCGCCTCTCCCGTGGACATTCAATGAATTGTAGTTCCTCTCTTTCAATTTGCCGGCCATGTTACCTCGTTCCACAATGTGCAGCCCCCTGGGGGATCGTGGGGAGGCAGGAGCAGCGGCCCCGGCCAGGTCCGCAGAGAGCTGATAACCTTTCAGTGTTGCTTTAGCACACTGTGTAAAGAACAATCAGTGCTTATCAGCATCGACTACAGGTGCATGCTAATTCAATGTCACGCAGTCAGACTGCAGAGGACTAGAACTAGAGCGTCGCTGGATTTGACTCTGACAGCTTCATGTTTCCAGCAGACTTCTTGACGTTGTACTAATCTGTAATCCCCTCCCTCTTATCTATGTTGGAATATAAATAAATTAAAATATTATTAAAATGTTGTGCAAATTAATTCCAAATTCAAAAAAAGTTATTTCTTAAATCTCATTTAGATTTGTTGTCCTTGGCCGACAACTTTCACGGTTTACTTTGCCCCAAGTTACGCTACATTGTTGAAAATGTTAACTTCACCGATAGAAACAAAACAATGTGGCTGGAAAAAAGCCAACTGTAGCACAATAAGTGTGCAAATTAATAAAAATATATATCTACCAAACACTGTAAATGCACTTCTCCTTGAGGATCGTGCGAGGGCTGGAACAAATCCCATACTGGTGTAGGGAACAGATTTGTAGTTCGTCCCCTGTGACACCTGACATACTCTTTACAGACTCACATCTAAACCTATAAAACAGCATTACTAGTTTGGACGACTCTAATGTCTTCATTTTACAAACTACTTGGGATTATTTTGTTTGACATCTCACTCCCTCTCTCCTCCCAAGCTTCACGTCATGACATCATCATGTGTCCACATATTCAATGCATTCTCAATTTCAGAACGACTCTTCCTTTGCAAAGACTCAACATTTTCTCTGATGTCTTGATTGTTTTCTTTAAGAGAAATTCTTCAGAACTTGGTAAATGTTGCAGCCAGGGCTGTAAACCCGGTGTTCTTGTCTTTCCTGCCACATTCTGCAGCTACATCCACTGCTTTAAGAGATCCCAAAGATTCTTGTTATATAGCCAATGTGTCCTTCATGGTGAACAACCAGACTTGTTGAAAACATTTGAAGCTCTCTAAGGGAAACTATGTTGGGTTTAACCCAGGAACAAATGTGAGGAAAGAATAAAAGTGTACATAAAGAGCAGAAATCCAACACTATTCTGTTGTTTAATGGTACAAATTACTCCATACCTACAAATTCTTGTCTTACATACTGAGAGAAAAAACCTTTTAGTTGGAATATTCTGAGTAACAAAATGTCAGAAGGAGATCTTTTCATTCAGCCACAGTGAAAGCTAGCATTAGCGGGAGAGTAATTTATGGACTGCCAGCTGGTCTGTAAAGGTTACTACCACAGGCGATCCAGACATGGAAGTTCAACGAGGAGCTCATTAAAAAACTACAGGCTTGTAGACACATCAACATACAAAGATGTTTTCTTGTCTGGTGAGCATAATAAGGACAGTTTAGTTGTTTGTTCCAGAAAAAGTTGACATTTTGAAGCCTCTCTCTCTGACTCTGTGAATCCATCTGTCTAATTTGCCTTTCTGCCCTCTCGTCTTTTTTTTTGCCCTCCCCCAGCGAGGATCGTGAGGAGCCGTCAGTGGTGTGAGATGGCGCCCTGCCTGGAAGGGGAGGTCTGCAGCCTCCTGTTCAACCGCTCCGGATGGACCTGCACCAAGGGCAGCGGTCGCATCAAGACCGTCACGGTAAGTTACAAAATATGATTTTAAAATGCTCTATATGCACTTAACAGAATGGAGCATTTTTTTCAGCATCTGTCACCCTAGAAGCTTATGTGGAACTACAGCCCGGGGCAGGAGGCTGCACACTTCAGTTAAACAGCAGGTCAGCTCCCGGGTTTCAAAGGCTGCATCGATGCTGAATCACAAAGGCTGGCAAACTTTTGCTGACCTGCTCTCTGTGCTCACTCCAATTATTGTCGTTTTTAAACCACCTGGAATATTGCTCTGATGTTTTTTTTGCAGACAAAGCAGCTAGATTAGCTCTACACTACAAATATTACATTAACATTGTATACTGAGCCATCTCCAGCAAACTCTTATTTCTTCATGAAGCAGCTCAAATAAACCAATGAGAAACATCTTACTACTCATACAATTTCTAAAAATATTACTTATGCTACCAACCAGACTTTATGATTTATGTGTTTTGCATCATCTTCTGAGCCAAATATGCTAACACAGGAAAGATGATGTTGACCCCTGTGCTACAGAGGTCAAGGATAGATGGTATATTTCACTGCCGTCTAGTATACCATCTAATTTTTCGTGCCTTTATTGTAGAAAAAGGACAGCGGATAGAGTCGGAAATCAGGGAAAGAGAGTGGGGAATGACGTGCGGGAAAGGAGCCACAGGTCGGATTTGAACCATGGGCTGCCGGCTTGGTGGTCTATAGCCTCCATACGTGGGGCGCTTGCACTAACAACTGCGCCACCTGCGCCCCATGTATCCCATCTTTAAAAGCGGGGGGTTGAGTAATGAAGTCATCCACAATCAAGTATGCATTTAACAGAATGTTATTAAGTATAGCCATGATGCTTTTCCTTCTCGCAATGCCGCTGATTTCATCATAAACTTTTCACTGGAACAAGTCATGATGTCACTGTAATCATCGACCATCAAAGCATAGAGGCAGATGTAACCCGAGTGTTCAGGTAGGGAATAACAAATCAGGAGACAGTATGTGGGTTCTGGTTCTTGACTTTCAGCCACTGTAGTCACAGATAGACAGAAACTCATGAGCTGTGTGTGTCGGGGTTCTGCAGCAAGCATCTCCCCTGATAGAAAAAAGGTGAATCATTAATGAGGGATGATGGGGCTTCTCACCTAGCACCTTTTATTTGAAAATTAAATACAGGCAAGCAACATCCACTTGACAGTATACAATTTAACAAACAACAACAAAAAACAAACAAACAAGCAGAATTAATCTGACAGTTAGACAGAGAAAAACAAATTAGACTAAATTAAATTATTAGGATCCCTTCAGTAGTCATAAATTCAATCCCAGTACAGTTTACATACAACTCTACATGGCATGCAGAGCTTGCCCCAACCCCCCCAGTCAATCCACAGCAACTGATCCAAGTGCAACTGATGCAATGTATATAGGACTTGTAGCCATGGCTAATTTACACTCCTTTTCCCTGCTTAGGCTTTTTGGAAATAAAACATGATACAACAACACTGTAAAAAAGACATCAAAACTGACGATTGCAGCAGAAATAGATAAGCTAGTGAACCACATTTTATGTTTTTTTATGAAAGACTGAACATCCAACCTCAAATTAAACACATATCATCCAGACGAAATCCCAATAAAAACTTTCCTGCACTGGAAATGTTCAGATCTCTGCAGATTTGAGCCGCTCACTAACTTTCATCAAATACGCTGTAGATACAAAAATCTTGAAATCTGAAGTGAATTATTGGCAGATTTAACATGTAAGATGCGATGCTTTGCTACACACCAAGGTCCTGCATCCCCCTGTGGGGGTTTATTTCTGCTGTAATGCCCCCCTCCTCACTGAACATTATTATTCTTATTACACAGCTACTTTGGAAAGGAATCAATAATTAAACACAGAATATTCATCTGAAAAGGATGATTTTGATTCTCCCTCCCGATTCTGCTTTCTCACTGTAAACAAAAGGGAATGGTGCAAGAAGCTGTTCTTTTTTTAGGTTTCAGATTTCTACGAGTCCTATATAGTCAATTTTTTACAAATGTCACACAAGCATCTATTTAAACTGGGCAAATGAACAACTGTGTTTAATGGTAATTGGGGTCATCACTTTATGGTATGTGACCATAGGCACAATTTGGGGGGGGGGATTCTTTGTCATTCTTTTAAATAAGAACTGTTTCACATGTGTTGCAAGTTATCCGATTCTGCACCTCAACCGTGTAAAAAAACTCCTGACTAATGCTGCATAATGTGAATTCAAATATCAATCTGAGTGGATGATTAAATCATTCTCTCAAATTACAGATCAGAGGTTTCAGATATCTGTGCAGTGGGGATCTATAAATAACAATTGCTGACAGTCTATGACCTCTCACTGACTTTGTGTGCGAGATGTAAATGAACAGAAAACATGTTAAATATTTAAAAGCTTCAATATGGTGTCATCTGCTCTCGCTGCGCAACATGCTTTGAGTGCCTCATAGCTTGCAGAGCTGCAGACTGAGGCTTCATTTGTGATTAAAGCTTGCTTGATTCGACAGTGAAAGAATACACAGGAAACACAAAGGCATCGCAGTGTATCAGCCTGCGTGAGAGTTAGCTTTCAGTACTTTGTATGACTAGAAAGAGTGAGTGTCATTATGAATGTGTTGGAAAAAGTCAGGAGAGAAAATAGCTCTATAGGCGCCTACAGTCTGGCCAACAATCCTTCTCCCCTGGTCAGCAGCTGAGTCTCCATGGATACAGGTCTCACTATTGTGTGTGGTTCACACTTGGCAATTTAAGAGTATGCTACTTTATGCTCCAAGGAAAATGGACATCTTTGTTCCTTTGATACACTGCTGACGTGTTCACTAATTATACCTGTGGAGGTGCTGACAATTATATCTCCTCTCTTATGTATGGCTCATTTAATGCTGGTGTGAACATGTGTTTGCGTCACACAAGTTCAGCTTCTTCTATTTTTAAAATCTGGCCTGAATGTTCTCTTCTGCAGCCTCTGGTTGCTTGATCTCTGAACAACAGTTAGTGAAAAACTTGAAAATAGTTTCTGAAGCCATCTCAGCCGACATTACATTCAAGGTAAATAATTCAATAATAATATTTTAGTAAATACTCCCCTTTTTACCATAAGCACTAAACAAACATCAGGCTGTCTTTAAAGGGTCTAGAAGTAATAGGTTTAGAATAGGCAGATTTGAATCCACATTTCTATCTGTCAGTGTTAGAAACGTAGTGTGAAAACCGCCTGCAGGCATTACAGATACTCTCTGTGACTCTGGGGCGCAGCTGCAAAATCTGTTGTTCTTCTGGCACCAGCATCCTCATTGGACTCAGTTGGTGGATGCGAGAACAACAGCTGGGATTTTTATACTCTGCTTTTTTAAGGGTTTAGCAAACTAGCTGCAAAAGTACGCTATCAAGGGAACCAGGGCTTCCTAAAAACAGGGATTCAGAGGATATAAACTACAAGGATGCAGTTCAGTTTCTTGGTTGACTGGTTAGTCAGTAAGTTTATTCAAGACAACATTACTTCTCAGATATCAAGAGATCATGTGCAGCGTTTCCCCTAGGTTTACAGCGTTGGGGGGGGGGGGGGGGCATGCCGACATGCCGACATGCTGACATGCTGACTTGAAGGAATCTTGGTGTTCATGTGTTACTTTTAATGACAGATGTCCTTTTCTATCGGAAAGGTATCCTTAAATGACTTCTTCCCCTGATTTCCGACTCTATCCACTATCAGATCTCTACAATAAAGGCACAAAAAGCCCAAAAATAAATCTTTAATATATATAATGGTAGGGGAAACACTGATGTGCATTGCAGCATTGCATCTTTTCACACGTAGGCACTATACCGACATGAGAACTCAGCCGTCTCTGTCAATACAACACAGAGTGGAGACTTTATTGCTCATTATTTATTGCTTATTGATTATTTGTTTTACTCTGTTTACCATCATCACTGATTGGACATCCTCAGAAAATTGTACATCAGTATTGCAACCTTAGATATGCCCTGAAACAGGAGTGGACAATTTAACCACTGAAACCTAAATTTGTCTTTCTAAAAGCAGCAGAGCAGATTGAGCCATGCTCTGAAAAACCACGCTCACTGGAGGGGAAACATTTGGCAGAATAATATGCAGCCACGTGCTGAAAGACTGACTAAATGCAAAGCTAAAAACACAAGTTAACAGCATGTCAGCGGATTGATCGAGGTAAAAAGGTGTATAGACAAACTCCATATTGTCTCTCTGTCTTCGTGTTTACTTTCCTGTCATTGCTTTCTTTGAAGAAGTCATCCCACTGAGTGATCAGAAGTTAAATACTTTGATGTTTACATTTATTTGATGGAAACTCAAGATCCAATCATTTAACCAAACCGACATCCCTAACCAGGCTGTGTAACCTTTAGTGTTTGTTTGACCAATTTACAAAGTGTCAGAGTTCAACAGTTTTCCTCTCTTTCTTGAAAATGTTCTCGTTGTCTTAAAATCTCTTTTTTCCTGTAGACGTGCTTATAAAAACTCAGATCTGGGTTGCATTCTTTATCCTGTTGGTAGTGCACCCTACCACAGTCAGCCTTTTGATTTCCTTTAATGGCGAATGAAAGCGAGGAAGAAGCACTTTCACACAGCACAAATAATTGGATAGCCTTGAATTGTTTTCTCTTGCGGAGGGGGCGGGACTTGTTTAGTGATCTACTTTCCAAAGACATGACCACAATGCTTTTAAGCTACCTCAAACATGCAGGGAAACTAGGAATATTCATCTATTTTATGCAATGCAGTAACAGTGGCTGATGCATTACCCTGGCTGATGTGCTCAAAAGCATTTCGAGTAATTTTCTACCTCTGTTTATATAAAGTGGATAAATCTGTTCAAACAGCAGCAAATGCACGGATATCTGCCTCGGGCGAAGGATGTCAAGATAAAGAGAGGGAGAGAGAGAGAGAGTGGAAAGGGAAGAAGCAGAGCGATGTAACTTACATAGACAGAGCAAGTGAAACAGCACAATACAGCATGTTGATGTCAGCAAGAGATGACAGGACGGACAGACCAGGAGAGACTGCTGATCATCGTCAGGTACATCAGACCAAAGGTCAACCTGTGACTGGCTCTGTTGCTTTTCACTCTCTCTCTCTCTCTCTCTCTCTCTCTCTCTCTCTTTTTTATCTCTTTCTCTTGCACCACCGTCTGCACCGTCCATCCGCCCTGGGCAGCTGCGTCACATTTCACGCACGCATTCCCACTGTGCTGTAATCTACCCTGACAGCACACTTAGGTTCCTGTTTGGCTTTTGTATATACATTTAGAGAAAAATGCAGATTATGCTCCACTTTATACTCCCAATTAGCCGCTGCTGAGGAGAGTTTTATAGCAGAAGTTAATCACAAGTGATGCTGGTGTTTCTTTGAGGGGGCAGGGATAGGGAGGATTTGGCAGCAGAAGAGAGGGAGGTATCCAGAGGTATTTGTTGTAAGACCTGAAATGGGAGGAAAGCGCATTCTGGAAGATAAATGGAAATGAGAAATCTATAAAGGGGATTGATCAGACTGGAGTGTGGAGAGAAGGGTGAGAGAGAGAGGGGGAGCAGGCTGTCGCTCGGCCACTGGCCAAGCTCCCTCTGCCCACATCTGTGTTCAAGTATCCATGAGAAATAGAGTGTGTGTGTGTGTGTGTGTGTGTGTGTGTGTGTGTGTGTGTGTGGGGCACACAGGCACTTTTCAATATGTGTCTCTGATAAAAATGTTCATGCTCACACTTACATAGGATGGCTCAGTGTGAAAAAGTGGATTTCTAAAAGCTGATAGTGGCTGTGCTCATTATTGTCACTGTGCTGTGTTGGTGTGATGTGGGTGGAGTTAGATGCTGAAATGTAAAGCCACAAAATGTATCTGATGGTGGATCGCACAACTAACAGAGCATAACATCATATTGTTTCTATAATGTAAACATACAGAGCTGAGGTTGGACTGCATTTTGTAAATCCAGCATCATGTGTCCGATTGCTTCAAAAAACGATTTGTACTAAAATATATTTAACACAAAAGAGCATCTCATACAGGTGAAATATAAAACCATGAACTATATTATGAAATGCAAAGTGAGGAGGGTTTTAATGCCAAGAAACACCACCAAAAAACGAAATGAGAAGAAGCACAATGGAGGCTTACTATCGACTTCCAGAGCAGATATTCAGGTTAAAAACAAAAGCTCTCTTCCAAGCTACCCACTCCCCTCCTCTCTCCACTCCACCCCGCCCCTCCTGTGTCCACACTCCTGTTTCACTAGCAGGGACAGAGACACTTAACATCTGAATGTAAGATTCTGCGATCAATTTCAAGTAATGATATGCATCTCAAAGTTGATTCAGTTATTTTGAACAGTATATTTACATTCAGTGTATTTAACATTTATTGATATCCTGCATGTTGTATATTATATCTTTAGGTAACAACAGTAAGCTGTTAAAAGTGATGGCACAACATCCTGAAACTTCCTCTAGGTTTTCAGAATGAGCTGCCTGAATGAACACAATCAGGTGACTTTTTTTCAACAATCTGTCATCATAAGAAGAGGCGCTGCTTGTCAACAGGCAAGGCAGGCAACTGCTTGGGGCCCCAGAGCATTAGGTCAAAAACATTGGAATTTCGCAATGACTGTAGGAAACCTCCCTAAGGGGTTCCCATCTGAGAGAACTCACAATTGTTGAACGCTGGTCGGAGGGATGATTTTTGCCCAGGGCCCCATCAGACTCTAGAATCGCTGCTGATTTTAAACGTTGGTTTCTGTCACTTCGTCCTCCATGTTTGATTTCTCTAGCGTCTTTTTTTACAAAAGAAAATGAAAGTGATTATAAAAGTAATATTGTACATTGTTTTAATAAACTTAATGAATCATTAATGGATCCCATAGTATTACATATTTGCCAATTTAATATAGTTTAACTAAAGATCTAAACTATATTTTATTAATGTATCTAAAGTTTATAATGACTTAATGATTCATCTGAGATCAGAGACTCGACAGTTCAGTTTGAGTGGCAGTTTAATTAATGCTCATAATGTGAAGGGTAGCTGCATCCTGACACGGGATGAGCAGCAAAAAGATATGAAATGTTGATTAATTTGATCTGACACAGTAACAAAAAAAATTGTTTGCTCACATTGACGTTTACACCCTTTAATAAAAAAAAGCTAATTCAGAAATATGAAGTTCATATATTTGACCCAAATACCACTTAGGATGAGTTTTGGTGACTCAATTGGCCCAAGGTGCTTTTAGGGCTTTATTTCTTCATTCATGACATTGTCTGTCAAGTTCTTCCTCGTGACTTTGTACAATTATAATCTTGAAGGGATCCCCAGTCAAAAGCACCATATTCTTTACTCATTATATTATTTGATGGAAAAGCCTTTTGAATTTGTTTTTAGCCTTCTCCAGATGACATGAAACACGTTTTTTCTTTGGAAGAGATTGGGTCAATATTTAGCTCGTGTTTGATTCTCACTGAATGTTTGTTATTCACTCGTCCATGGAACGTTTAAAATCGTATGTTTTGAATGATTACCTTAGAAAATATCAGAGTAAACAGCCAGATAAAACCAGTTTAAACTTAATTATCCAGTAATAACTTTAATAAGGAGTAGTAGAGGAAAAGATGAACTGGTACATTTGAAAGCAGCTGTGTTGTGTGACAAAAAAATAAAAATGCATCTTCCTCTGGGGAACAATCTCAGTTGTCCACTCTTATTTTTCAAGAGTAGCACGCTTTTGTTTGCTTCATCTTTTTTGCGTCAGTGTTTACATTTTACATTTTGATTCTGAGTGATGTTGGCATTAGGAAAAGTGACACAGATATTTGTGGAGTCCTTAGAATGAAAGAAAAGGAAAGCTACTGGTTGCCTCTTTTTCTCAGCCCTGAAGGGATTCACTTATCAAGACTAAATATGGATGGTACAGTTTACTGAAAACTAACAGCGAGTTTCCATGGAATTGGTGGAAAATATTCATTGTACCTTATTATATTCAGTTTTGTTGTTGATCTCCTGACCATTCCTCTAGCTATCTGGCTGAAATGTAGATAAGAAATATTAAAATCTAAAATACAGGAGATTTTTGTATGCAGGTATTTGTGCTATTTAGTTCATCTAACACTTTGTGCTAAAAGACTTTTTCACTTTTTCATTGAAACGACTCCTAGTGTGTGAAGTATTGAACATTAACATTTAAGCATTCGTTCAATGTAAAACTTCCACAGATTGCTACAACATGAAACAAAAACAAGTACATTAATATGAATGAGACTGTGTTTAATCATTATATATTTCATATATTATGAGTGCACGAATGAACATGAATGTTCCAGATCATAGCCATAGGCGTATTTCCATCTGACGTCCCCCAGCGGGTCGATGGTACATTAATGTACATAGAACCTCAATACAGACAAGTAGCACAACAATTATTAGAATCCAAACAAACCAACGTAAACTGGACGTTAGTTGACAAAGACACACATGTAATAATTTTGCTTAAAATAAACCAGGGTTAGAGTTTGTGCTTTAGCATTTAATGCTAAAGCACAAGTGCTGATGTATTTCACGTTATTTGAAAGTGCTGATGGTAAATGGACTTGTTTAGTGCTTTTCTAGTTTTCTGACTACTCAAAGTGCTTTTACACTGCATGTCACGCCCTGATGGTAGAGGCTACTGTGTAAAGTGACCATCACAAGTCACTAATCCAATTCATAAACATTTACACTCTGCTGATGAAGCAGAGGGAGCAATCTGAAGTTAAGTCTCTTACACATTAGACTGCAGGAATGTGGTATTGAACCTTTAACCTCTTGGTTGAGAGACAATGATTCTACCAACTGAACCATAATCACTGACAGCTAGTTAACAGGCAAGCAGGCAAATGTTTGGGGCCCCAGACCAGAAGTGGGTCCTAGAGGGCTCACAAACTTTGAACCAAAGCCGCAACCCAAAATGTGCACATTTTCCAATGACGGTAGGAAACCTCCCTATAGGGGCCCCATCTGACAGCACCTACTCTGATTGCCCTGCCAAATGCTGGTGAGAGGGCCCCACAAATTAACATTTGCCTAGGGCTCAAAGGGACTACTACTGGTCGCTGGTTGATTACACATCATTGTAAGGGGCTGGTGTAATGGCACGTAGCCCTTTTGCACATACAGACACTCACTGTTGCACAGGGGTTGGCATACATAACGTCACGTCATGGCAGAAAGGATGTCTCTCCCGACTGCAACCTCTTTATAAAGATGACTTGTACAATCTTAAAAAATCATGACTATGAGTAAGTAATTAAGTGTCAATAGAAAACAGTTTGGCTGTTTCCTTCATTGTTGTCAAGAAGGCCCTATTAAAAAATAAAACCCAAAAACAATGAGTGTATAATGAAAACCTCCCTACCTTCAAAGCCCTCTGACAGTCAAACAATCCTTGAAAACTCCACAAGCTTGAAAGGCTGTGAAGATAAAAGAAAAAAGTTCATTGTTTTAAATTTGGTGTATTGTGTTAAATGGTTAATTAGACATTTTTTTATGCAAAAAAAATAATGACTTTTTTTGTACTTGTCTTCTGGGAAAAACCTTTTGAAAGAGCTTGAAACAAAAAAATATCAAAGCTGAATATTTAATCCAAACTTTGTGGAATCGTTTGATCGTTTAGTTCAGGGTGAGGTCTTTGAATTTGTAACATCACCCAGTTCTCTGATATCACAGCAGAACTTTATTATGAAGATCTTTAAAAAACCATCTATATTGATACAGTCATATATGGAACTAAGTGCATCACACACTGATTTTTTAACACTATTTGAAACTCTTGGTAAACACAACCACTTCCTCCTCCTCCTCCTCATCCCTGCAGCCACCACCCTGCTGTGTGTGCAGCTCATGGTGGCACTGCCAGGTCACACACTCCAGCCTAACCTGCTAATGGAGTTTGCATATGCAGCCCTCTCTCCTCTGCCAGCTAGCCATTAATATGAATCACTCTCTGGAGGCTCCCCCAAACAAGCTGGCAATTTGTCTTCACTAGTGAGCCGCTGAAAGGTCTACATATGATATTCTCCGAGGTGGAGAACGCAATTCTGAAGGGGTGGGGCAGGGTGTTGTGAGGTCGGTTTTATGCTCTTGACAAAGATGGTGGTGTGGGTTTGATTCGCTGGGTTGCACGTTAGCGCATGTGTGTGTTGGGTGTGCATTAATGTAGAGGGAGGAAGGAAAGGCCGTCAGGTAGAAAATTGATAAGAGAGACGGACGGAATTCAGGACAGTGAAATGATTTTTCTCCTTGCAGGCAGGCGAGAGGGGCTGTGAGATTGCATCACTTGCTTTGTGATAGCTCTGTTGAGAGCACGACTGAGCTCTATTATCAGCCTTTTCTAATCAAATGACGGGCAAGAAGTGAAACTAGGCTTCATCACTGCAGGATAAGACTCAACTATTTTCACAAATATTACATGCTGTGCCACAGGGAGCTTAAATAATGAAATGTAAGTATAGTTGAAACTCTAATTTGATTATATTCAGACTGCGGTTTTTACATGTTCTTCCTCCCTCAGACAATACTCGACAGTATAAAAAATATCTTCCTACACCCACACAACAAATGCCATCGCTCTGCTAGTGTGTGGCCTGGAGAGAAACAGCACAGTTGCTGTCGGGCTTTTTTTTTGCCAAACGAAGGAGAGTTGCAAAATGAGCAGCATACACACACACACTCACACACGCAGCATGACCCAGTAGGTCAGAGAGGTTTGCATCATATTTTTTAGCATTTTCTATTTCTTTCTGCTCTGGTGGCCCTCCTCCAGCTATGCACTCTTTGTTCCAGCGTCAGCCAGAGCAAAGAGCTGGTGGAGTGTGTGTAGTCCTGCCAGTGCTGCTGTAAACATGAAGACATCATAAACCCGCAGCTCGACAGGCTCTCTGAATGAACACCATACAACACATATTACTTGATTTGAACAGGTAAAAAAAAAACAGATGCATCTTTAAGAGAACTAAAGAAATAGTAAACAAGTGTTTCTGGGAGAAAGGTTACTTACTCGATGCAGACATGCAAAAGACAAAAAGACAGAAAAACTGGATTTATGGCACCACATCTAAACAAATGCTCCTATCTGCTGTAGTTAAGAAGGAGTTGTTTAATTCTCACCTCTTATGAAAGAGGTGAGAAAATGACACAGACAGATTATGTATCTTCACAGCGTGGTTATGTAACGTTTGCTAGCACCTCGCTTATAAAAGGCTTCAATGTCTACGGCCAAGTCATGTGTCTCCATGGTCACTGCTGTGCTGGCAACCCATCTGACCAGAGACTGACTTCTAATGAGCTCGCTGCTCAAAGGGAATGCCGCACGCTCCCTCGTTCTGTCAGATACACAACTGTTAGAGTTCAGACTGTGGTGACAGATCTCAGTGTCTTTGAGTGAAAGGGTAGAAAAAGACGTGGTGGTCATTAAAGAGAAAGACAAAGGAATATGGTATTAGATTGAGTCTTACATCCTCGCTGACAGAAATGTCCAATGACTTACTTTTCTAAAATCTATTTTATACTATTCGATTTCAAAGTGTAAAACCCTATTGAACCTATACCAACTATAAATATCAAATATTTTAATCAGCCACTTTTGCACTGAGCAATGTGTCTCTCTATCAGCAAGATGTAGAGGTTACTTTTGGGTCAACTATACATGCACCTTCCTGTAGCTGTAATACATACAAGAGCTTTAAATGTGTATTCATCCGCAGCTGAAAATAGACCCTGATATATGCACCATTTTCTCCTGTTTGAGGGTTTTCATCTGCCAAAAACCATAGTTACCAGATGCTTTAGAAACAGGTAATCCTACGCTGCTGAAAATAGTCCCAAATATATGCATTTCTGTTTGAGTTATGTTTGCTAAAAAGATCTTCAGCATGCGATGAACTCCGGGCTTAGGGCCAATGATAGGGAAGGAAGTCAGAAGGTAATTGTGTGAACTTACTCGTGAATTAACGTTTTGGTTTTCTGAAGGTATTGGTTGAATATTGTTAAGATATAGAAAACTAGAATAGTCTAAAGTCTTAAAGGTTGTCAGTGAAATAAACTTCAGTTGTTAGAATCTATTGCCCAATGATTTAAATGCACAGTAAGAAAATCCGCCACCAGGGGGCAGTCAATCAAAACAATTACAAAAGATGATGCCAAGGCTGGCGGGGAATCATGGGAGTGAGTCTCTCTGCTATGAAAAAGACGCTGTTGTGAGCGGGCGGCCCGGGTTCAAATCCAACCTGCAGGGCTCCTTTCTCACTCGTAATTCCCCATCTTCTCTCTCTCTCTCTGATTTCTGACTCTATCCTGTGTCCTTTCTCTCTACTAAAGGCATAAACAGCCCAGATATAAATCTTTTTTTCTAACAGTGAAAACTGCATTTGAACTTTTTTCATAATGCTTCTGCAAAATCATGTCTTTTAGGCCACAGCAATCACAGAAAAAGCCAAACTGAGACTGAACTGACGTCTAATATGTTGCTACTTGGATCTTAAAGAAACACGGTCGTTAAGGATGTCGCATAAATACATCTGAGCCTGTTGAACACAAAAATCTCAGAGAAACCATGCTCTATCTGTAAAATGAAGAAGTCTTATCCTGGGGCTATATGCTCAAATTTCCCCTTTTTCAATATGCTTCTAAAATCAAACAGATGTGGACCCTCACACAGATCTCATACATACTGTATTGCTTTCTAGCTGCTGATGCAATATAACGTCTTAAGACCAAAATACAACATTATTCAGCCAGAAGAAGAAAAAAAACCAGAGGTGCCTTTGCTCGACTGATTTATGGTCTGAAGAGCTGCTCAGTCTCTGAAACAATGAATGTATGTTATATTTAAACCCCTGATCTGCATGTTGTGATTCATGTACGCTTCATGCGTGTGCACAGGCTGATCTATTACCACAGCCCTGCGGAAAACCTGCGACCACTGTTTGTTCTCTGCTCCTAAAAAGTGATTTTCATGAAATAAATTAAAGAAAAAGTTTCTATAAGAGAAGACAAAAACCTGCTGGAAAAGCTTGAGCTCTGCTGGTGGTCACATCCCTCTTTTATCTGAGAATGTGATTTCATTTTTACAGACACATTTTCCATTTCGATTCCAGCAGATCTTTATCTAAACAACTCATCCCACAGAGAATAAAATCTGTTTCAAGAGGTCCTTCAGTGCTCTTTTGGCTTTCAGCCCAATTTGCAGCATGTACACTTCATTGCTCCGCTCTTTTATACTATTTGAGTGCATTTTTTACAAGGTTATGTAAATTGTTGCTGTTCCTTTCCAGCTCTGTATTTGTCACAAAGCTGCCTCTTGAACCCCTTGCGAACAGATTTGTATTCTCAGCGCGGTCTCATCTTTAGATAAAGTTGGTCTTTCACTTTCATTAGGTGCTTTAGCGCCGTGACCTGCAGCATCATTTAGTCTAAACAAAAGCATCATGAGAGAGAGAGAGAGAGGGTCGTTTCTTGTACTGAAGGCTCTGAAGTCTTTCTAAAACATGCAAAAAATCCAAGAAATCTCGACAGGGGGTTATTAGGGAAATGTTTGCGTCTCCAAAATGCTTTGAAAAACCGGGCCAACACATTTTCAAATATTAGGAATGCATGCTGTGCTCCGTGTCCTTCAATGCTCTGCTGGCTTTCAGTCTCATTTGCTGCAGAAATTATTCAATTCTGTGCACCAGCAAGTAAATTCCCAAAATTGTGCACCACTTATACAATATATTTCAGCTGCGTGAGGCTGAAAGAAACACAGTTTTACTTTACAGGAGTCTTTTTTTTTTTGCAGCAGTATCTGGAAGAGGAGCTGCAGATCTGTAATTAACTGAGACTATAATTTTGAATTCATCGTTAATCTAATGCCTTGAAAGCGCCGCCATTGTTTCTTTGATGCGGATAAAGACAAAAGACCATAGGTCCATCTTTTTGTTGTACTGGCTCACCGCCAGGCTTTCCTATACATTTCTGTTAGTGAAGCGGCAGCACTCTTGTCATATCGTATCTGACAGCCTCCTTCAGCGATAACAAGCTTTGCCTTTAGATGTACGTCCTATGAAGTGATTTACCTTCACAAAACATACACATGCCCCCTGCAGAACATACACAGGCTGCACAAAAGGTTACCCAAGATAAGCAAATATACTCTTTTATTTCAGTTTCATTTACACTATACTTCTATTTATCAAGTGGAGAAGAAAAATGCCCGCCTTTGGTTTCGACTCATCTGTTTGTCGGATGCTGTGGCATGATCATCAGTCTTGAGCCGATAGCGCGTGGACTGATGCGGAAAATATATTGAAATAGGTAGGATTGATAGAGACGCTCAGAGAAGAGGAAAAACAGCTAATTTGAGCCAACCTTTCCATTTCCACCCCTTTTTTGTATTTGTGTTATCACAGGTGCTGTGTTATGGAACATATTGCAGGAAGCATGATTACTTTGTGGCATCTAACATTTCCTTTGGTATGCGTTCACTGGGCGTAAAAAAAAAAAGCATGTATTGTTGTTTTTTTTGCATTGTCGTTTCGTGCCATCTTCTATTAAAAGAGACGTTTTTTTCCAGCCCGCCTTCAACAAGAACTACCTACCCCTCCCCTCCCCTCCCCTCTCTCTCTCGCTCTCTCTCTCTCGCTCTCTCTCTCTCTTCTCTCTCTCTCTCGCTCTCTCTCTCTCTCTCTCTCTCTCTCTCTCTCTCTCTCTCTCTCTCTCTCTCTCTCTCTCTCTCTCTCTCTCTCTCTCTCTCTCTCTCTGTCTGAGACCCGCAGTGAATGTGGTCCCTTCTGCTGTCACTTCCAACACACTTTACCCGGCTCCTCTATTTGAAGTTCTGTCATTGCCGGGCTTTGAACTGCCATTTGTGTTTTACCCTGAACAATGCTTGTCTCCAGAGCTTCGTCTGCTGTGAAATTGTCAAAGCCATAGGCCACATCAACACAGAGGGTTCTGTAGTAAGTTACAGACTGGACACATTCAGGCATGTGAAGCAGCATCCTTTATTACAAGCCCTGACGCTTTCTGTGACCTTTGGAACAAACGTGTGTGCTTATTAATTTGTTTGTGCTGCCGGTATGTATGCAGACATATGCAGTATTTTTTCTTTTATTGTTTTTTTGTTTAAGTTCATACTCTTGAAGCATCACCGTTTTCAGTGTCACTAAACATCTCAATAATTCTGACCTAGTAGACCTTCTGTTTAGTTTATTTACTTCACATATAAACTTCACAACATTTCATATGTCAAAATGACTTCACAATATATATTTGATAGCTATAGTTTACTGTGTTTTTGTGGGTTAAGATTTTATAAAAAAAATAAATAATGATCTGAAGATCTGTGTTCAGATATTTCAGAGATAATTATTAGACTGCGTGACATTGGCAGTGAGTGTATTTTTTGTGTGTGTTTTCCTCCTTATTTATGTGGAAGTGAAGTCATTGATTCTAAATTGGCAGATTTGTTTTATGTTGCCATGGTATTGGTTGCCAAGTGATTGTAATTGGACAGACCATCTAGATACTGCTTGCTGTCTTTTTGAGTAAGGGGCAGGGAAAATAAGATGTATTCTTCTCCCTGTTCCTTGAATTATAACCTTAAAATAGCGTGCACTATTTCAGCTAATAGTGTTAACACTGAAAACTGACCTTCATTTTGCTGCTTGACGTAGTATGAAATGATTTTCATTCTGAAATCGAGTATCTCACTTTTTTGATTATTATTATTCTTAAAATGTATTCAAGATGGCAGCATGCACAAACGCAGCAGCTTTGCTCCCTACATTCTCAAACCGTTTCTATGCCGGTGTCATCAGAGAGCTGAGCTCAAGGCTCATTTTAACAAAAAGGAATGACTTCATATATTGATCTTTGGACGGTGCAATACTGACTTTATTTTATGAGTGTATTTTAATGTGCTGTATGATGCTGCTTTTATATTTTATGCATGAATCACTCAAGAGAAGCGGCTCATTTCTTGTCCAGCTGTGCATTGACATTAAAAACATTCTGACTCTTAATGACAATACCAACAGTTTTGTCATTTTCCCACCAGTCAGCTTACTATTTTGTGTTCTCTGCTTTTACAAATCTGAACTTTTCTTTTCTTATTCTTCCATTGCAGGCATCGTTTCCTTTTCATTTATTTTCTTTGGACATGAACATTAATTTTCTGGCTTTTGAAACTTACTCTGTTTGAGTTATTCATCAAAGTCAACCTCAAGTCTGCATTAATATTTAAAATTTGATTAATTATTGTCATTTTTCTTAATGTAGATTTGTTAAATCAATCCGTGACTAACTTGCATGATTATGCACCCGTAGTTTAAAGCTAGCAAACATTTATGCAGACTTTCTGTTTCATGTCATAATCACACTTCTCAAGCCAACGGCCTTCTTATTAATTTTCATACAACACGCAACTCGTGTCGGCCTATAATGGATTTTTTTTTTTTTAAATGTTCAACAAGAAGTATTAGACTGTACATGTTTTACAGCACTCATTCAAATCTGTTCTACATCTCATGGATCAAGATGATGTCTTTTTATGTGAAAGGGTTGATTTAAAGAAACAAAACCCCAAAGATGTATCACCAACTTTGCAGTTCCTCAGTAACAGCTTCATGTAAAACATTTCTGGTACACTCACAATGTATACCTGCACAGCAACACATGGCAGACACACAACATTTGCACGCTGAAAATAGTGACGCTCTAAGAAGCTACACCGCCAAATATTCCCCCCCAGGATTTGTTGGAGACTAACACAGAGTTAGGACAGTGAATGTCGGACTTAGTTCAGCCAGGTGGCCAGCTCCAAACTTATGCCAGTGTTGTTCTTTGTCTGCTGGATGTGTAAATGAGCAACTGTAAATAAGCTATTGTTTGCTGGCACATTAGCCATTACAACTTCATTATCCCAGAATGTCACTGATATTAGCTCGTGTGCTTAGGGTATAAAAAACAAAATCAATGAATGTAGCTGCAAGTTATCCAAGGGTTTTTCCCTCGTTATTGACTTTTCTTACATTATAATGTTGCACCTTTGATGTGACTATTGTTCAATTTGTAGATGCTGGGTATTCTGTGGAAATGAAGCAGCACCTGCATCCATGCCCAAAATGTGTTTTTTGTTCATACTTTTAGGTTATAGCTCAGGGTCTGCTGCTCTGATGCTTTCGTACATCAGGGTCATTCCCTGCATGAAGCATCCACCCATAGGGTCTTCAGCTGGCTGTAGCTGTGCTTGTTAGCTTAACAACAACAGCAGGTCTAGCAGAAAGTAATGACTAGGACCTCCATCAGTCTGCAGTTAATAAAGAACAAACCTGTGCAGGAGTCCACTTGTTAGAAGAGACCCCCAGGGGGACGATTTTTTTTTTTTTGGTCGCTGCAGTGATGGCACAGTGCCTGCCTCTGGGTGGGTGGGCTCACTGGTGAGAATTTTGCAGCTTGAAGTGCTACCAAATATGCAGTGTCTGCTTTGTCTCCCCCTGAGCAGCGAGCAAACAGGCTGTCTGCTGTACCTGCACTGGCTCTGCCTCTTGGCTACAGAGGTTTCTAGGAATTGTAAGAGCGCCTTGGCTGAGTATTTTATTTTGTGTAATGCGAGGAATACTGTATCTTAAAAGTGCTTTGATCCTGAAATATGTTGTGTTGATGATAAGGGAGAGAGTTAATTGAATCCCTTAATATTTTTTGCCAATCTCTGCTGGCACTCCCTCAAAGATCCGTGCTGCACACCTCATTTGAACTGTGAAACTTTATCATTCATGCACAGTGCTCAGTGTTTACAAGTGAGGATGAAACGAGGGCACCCCGAGCTCAGAGACGAGGTCCAAATGTTTCAATTTTACCGCAACACAAGCAATTAGCCAAGCGCTTATTAGTGTGCGTGCTCCCTGATTTCTCTCTCTCTCTATCCCTCTTTATCCGTGGATCTCCCTCCTCCCTCATGCCAGCGGGAGATGAATTTGTCGGTGTTGTCCTTGGAATCCGTTCTTGTAAACACCATAGGCGGTGAGCAGTGTTTACCGGTGTGCATGGCGAGCAAACAGGCCGCTCTGTCTCTTGCACAGTGCCTCCCGTGGGGCCAAACTCACCTTGTTACCCTTTTAATTAGTAAGAGCAGTTAATAGTGCCGGCCGCTTCTGCAGCCTCAGCACTCTGCTCCGACTTCAAGAATCCCTCCAATCGATCGTAAAGAGTCTGACTGAGACAGGGGGGAGGAGGGGATAGGAGGGGATGGGGGGGGGGGGGGGTCCTGTTGTGGGGAGAAGCTCAGATACGTTCATGGTAGTTTTTGGAGAGAAATCCAACAACATACTATTTTCTCGGAAGGAACCTACACGGCGGGTGTATCAATAACGAGTCTTTCTCTTTTTTTCTTGTACAATTGCAGGTATAACAAGGTCTCTGGGACCCGTATGCACATTCTTCTCAGCGTCTCTCCTCTCTCACATTTCCTCTCTCTTGAAAATGAATGTAATCAAAAAGCTAAGGCACATTCTATTGTGCCCTTATAAGCTTTTATCCCTCCCAAGCGCTCGCCCCATGCTCATTTCTTTTCTTGTTTTGATTTAAAGATGCAGTGGAAGTACTTAGCATTTAGATGACATGCTGCTGGAAAGGTGTGATAGATCAGCGCCTCTTCAGAGGACTGAATTTCTTCAACGGCGTCGGGGGCCGGTCCGACGCCGGACGGACAGATCGCGGGACGACAGGCCAGGCGGGCAGAGGAATACCAAGTCTGCCTCTGCTGCAGATAGCCTGGCACAGCTAAAGGGGAGCAGTGGCTGCTGGGAATGCCAATGCCTTGCCCAGACAGGCGTCTCGCTTTGGCTGCTCTGATTGGCTAAACAGACCATTAGCTTCCTGATTATGATTAGCCGAGTCATTATCTACACAAAAGTGGCTCATTCACCAATATTAAGAAGGCAAGGGAGCTGTTTTCTTCCCCCGGTCAAGAGGGAAAACAGCGTGTTTTCATGTGTTCTTCTGTTGATGAATGTCGGAGACAAGAAGTTGTTATTCACAGAGAAACAAAGTGTAACAATGTTTATCACTCCGCCCTACAGCTAGTGTAATAAAATGTTCTATCTGTGCGATGCCACTGATGGAAGAAAGGAAAGGTCTCTCAGTCGTTAACATGGATGATGAGGTGCCCATTACTCGCTCGTATTTTCTGGTCCAGAAGAGAAGCGGTCCTCAGAGGTCATAAAAACTGGGAGAGAACAAAATAACCTTCAGCTTCCATCGTCCCACCTTAGATATAATTGGAAGACATGCCATCTGTGCTTTTTAAATGGACATATGCTGCTCTGCGTCCGAGGCCAATATGCTGAGAGAAAGTTGAACAAACCGTTAGTGAAGGCTGGCCCTCTGTTCCTGCCATGCTGACCTTCTACTTTTCTGTTTCAGCCTTTGCCCAAGGAGCCGTCGTAGGATGCAGAGGAAACAGCAAGTATGTAAGTTTGTATTATGTATCTTTTTTTAAACTTTGAATACAGGTAGTACATTCTGCTGCCGTTATTCACCAAGCCATGCCTCTATTCAAAGCTGTATTAAAGAGGAACACCTGCATTTTAAACCTGCCCCTAACCCCCCTTTTATTTTATTTCTTACATAAAGGGTCTTATAGACTTATAGGTCTTTATTTGTATAGCGCCAATTCATAACAAATGTTATTTCAAGACACTTTACACAAGGATGTACGAGAACTTACTCTGTGTTATATTATCTACAAAGACCCACCATTAATTCATCATTTATCATTTATTCATCACATTTAGCAGAGTTACTACAAAAAAACTTCCTTTAAGAGGCAGATACCTGGAGCAAAACCAGACTCATGTTTAACAGCCATCTGCCCCAACACACGCCTGACAACATTACAGAGAGCATCCCAAGAAGGATAGATCTTTCTGTGAGTTCTGTGAGAAATTAATTTGACGAGCTTAATCCTGAGACCGAGTCAGTGGCAAGAATCAGACACTTCTTTGGGTCTTACTTTCACTGGACAAAGTTGCCCCAAAGCATTACATCACAGTCATTTCAGTCTGCTACTGTTGCTGCAGGCTGAAATCATCAAAAATGTATGAACCTACAAGTCATAAAGACCCAGCATTGTATAACAAAGGGACTCAGTTTTCAAGAAAATACTCAAAATCCCCCTTTAAGGTTCAGTGTCGCTGAGACCTGGAATGAATCAGTCATTAGTATCTATTCATCATGCTCCTTCCAGTCCTGCTCACTGCTCTCTCTGCTGAGCTTAAATAAAGATTTTCCAGGTCTTGGAGAAGACACAATGGAATTCCCCATTTCTCAGATTGCAGTCACTTTGATGTATCTGAGAGGAGGAAAAAAAAAAAGTAGGGGGAATCAAAGGGGTTATTGGAAGTTTGAAATGCAAAAGGCGGTGGAACTAGAGAGCACCATTGTTGTTACATCAAAGAGTGATGCTACTTCAAGTGCCCATGTTTCTTTTTAGGACGGAGGTAGATCGTGGATATGAACTGGGGAATGTTCTTGAAAAAAAAACAAAAAGAGAAAGTGACATTGTGAAAATCATGTGGGCCACACAGAGTCCTCAGATTCCTGAAATACTCTCCTCACAGTCCTCCTAATCAACATTCACTTTACAAAAGTTGGTGGTAAACCACGACCAGGAGGCTCTGCTGCAGGTTAACTTCACTTCCTCAAACACTTTTGTTCTCCTGAAACCAGTTTTTTTTTTCCTAAAGATCAAACTGAATTCCTCTCCGTAGAGCATCGACTGAGTTTCTATGAAGCTTTTTACAACCTGCACAACCACAGGCATTTGGAATCTGCATGCTCCATGTCTCCTAGCCAATATTCTGAGATTGATTTTCCCTCTTCCACCGAGAAAACAAAATGAATCACGCGCAATTACCAAGGACAGAGAGAAAAGGGGGAATTGGGGGCGTCATAAATATTTATTTGCATGCCCTGAGAATTTGTGCAATTCTTTGTGGAATTGCAGAGTCATATTTAAGTGTCTAAATGATTTATACGGGTGTCACATTTGTCCACTGTCACCCTGGATCATTTATGAATTAACATTTATGGATTTATCCATATAACATATTCATGGCAGAGTTCTATTATCATTCAAATGGATTTTGTGATCAAATGATTGGCTAAATGAAGTCATTAACTGCAGAGTTTCACTGGAGGTGAAATGTATTCCACATGGAAAAGATAAAATGATCACCTTCACGTGAGGGGCCTGTTCCTCTACAGCGTCCTGCATGGAGTTGTTTGTTCAAAGCGTGAAATTTGATGAAAAAGCGAGGGGATAGAAGACATGACTTTCTGAAAATGTCTGATTTTAAAAATCAGTTGAGGAAAAGCTCATCATTATTTAGACCTTTGTCATAACAATGCCTGCAGCACAGGATTAAAAAAGGTGTTTTAACACTTGGATTTAAAGATCTATTTATTTTTTCAAGACCAATGACCAGCGTGAGCTCTACGGGATTCTCACCACCTTCTCACAGTGAAGCCCCCTCATGGCATTTCTCATTAGTCCCATCATTTATTAGATAAAGTTAATTACACAAGTGATGAAATGTAAAAAAAAAAAAGTCTGTTGCCTGTTTTTTTTTTTTTTTTTTTAATTTAATATCCAATATTGCAGCAGCGTAGAATGACAAGACATTAATTTGGGGCTCTCATTTAATCCTTAATTAGCTCACATGCTGAATGTAAAGTGTTTTGCGGGAGCTGACACGGATGAAAATTGAAAATACATGGAGGGGGGCTGCTGGTCTAAATATTACTCTGCGTGTTAAGCTTTTTTTAATTTCTGGCCCGGCACTGTGAGGGGAAAAGAGAGCCGCATCTAGAAGAGACTAAAACAGAGTTATTTAGAGTTCGTGGGTTTATGAAAGTGTTTCATTTTTTTAAATTGAAAAAACAAACAAACGGAAGGTGCTATTTGGATTCAACCGTGATATGACAACACAGGTGCTCCTGTTGAATAGGTGAAATTAGAATTTACTAAATTCCATCTTCTCTAATGATGTAAAAACATTGGAAAGCTTTTTCAGTAGTGGCTAAATTATTTATTTTTGTGTGTGCTTTAGAAATCATAATGAAGATGTTTTATATATTTATACCTTTTCTTTCAAGCAGGCCTCTTCATCCTCTTTGTGCAGTTTAGTAGCCTTTATGTTATCTCTAAGAAAGCACTTACATATTAAGAAATCAATCAAACCAAAGCAAACCACACAACCACACAAACAGAAAACACAAATAAGATTGAACCAAATCCTGGAAACACCACCAAATGTAGACAATACAACCAAATGTAGGCATCAGGAAGAAATACTAACAATACCTGAAAATACACCAAACAACCAAGCCAAACATATACATGCATGACCACTAACTATTTTATTTTTCATTGAATTTATTTGCATCAGGACTGTTCATATTAATCAAAATATGAGCAAAATGTGTCAGTGTTAATATGCCAGAATTAGCAGGAAAGCTTAATTTCATCTGTGGTTGGGTATCTGGTTTTTGGTTATCCACACCTGTTTCGATACCACGGTGACAAAAAATGACATCAGGACACCTAATAATGGGTGCTTATTTATTTTTTATTAAAATGTTTTATTAAGGTCTTTTTGGGTTTGTCTGTATAAAGTTGCATTGCAGGCACTTTGCTTTAGTTGTTGTTTTGGTGTTTGGTTGTGTGTCTGGTGTTTCTGACAGGTTGTCAATGTTTGGTTGTGTTAAAAAAAATACAGAGAGCAAAAGATTGAGCTTTGTTGTCTTGGCTACTTTACTTTATCTGAACTTAAAATGGTCTTTCTGAAGTCTTACCACAGCATCCCAACTAAGACAAACATTTAGTGCTTATGCTCATTTTGTACATGTGAAATAATAACCAGTACAGTTACATGAAAAAAATGCTGTCTATTGATTTTTCCTCTTTCCATGTTCTTTTTTTCTTCCATTCCTCTGCAGGTTCATTGACATCAGTGCTACAAAAGAAACGGAGGCCCATCACTACAACAGAACATTGTGTCCATACAACAACAAAAACGAGGCTCCCAGAACTTGACAACAGCCTTGACCTTCAGTAAAATAAAAAAATAAAAAAAACAACCCCAGAGCTTTTCCAATCACTACAGCGAAAGACTCTCTGCAGACACTTCTAAGAACTCTGAGAAGTCTCAAGTGAGCAGCATGGTACACCATCGGCATCAAATCTTCACCGCAGCCAAATTCACAGACTCATCATAGACAGAAAAATCTCTCTGAGGAACAGTCATTACCAGGCCAGTGGAATAATCATTCAAGTACGTAACCTCTTTTTTTTTGTCCACGTTATCTAACGTTAGGTCGGCAAGGGTCGTCTCCTTGAAGATTTTTACCTTCGTGGCTTGATTTAGACTTGTCAAAAGGTCTTTCAAAAGTCAGCCCCTTCATCTTCTTTACTACCCCCCGCTATGAAGCCTTCCGGGGTTTTATTCCAGCCAAGTTTCTTTAATGACAGCCCGCTGCTAAAGAGTCGTGACTTGACTGAGGTTGAGCCAGGCCATACCGTCCATTGGATTCTAGCCTTTCACACCTTTTTCTCATTCGGCTGAGTGAAACTTTACAAGGCCTCCAAGATCTCTGCATACACACACACACACACACACACACACACACACACACACACACACACACACAAACACACACACACACACAGAAACACACACACACACACACACACACACACACACACATACACACACACACACACACACACACACACACACACACACAAAGGAAGGACATTGTGAAAACGCATGAAAGTCTTTTGAATGCCACTGAAGAGGCGACAGAGAAGATGTGACTGTCTTTCCTGAATGAATTAAGGATCAAAAAGGGGAAATGTGGACATTTTTTGGGGCGACTTAGCTTATAACTTATGTTTTGTATGTGGTGCCAACATAGACTAGAAGAGTAGTTTTTGTCAATGAACCTCACACATCTTGTACACACATCACCAGGCGCTTTTAGCAGATGTGGACCCTGGTTCATTTTAAAATGATCTATACTTTGTGTGGGTGTATGTTTATGCTAGTGTGCCGGTGCATAAGTGTGTGAGCGCATGTTTGCATCTGTCCACGTGTTCTGGGGACGTGTTTGTATGCTTGTGTGCCTGTGTGTGGGAGCGTGTGCACATCCTGAGATACACTGTGAAATAAGTCATGTCCAATGCATTATTCATACTCTTGTATAGTTTTGGGACACGCCGAGACCAGAGCTCACCATCTGGCAAAAGAAGCATTTGTGATTTTACAGATGTTGGATCTCATTTAAAACCTTCACGGATGAATCCTGGGTTTGCCTTCTCTTCTCTTTCTTGTATTTTCTTTAGTACATAGAGATATTTATATCGGGGGGAGAAATATTATTGAAACTGGGGACAGATCTACAGTATGTCACATAAGTTCAATTCTGTAATTAAAATAACTAATGTGTGATTAAATGTATTCAGAATACTCGTCTAAATTGACTCTATTTTGATATGAAATGTTTTGGCCAGATGGAAGTGCTATTTGCTGATTTCAGATGCTTGATATATTTGAAATTGTGTACATATATATACATATATATATATTCAATTAATGTATTTTATGTTCCGTGGGTCTTATTCCAAGAGAAGATAAAGTAAAGGAGGGGCACAATTGGTATTCTTCTGAGAGAAGTATGAGATGTGGACACAATAACAAGAACACCAGTAAGATATGTGAAAAACAAGAAACACACAACACACAGGCCGCAGCGAGATGATGAATCCTCGTCTCGCTAATGCAGCATCAAAAGAATCATTTTCACAGAGGAATTGTTTGTTGCTTGCTGGTTGCTGCATTATAGTGTGCAGGTGTTCCTGTTAATGTGTCTACAACCTGTTTCTTTTTTCATTTCTTTGTATTGAAAATCCTGTACATCTCCATCTTAATGTATGCATTTGAGGATATAAAGAGAGCGTCCGCTCCCTGGAGCTGTGGAGTGTGTATTCGGCGTGTGTGTGTGTGACTGTTTTCCAGGTCAACAGTGGCCCGTGTAGTGAGGAAATACCAATTTCCTGCTGATCTCATATCTTTTGATTTCATGCTACTTTTATTTATCGCTCCTTTGGTTCGCACTCACCATAAATAAACTGTCTGTTTGGTTTGAGTCGCTGTCAGAGCAGGAGCCGCTGCTACAACAGATCTACACTGTGGGTCAAATCTCAATAAGAACAGGAAAGATATATATCATGACCTCGTCCTCTTACTGTAAATTGGTCTACAAACTGTCAAAATGTGATGGAAGGTACCGTCACATATCATCTAAATAAGTTCAGAGAGTTCACTGCAGTGAGCCGCTGACTCTGGAGGAGAGAGCAACCAAAGCCCCAGGCTGTGTCCTTAAATTGTCAGGACTATAAATGCCTTTTGTGGTCCTCAAATGTCTTTTTTATAAATAATTTAAACTTTTATTTCAAACTGTCCTCGTTTTAAAAGAGGCTTTGGTTGGAAACCTCAAAACTACAGGCCAATTATTTCCCCAAACATGACACAGCAACGGTACAAGGCAAACTGGGACAAAAAAAAAGAGAGAACATTTTCTTGTGAAGACTAAAAATGAAACCCGGTAACTCTTTCTGTGAAGCTCTTGAATCTGCTGTGTTATAATGTTACGACTGCTAATGTGTCATATAAGCAGCATATTACTTTAAAAATGTTGATTAAAGCTCCTGTATGGAGTTTTTAGCTTGTTACGAGACTGACTGAAATGAATACTGATGCATCTTTATCACCTCCAAAAACAAAACATACTATGAGCTAGACTGATTTGTTTCTTTATTATCATCACTGGTGTAGGGTAGGTTCCAGACGAGGAGATTAACAGCAGGCTTTTCCACAGAAAAGATGTGTGATAAATGTGAGTGTTTAAAGAAAGCAGAATGAGGATTTTTGTGTGTTAAAAACGCTACACAAAGAGAGAGAAGGTGCGACTTTGTCCACAGGGGGTGCCATACCTACACAAACTAGAAGTTCCTCACAGGAGCTTTAATGAATAAAAAGTATTGAGAGCAGTATCACATTTTTATGTATCATAACTGCATGTGCATCACATATATTCCCTCTTACACCATTGCCACACTGTTCTGAAACTAAAATATTCAATAATGTTGAAAATGAGCATATTGAATGAATCAAATCTAATTTTTCAAAATCAAATCAGATTTTTTTACTCAAAAATCCGCCTGGAAGTAAGCTTTTATTTTATTAAACTTTTTTTCAATTTGGACTTTAAAGGTGACCTATTCTGCTGATTCCCATTTCAAACTCACATATAGTGTTACAATGCTGGATGACCAAACTTAACATGAGTTTCAGATCAAAGTATTTTGGAATAATCCTAGGATTCATCTGCAGATGGCGCTAAACGACTTCTTCTGAAAATCATGCGCTAGTTCTCCGATATGAAACAGAATTTCAAAAAAGGACTTCAAGTCTCTACATAAGCCGTTAGAAACCTCTTACATAGGCTCTGTTGTCCCAGCACTGGAGAGCAGCCCTCCCCTGGCAGGAAGGCTTCCTGAGAGCTGGCCAATCAGAAGAAAGTGGACATGTGGGGAGGGGGGCCTTAAAGAGACAGCAGCTATAACAAACCGTTTCAGGCGGTGGCTAAAATTAGGGCTTTTACAGACACTAGTATGAGATAAATAAATAAATAAAATAAAATAATTTTTGCTTTAAATCATGCAAAGCTACTCTAAAAGTTTCACAGACTGGCGACATGAAGGCTGGACATTAGGAGAATATTGGATCTTTAAGTAAGAGGCTTTTTTTCCATTTCCTTGCAAACCCTTAATTTAACCATCAGGAAATAAGATGCCAGTACATTAAACAAGTTACCATGGTTTCCATAACCATTATTGACGGATCAAAATCATGTGCTCTCTTTTCAGGATAACTGAAGGTGATATTATTTATAAGAAGGTGAAAATGCAGCACCATAGCATACAGTATCATCAAGAATATTACGCATGTGCTCCAGTTGGCTGTGGAAACTGGCCTTTGTGTTTGCTGCCGTGCCAGCATTCCCACTCAACTCCCACTCAGCTCGAGATGTTCTTTCAATGAGGCCCCGCTGCTGCCTGCCTCCATTTCCAATGTCTGTCTCGCTGTCTAAGGGTGTTGAACGTGGGCTGCTGTCAGGATCAACAAATGGTATGAGGGTGGTATCATGCTCCCTGCCATCCACGATACACAACACTATCTGATATAAAAAGCTGTTACCACGCTCGGCTCTCTCTAATGTTCTTTAGATCTTGTGTCACCAATGCAAATAAGGTGATTTAGATGAACAGCTATGACACCCAATTAATGTGATGTTTCTTATAATACCTTATGACCTTATAAATCATAAAGGCTTGTTTTGAATTATACATGTTAATGTGCTTATTAGGGATGTAAAGATTATTCGTAAAATCGAGATAAATCGATTCAAAGGTGTCAAGGTTTACATCGGTACTCTGAAAAATGAATTAGAATAATATGGTGAGCGTCAGCAGCTGTAGAGCAAGATTTAGAAATTGAGGACGCACCACCGTCTTTTAAATCGGAGGTGTGGAAGCGTTTTGGCTTCCCCGAGACAGAAAATGAAAGAGGTGAGAAGATAACAGACGAGACAAAAACTGTGTGCAAATATTACAAGAAGACAGAGAACTACACAAATAGCACAACCAACATGATGCAGCATTTAATCAACACCACAACGAGAAGCTCCAATCACCTCTGCTTGTTGTGAGGAGAAAAACATTAAAAGGCCAAACCACACTGACAGGCGGGTTAGCAGCTCATAAAGGAATCTTTTTCAGTCATCATTTGTCTCATTTTGTGAAATAAATCTTGAGAGAATCGTATCATGAGTTCAGTGAATCGTTACATCCCTAGTGCTTATGCATATCAGTATGAGACATCATAAAAAGGGGCTTCATAAAAAATTTGAACTGGAATCACCTCCCAACACAGATAATGATCAGAGGACTAAACCGGAAAATATGATTATGATCACAGCTTAGCACTTCAATTGAGATATGCCAAGTAATTGAAGAATACAAGCGTTTTTGATTATATTAGAGAAGTGGATGATATGCAAAAACAACTCATGAGGAGGGGCTGAAAGTCAATGCTCCTTGAAGAGAAATTCATATTTCAGACACAAAACGTCTTGTGTTTTATAAAGTAGCTCCACTTGTGTCAGTGTCAATCCCTGATAGTAACAAACCAACACAACAACACCTGACAGTCGATCTGTTTTGGTCTTACAGGCTGTTTTCAAAAAGTAATTGTGTCCGCACTTGTGTGATATCTTCCCGATCTTCAATAAAAGCTTCAGGTGCAGGATGGACAAATGTTTCAGCACAGTAGGCCTTCAACATTATATCTCAGTTTTGCTCTTGAGCTCTCCACATCCGCAATAGATCCCCGGCCGAGCCTAATGAGACACAAACACACCCCTGAGGCTCCGGCTGACTTGCTAAACACTGCGTTGTTGAACAGCACCGCAGTGTAGCAAATTAGCATTTATGCCCACATAAAAATCCATTTACTGATCCATTAGCTTAGCATAGTGCTAATGAGTTGCTGGTGATGACACGCAAGGGACTTTGGTTAGCAAGCGGATCGTCATTAAAGGTAGGCACTTACAGGGCAGCAGCTTCAGACGTGAAGAGAGGACATGGTCTGGGCTGTAGAAAACCTGAACTTCCTTTTTGAAAAGTTAACAACAAATTCTTTCTTTCTACTCTCCTAAAATGCTGCCCAGACAGCTGCATGTTCGGCTTGTGGGAAGTGAAAGTGCTGCTGTCTCATGAAATCTGTTGAGCCATCCTTCAAACTAACTATGAGGAGGCGGCAGCACTCAACAATTACAACCCGTCCCAGAAAAGCAGAGCAGCACTGGCTGCAGAAGACAGTTGGTAAGTGAAAAGAAGAATACAATCAAAGGTATCAATGGACTGATCCCTGAGCAGCTTAGAGATTTCTGGAGAGATGTCTGACTTATTTTCGTGGCCCGTTCCTCTCTATAATCACAACAGACACTTCAATGTCAGATCCAGACCTGCTTAGCTGAAGGTAGCATGTGTAAAGTGTAGAATCATCCCATATCTGCTTGACAACGATGAATGTGAAAAGCAGACATGCAGCTGAATTAAATGTCATTCACACCACTCCGAGCATTCCTATGAGGAGGGGAGCTGGCAGAAGGATATCAGCGTCATCTGGACAATGTTTCCCTTCTGCCAAAGCCTCCCAGTCCAGGTCCCTTTGCAGTGCTTCCACAATGCAGGGAAGACGGCTCCAGGGGGGAAGATGAAGGTATAAAATGGTCGTTTTGCTAGAGCAACACAAGCTAATTTATCATTCTCCAGGGGTCAGGCGACGCTCCCTTGGTTGTGAATTTTAATGTTGTTTTTTATGGGTCTTAATAAACTCTATTTTGCTGCAAGCGTTTATGCAGAAGAGCACAACATCCTTCACTCGGCTCATTTAGTGAGTCAAGGAGAGACGGGCCGGAGCCAAATTTAACCAATGGAGTCATCATTTTCTTACTCGAGCAGGACAAAGTCAGGTGAAATATAGGAAGGTATTGGAAAAGTTACGGGAGTCGTTCACATGTTTTCTGAAGATCCTTGCTGAAAGTTTGATTCTGCATGCTACATAATAATAGGCTACACATTAATCAAAAGAATTAGGCCTAATATTTCTAAAGTAATAGCATTATTCTGGAATAATGTATGATAACAGAATCAGACAAAATGTGGTGCATTCTCATTTTATCAGGAATATTCAGTCATCATCAACATTTTTAAGTCCAGGTTTATGATCCTTTTCTAGATTGACCATACTTTCAAAACCCAAAAGCAGGACTCTGATTGGACCATTCTGTCTTGCACAAATCATGTATGCACCTGTTTATGCATCGGGATTGTGTTTTAACCACAATACTTACAATTACTTCAGCACTTAGCGCTGCTACCTTGAGCACCTTTCAATGGCATGGATTATACTAAATAAACAGCTTTTCCATTGCAATGCTCTTTACAAAGGTAGGAGTAAGCTTTCACGACCTATTTGGAACAGACCGACTTTCTTTTCATCTTGACAGCTAAACATTAGCATACTGACAGGCTATGATTCATAGCTAGCAATGGCCTTGACAACAACACATTGATGGATTGACACACATACAGACAAATCAATGTTTCATTCCTGATGCATGGGGCATTTGATATGTTTTTTCTATCGGCTTAGACACAATTGGTTCAGAATATGATAAATGTCCATAAAAGTGCATTATAAAAAGTGTAATTGTTGTGAAAATCTTTCTAACGAATGTGTGTGAAACAGGACGATCCCTGACAAATTGGGATGTCTGATGCACCATATCACATGCTAACGTTACAAACAAAGATCGCAAGCAAGGTAAAGGATGGCTTACTGTAAATTCCACGTTAGTAGTTGTGAGCACATTAGCAAGTCGATTTTTGCAGTTTGCTACCATCCTATGTTTCCTCACAAAGAAGTGAGAATACTGAAAATTCAAAACAAAGGTAAACATTTTTGTGTGTTTTTAACAAAGCAGAAGTCTAAAAGTGAAATGACTCACATGACAGAATCGTAGGACGACTGCAGAATTTTATTTTTAAAGATTCTCCAGGGATAATTTTAAAGACCCCTCGGGACAAGTAGTATCTCTTCACTGATATTGTCCTCTACACAGATTGTCACAAAATCTACTAGTTCTTTCTTATAAAAGTCAAATGTATCGCTCTCTTTGAAATGTAGCTGTGGCTGTTTTGGCAGCATTCATCATTTTGTATGACACCTGCCCCCCTGCCGCAGCTTCAGACATTAATAGTAACTAAATGGAAATTGTCGATCTTGCTGCTTGATTGCTTTTGAAGATTGTAAAAGGCATCTTTATAAATTAACAAGTGTTATTGCAGCTGCTTAAAGCTGACGTTGAGTTGTTCCTTCATGTGTCAGGCCGCCTCTCAACCGCCGTGAGAGCGCCAAGTCAGGGGTCACATTTTGCCATTGACCCATTTATGCAGCAGGAAATGCTCTGTGATAAGGGTATGGATCTATATGCAGGCCTACTTGACTTGTTTATTGAATTTTAAAAGGTTGAATGGCACCATTTAACACTGGGGTCAATTCATCACACGATTTCTTCCTGCCACATCTGTCTAACTGATCCCCCACCCACAGACAATTAACAGGCCTACTGCTGAGGACACGACTGCTTATTTGAACGATTATTGCCTTTGGACTTGACAGCAGCTCCTCGTCTCTCGTAGCCACACAAAGAGAACATCCAGATGTCACAGAGGACACAGAGTACTCATGTCAGGGGAAGGACAAATGTTCATTTTATTAGAGCGACAAATCAGAGACGTAGCAGGCTCCAAGTCAAGTGCAAGGCCTGATAAGACCTCGACAGAATCACAGTACACTACTCGAGTACGGCCTTTAGTCATATCGCCTTTGATGAAATGAAACACAATATGTGCATTACGGATAAGAGAATGAACAGCCCTGGAGCTGCAGGACACTGATTGTGTTATTGCATTATTTGGTGAAGAGGTGCAGGGTTATTAATTTATTGTGTCAACAAATCTCATGAAAAGACAAAAACTAACAATTATTCCTGAACATACTACTAAATGTTTTCTGCAAGGCATGATCTAGATTATTGCTGTGTTTCATGAGACCCATTGTTGTCCCAAAACCATTAAAATCACACTAATGAGCCGAGCTGTTGGACAAATTAAATGTTCCTGCTTTGCAAAAAAAAAAACTGCAGTTTATTTTTATCCAATTTCAACATATACCAACTTGGTGCTAAAAATACTTTCAAGCTCCAAATCTTAATTAATCTGCAATGCCTACAGTGCTCTACATATGCTCAATATATATGCGCCCCCCCCATGTTAGATTATTGTAAAGAGTACAGTTCTTACTTCTTACATATACATTTGCAACCTGCTGTTTATCAGATTTATGTCCTCAGTAAGAAAAATAGGCTTTAAATTGAGAGCTATATATAATCATACATGGCCATTGAAGTGCTCTTAATGCCTTGCTGGTTTTATAATGAAAGAATCTCTTGGGTCTTTTGAGAAACAGATCACACGAATGAGCGCCTCTTTGAATAACGCTGATTGGTCCCCATTCTGCTCTCCTTTAGCCTTGATTAGCAGTAATTACTTACCTTTATTTGTTCTCCGTTCAATAACTGCTTGTAGCTTACAGTGTTGACCTGCTATGATAATAAAATCTGTTCATTCATTTTCCTTGAGCCAGAAAGAATGCAATTCATTATTATAAAGATGGTTATTGTTCATGTGATTATAGTCAGTAAATACATCTGAATAACCCGGAGCTGTCTATCCATTCATACTTGCGCCCACAGTCCCACGACGGGTGATTAAGCACGATCCATATTCGCCCACCAGTACAAACTTCCCTTTCCATGCCTGCAACCAAAGTAACCAGATATCCTCAACTGTGAAATATGTAAACGAGGAAAAAAAGTGTCCGTCATTGCAGGCAGTCTGTCATTGCCAGTCTTGATTAGCTCAAACTCTGCTGAGCTCAGTGTACTGTCCCGGCCCTCCTGACTCCAAGACGAGGTCCTTTGGGTTTTAGCTGTGACAGATTGAGGGTGTCAGGAGGGACTCCCAAGTGTGTGTGTGTGTGTGTGTGTGTGTGTGTGTGTGTGTGTGTGTGTGTGTGTGTGTGTGTGTGTGTGTGTGTGTGTGTGTGTGTGTGTGTGTGTGTGTGTGTGTGTGTGTGTGTGTGCGTGTGCATGTGTGCAGACTCTTGCAAGTGTGTGATATCCGTTTAAGTGTGTGTGCATGCATTTGCCTTTGTGCAACGATGCATGATCTAATGTGTGTTCATTTGTGTGTATATTCTTGCTGCCCACGTACTGCGCTAGTGCATGTATGTGTGTGTGTGTGTGTGTGTGAGTGCGCGTGTGTGTTTGGGTGTGTGATTGGTTGGAGGCTGAGTGTACCAGGGCCAAGATCTCGTCTGTGAATCACATGTCTCCCATCAGTCTGACAGCATTAAGCCGAGCCCAATCAATACCCCGAGGGCCTCCAATCCCTCTGACTGAACGACAGAGAGAGAGAGACAGACACACCAGAGGGTGACTGGGAAAGGGTGAGAGGGGGAGACAAAGAGAGTGTGATAGAGAAATGACTTGTAAAGTGATGGATAAGACGGCTGAGTCCAAGGCTGCGTTCACATTGCAGCTAAAGTGTCCCTGATATCATGTATGCCCTTGCACTGGACTCATACATACATGAATGTGTAGTTTGTAGCATATCCTGAAGAGTGCAAAACATGTTTAACCTGAGTTAACATGCTTAAAGTTAAAGTCATTTGCATTAGATGAGTTTTAAACATGCTACACACTGAAAAAAAAATTGGAATTTAAATTGAAATATAATTGATATTCAGCTCGCGAAACAGGTGCATAGAAGTGGAGACAGAAAGCAGACAGATGCAGAAATAGACAACAATCAATTTTGGAAAGTCTGAAAAACTGACAGAAAAATTACACAGGCATAACAACAGAGGAGCTACACACCTCACATCTCAACAAACAAGCCAAACAGACAGAGACTGCAGAAAGTTCCTGGGAGAAAAAAGTTGCATCTTTAGTGACAGAGTAATTCATCCAGGAGTTGCGTTCATTTATCAGCTCTGAATTACGCTTCTTTTCTGGTTATGGTTGTTTTTGCAGGAGGTGTTTTTCTTGCCCTGGGCGCAGGCCTTCCCTCTGGCTATGCTAACAGTGCTGTCAGGGGTTTAAGAAACACCAGAGAAGCTGCATGCCACAGTCTCCTCTCCATGTTGGGTTTCTCTCTCTCTCTCAATGCCTGACTTCACTTTTCCATTTGCAGTAGCTCACGGTTGCTCTTGACGCCGTTGTTTGAAAATGAAACAAATTTAATCATGCTGCAGTTTACTTAAGGAAATTGGATTCTGGCAAGTGAAAGGGAACAGACATAAATATGTGCAGGGTTGAACAAATTTAGGCAAAAACGTATTTTCTCTCAAACTTGCAAATTCTTTTTTTTTTTTAGAGCTAAGATATAGAACTGGTTTCAAATGGTCTATCCCTCTGAATCGTTGCCTTCAGGCCTATCAATTCCTCTAATCAATTCATGGTCTTCTGACACTTGCACTTTGAACAACTATGGTATCAAAATCAACTGTGCTGTCATGTTCAATGATCACAGAATTGTTGAATGTATTTTCAATGATCATTTCAGTAAGGGTGCACACTCTGATATTGTGTAGAAATATAACTTTATTCGACATGTTTTTAATCCACAGGAATGCCATGAATTTCACAGTCAATGCACAATGCCACTTGCGTCACAACCGAGCAGCACTTTTGTTTATAAGGGTGAATATTCTGCGTCAAACGTGGAAATGATTGTCGAGCAAATATTCTCATTTCATCCATTGTGTCCAATGGTGACAGACAGTTTTTGCCCCTCTGATCAGGTAGTTGACCTGACTTGAAAAACCTGAGTTGGAGCATAAACCATTAAAGAGTTAGACATTTCCCTCAGGAGCTAGAAAAGGTTGGGGGGGGGGGGGGGGGGGGATGCTAAACTGACTAAATATTGGACTTACATTGACCATGTGAATAGAAACAGTAGAATACCTTTCACTCACAACAACTCAACTCAGTTTGCATTAATGACAGGCACAATTGTTGTAAATTAAATAAATCTGACATTAAAAAGTAGGGAGAAAATTATCAAGTTTAAAATGTCTACCTCAAATGGACAAAGAGGAAAAAATTATTCACCTTAAACCAGACATTAAAACAAAAAAAGCTGGAAGACAAGTATACATACAGACATACACACATAGAAGAGGGGTAGATGGATGGATGGATGGGGAGGAGAGAGAGAGAGCAGAAGAGGGAGAGAAGCAGACAGATCAAGCATGTTTTCCTCTGTGTCCCCGGGGGGGGGGACATGTCCAGATGGCTCATTGGAAAGTATCCTCCCTCTTCCTCGTCCACAAGAGTCCTGTCTCTCATGCAACACAGAGGGCTTTTTATCCACTCAGTCTTCCTCCATACTACTGTCTGTCAGCGGTGTTTAATCTTCAGGAGCTCTCATACTTTAGATGTTCTTTGCTCTGAACTCGGGTCACTCACTGGTTTTTCTTCAACCAAACAGAATAAAGTAATTAAGCAACTTTGGTGTGTTGATATGGGAAATCACGTTCGGGGCACAAATGTCAGCCCATAAAAACATAATGAAACATTTACTCCCTGCAAGTGTTTGTGAGTCTCTGCGGAAGATAAGGAGGTATATTTATCGTTTGGTTCACAAATGGCTGACTATTATTTTCATTTAACTATCAGGGGATGCATGCTCGGTATGAAAATTTAAATCCTCTCCGTGCTTTGATTTAAAAAAAAAAAGAAAAAGAAAGGTCCCAGTCAGCAGTGTCGCTTTTCAATCGAGTTTATAATGTGTGCGTCTTTAGCATGCAAATCAATGAGTTAGCAAAGCGGTGATTGGAATTCCACACTTATGGGCATTTGATCAGAATTTGCACCAGGATCCACTGGGCGAGTCGATCAGGGGTAATTCACTATGAAATATCCAGAGTTACGCTTCGGTGGGTGCATCTGGCCCCTACCATTCATTTTGTTTAGCCATTCCAATGTGGCAATCAAAATGAATTAGCATGACAATTTTATTTCTGAAAAGGCTTAGGGCGGCCCATTTTTATTGATGAATTTCAATAAGGACTCGACAAAAGGTCCTTTGAAATTGACTGCCCCCTCCCCCCTTCCCGTTCTACTTGACCTTCAGGTATCTGTGTCTCTTCTGTGTATGAGTGTGGGCACCGTAAATGTCCATATCAGCTGTAATCGTTTTATATCACCGTCTAGAGCCGTATTAGTCAGGGCTTGAGAAGGTAAGCACCCGAGGTGATGAAAAGGTCTGAGTAGATGATGATAATCGTCATAAATCTCCTCATGTGTTGTGTTAGACAGCCGAACTGCTCATTCTAATCTTTTCCTCAATTTGTCAGAGGGTTTAATATTTTGTAATTTGGATGATTGATGATTAGTTTTCGATGGTGTTGAAGGTGATATAGGTGTATGAAATATCACTCCTGGTAATGCTATAAGATTTAATATAGTTCTGTTATAAGGCAGGAAGTGAAGTGAGATTTGAGCCAAAAGAGAAGTTATTTAACCAAAGTCTAACAGTCCAGGGGAAAGTGTTTAAGCATACTGGATTCACAAAGTGAGTTTTATTACAAACACAAACTGCTGGTTTTTCATAGTATTTGGTTTTCTATTTAGTTCAGAAGTGCTGCTGTAAGGCCCACTGAGAGATGTGGTAATTGGCTTTCTAAATAAACTATGCTAGACACCTTTTACAGTAAAAAAAAAAAAAAAAGAAGCTGGAGCCTTAATAGCCAAAGAAAGAACACTGTTTCATACACAAATGTCGTCCCAACCACCGCCTGACGCCCTGCCACTACCATCGGACTGTGTTGTCCCCTAAACCATCGCCGTCCTCATTCACACACAGCCTGCTCCGGCCTCCAGCTCAGCAACAAGGAAGTGTGGACAACAGGAACACCAGGAATACAAAGGAGAAATCCTTCCTGCATATTATCCCAAATGCTCTTTTGTAAAGCGTCTTGAGATATTTGTGAAATGGCGCTATACAAATAATGATTAATTGATTGATTGATTGATTGATTAACACCCTCCTTGGCTAATGTGGGTTAACAGATGAAGAAGTCTGCTTTGAATATTTACTTACTATTTATTTAAGTGAATTTCAATGCATGGGGTCTTCTCTCTAAAGCAGTGCTGAAATGGTAATTAAATTAATCAAAAACAATCAAAAGAAAATTTACCCTCACAATTGGAGTAATTAAACTCTTTATCCTTTATCAAGCAAGGCATTTTAAGTTGTGGAAATTAAGTGAAATTAAATTACCAACATTATTAAAAAACTGATTGTGTGGTTGACGTGGTTACAGGACTAGTTTCCATCTCACAGTTGTAAGGCCAATTAATGCAAAACATCCTCTTGCATCCCCGCTGGGACTTCAAAAGATGAAGATCACTAACTTTTAAGGGTGTTTAAGAGCCATGAAAGTGTGGCATCAATGAGATGTTCAGATATTTAATTGAAGAAACATCTAACAGATTTATGTATCTGAACAACAGTTAGACACAATTCATAGATAAATGTTGAGACATTTCAGCCTCTACTAATTTTGTGGATTAACCATCGGCTGTAAAAAAATAAAAAATAAAACCCACATGGACGTAGTCTTAGTTACATCACCCATTGGTTTCTAAAGCGGCGTTCTGAAGCCAAACAGTGGCAGTTACCATATTTGAAATGTTGACTTTTTTTTACTTTTGATCAAACTAGTAACTGACAAAGACGTCGAGTTGAGGTGAATCTTTAGATTCCTGACCAACAGTTACAATGTGCCCGCTGGTCAGTCCACTCAGCCACGCCTCTGATTATGTAAATGTCTGAATATCTCTATGAATTAATCATGTTAAATTCCACACCCGTTCAGTGTGTACCAGTAATACAATGGTTTTTGATACCAAATTCATTCTCTGAAAAAGGCTGAAAAATGTAAACATCTGCTGTAAAAATTGATTTTTAAACAATGGACCTAACAAGGACTAATTGTTCGTTGCAGCAGCCCTCAAGTGGACACTGAAGGAACTGCAGTTTTTTTCACTTCCCCATTGGCTTCATTTTTTAACACCACAGGTTGTCACTTGAGATTAATCAACTGCAGCAATGATTTCCACCAAATCAAATAACACTGTTGTAGCGCTCGAAGAAAAGACTTGTGGACATAATAGGCAGTAAAATCAATCCTCTGGGCAGCATGAATGTATGAACAAATTCTCATGCCAATGCACTTTAACTGTTGAAGGGTTAGTTGCGTCTATATTAAATTGGTCTGCTGACTGACCAACGAGCCAACAAACACTGCCGTTCTTAGAACCGCACACAACGATTCATAAATAAATAATGAGAACAACTGCGAGATTCAGCCATTTTTAGAATCTCTCCATTTTCCTCACTATACCCTAATCCATCAGACCCAAACACATTTATATATGATAAGTGCATGTGCATGGAAGTCCTCATTTCTAAGCATTACAGATACCACTTTTCAGAACTGTTGCATTTGCCTGAACTTTATTCTGAGGGCTTTCATGGGATGGCTCAAACATCCATCGATCATTAAAAATCATAAAGTGTGTGTCTCCACCACCTCCATCACAGCGTTTACCCCAGCAGAGCAGCTCCGCCAACACTCCTCGAGGCGTTACAGCCAGGAAAATGTACAACCACATCTTGCATCACCACAGCTAGACGGCCATTATTTACGGTGCCTCCCGCTAGGAGCTGTCAACAGCATAACTACAGGCCTGCTGCTACAGGTTTTTAGGGTTTTCCAATGATAAACCGAGGGGGGATCTGATGCCCTGGAACGCTTAGCACTACCACCATCTCTGCTATCATCAAAGAGCAGCTGGTGTTTGATCCGGCCTGGATCAAAAGGTGAAGGACAGCACTGTCCTGCGGTGCTACATGAGACCTCTGGATGCCATGCTGAGAAAGAAAGAGAGGAAATGCTGAAGTACCGAGCAGAGGACGGTATAATTGAGACCAAGGGGAGTCCATCTTGGGTCCATGGGGGAATCCCCAAAAGGACTCATCTTTGTTTCTTCAAAGGCGAAAGCTTCATGTCACTCTGCTCACAGATCTGTATCCTCTACAACCCTGGAATCCGATAAAGATACAAGCAGAATCAGATCATTATCATAAAGGAGAAAAAGAAGACTTGAGGGGTGGAAGCTCTAACAAGTTAGAGACTGTCCCTCATTGGTTTTCCACAAGAGGGTTCTTAACCGACTTCTGAGTGAAACATCTTTTCTATCTTTTTAAATCTCAACTCTGTTTGTGTCCAACTGGCTTTGTTCTATTGATGTTCGATGGCCGAGGAAGTAGCTGCTGGCCCTAATCATTTGAAAGCACATCATATGCCTCCCGGAGGCGCGTTCTCATTAGCTTCAAAAGTGTATCAAAGAAAACAAAGTGAAGACCAAGAGAAAGAAAGGAAGAAAGAGAGAGAGAGAGAGAGAGAGAGAAACAACAAGACAGAAAGAGAGAGAGAGATCTGGTTTGCCTCACCATTCATCATCATCCATCTGTCTTAAAGGCTTGGCTCAGATCCCGCATGGTGGAATATGTTGATTAGCAAGAATGGAGGAACAACAGCACAGGGAGAGAGAGGGAGGGAGTGATTAGCAGTGTAAAGGGAGGATAGGAGGAGGCACAGTGGATGAAAGAGAGGGAAATCAAATGAAGCCAGAGGAACAGAAGACAGATGGATGAAGAAAGACACAATAAGAGACAGAGAGTGTTCTCCTTCAGATCAATGCTGCGTGTTGGAGGCCGCAGCAGCAGCACTGAATGCAGAGACTCTGTCTACAGTCAATTAGACGGGATGCTTCACCTCCTCCTGTCAAACCCTGATTAAAGCCCCCAGCAGTCATGGCAGGTCTTCCTCTTTCTCCAGACTCTTACTTCCTACTGCTCCGTGTTTGTGTCTGAATGAGGTTATGTGATGCGTGTGTGTGATTCAAGGTGTGAGCACAAAAGAGTCAGTGTGTAAGTCTCAGAGACTTAAAGTTACAAAAGGACTTGTGTGACATGCTGCTGACGGAGATCGTCCACTAATGGAAGCCCTTTTATTTGCTGTATTCTTTGTAATTACAAAGTGGCTGTTTTTCAACATCCCTGGGAACAATAAAAAGCACAATCCATCACCAAGAAGTGTTTGGCGTTGCAGAGAGAACAGGGCGAAAGTAGTGGTGTGTTATGTCTGGTCACTTCTCACTTTTGAATTATCAGTTACTATGAGCAAACAAACAAAGAAAAAGGTTGTTGGTTACTGTCTACAGTAAAAGTAGGTTAAAAAAAATGTATTTGGAAATGAGGACATGAGATACTTTCACATGAGATGCTGCCCCTGAAATCTTCCGGAGTTGCTTGTTTACTCTTGTCCCTCACAGCGGGAAGCTTTTCCTGTCTGACGGGAGGGGAGGGGGGCGTTGTCAGTAGGAAAGACACGACATTAAATCAGAAGACGCTGTGGAAATCCAAGATTGCGGAAGAAGGGGCAGACTCTGACACTATAACAGCATTTTTTTTGGCTTTATATCAATGCTACATGTAATAGACATTTTCACAGTATCAACAAAACTAGGGGAAAAGATCACTTTGGAGATCAAAAAAAGCGTACGAAGCAACTTTTTTAAATTCATGAAAATCTAAATCGCTCATATATGAATTCTCTTGACTATTTCCTGCTGCTTTGACACATCGGCTCACCTCGACTTCACCTTGAACTTTTACTGGTGGTGCTGGCTGGAAGGAAAACATCCTGGTACAGTCGTAGTAAAAATGTTGTGTCCATTTGGATTCACACATTCATCTCATCCATTTTCAAAAGTTTTGTGCATGTGTCAAAAAACACCACAACCGTCAGAAATATCCCAGAGCAGCCTGTATTTAAGATATAAGAGTGAGGTCCAAAACAGCTCGACCTGCAGGGCAACCATCTGAGTCAGTACACATCACACTGAGGAATTTATGTTTCTATTGCCCACAAACACTGAATGGACAAACATGGAAAAAAACTTCTCTTTAACCATAGCCAACAATTTAACCATAGGAGTACCATTTAGCTTACTTGATAATTGGTTGGAACAGCAGTTGTAATGTTGTTTTCCTCCATCTGCCACAAAGTACACAGATAAGCTACAAAGTTTGAATTCATGCAATACCTATCAGAAGTTTTTTTCATACATCATGTTCCTATGTTACATAAGAAAAATAATTAAGGGATGGAGACTATCTGATGGTGCACTTGTCATTAACCTCCCTGACCTCTGATGAAGAGCAGCAAACAGTTGCCTCCCTAAACATTTTAATGGGAAGCATCCTCACAAGAAGGGGGTGTAAATGAGACAAGGATGGATGCACCAAAATGCATATTCATTCCATACAAGTCTGCCAAAAACACTGAACTGATTTTTACTTTGAGGTAATGTGGAGGATTTAAACTGCAAACCAACAGAATATATATATATATATCCCTTAAAATAAATAAGTAATCCCATTACTGCAACGCTTAAGTCTGTTTTAGGTTATTCTGTCCAGTATTGAGACAAACAGATCCATGTGAGATTTCATGCAATGTTCATGTACTTTTTAATGTCACATTTAGTCAACTCAGTATTACCACTATATTCTGCTTGACTGTTTTTTTTGTCAAGGAATCCCAGTGAGGGCCAAATCACACAGAGACGCACCGCTAGAAAAGCATCGCCAGCAGAATCATTGCTGTCCTATGGCACGGCGCGTTTGCTGGGCGCTCTTATTTGCTGCTGTCCACCAGTTTTTGGGCGTGCATAAAAGATTAAAAATGTTCAACTTATCATCTCCAGTTGCAAACTCACAGCTATCAGCAACATCTCTTTTGGTAGCAAATCAAATCAAGTACTCATTTAGGACCAAAGCAACCACAGAGGTTGTTAAAAATCAAATTTATTTTGTCTGATACAGCCTTATTTGTATCTCTCTGGTGAGATCATTTCAAACGCACTTTGTCAAAAATGTCCTTGAAAATCACATTAAGTCAACTCAGTAATACCGCTATACTCTGCTTAATGTGGTTTTTGTCAAGGAATCCCAATAAACCTGTCCATGCATTTAAAACAGTTCAAAGAACTCACCTTATTGGCTTGTTTTACTTGTTTTAAATGCATCCTGAGCGGATTTCCGCAGTGTGTGGCTTGTAAACACAGCCAGCAAAGTGACCCATCTCTCTCCAGCTCAACAAGACGAGAAGGTCACTGCCCCCTGAATGCAGCTGCCAGAATTCAGGGGCAACTGTGCCACCGACACCTCAGGGAGCTGCTGGAGAAGGACACACCTGACCGAGCCTGAGAGATGAAGCGATAAAGATAGTAACGGTTAATATGCATGTTGTTATGATGGCTTAACATACTAACCATGAAGCCAGCCGGAAAAGTTAATGTCCAAATATATCAGCTTCAACATAATGGAACTCATAGGAGTTGATTTAATTCCACTAATTAAGTGGAATAAAAAAGGTTACATGCACTGATACAGACTACAAACAGCTCTGGAAAAAATAAAGAAACCGCTGCAGCAATGTGTTTTTCTCTGATCCTACTTCTATCGGTTTGTTGTTTAATTAAAGAAAGAAAAAAAAAGTTTTACTTTCATGCAAAATATCTTCCAACTTCCAAATAATAAATTGTCTTCAAAGTCAGGGTTGGTAATTTTCTAAAACTAGCATGATTTTGAAAGTAGCATTCCTTCAGGGCACCGTCTACACCCACCCCCTCCCCTCTGTGCTCCCTCAAAAGCCACGCCCCCTCACTTACATGCACGAGCGCTGTTGGTCCAGAAGTGGACCGCAGCTCATTGATTGCATTGTGTAGAAACTATGTGATCTCATGTATCATTCAGCGGTAAGTGAACACTCAACATTATCATTATACATGTTAAAAAAAAAAACCTTACTATTTAACTACTCACAACAACCAACAACAAACTCATAGTACAAACTCCATCATCGGTGATGAGCTTTGAGTGTGGGCTAGAGGGATAGAGAACAAGGACACAGGGAGGCATGTGACTGGTTCATCAGATTGGTACCTCATGGCAGACATTGGTCAAAGTTTTTACAGGTTTACAAACTGCTACAGATGAAGGATTTTCTTCGTTCCTTTTTCAGAGAACATGAGTTATTCATTTCTGTCAGGACCTAAAGACAATTTCAACCAACATCTTAAAAAGTGTATCTGGAGGAAATGACCAACCCTGCCTTTAAGGTAAGAAACTGGGTAAGAAAAAAGAGGGATGTAGTCTTTCTCAGGCTGTGAATAATGCGATGAAACAACAAACTAATGAACAAAAAAACTAATGTTTTATCTTAGGAAGGAGTCCTCTTAATTATTTTCCAGAGCTGTAGTTGTGCAGAATAATAGGGAGAAAAAGAACAGAAGATTTTGCTCAGGACATTTTATAAATGAACCAAGAAAAGAGTGCAGCACTGTTTCATCAGTAGAGTAAATCCAGTCATGGCAGTGCCTCTTACATTTTAAACCACGCTCGTTCATTAGATCAAACTCGTGTCATTATCTGGAGAGACTTATACAAAGAAAGGAGAAAGAGTTGCATAGACCTAATGGACAAAAATGAAAATTTACATTTAAATACAAAACTTAGCTGTATATAAAGAAGATAATTCTGGCAGCATGATCTCACTGAAGCTTTAACGTACAGGTTTGTGTGTGTCTGTGTGTACTTACATATATGGTCCTGGTTTTTTATCATGAGTGGTCGCCACATAGGAGGAGGTGAGGGGGAGAACGTGTGATTGATTGAGAGAATGAGTGAGCCCGACTGAGTTTGAGGGAGTGCGTGCACACCAGTAGCCTCTTATAAAGCATTAGCAAGACAAGCAATTTGCTTCTTTGCCAGGCTCCTTGGCATGAAAAGAAGGACTTTTACAATAATGAGAGGAGCAGAAGAGGCAGTGGAAATGAACTCTTATCTCAACTAAAAGAGGGAAAGAGGGAGACTTAAATAGCACAATATATCAGCATAGCGCAGAGGAGGGAGAGAGAGAGATAAATAGAGACAGAGAAAGAGGAAAAGCTGATTATTCATACGTTAGCCCTTTTTAACCTCTGGTTAGGATGAACCAATTACTCTGCAGGAGCACCTTTGCACGGGGAATAGTATGTTTTAATTACATTTCATTATAACATCGACAATGAAAAGTTGAATAAGTCAAACACATTGTTATCATTGTTATATGAGACTTTGAATCGTAAGGAATAAGATCCACAACTCATCTAAACAGCTTGATCATGTGATGTCATCTTGATTTAAGATCAGGAGGTCTAACATACTGGTAAACATGAGCCTGATTTTATTCAACGCACAGAAGATTTTTTAAGAAGGGCCCCACTGCAGAATCTGATTATGTACTGGTCTACCTGGAGGAGACCTAGGGGTGTTCTTTCACCTTCCTAATGTGTTATTCATACCTCTATTTATTCATTTAAAGGCAGGAAGTTTCCATTTGAAAGAGGACTTTCCTTTTTGTTATTTCTTTTCTCTTTATTCTTTCACATCAATTCATTCACTACAACACTTATTCTTGGTGGAAATAGTAGTATTGTACTGTAGTACTCGAAATCAAGACCTGTCTAAAGACCACTTTTTGAAGGTCTCAGTCTCTTCTCGGAATCGAAAGACATGTTTACCCTGTCTTGTCTCGGTCTCAGACTATGCGGAGTCTGGATTTTAAATCAAGACCTTTCAAGACCAACACTGAAAGGCTGTTTTTCCACAGCATTACTGATGGAAACGCCCCTTCAATAAAATAACTTCAATTCATATGTAGTTTGATTTTAATCCCCGGTTACGTCTGCAACCTTGTTACAGTCTTAAGTGAGTGACACGCCAGCTGCACACAAGTTGATGATTTTTCAGTGATATTTATGGTCTTGGTCTTGTCTCGCTCTCGTCCTGCCTTGGTCCTGGTCCTGGTCTTGGTCTCGGCTTGGTCTCGATCCCTAAATGTCTTTGTCTTGTCTCGGACTCAGAGCACTCTGGTCTCAGGTATGTCTTTCTTTGTCGGTTTCTGTGGTCTTGACTACAACACTTATTCTTCGTGGCAATAGTAAGATAGTTTTGTATGCACAGCATGCTAGCATAGTCATTGTGTGCAAATGAGGATTCTAATTATTATTACCCAAACGATTCAGAAGATAAATCATAGTTTCTAGGCAGACTTTTGTCTTGTATTAACCTGCTGCCTTTTATTTCCTGAAAAGCAGAAAGTTTTCCTTTTCAAAGATTGATTATAACAAATATTTCACAGTTTATTTTGCTTCTCCAGAACAGTGTGTTGCATTTATATTTTTTACAATGTTTTAGGTTCATCAAGAATATATTTTATATATATAAATATATATATAACTGTAGCTAGCGCTCAAACAGATAAAAATAAACTAATAAATATAATGCTGTGTTTAAAAGATTGATGGTCAAAAACTACAAGACTGAGAACTAGCCCCTCTGTTGCTGTGTCGCAGTCTGGGCTGCCCCTGGCCAAAGCAGGGTCCTGAGAATCAACCCCTAGACACCAAGTAAAGCTGAGGCTTAGTCAGTGGGAGTCTTCCATATGGAAATCTTTTTGTTGAGATTCATGGAGAGCCATCCAAAAAGATATTTAGAAATTTGGGGCTAAACAAAACGGGTCGATCATCTATTCGTTTTTTTTTTTGGCTGATTATGGCTGAATAATTTTTTTCCCCCATTAGTTTAGTGGTCTTGAACTACATGAGCAGCAAAATGAAGAAATGAATTCAGGATTGGGGTCAATAGGGTCCTGTTTATCAGTATATAATGTGAAAAGAGATTTATGTTTGTCTGATATAAACTCCTCTGAAGAAATACACAGGTCCCATGTTTCAGGGCAAAGTTAAAGCTTACTGTTAGCACGAATAAACAAAGGCTTAACTCACTGAGGCAGAGTTGATTTTCTTTCAAACACATTTCATCAGTTGCTTTCGCTTTAAAATTTGATGCATTGGGAGACTTTGAGGTGGTGGGTGGGTTGGACCAGAACAAACACTGGATGTGACTCAGACTAGTTGGAATCCAGCCTGCATTCAGAAAAAGAGGACAACAGGCCTCCTCCAACACCCATCACACCAGGTACTGAAAGAATCGCGCTGCAGGAAGCCAAGAAGGAGGGATGGGAGCTGGGAGTTTTGTCTTGGGTGTGAGGCCAAAAATAACAAAATGTTCTGCAGCAGCTTTCCGCTTCATGTGTCACTTTGGAAACTGCGAAGCTGCAGGTGATTGGGGTCGGGGATTGGTGTTTATTAAAAAATCTGTGGTGGTATTAATGATTGGAATCTTTCTGTTCACCCACTGTTGCAGCATATGGTGTTTTCTCATGAGCCTTGAGTTTGTTTTTTTGCCATCAACATCTTGGATTTTTCAAGCCAGAAATCACCGTAATTATATGACAGTGTTGATAGCTATCTATCTTGGTTAACTGATACTGTGGAAGCCACTTGTCAGACACAGGTAGCCTGGTCTCTTTCTTGGTTGTCAATGGACCATATTCCCATCCTCTTCTGACACCTGTTATTTTTTTAGTATTGGCCCAATATAAAATGACTCTAATTATAAGACAACCCTAACTTTTTAACATGGACACCTCTCTCTCTCTCTGATTACCTACACCTGCAGAGCATGTGTCCGCAGTATGGGGGGGGGTGCAGATTGTCCACTAGTTTATCGTTCCTAGATGGCAATCATACATAGATATAATGCTGCTTTGATAACTATTATCTTAAAAATTGGCGTCATTACTCACCCTCAGTTGGTGTTTAACTTGACCTACTCATGAGCCATTTTGTTTTGAACGATCACCTGACCTCCCCCTGGTGTCTCACACTAGCACTGCAGCTGTGAGTGACAGCTGGGATCAGTCATGAATGGTACACTTGCTTTACAGAGCAGCAGCTTTGTACATTGACATTTAAAAGTCTGACCCTTCTTTATAAAGGAAGAATATGCAACTTTTTGATCCAGTAGATGTCGCCCTTGAGCACTAGCATGAAACCAAAACAACTGAAGCTGCATTGTTGTGTTAGCATGCTAATGCTAGCGCTCTTTATTTTGCTAGTATCTTCACACTGCATATAAATTTACACGAAAAGACTGGCAAATACAAGGCAAATTGAATCAGGAGGCATGGAGGAGGCAGCTCCATGATTTGGCTTCACTTTCTGGGAGCTGTCATCTTTTTTTATATAGTCCATGTTTAAAACTAGCAAAGATGATCATAAACCTATTAGGAAAACATAAAAGGTCATAAGAATGAAGTAAGAGTTTGGGCCTTTTCTGGGCGACTCGTTACACGTTATAAGCACGAGTATAGCGCAATCTGGCAGATGGGTTTTGGGACCAAACAGCCCCACAAATCAATCGTTTGTTCCCGTTTGGTGTATCATAATGCACAACAATCGAGGCCAAAACTGGGACATCATACAATCCTCTCGCCAGAATATTTAGGTTTTTTTTGTACCCTCAATTATGTGTTCCGCTCTGCAAGAGTAAAAGTCACAAGCATTAAAAAAACGAACAAACAAAATGGCAATGTGAAAGAAGAATGAAGAAGTTGGTGCTGTGACATGTGACTACTAAAACTACCACAGAAAAGTTTGTTGAACTTTGGCAACAGCTTATCTTTGTTTATAATCTCCTATCCAAGTGCTGTGTAGCCCCTCTGCTTTTCCTTCCAACGTCTTCATGTCAGTCGTGGTGATTGGTCGGGTACCACTGTGTAGTCTGTCATGTCTGTTGGTCAAGTCATGACACAGGTCTTTGGTTCTTTGGTGCTCATTCCGACACAGTGACCATCCAAACGGGCAAGAAGATTGTGAAGTCTGACCTCGACATTGCACTTAACTTAAATGTATGCAAGTGGAGCCGCCCTGCTGGTCATTAGAATGATTGCAGCCCCGGAGGCTATATTCACTTTTTTTCCTTTTGCCCTTCCGGTACTTTATCACCTGTAGCAGAAGGTACAGGGCTTCAAACAAGCACCAAGTGTTGGACTGATTAACTCCGCCGAATAATTAATCAAAAGAATCTTATCCTATCAGATGTGGACTGAACAGAAAAGCCGATAGCTGATCGTTTATTCTTGAAGTTTCTTTGAGCCATATATCTCCTCCTCTGTAATATTGTACGTCCCATTGGAACTTTTTTTTTTTTTTTGCTTCAAACACATATTTCCTTTGCAGTCAAATGAAGTGAAATCTTTGAAAGTCATATTAAAAAAGATGAAAACAAGGACCAGCCTGTGATATCGTATACTCATACAATATCACATTCAAGCTAACTTTATTGTTCGTTGTCATGGCGAGGATAGATGAGAATAGAAGGAAAGGTCAATTTTCTTTTCTTTATCCTTCCCCCTGTTTTCCTTTCTTTTTTCTCCCTCATTCCCTCTGTCTCCATCTTTCTTTTCACAACTTTACAAATGTAAGGTTTCACCATCATTCTTCCTCTTCTCCTCCATCTTCTCCGGCCCCCCTCTTCCTCCTCCTCCTCCTCATCTCATCTCTCTATCTCTGTCATCCTCTCGTCCCTCCTCCTCTCCCTCTTTGCCCTCCCTCTCTCTCTTCTTTCCCTTTCTTTCATGGCGTGAAATGTGTAGCTCATTAGTTTGCTCACCACACCGTCTCACGTCAGTCTGTCCTTCACATCTCGCTGCACTGCTAAGAAGTCATTTACGCCGCTGTGTAGCTCTCCCCTCCCACCCCACCCCTGTCTCCTCATTTCCCTCCCCGCTACCCCACCGCCACCAACCTCCATATGGTTTCATCATCATTTTGCAGTAGCACTAGAAAAAGACATCGCAGCCCCTCCGACCGCCTCCCTCCTCCCCCAAACACCCTGTAAAACAGAGGAATTTGAAGAGTGAGGCTCAAGACTGGAAAGAGGAGGGAGGGGCGAGGGGATGGAGATTATCCCAGGCGTAATGATACAGCACTTTGATAGAGAATAAGGGGGAAGGCAGGAAGTGGGAGAAAGCAAAGGGAGGAGAGCATGAGGGGGACGAGAGGGGAGGATAGAGGAAGAAAGCTTAAGCTGCTCCCGAAAATCATGTAAATGCAGAGATAATAAAGGAACTGTTTGGCATTCATGGGAGTGGGTGGCGCATCAGTGGGGAGAAATCTCAGTGAGAATGTTGACTAATGCCAGCTCTCTCTCTCTCTCTCTCTCTCTCTCTCTCTCTCTCTCTCTCTCTCTCTCTCTCTCTCTCTCTTCTTCAGAGCCAGCAGTATGCATGAGTATTTTTAAGGAGGAGGTGGGCAGGAGTAAGGGATGGGGGGATTCAGGATAAAGGCCTCGAAGACATGAGACGGCATGAAAGTCAAATCTCTCCCAGATGAGTTAAAGTTTTAACTTTAACTTTAAAGTTGATTTTCTATCAAATGTACTGGAATACACCGTTCACATAATAATCAAGTATATTTATCATGTTTACAAGCAGTGTAGTACTTATTTTTAAGTGGAGTGACGCTCTGCTACTTTACTTCTACTTAACTTTATAGTTTATAGTCCAAACATTTCAATATTATCTAATAAAAGCACAAAGCAGCCAATCATTGCTCCCTAAAACTCAAGCCTGTAGTAAAATGCAGAACTTCCTTTTAATCAGTCCAATGATTCTTTATTAAGGTACAAATCTCACAGAGTACAGCATAGACAACTAAAGAACGCACAGATATTTATACACACACGAACAACTCAGCTGTTTGACCCGCCCAAACTTCATGAGATAAGAAGTTTCTCTTCCATAATTGGAGGTCGTTTTTCATCAAGGGATCCGAAAAGGTTGTGGGAGGCTTTACACAGGATGGTTGCATATAAGGCTGTGTTCATCAAGGTTACATATTAGTATTTTTCCATCATATACACATTATTGCTTTTTGGGTTACACCTCTGACACTCCCAGCAAATGAGGAAACTGAACCTTAAATCCTGGTGCAAGCTGTATTCTTAGAAGAAGAAAAAAAGATGTTTAACCTGGAAAAAAACAGAAAACAGGATGTGCAGAGCCTTTTATTTGCAAAGGGATAAGTTACTATGCTGAATTTTTTTTTAAAGATAATAAAATATTGTCAACTGAAATGTAATTGATAAAAAGCATAATAGCCATATAAAAGATTTATTTAAATTATGTTAAAATTGTGCAAGGAATATATTTAAAAAATCATTGTCAGTAGAAACATTTAATACTAATATTATAGTGTTTATTTTATTAATATTTCAGAGTTGAACGTCAATCTTCATGAGTTTCTGTTCAACATTTCCTCATCATCGCGTCACAGTCTCACTCCGAGCGATCACAAAGGTGAGGCAGCAGAAGAAGAAGCATTTAGCTAAAACAAAAGATGTGATTTTTCAAACCAGGCATTCAACAAAATCCATTAATGTGTCAACTTTGTTTATAATGCTCTAAAATGAATTATGCTAATCATGCTAATTAAGCTAATTAGGCTTGTAAGCAGCAAATAATTACCAATGCAGCTCATTTTCTAAAAAATATGAAAAACTTTCTTAATATTCAAGTTAGATAATAAGGTGGTGTGATTGAAGCTGGTTTAAACATATGTATACACTGTTTGGTAGTAAGGGCCTCTTTATTTGCTCTTTCATACATTTGATAGTCAAAGCCCCACAGAGACGCTATTAAAACACAGTGTATGATAACATAAGAGAAAATGTGACAGAAAGAGGTGTTACAGGCTGAAGTCGTATTTGCATTAGATAATCTTTATCAACATTTTCTGTGTGGCTACTTACAACCAAGCAAGTGCGAAATCCTGCAGTTCCTCGAGTGTCCACTAGAGGCTGGCTCCATGAACACCGAAGTCACATCCACACAACAGGCAAAAAAGCAGTTTTAACAGCAGAAATTAACATGTTTACAGCCTGGTATAAAATATGAAATAGGTCGGATTAGTTATTGTCATCACTGGCACACGCTGTACAGGGGCTGAATTTTAGAAAATGGCTGTGTTTTGATTTTAAAAAACGATACGTGTTATCCATAGTTAGGTGTGTAGCTGACATGATTGGCAGGTGGGCGTGATGTAATGGTTCGTCAAGAGGCTTAAAACCGCCTCAGCTCCAGCTCTCAGTGGTTAGGTTGACTGAAAGTTAGGGTGAGACAGGATTTCCAACATGGCGGCTGCTGCCGATGAGCGTCTGGAGCCCCCTGCAGGAACAGATGGCTGACATCACTCAGGCTTTGTCCTTTAATTTTTACAGTTTACGCTTACATCCCATCTAATCCATGCAGAGGTAAATAAGGGCTTTACATCCCAACACCTCTCAATATGACTGTGCTGATGTGCTCATTCAAACATTTACTGTCACCTTTCCCTCCACTTCATGTGTTAACTTTTCCCTTGTTGATTTAACAAAGATTTGTGTTCATGTTTGTTTATCTAGAGTGCAGATTAGTTCTCAAACTGAAACCTTGTTGCTGTTTAGATTCTTAGAGAGCTCCTTCATAAAGCAGAGAAAAACCTTTTCAAGTATAATAGCTTCTTCTGTCATTGTCCTTGATGCGCCCCTGACTGAGCAGAAACCCCTCATGTAAATGCTGTTCATTACTTACAGCATATGTATTGTGAGAACGCTTAACAAAAACATTGAAAAGAAGGAAACACGACTACACATATAGTATCAATAAAACTGTGCAATATAGGATACAATGAGTCAGACCTGTTGAAATGCAAATAACTGATATTGAGTTTTGCAGCCTTTATGATGTTTCTGGATGAATTTCAGAATACACTGGACCTAGCATTGCTAATGTGCCAACTTGCTACGCCCATGTTTCCCACTAATGCTTTATTCATATGTGACTCAGCGTCTAGAGCAAGGCGTCACTCTAAAAGATGGTGTGCACCTATTAAAGGGGATACTCAGTGTGTCGCAAAATGTCAAGGGCAAGTTTGCTTTTATGTAAAAAAAAAGAAAAAGAAGAGCTGTTCTTTTTTTTGTACACACATGGAGAAGATGACATTTTAGTGACACAGTCAACCAAACTAGACCCCTGTTCACTCTTTCACCAGAGCCAAGGCTCACTGACATTTAAGAATATTTTTCTACTTTTGTTAGTGTTTTGAAGAAACATTAGGTGAGTTCTTGCAATATGCAGCCCATAATAAATGCACCCTCTGCATGCATTTTTCTTCTACTTTACCAGAAAAAAACAACACAGCGCCATGGATTCTATATAAAATGAACGTCTGAATTGCCCAATCAATCGCTGTCTAAGAGGAGCGCTCTCTCTCTCTCTCCCTGCCTGTTGATGAGGATAACATAATGACAGCGGTGTCTGCCCAATAAAACCATAAGATGCATATATATTGTATACAGTGTTATGTAGGACAGCGTGTGTTAGAACTACCTTACCTTCACGGTGACAGATGACTGTTATTCTGCTGTCTACCTGCTTCACAAAGAGGAATGTTTATGACTGTTTGTGTGTGTGTGTGCACTCAATCATGCGTTGCATTCTTGCCTCTGCATGTGAGTCAATCACTGCGGCACTCTGCATTAGAAATAATAAAGGTAGGGAGTGTAGAAAGAAAAGAAGACGAAGAAGAGAACAAAATAATGAGAAAGCTGTCCAGTTTGGAGTGTGTGTAAACAGATAGCGATATTTTATGTAAATCTTAACCTTTCCACCAGTGCTGGCTATCAGGCTTGTTGACAGCATGGTGCGGATCTGTCCTGTTGACAAGACGAGCAAGGGAGACGGAGAGGGAGAAAGAGAAAGAGAGGGAGAAAAGACCTGTCACCGCTGACTAATTACACTGCAAGCAAACAGTTGAGTCTTCTGTTTACATTTGGACAGCCAAGGGAGGCTGAGATGAGCATCATTAATCAGATTTTTCTATTGCATATGACCAACACACACATGCATGCACTCATAAGATTATAAATAGCAATCAGTCATGTTTTTGATTTGACATGAAGGACGGTCTTTCTAATTTACCAAAGAGTTTGCAGTGATGAATCCCAATAAAGAGCGGGAGCAGATGTGGTTAATCAAAACTCTCAGGGGTTTCTGGAAGCTAATGCGGGGCTCCAAAGCTGCAGTCAAAGTCAATGGGGACGCGGGCTATTTCTACCAAAACCATTTGCAAACTGTTCCATTATGTTGTTGGATATGATTTGTAGACAAACTAAACAGATTTCCCATTGACTCACAGGGAAATACCAAGCTGTTGAATGGTTCTGCACAACTTAATCACTGCTGGTGAGTTCTTTTTTTTTTTTTTATACTGGACTGAATGGATTCATGTTTTCGGATCATCAAAAAGGCTTCAGAAAGCCTTGTCACTTAGAGTGCAGAATCAATAAAAAGGATGGGGAGGTTTCTGAGTGGGAAGAAAAAGTCTAATTACGCTAATATTTTTCATGTTATGCTTAATATTTAAACCATAGACTGAATAAAGAATGGACGACACATTACCTCACCTCTAAAGTATCTAGAGCTCCCCCCTCTGACTGGCTGCAGTACAGCTCAAAAGAACCCGCCTCCTCCATGTTAACAGATGGGACGTGGGTCAAACTATTAAAACAAAATACATGTCAATTAAAACCTTTTGATGGCGAGGTATTATCACGCTGATTTGTTTTGAAGTTCTTTTTTATAAGAAATGTATTTTTAAGAAGTTACACTGGTTTAGTTAACACTAAAGTAATTGTCCACTACCCTGAGTGTATCCAAAAAAACGGTGTACTGTACCGACCTGAGGGATCTTTGGCTTCTTATGATTAATGTAAATGTGTGTTTTCAATAGCAGAAGCAGTGTCACTTCAACACCTCAGCTCTTGAGTCTGAACCTTAAACCTGGCAGGCTCTGGCTCCAAAAACAAAATAAGTCATTTCATGTGGGTGCTTGGCTTCAGCTTTTTTACAACGGGAGAAGTTTGAGTTGTGTCGTCCATTTTACTGGTAGATCCAGCTGAATGGGTCTTCACTGTTCTGTGTTCAGTCTGCGCCACGCCCTCTGGAGCTGATCGAGCTCTCACTCTAGTCAATGCTCGTGCATAACAGAATATGCACTGAGTCTATTTTCAACAGAGCCCGCATCCATCATGCAGCACACTGAACGAAGCAGATTGACACTGACAGGAAGTCAAGACACAGGAATGCATCTGGTCAATTTCAGAACAAAACACCATATACAGACTCCTGAAAGTAAATTCCATTACTATATCCACATAATCAGCCCCAGAAAGGCAAAGTAACCTGTTTGTATGTTGTTCTCTTCATACATTGTTTCTATCACATGATCTTGTAGTCCTCCTGTGATCCAGCCGGTCTGGGCTACGCTCCGCTAGGCAACACTTCAGAAAAGGTTCCAGGATGGTCTGTCGTGCACCATCAGACAGAGCAAAACCAAGGCACAGACGGAGAGCGGCACACACAGATGCTGTGGAATCTCCAGGTTATTATACAATCTATGCAAATCTATTACACATTCCTGCAAAATGAAAATACATTTCTATTGGCGTGTAAATAATTCTTGTTCATGATGAAAAGTATATAGTGCTGCAAATGGTTATTGGAAAATTCCCTTTTGTAATATTTTGTAAAGTCATATTGTTTTATTTGAGAGCCTGCAGATAAAGTGCACTAACTTTTGGGTGATAAAAGGATCTAATGTTTTTTTAAATTGTAAAAATGAAGGAAAAACAACCAAATCAAAGGTGATGAAAGGAGAGAAAAGGAAGTACGGCAAGGAGAGGAGTCCTCTGCCTTATCGTTTTAGCCGTGGACCACTGGTCATGGGTGGCTTCAGGTCATCTGGCACTAACACACTGGGCCTCAGAGAGGGACACAAATACACACTTAGACAAGGGCCACTGGACAGGAGAGAGAGAGAGAGGGTGGAGGAGGAGGAGAAGAAGAAGGAAGAGGGAGCTGATAGAGGGAAAGAGTGAGAGTGTAGCCAGGCTCATGTGCTGCAGGGTGGACGGCAGAGGTTTGGCACAGGGCCATGGACAAAGACAGAGGAGAGGAGGGCTCAGATGGAGGAGAAATGGAGTGATAAGATAGCATGAAACCTTAATGATTGCTATGTGGACATAAGGTTGTTGCAGAAAGGTAGATACAGTCAAGCTCAAAGAGAACGGGGTACAATGGAAGGTGTTAAAATGAAGTATGTTACAATTTATCTTGTAAAGAAGTACGAACAAGCAGTGAGAGAAGCTTTATGGGAGATTGGCTTCTTCAACTTAATTAACACACTAAGAGAAGACAAAGGGAGCTTTTATTGTAGCATGGCTATTAATGCAAAAATATTCACTGTCAACTATGTTATCCCAATTCATGGGCCAACATGCTTTACATTATTCCCAATTTTCCATAGCTTTACAACACATTTATATTATTCCAAATGCCTATTTAAGCAAACAACATGACATTCATTTGAATAATGATGCCTTGGTTTGTGTTTTGACCACTTGGATGCCAGAAGAGCATGCTATGTTATTGGGAAAACCATTAGCAACCTGTTAACAGTTGGAAAGTCCTTAATTTACACACATGGAGCTCAGCGTAAGTTCAGACAGGAAGACTGGTTATATTCTTTCACAAATTCATTCATCCTTTCACTTCAACCTAAACTACTTCCTCTGTCTACCTGCTCTGGTGATCAGCTGATAATGGACGTTTATTCTTTAAGTAATTAACCAACCAGATTCGGGCACAACCTCTCTCAACCAATCATCCTGCTGCGGCAAAATGCTAAAACAGTTCTCTCTCTTCCACAGTCAGTCTGTCATTTCAGGGCAACCACTGCAACCCACCACCGCCCCAGTCACCTCCATTCCAGCTCAGCAGAGTCCAGATTCAGGATCATCATGGCCTCCATTCCTCTTCACCACCACCAGTGTCCAGACTCCATAGGTGGGTATCCTATCCTGCTGTCGGCTTCATTACCTTCCGAGTACATGAAGTCATCACGATGAGTCTAATCCCCCAAAGACTTTGCACATTCAAATCTAAATTGTTGCACATTTATTGTTAAATAAATAATTGTTCAGTCAGTCTCTCCTGATTGAACTAGCAGACACCCAGGCATGTTAGCGATCATGTTGTGTTAGTAGTCACCGAATACTGTGAATGTACAAATGTAGCTCTAGCGAAGAAGGACTATATTCTGCGCGCTCGTTTTATTGTTTATTCTCATACCGTGTCAAATCGCTCCTCAACGCATGCTCCCTCATTTTCTCGTAATCATCAGTTGTTCACATCTATCCAATAGCCCTGCTCAACTCCCCCATCGTTAGCCGATCACATTGCTGATGTCTTAAAAATAGCTTTCTCTTCCACTAGTTCATTCATGCCATCGTTACGAGCGACCCTCCACCTCCCCATTGCCACCTAGCCTTCACAAGTTCATTACATTCTTCATCCCATCAGCCTCGGATCACAGAACTTTGTGTAAATCCGTCTACGTCTAATGATGAAAGATACAACAGAAAACTCAAAGTACTTGGTCTTTTTCGATTCTCAGATTTTTTGAAAAAACAAAACAAAAAAACTCACCAGCCATCGGCCTGTCAACCCCAATCCTCGCAGTTCAATCAACTTCTTCATCGCATTCGCCCTGACGACACCATCCGCTAACACCTCCACCACCAGTGTCTGGACTCTATGGGGGGACAGATCTTGTTGCCACTCAGGGCGGACCTCTTCAATCACTCTGACCCCTGTAGAGTTCAAACGCCAAAGATTCTCTGACAATCATTCAATATCACATATGTAACCACCTTTTTTTTTACTCTGTCTGTTAGCCTGATGGTGTTAGCATACCGGTTAGCAGAGGTTTTTTTTATTGTACACAGCTGCTTGATGTCGGTGAAACAGAGTTGAAGGGTGCTGCCTGGGTCTCATGACGAACATGGATTAAAAATAGACTTTGTGACTTCATGGAGCTGAGGGGACGGTAGAGTTGACAATTCTTTGCCGGTTCATCGCTGAAGTGACCCTTTTTGCTACACAGTCAGGGTGACAAAAGGTGGTCTGAGATTGTCCCAGTTTCAAGCTGGATGGCCCAAGTAAGTCCCCCAAAAATGTCTGTAAAACACATAAATGTCCCCTTTCTTAACCGTCACTGCCAATTAGTCTTGATTTCATTTTTTATTTCAACTATAAATACAATTGTCTATACGTGTACTGGCATTTTAAGACATGATATGCAAATTCTAAATAATAATAGCCTATAGCAAAAATCAAAAATACCGTCATTTAGTGAAGACTTCCTAAAAGAATGTGAACTAAAACTTCTTCTGGATTTGTTGATATGGAGTCTGTGTTCACATGGATGGGACAGCCAAACTTTTTTTTGTCAAACTAGTTAAATCAGAGTCTTATTGCAACAGAATTTCGAATCATGTCAGGTCAAGTGCAGGGGGTGATTGTGGTGGCTGGACTTATGGTCATTAAGGCATGTCTCAGCATTTTGTAGGACACATACTACATAGCACAATTTTAAGATTTTTAAAAAGGTATTCAAAGTGGGTCTTATGCACCAAATTTTACTGAAAGGGGAAAAAAAACATGAAATCATCTACATGCTTTTATGATTATTACCGGCGTTGCTGCAATAAATCAATTTTATTCACTGTTGCTCTGTCTCTCTCTCTCTTTCTGCATCTCCCTCTATCCCCTCTCAAACACAGTGTTGGCAGATGGCTGTTCAACATGAGTCTGAAAGTCTGAAAGTTTCTTTCTGCTTAAAGGAAGTTTGTCCTTGCCACTGTAACTTTGCTAAATGTTGCTCAGCACTTTGCTCATGGTCCATTAATGTTGGTTGTTTGTAGATTCTATAACATAATTAGTAAGGTATTTAACCTGCTTTTTTTGTAAAGTGTCTTGAGATAACATGTGAATTGGTGCTATACAAATAAGGATTGATTGATTGACTGATTGATTGGATGACACATGAGCACTTACAAGAGGTGATGGTTCACTCAAGAATCCCAGGTTTGGGGGTAAAATATGGTTACCACTAACATGATCAATTGATTGTCATTGCATACTTTTTGTTGAATTTTACATAAGCTCTTTGTCTATTTCTTCAAATAAAAAACAAGGTTAAGTAAGCAGAGACTGCAATTTTAAATTCCAGTCATATTGTAAATTAGCCCAGACTTCCTGTTCAATCAAACTCCAGCGTTAGCGTTTGAAAGGTCACTTTTCAGACAGGAGATTGTGTTTATATCGGCTGCAATATCATGAAGTTTTAGAACAAGTGTAGCCCAGAGGAGGCAATTGGCAGAATCAAAATGGAGCAGGTGAAAATTGAGTGAAGCCTGAGGCACAGGTGAAGTGTCAATACGCATTATACCGCTGCGGCATACATTCTGTGAGGTGACGGGAGGCTGCTCTGTGGAATTTTACTAGCTCATGTGGCGTTAGCGTGTCCTCCTGTTATTGTGTGGGGGGGAAAAAAATGTGTGTATGTGTGTTGGTGTATGTGTGCGTGTGTTGACAGGTGACAGGTCTTCTGGGCCGTTGAACCAGACAGACAAGACACATCACTGTCACCTCATGGCTGGTCTGACAGGCGGCCAGGGCGGCCATGACAGGCGTAAGTAACACGTTTTAGCTTGGACGCTAACACACTGTGACATATGCTCTCCAACACAGGCTGCCCACTCACCACTTACAGTTTCTATACTAATTATAGGCACTGCAACATGTTTTCAGTGCACTGCCTGTGATTTTGGATAAAACTGGGAGGAGAATGGTGTCTCCTCTTTTGTTTTGAAGAGCAAGACATTTTTCTGCAGAATGCTTGCATTCGATGCCTCTAATGTCTTTGTAACACCACTTACCGAGATGACAAATGAAGTATTTGGAGTAGAAAGATGTTACAAGTCATTGGTTTCTTTTAATCAAGTTTCAATTTGGAAAAGAGAAAGCCTACACACTTTATTGTTGGTAAACTCAATCAACAAGCATAATGAGAGCTAATGGGCTCCATCGTGGTGCATATGCAGACCGAGGGGATGAAAAATTCAACATTTACTGTACAGTTATGTGAGTCATCAATCTGTGATCTTTAAAATGTGCTCGGTGTAATTTGTGACTCATTGTGGCAATTCTCTTTGTTCTGTATGTATTTTCTTCAACCTGCCTTTTATTCTTATTCTCTACTGCTCCCACATCCCCCTGAATAACTGTCAGTGTTAATGGCGAACATATATAGACCACATACAAAGCTTTTGGTCCTCTTTATAAACCATGTAATTTATGTGTCTAATCATTGAGTGAATGCCCATTTAGCTCCAGGAATAAATAAAAACGCTAATATTCAAAATGGACCAAAGAAATCAAGGTATATTTCCAGTCGTAGTTATAGATTTGACTATGTCCACATGCACAGTGCTCCTGTTACACAACAGCTCATCTCAGGGCCAGATGGCTCGAGATATTCAAGTGCTCCAAACAAACAGTCACCTATGCAGCCGACTTGTGTTGTAGTCAAGACCACACTTCGAGACCTACCAAGACTGGAGTGCTCCAAGACTGAGACATTTAGGGATCGAGACAGACTCAAGACCAAGACCAAGGAAGAGTGAGACCGAGTCAAGACCAAGACCATAAATATCACTGAAAAATCATCATCTTGTGTGCAACAGGCCTGTCACTCACTTAGACTGTAACAGGGGGAAGGTTGCAGCCATAGCGAGGGGATAAAAATCAAACTACATATGAATGGAAGTGATTCATTCTTTTACAAAGATAGGATTCATGTTGAGTAAGATGTTGTATTATGTTGATATCATGTTAAAAACATTTCATTGATCATATTTATCAAGATTATTGTCCAGGTCCAGACCTTTGATAACGCCAACCTCATCGACCTGACTTATTAATCCGGCATCATTCTGACATGCAACAACAGCTTCTCCGATCACAAACCCACTGAGCCAGTGAAGGCAGCGAGGGGGATTATCTGCCAATCAGCAGGATGGGCAGAACTAACAAAACATTGTGACGCCATGTATAGACGCATTTCTCCAATTAGTGTTGTATTGTGTTGTAGTTTTTCATTATTACTATTGTCAGTTATGTATGCATAGTTTTTACATAAAATATGTTAGATCTCCTCTACAGCTTTAAAGCTCATAGTCACTGTCACTTCTATGTGACTCTCTCTGGTCAAACTTTGTCACTTTCCCGTCAACTCAGTGTCTGGTCTCACTCACTGTCTTATAGACTGTATAAAACATGGACGTTATCTCAGTGATGTCACACATTGGTTTCTGAAGAGACGTTTTGAAGCCAGATGGTGAAAGTGGCCATGTTGGAAATATCATCTCAATCTAATTTTAGATCAACACTAGACACAGGAAAAGGGGCGGACCTTAAGCCACCTGGCAAACAGTGACAACGCTCATGCACTCAGTTGATTTAATCACGCCCTAATCATGCAAATGTATGAATAACTAAATAAAAAAATCCCCCCCCAACTCGACCCTGTACAGTGTGCACCATTGAAGTAATGAACTATTGACACCAAATTCTCTGTTAAACTAGGCTGTAAACACATGTATTTCTGTTGTTAAATTTGTCATTTGAAAATGGGACCTACTTTGGTTTTGCACACAGCCTCAGGTGGACTCTAGAGGAACTGCTGTTTGTTTTTTTTGCAATTCCACATTGGCTTCATTTTTCAACACCAGAGGTTGCCATGCTCTCTCCCTTAGCGCCCCTACAGGCCTGGAGCTTTTCAGTTGTGATTACTGGATCTGCAGCAATTTTCTTTTGCAGATTTTTTCTGCATACATGTGATTTTCACTTTCTATCTTCAATGTATTTTTACACTGCATTTGAAATTGATGTAGTGGTTTTAGCTGTTTGCCGCACTTTTGTTGTTTGTTTAATTTGCAGTTTATTTCCTTTGTTGCATTTGTTCAGAATCTTTTTTTAAATGTTTCCTCCTCCATTGAAAGTTGCTTTGCCCATTTCTGCTTGTGCCCTTGTTGGCCTCTGTAGACATCTGTCATAGAGACGGCAATGTAAAACTTGAAAAGTGGAAATGAAGTTTCAGTTGACTTTGACAATCAGGTCTAATATTAGTCAATCAGAATGAATTCAGTCTTTATTAAAAAAAAAAGTCAAAAAGCAAGTTTTTGTCATTTCTGCCATGTTTGACTGAGCTCCCACAAATGATTCAGTACAAACTAACCAACAAAGTTTTAAACACTTGTATTGTTTGATGTGAAGAATTACTTTTTGTTCAGTCTCAGTGAGTAAGACGTGTGTGTGAGCTCCGTCTTCAGAATTTCCATAAATAATTGTGCTTCCCAGAAGGAATTTAGATGAAGCCACATGGAGCAACATTTGCAGAAATATCTGTGATTCTTTGACAAGCTCAGCCATTCAAAATGTCTTTATCCCTCAAACACACATAGTTCTCTGCTTTACCATCTGCTTGTACAAATGTCTGATATGAAGTTCAATGCAGACTTTTGAAAATAATGAACATTTTGTTGGTGAGGAGACTAAATGAGTTTACTGCTGTACAGCTGCTCATGACTGATTTAAATGTTCATGTTTTAATTAGATTGATCATCCAGTGATTCTCTTGTGTGAAACAGAGGGGAGCGGTTATTTGGACTGTTTCAAACCCAGACAACTTTAAGTTATAAATGAATAAACAACAGCTTCCCTGCTGTACAATAACTTTATACATATTGATTGTGTAATACAATAGTGTTCCTGTGAGGTCCATTCAGGCTGTTTTCTCTATACATTATTCTTTAATAATTGGGTATTGTCCCTGATTTGCTGATAACGCAAGAATGCAACTGTCTCCAAACCACTGAGATCTATGCCAGCAATTAGCCCACTTGGACCTTTTTTTTTGTACATTATAAATGATTCATTTTAGATGATTATGCATGAATCTGAAATTACGGTTATTATTTGTTGCTCAAGCTCTGCATCTGATATTTTCTAACTGCAGAAAACAACAGTTGTGGAAACAATAACAGAGCATAACAAAGGCAGGACTGTTGACAGCAACGCCGTACGACTTGGCAAATACGATCTGGTTCTGTCACTGATGGCGTCTCTAGTGCTGAATGCTATATGACCAGGAAATGCCATCACTAAGATAAGCAGTAATGACAAAAGCAAGCACAAAATGAAGCTTTTTTGCATACTTGCACCAAAGTTTGCAAGGTAATTGCTGAGCTTTGGAAAAACTAACTTTGACCTACTGTACTTGAAGACAAGACTTACTGTGCAACTGGGGTTTTAAATGCATTTTTGGGTGCTTTCTTTTTACCTAAAAGAAACAGAAATTCATTTGAGTGTGCTTTGCCAACGTGCAGACCCATGTCACCTGACAAGGTATGCCACTACCAAACACTTACATAGTGCTATAAGCAGGCGACCGGGGAATCTGCAGACATGGGATAGACGCTTAATGCCCTATGTTATAAATTCTTACTTCAGCAACTACCATTTTTTTCAAATTTTACTTTACTGTAATACTAAGAAATATAAAAACACCAAGCATGCAGTGTAGTCATACTGCTCATTGAATGACAAGGGCCGAGTTAATCTTATTTTCCTTTTCTAAAGAGAGTTAGACTTTTTTTCAGCTCAGTGCAGAAAGTAAAATGTTAAGGCTGAGATGTTGTGTAAGAGATTTTCTGCCTTTGACTCACCGCTAAAACTGCAACCCGTGGTTCTCCTTCATTACTTCTCCTTGGAAAACTGTCCAACCAAGCAGATTATGTCCAGATTACAGTTTGTCCAGAACTCTGTGCTGCTTTCCTGATGGGAGCTAAATGGAGAAGACAACCTAATACTCCATTTTAACTTCACTTCATTGGCCACCAGAGCAATTTAGGGTGGATTGTAAAATTTTATTGATCAGCACTAGCTGCACTTTACTCCTCAGAGTCGTCTAATAACACCACATTGTTCCACTGTTGCTGCAATAAAATCCCCATTTAAGCCGCTCTGAATTTGTAGACAGAGAAACATTTTGCGGACGTTACCAACCTATAACATCCTCTCACTCACGTGGCTCCATAACCTCTGACTCTGCTTGGGTCATCACACCCGCAAATGAATATACTAGCCTGGCTAATGCTCATTATTGTCTCCTTTTTCCTCAGTCTCACACTCGTAAATGAAAAGTCAATGTCCTGAATACTTCATCAGGACTGAGTGGGTCATTATGTTGAGGGTCACCTCGGTAACAGCCTCCTATAGCCCATTATTGTTGTACGCTCCAAAAATGCAGAAATTACATGGCACGTATACTATTAGCATTGGCCTGCTTTGCCACAGAGGCGGCCAGCAGACAAACAGAAGGAGAGCTGAGGTCTGTCATGTGCTGGCCAGGGAGCATCATTAATGAGGGGGTGAGATGAAACATGGCACGATGACTTGCAGGCCTGTGAGGCTCGCTAAAGTGGCACCACGGGGACTTCCTGTACTGTATGAGGAGCTGTCATCGTCTGGGCAGCACACCAGCATCATACGAGATGGTAATCGCTGTTTGGATGTGCACTAGTGTGTAAGCTTTGCCGACATTGTTAATGTGCATGTGCGTGTATTACCCATCTGTTACTAAAAGTTAATCTGTGACAACACAAACAAACATCTGCAAGGCTGGGAGTGTTGTTTTAACAAATTTATTTTCCTCTGCGACCTCATTAGAAGACGATCTGTGCCGACCTGATGCTGGGTGAGTCGGAAGGAGAGCCAGGTGGCGGTCTGAATGGAATGGACATATTTGGGATTGTAAAATGATCTGAGTCCACATCATCAAAGATGATTGATCCACCATGACAGCTGTCGGCATGGCCAAGTTCAAACTTGACAGCCCCACTGTTTCCTGCTACCTGCAGGTCATCTCAGAGTAAACACAATGTCTGAAATCATCCAAAGTTACAGATTTAAAGTAGCATTAGTCAATATCCTTTTATCAACAATGGATCCTCTGTCTGTGTGTATTATAACAAAGTCTTCTTTTAGTGATGAAAACTTAAAAGTAGACCCAACAGTTCCCCTAAGTTACACAGAGAAATGTTAGCCTCTTGCTTATTGTTTGGTTTTCCTACAGCACTAATCTAATCAAACCAATGAGCCATACACTTTGACGACATCAGCTAACATCAGCTAAATAAAGCCCTGATCGAAGCCGCTCTAAACTACCTACCCAGCTCTAAACAGCAGAAAGATGACTAGCTGGTGAACATGGGGGAAACCTTGCAACGTAAGAGCCAGATTTTCCCCTCAGGAGATGGTGGTATTGAAACACAAAACTACACGGAGGGTAAAAATTGGACATACAGAACAATCATTTTAGTGTCCAGAAACATGAAAGATATGTTATTGTTTCTCTGTGCCCGCTAAATTTGAATTTGCTTGTGAACATGTTCACATTGGGAACTTTAAAAGCTGATAAGTCAGATGCTACAAGTTTGACGCTAATAGATAGAAGGTTTGCCAGAAGCAAATTGAAGAATTCAGATATTTAAATCTTACCATGAACAGGGAAATAAATACTATCTTTGCTGAACCACTGCTAGACTTTCTCAAAATAAATCCAAAACAGATTGAGCAACTACATGATGCAGTCAATTTGAAAGGCATAAGAACAGGAGACAACATGACGTGGTTGGAATTTTTTACCTTTTCCTCAGATATATTTCACAATGATGAAGAAATCTTACAATCAACCTTAAAAAATGAACTTCTAAATCCTCCAAGAGTTCTGAAAATGTCAGCAGACATGCCACTAATCGTGAACTCCGACCTTTTAGAAATTAATCTTTAATTAATAAATCAATTTATATAGCACAGATTCATAACAAATGTTATTGCAAGACACTTAACAAAGGGGGTCTACTCCATAGACTGTAAATATTAATGGACAAAGCCTGAGTAACGTCACCCATCTGTTACTGCAGAGGGCTTTGGAGTCCCATCGATGGCGGTCGTCATGCTGGAAATGCTGTCTCAGCCTAACTTTCAGTCAACCTAACGACAGGCTGAGAGCTGGAGCGGAGGCAGGTTTTAAGCCCCTTGAATAACCGTCACACCATGCCCGCCTGTCAATCAGGTCAGTCTCACACCTAACTATGCATAACTCATATTGTTCATAAAATCAAAACAGATGCATTTTAAAAATAATTCACCCCACGCACATTGTGTTCCCATGAGGACGATAACTAATTAGACCAATATCATGTTTTGTACCAGGCTGTAAACATGTTAATTTCTGCAGCTGAAACGGGCATTTTTGAATGTAGCGTGTAAGTGACTGCTCTAGTGGACCCTGGACAGACTGCAGGATTTTGCACTTCTGCATTGGATTCATTTTTTCAACACCAGATGTTGCCGCTTGGTCTAGACGTACTCTTTGCAAAGACCCCAGAGTAATCCACCTTGAGCAAAACACTTGGCAACATTTAGCAAAGTTACAGCGGCAAGTAAAGAACTTCCTTTTAACAGGCAGAAACCTTGAGCAGGACCAGACTCGTGTTGAACAGCCGTCTGCAGAGACTGTGACGGGCTTACAGAAACTTTCCGTTCATGATGGGACTACAAAATGGAAGACGTCCATGAAGACGCTTCTTTTAAACAAATTAAACACAACCTCACTTGAACAAAGTCAGCCAGCATTTGCAACACAAAGTCCATGCAAGATTTAGGCAAGAGAAGAAAAAAGAAGTACAGATACATGATGAAGTGGTGCATCTACTGTATTTAAGAACTTATTTTACCTTACTTTCATCTCAGTTTGGGCTAGTGGAGGAGGACTCCATATCTGCAAGCAGCTCCAACATAGATAAAGAAAGAGATTTACCAGTTATGTCTGTGAGCTCTACAGTCATTATCTTTATCTAACCAGGCTGTAGCTGTATCAGCTTCAGTTCTTATGGGTCACTGAACACAGCCTTCTTCTCCATCTGCTTCTATCATAGCGTCACTTTACCAATCATCTCTGAATCTTTGCTCAGTTCAAAGCATGAAATAAAAGCATCAAAAATCTGCTCTTTTCTCCAAAGGACTCTGCAGAATAATTCAAGGTTTTTGTTGCCAAAAGAAAAGAAAGCATTGAGGCAAAATAATAATAGACGCCAAACACCCACCTCATCATCGCCTGTATTTTCTTGTGTTGTACCAGAACTCATTCAGAGTATTCTGAACCATACAGCTTTTGCATGTTTGTAATGTGTGATGCCATATACAAATAAATATTCAAATGAAATTTCTCATCATAATCTAACATAAGGTGCACATTCACCCATGCATGTGGGCCGGTTTGGGATTTTATGTTGGTTGCTGTAGATGAACTGCAATTTGCAAAGACATTAATGGCGCTCTTTTCTATGCAGACTTGAGTAATTAAAGATGAATTAATCTGTATATTTTATTTTACAAATAAATCCTGTGTTTGCTCGGATAACATCTCCATGTGGAGGAGTCTCTTCTACCCTCCTGCTCTTCAGTGTGAAGAATGAATTCAGCCTCTCTGCTTGGCTTGACCTGTTCTAGTGGGAATGGTCCCAATATAAAAATGTTAATGCCACGCTCTACCAACTGACGCCCATGGGACCAAATATGGAAATTTCTTAGGAGAAGTCTTTGGGCACCCATTAATATCATTATCATCACCACTACTGCCTCCATCACATTTGCATGCTGCTGGATGGTACGCCGAAGCTTTGAGGAGTAATATCAAGTCACTAAATTTACTACAGCGAGGACAAAGCCTCAGTCATATGTCAGGAGTATGAGGGCAGCTGACTGGAGTCACCTCTGATGCAACTTCCTTTGACATTAACAACTGAAGTTCTGCGTCGGGACCACAGTCCGGCCTTATGTTGAAGGTCGTGTGTGTTCGCATGTGCGTGTTTAGTTGCATTTGGATGCCGAGTGTATGGGCGTTCCAACCAGCCGTCCCCCCCGGAGGTCACTTTGAAACGGAATAGATTTTTCTAGATCTCAGCCAAGGCTGTAGGGAAGGTCACTTCATTAATCACAGCTAAATGCCACTGTCTGCCCGTCTCCCCTTCTTAACCAAGTTACACCCACTGATAACATCATTGATTGATACTAATAATTAATTCTACTTCGGTACAGAACGACACAGAGTATCATTCAGCGAGGGACCTTTAATTACTATGTAAAGACTCATTAGGTTAATGCTGTCGTGTGCTCCGGTGGCACGGGGGGCAAATAGATGTCTTCCTCTACCCGTGGCCTTTTGTGGAACAAGCTGCTGTCCTCCTCACTCTCTCTCTCTCACTCTCTCTCTCTCTCTCTCTCTCTCTCTCTCTCTCTCTCTCTCTCTCTTTCTTTCTATTACTTCCTGTGTCTCTCTAACCCAATCCGTCTACGTGCTAGCCTACTTTCTCTGCTGATTCAGTGTTGCAAAATGTCAAGTCAGATTTAGCTTGAGAGGATTTTGGCAGATGGGTTGAAGCCCAAATGATTCAGGAAGGAACAGACACACATGCTCAGATGTGTGTCCCTGCACGATTGTGCGACCATTATTGCGTGCTTGCATTAGTGTTTGCAGTGATGTAAATGTAAACATGTTTCTGACTTTGTATTGAGTCACTTATACCCCACCAGCCATGGAAGTTGTATCTGCATGGCAAGCAAGTATGGAGGACATGCCATGTTATTTTATTATCTACCGATCCAAGCTGTGTGAAGGAAGCTGATGCAATGCAGCGCTCAGAGGCTTTTTACTTTTTAAAATAATACTCTGTGACATGTTCACATAAATAAATGTGTCATCTACTACTATCTCATTCAGTCTCCTCATTTCCGTTGCCAGTTATTAAAGCAGAGTAATGACTCAACCTATGAAATGTTTTGCATTTGATTTTCTTCACAGCCAGAGAGTGGATCCTTCCTGGGAATTCTCCTCCTGCACAGCGGAAGTGATGCAGTTTACATCTCAGACTCACCATGTATAAATAAAGAGGACTTTTTGCATTAAGTTAGCATTAGCATAGCCTCAAAGAAAAGAACAGCTATGACAGAAATCACACATAATTCAATTCAAGGAGAATGGCATTTGCAGAATAGCTGCCATCTTATTATGGCATTACAAGCCCAGACATGACTTTTAGTGATTTGTATTTTAAAGGCTCACATGTGGACAGATTTAAACAGCAAACAAATACATGTCTAAACAATGCTGCACTGGTTACTGATCTGATTAAATGGCCTGAATGCACCATTCAGATGCACCATTTAGCTCTGCTAGGCGCTAGCTCCATCTTGTGGGCTGCTTTAAGATTCTTCTCTGGACAGTTATGAGCTGCAACCTGCCTGTGGTGTTTTTTTTTTTTCCCAACACATTTGTAGCTTTTATTCCCATCACTAAACTGAGCTAAAATTGGACAGGGAGATGTGTGTGTAGTCAAGGATCAGGAGCAGCTGATGCCATCAATCTGCCACATCGTGTAAAAGTGCCATTCAAAACAAGCTTATAGCTTAAAGCATATGGCCGGCTTAGCAGGCTTTAAGACCATATGATGTCATGTTTTTAAAAAATGAGATCAACATTTGATTGTTGAAGCGTACCATAAATCCACATAAATGGAGATGATGATGCAGTTTGCAGGTATTATAAATAAACTGTTTATTTCAATTACTGCGTGCCTGAAAACAAATGTGCATTAGCACAACATCTTAAACTTAATCCATCTGCTCTATTTGACACCAAGACATGGCATGAATATTACTGGATTAAAGTCTGAGCTATGATGTTCCTATAAACAACTCTTACATTCCTTCTCACACAATAGCCAGCTTGTAACTTGCACATCTGCCATCCTTTTTTTTCTGCCAGAACCTGATGTAATTCAGTCACCAGAAGTTAATCAAAATCTTTTGTATTCAGTGTCTCAAATCCCCCCAAATATATCTCTGAAATCTGGCATTTCACTGACATTTACCCAGACAGAGTGATAGACGCCCTGCTCAAGCGGTTGATGAAAACTATTTCTGGAAATGACCCAGCAAGATTGACAAAATGCAAATAAAAAGCAAAGAGCAAATGGATTTATGATCAATATTGGCAACAGCAGATGGAAAACAGATGTCTGTCAAATGGGATTTCTCAATGTTGGATGACGCAGTTTTATAGAACAATCCAAAGCATTCAGACTTAAGCATAATGTGCATCTATGGAAGAGTGAATTCAATAAATCAAATGCATATATCCCAAATTCCACAGGACAGAGGGCCAGAGCGGCTGCCAGAAAATACTGAAAACTTTTTCTGCCTTTGGTCAAGGTGAACGATAAGGAGAGAAAACTTTGAGCACATTCGGTTCATTTTACAGTTAGTCTATTAAATTAAGTCTGTGCCAGCCGTTAAATTGTCCTTTGAAGATTGGCTCCAGTCATTAATGGATTATTCTTTTAAATGTTACTTTACAGGAGCGAGCCCATCGTAAACCACATGCAACGAGGTTATTTTGTGACACCGGGCTCATATAAAGTGTTTTATGAACTGAAATGCATCAGAGACAGAATGCTCCTTGGATCAGGCCTCAGACGGTCCGTCTCTGATTCCGTTTCTTTGCTGGTATTTAACGGTCTTTGGGTGCGTGGTTCGATTGTATAGTCCAAGGACATTTATTTATGACTGAATGTATTTGATCCTGGTAACATGGCACATGTATTATATGCACCCTCATAGCCTCCATTTTCTAAAAACCCTGTAAAATATGCAGTGTAGAAAATAAAGGTACACAGGCTTGTCATTACTGTTTTCAAGGTTATTATCATTCTTTACTGTACTATAGTGAATGTTTTTGGCACCGGGCAGGGGAGAACAATGTGTGATGATGTAATTTACAACTGTTTTGATTAAACTTGCTTAAACTGGATTACATCTCCTGTCATTGATGTCAGACTGTAGTTACTCTGCCTACACACCCCAAACTGTATCTAAGAAAAGCTGATCAAAGACTTGTGTGTATTACTCAGTGAAGGACACTGTTACAGGGATCTTACCACAGTTTACAGTTTAGTTGTAAATCATACCAAGAATGTAAAACCTGTTGTTTGAGGAGGCTCCAACGTCATCAGAATGTTTTAAAGGGTATTTTGATGAGGACAGGATTCAGCTCGTCTCAGGTAATCATGAGTGTTTTTTTAATTTGTGTATCAGTAACATTTTGCAAATTGCTCAGGACAAAACAAATAGTTTCAAAATGTTTAAGTACAAAACATTTTTATTTTCAAATCTTGAGGTTAAACGTTGATAGATAGATAGATAGATTGATAGATTGATTGATTGATGAGCTGCTACCATTGGCCTGTGTGTTATGAAGCCTAATGGCTGTGGGGAGAAACGATCTACTGCACCTCTCCACCTCAATCTTCGTCTTTTTGGCACCGTTTGATCAGGTCAAAGGTCACTGCAGAGACGTGTGGTTGACTTTTGGAGATGTTGAGATGGTAGTTCAAGGTTCTCCTGACTTTGGTCCACTGTAGAGAAGCAAAAATAATCTTTTCAGAACAGCCATTCTCATGGTGTTACACATGTGTTTAAATTAGTGATTGTCACTTTTCAGAGTCATCTTTCTGCTCAGTTTTCAATCATGTGACATGGTTTGGTCACCTACAGACAACATATTCACCACTTAAGAAGTTTAGACAATAACATTGAGTTCATAATTACCTTTTTCATTGAATATTTCAGACTTCTTATTGGCCCTCCCCTCGCCTCCTCTCTGTAACTCCTTCTCCACTATCCTCTCCTTTCACCTCCTCACACCTGCTCTATTTTCTCTTCACTCCTCTCCTCCTTACTCCCTGAAACACAAATAGAAGTCCAGACATGTTAACTATCAGGTGAACAAATATGAATTCATCATTAAAAGAATTTCAGTCATTAGATCAAAAAAATATTGATATTTACCTTTTTCATTAGAGTGCAAACGTATTGCCCTCCCACCTCCTCTCTTCTCCTCCCACCTACTCTCCTCTTCTCTCTGTTAGAGACAAATGCAGACAAAATGAAATAATATAAAAACTTCAAAGAATTCAAAACTTGTAAAAACTTGCGGAGAGGAAACAGGGGAACTGCACTTGATGCATAAAACAAATCTAATTATAGATAACATGTCATGTACCTTTTTTAGGAGAGGTCATGCTTAGTATCTTCCTCCCGCCTCCTCTCCTCCTCTTGTTCTCTCTAGAGGACAAATGAAAGACAAAATAGCATAGTGAACACTTCATGAACTCAAAAACAGAAGACCAGATAACTGCACTGTATAACATACATCTCATGTCATTACACTTGATAAATACCTTTGTATTAGAGAGTGCAAACGCTCCTCTCCTCCGTCGGCCTCTCCTCTCTGAAAAAAAAGAAAAAAAGTCAGATTAGTATTAAAACTTTTAAAAATCATGTAAACATGGGTTAAATGAATCACTGCAGAAAACCTGTAAATAACTGAAAGTACGTACCTTTCCATAAGAGTTCATACTTACCATGTCTCTTTTCCTTAAACTCTTTATTATGTACTCCCTTTCATCCTGTAATGACACTTAGTAATTCCAGCTCCACCCCCAACCCCCCACCTCATTTCAAGAGGCATAATACCTGCAAAAATAAGAAAAGAAACATTTAAATTCTAGTTGAAGGGCGGAAGCGCTTACCTGGAGACTCACCTGTGGGAACAGTCTGGCTCTCTCTCCACCAGCTGTTGAACCACTGTTCCCTCCTCTCCATGCACAGATCCAGGTTCCTCGACCAGTCCGGCACAGGCACGTTCCACAAAGGCCCGAGGCTCACTGGGACCTGCGGAAACAGGAGAAGAGGGTTTAACGGGCTTCCCGGTGTTACAGGAGAGTCAGCAGGACCAGTTATATCAGCCACTGGCTTCTGAGGACCTGCTCTAGAAGACTCCCTGTGCACAACGGTGGCTTTAGAAGGAAACATTGTAGCCAGCTTAAATAACCCTAAAAGTGGTTTTGGAGAGCAAGCTCTCAGAGGCTCCCCGGGTGCCGGAGGTTGGCTAGAGGAGATGGAGGAGACAGAAGGGGAGGAGTGAGAGGAAGAGCTATGAGAGGAGAGGGTAGGGGTGGGAGAACAGGGAGGGCTAAAGGTGGAGGCTGGAGAAAGGGTGAGGGAGGAGGAAGAGGGAGAGGGGAAGAAGAAGTCAGAGAGCGGGGCTGGCGCCGGGATCCTGCGGAGGATGAGTCTCGGGATGCCAGGCTGGTTCGGGGTCGGGATCAGGACGGATGTCCAGGTCCAGCGTCGATCCATCATCTAAAGGTAAAAAGAATAAAAGGTTTCACATCACAGCTCATCATCATATACATATACAACAAACTTGCTGTAAAAATGTGTAAAGTGTCCCAGGTCAACATTTCTTTCACTGTGTTATTATGCAAACATACTGTAATGTGATGTGATGCTGGTACAATGTTACAGCACTCATCACTAATCATCACTTAACACCACAACAATAGCAGAATGAACTAAATGGAGTAGCAGCATAAAAAATACAATTTACAGTAACATTTCTGACAACATATAAAAGACAAACACAAAAAATGTGTCAGAATAAACCTCATTAAGATAACATCCTCATTAAAAAAAACATGTGTACAAGTCAAAGTTAGGCCTACTTTTAATCAATACTGATCTTATGAAGGATTAGTCTTTATAAAATTAATTGTGGACATCTGATGTGTTGTCTTAAGGAGGAGAGAGCAGCCAAATTAAATGTCTTTCCTGCATATTATTGGCTCTGGGAATACCAACTTATGTCCGACAGAATCTATGAATTTATAGAAATATGACACACCTTGAGTTAAAAATGTACAGTGTGTTATTTTAAACTGAATTTCTCAGTTAGAAACTTTTCTAGAAAAACCTTATTTGCAGAAAATGTTTCTCTGCTGTCTAGTTCACCGTAAATTTGATGAGGCACATTTTTTATGAAATATTCTCATGCTAAAATGCTCTTTTGTTTTAACTTCTAATACATGAAACATCCCCAAAATGTAAAAAATAAAATAAAATAAACAACAATAAAAATAATTAATGAATTTAATGGAAACAACTTTGGGCCAAAGTTTAAAACTACATTCGTTGCTAGGTAAGGTAAAGTTATGGAAACAGTATTTTGATTTAAAGCAGACATGCTAGCATTAGCAGTGGATTTATTGTGGGGAGACAAACCGAATAAAACAAATTAAGAAATCAGCTTTTGGTTTCCTTAACAGTCAGATATCACACCTTTTTGAAACACAGTTAAACTAGAAATAGAAAATATAATTTTATTTTAAAAAATGTTGAAACGTGAGTTTGATATGTTCAGGCCAAAAGAGCAGGAGTTAAAAAGTATCTGAAATCTTACTTTGTGGATGTCGGTCGTTTGGTCAGGACTGTCAGGACAGGTCGTCAGTGAAGGTCCAGGTGGAAAAGTCGTCTTTTGAGCTTGTTTTTGAAGAAAATATTCACTTCGAGGCAGCAAGAAAAAATCCGTGTGTGCTTTTCTGAGCGTTTGAGGATTTTGTGAGTTTAAATGAAATTCATTTCTAAATAATGCACTTGGAGACAAACCATAGCAACCATAGAATGTTGTGGTCCGTTTTAAAACCATGTCCGTTCGATCTGTCACCTGATCACCTGGACGCGTTTTATCCAGATTATATCACCAGGTCCAAACACATTTATATTAAAATAATGCTAATTTAAGGAGCCAACAAAAGAAGATCACATGTTGACTTCTTCTTACCTGTTCACAGGTGTACAAGTTGTGTCCCCATACTAAAAAAAAACGAAAACAAAAAACAGTAAAGGGACCTCATAGTCAGACACGATTATGAGGGTAATAAATTATATTGGTAATTCTATTAAAAATAAATCGTATTTTTCTTGGTAGAAATAAAATAATTATTTTGGGAAAAATCTAAATTATTTAGGCCTACATTAAGAAAATATCAAAAAAAAACTTATGAAAGAACCAAACATATTTCTTATAAATATTAAATATGAATTTAATAGGCTGATATAGCCTATGTCGGCCTATCTTTATCTTTCACTGTCTTGTTGTTAGTTACATAACCTGGTAAGACTTTATTGGCCATGTGACTGTGATTTTATTTTAATTCTTTTATTTTATTTTAAAGTCAGGAATATAAAAGAAGGGGTTGCACAAATAATTGCACATTATTATTTTATATTCTAAAGACAGTGAAGAATATTGGCAGGAAATATATTGGCATTTGTTGGCCACGTTTGTTGGCCACATTTTAAAGAGCCTCAAATTAGTTATTCTACATGGGTTTAAGTATCTTCAGCAATTTAACTTACAGTATGTCAAGCCCAAGTTCAAAGCAAGGAAATGGAAAGATTTAATGTACTCCTGATTGACACTGAATTGTATTTATGCAGGTGCATATGTGTGAATGCTGCAATTTGATGAGTTAAATCAACTATTGGGCTTATTATTACAAAAACAGTAACCTTAAGGGAAATGTCTCTTTGTCACATGGATGCTACCTGGAGGCTGTGGCTTAGTGGTCATCTCTCAGCTCCTTCAGCTCCTACCACATGTCCAATGTGTGCTTGTGCAAGGCACTTAACCCCAAGTTGCTCCCACTGCTTTGTCGGCAGAGTGTGAATGTGTATGAATGGGATAAGCTCATACTGATGGTCACTTAACATATCAGCCTCGGCCATCAGGATGTGAATGTGTAGGTGTGACCTGCAGTGTAATGGTGATTAGTCAGAAGACTAGAAAAGCGCTGTACAAGCTCCAGTCCATTTACCATTAACAATTTACCTCCTTTAGGCTAGACTACTTTGCTCATTCTTGACTCAGCAGAGATTTGTTAGGACGATGTTTCATAACTCTAGTACAGGTGGGAGGTTTCCTCTCCAAACCAGATTTGCCTACAGGATGGAAAGTGAGTTTTGAAAGGTGAAAAGTTAAGCAGCCGGCAAAACAATGGCTGAGTCACTCGTATTGATTCATAACCTTTCCATCCTACTCAGATATATTATTGTCCTCTGGCAGTAAAAAAGAAAAGAAACAAGAAATCATATTGCGTATTAAAAACACACTCATCTCTTTCTTCATCCATTTTTCCATTTTAGATTCCTCAAAACTATGAAAGCTGACAGAAATTTAAACATGAATTATAGATGAATACCTCTGAATATTCCACATTTGAGGTTTAATGTTCTAATTTATATTAATAAAGCACCTATATATATAATATCTTTACAGGTGACATAAATCTGACTTGACCCTAATGTGCTGTAGATGTCTTTTTATTTTAGACTCAAACACCTAAACTTCTCTACATTTCATGATCCCAAGCTGCTTCTTAACCACATCTCGTCTGACTAAATATTAAATACCTTGATTATTATACTTGCTTACTTTTTTCTATTCAGCCAGATTCAAAGTGAATGAATTTGACCTGGAGCAATATATTTCTTTGTAGAATTCATAGCTTCACTTTCAGTAGAAAATCTGAAAATTTCTCACCTGCACAAAAACAGTCTTTAGAAAAAACAATACAAGTATAGTCAGTTTATTTAAGTAGTCTGCATTTTCTGTAACAGGATACCACTGATAGATGATTCACTGATTCACAAGGTCAGTCTTTTATGGACTGCCAAGAGAGCAGATCCATGCAGGTTAAATATTGTTAATGTCGGTGTCGATCCTTTCAGAGAGAAGAGTTCCTTTAGAGCTACAGTTCACTGAAATATTTTAAGTAATAACAGGTTATAGACTATCTGTAAGAGGTAATGTCAGAATAAAGGGTGTTTTAATCATGGAAAATGTATTAATTTGAGTTAAAAAAAAAAAATCTATTGTAGATTTGTGTACAAAGTCAAAATCTGATGTAATTATTAAAGTGTTTTTGTGCACTTACAGTAAGTGTGAATGTTCCCCTCTAAGCTGCCATGATTCATAAACTCATGGGAATGCACAGTAATTATGCATGACAAGTAACACCTCCTATGTGTGGGTGGGAGCTAACCAAGTCATATTGACATGTTTCAGCAAGCAAACCCTCTGATTTCTCACACTTGATTTGTGCAGTGTTTACATCAGTTGGTTGTTTTCCACATGGTGACTGACCCTCTTCCAGTAAAATGCTGTAACACTTCAAAATCAAAAACTACAAGAGGCTACACGTAAACCTCAAGGCTGTATAACATGTTATCGACTGTAGTAGACTGATTGTAGCTCACTGACATCATAACGCTCTGCTGCTAACGAGTCAAGGCCACGATATTAGACCGGAACTCTGGTGATATTTCCTTCAAAATAAAATACCTTTCTTCAAAAGTAGAAAATAAAGTTTTGTTTAGCCTTTAAATTAACTTGAGAGGTCAGCCAATTTTGAGACAATAAAAATGAGCATAGACTAGAGACTAGAGACATAGAGTAATAGTAATTGCTGAATCGTTTTCACAGATACATTTTGTATTTTGCACTTTAAATGCCATTGTTAAATATATATATTTCATTCTAATAAATTAAGCTCCTGTGAGGAGTTTGTAGGTGGTTTAGAGACTGACTGAAACTAACGTAGATGCCTTTTAATGACGTACAAAAGAAAACGAGACCATCATCATACATGGTTTTTTTTTACATTTATCACGGCAAAAATTCATCAATGGAGGTAGAAAGAGGTAGAAAAATACATTTAGTTTTTATAGTCTGCATCTCACATACTTGGTCGATATTTATGGGTTTGTATTTGTAATTCTCTCACTTTATGGTAAATATGTATTTCCTCACCACATATTCCCCTCTAAATTGAGTAGGGAGGATCATTAAGTGAGTTATATCAACCACAACCGTAACAGTCAAAGATGCAGTCATTTGGTTGCATTTTTTGCTCCTTTTCTCCTGTAAATTTCCCCGTTGTGGGATAAAAAAAGGATTATCTTATTTTATCTTATCTACAGATCGACTGCATGTTATTTTGAAAAGCCATACCGGAAGTAACGAATACAGCACATTGCCTTGAACTTTTCGCAGTGTGTTGCTTCACCTCCTGAACAAGTGATAGGCGTACTGGAGGAGAAGTTGTCTTTAGTTGTGCCTTCTCTTCGTCATGGAGTCTCAGGGATGTTTCTCCCGAGAGGAAATCAACAGCACGGTGTGGGAAGTCCCGGAGAAATACACACGGCTCAAACAGATAGGGACCGGGGCTTACGGCTCCGTGTGGTGAGTGACTTGACATTTACTGAACGCTGCATGCAGTGTGTGTCGTAGTAGAGTCTGAAGTGTGTATGAATGCTACAGTCTGAGCCCTGCACTCATAAATGTTAGCTATACTGTCTGCATACAGTGTGTGTGGTGGGCCTGGGTTATACACTGTATGCTACATTACCACGGATAGCACTGATACCACACACGTTAACAAGTTATAACACCTGGTACCTGAAAACAGGTTACGTAGGGCGAGCACTCTAAAACTCATTACACTGACATCTGTTTACCTGTCAAATAAAAGAGACGACATAGCTATTTTTAAACGACAATAAAGAGGGATGGATATTTTCCTCTTTGATTTCTATAGGCAGATATTTACAAGTTACATTACTGCATTATAAAGGCCACATATAAAACACAATGCACATATTACATAATAACACTAGTCATAAGAGTATTTTAATGCACGAAAAATTGTATATTTTAACTTGTGTTATAGTACGTCTATTAGTTTATGTAATACATGCATTGTAGAAATGTGAAATTAATAACCAGGGGTTTGCATACGCAAATAAATGTGCTTCAGGCATCAGAAGAAGTGAAACCCAACTTTCTGATTAAGTTACTGTTGCTGATGTAACATTCAAATGTGTGTAAAATGAGTAAATGCATTAGGTGCTAGGATGGTGAAGGGATGACCCTCACTCGTCCCTACTCTGTCTCTAATTGGCTCATACGCACTTATTAAATAGTCAAAAGGAGTCCCACATGTCACTGTTTATAACAGATATTATCATCTGCTGGATAGGCCACATAAAAAAAGAGAGTATACCCACCACTTGATGCACCCAACATTATTCAGTCACATGATGTTTATTTAGCAGACTAGATAGAAAAAAATCAGTGTTAAGGTCAAACAATTCTGCAAGTTTGGTGACAAAGCTGTTGCATGTGTGATATATGACATTATATGATGTATAAATATTCCACTATTTAAAGTCAAAGATCTTATTTTTAAGATATTCATTCAATTATAGGGCTTGCACATTGTAAGTTCAGACTATTACAGTAAACTATTATATCTGTGTATGTGCAGTTACAATGACATACAAATACATGCAAGGCTGTTGTCAGTGTCCATAATGGGACTGTACAAAGTTACCAATAACAGGAAATCAGGTCAATAGTTATGATTAAGACATATTGCTCATGGATGCATCCAGGTTCCCACAACAGAACCCTGTACCAGAGAGTGTTTTAGGTCATATTTTTTGTTTTTTTTGTATTCATTACATTTTATAATGTGGTTTGTGATTCTGATTTATTCTTACTTCCTTTTAGATTGAGATAACAATGATAACAAATCAATTCCAATAGTCTGGAAAATATCAGACACTCCTAAAACCTAAGTGCCATTTTTTTGTCATTATATAAATTGAACCCCTCATGTAATAAACTAGATTGCTTAAAATAATTGGGTACATTACCTGCTTTCCCTCCAATCTCGCTGTGCTTTCATCTCATATCTGTGGGAGACCACATGCACTTAAGATAATTGCTGTAGAGTTCAATTTGTGCTTCCATTTCTTTCTTGCACTGCAGGAAATACAAAATGTTTTACATTTAAGTATCCTGCAATTTCATATACATGTTATGTAATTTGTTACGACTTAATTGGGATAGTTTTAGATTGCCATTGCACAGAACCCTGGATGATACTAACTGAATATTCACAACTTTTTATTTGGAAAACTACTAGTCATTGCAAAGTGGCAACCTCAGGTGTTGAAAAAGGAAACCATTAGAGAAGTGCAAAAAACTGCAGTTCCTTTAGTGTCCACTTGATGCTGGCTCCAAAAGAAAGCCCTGGAAGTCCCAATAACACCCATATTAAGATGCTATCTGTGACAGCAGAAATAAACGTTTACAGCATCGTTCAAAATGTGCACAGCTCATTTTATGCATAATTAGGGGTGTGGCTGATCTGACTGACAGGCAGGTGCATTTAAGACTTTGCCAGGAGGCTGAAGGCCCGTCTCAACTCAAACTATGTTTGTCTCTGTGTTGAACAAAACTTAGTTTAACATTTCCAATTTGGCAACTGTCATCATTGGGCTTTAAAACCCTGCCAATGGGTTATGTCACTGAGACGTCACCCATGGTACGTCCATGTTTTATACAGTATATATATTTATATTTAGTGTCAGGCCAAACCAAGAATTAGCTTAAGGTTTGTGAGAAAAAAGACAATAATTTGAAAAATGTTTATTGCAATTTCCAAGAGCCCAAATTGACTTCTTCAAATTCCTTCTTTTGTCCAAGAAACAGCCCAAAGTCTCTTTATCCACTCTCCTAAATGACAAATCCTCACGATCAGGAAGGTAGAACCAGTGATGACATTCCAACTTAGAAAAAAAACCAACACTGAAACAATAGTAGTACAAATGAAAATCCAACGGGCCTTGGGGAAGTAGAAAAACCATATCTGAGAGTGGTTTAACATTCATCCATCATAGTTGATCTTTGGCCTCTGTTGTCAGAGGTGTACTTATTAGCAATCTAAATGTGGTCACTGGGGTTTTAAGCTTCATGATGTGGGAGAGTTCTGGTCTATTAAAGCTTTAAAAGTCTGACCTTTAAATGAAGCATGTTCTTACGAACTGCGGTCAGCGCACCAACATTATCTGTAATGATTGCACTTCTCTCAAAAGCCACTTTGTGGGAAATAAACAGAATCATTACCTAGAGTCTGTATGTGTGAGATTTACTGGGCTGATTTCACATATTTATCATTAATGATAAGCTGCTTTGTGTTATATTGACTGTAATATCCAACATTAGGGCATCAAAATTGTCCACAGAATTATGCACAAGTGATGTGTGTAATGCGTGTTGGTGGATGTGGCTTCAAATAGCCTAACAAGCCGGTCCTCCTACGATTTGGTGCCCTGCAGATCACTGCAGACATGCACATCACGAGTTGCCAAACATTAACATGTTGATGCTCAATATACCACACACACACACACACACACACACACACACACACACACACACTCTCTCTCTGTCAGAGAATGAGTTTCACGTACAGTGCAACCTCCATCTGACAGACCCTGTGCTTTTTGATTTCAAGCTTCTATATGAGAGGGAAACCTCAAAATAGACCCCCCCTGTCGTTTTCCCACTCGTCTGACTTCAAAAGAGTGAAATCATAGTGAAACTAGAAGGTGCATGCAGCCTCAGAGTGCAATGCTAATGTCTTGTTTTTTCATTATTCACCACAGCTCAGCAATAAATGAAAAGACTAAAGAGAAAGTGGCCATTAAGAAGCTCCACAGGCCCTTCCAGTCAGAGATCTTTGCTAAGAGGGCCTACCGAGAGCTCCGACTGCTCAAACACATGAAGCATGAAAATGTGAGTAGGTTATACAACCAAAACATTTCCTGCTTCCTCCATCAGACTGTTCTTTTTATGTGCAACTTTTAGGCTTGAAATAGCACAGTCATGTTACATTTAAAATATGCTGGAAATACTTGCCCCTCACATCTGCTCCCATGTGTCTGTATCCTTTCAGGTGGTAGGACTTCTTGAAGTGTTTACAGCTGCTACAAGCCTTGACGACATGCAGGACTTGTGAGTATTTTATTCATATTTGCAGCACTCAGTTCGAGTCGAGAGCACCTCGGATGTTTTGCAGGTTTTTCACCAGAAGAAATGCCTACAGGACTGCAGAACCTTTGAGATGATAGATTTTTTTGTAATTTAGGAGACAGACAGAAAGAGGAAAATGTGTTCAGCTGAAATTCTTTTGTCACTGTAATGACATAGGCTTATCTGTTGATTGGGTTTGAAGAGTGTGTTTATATCTAATATGCACTATGGAGAATGATTTACTGTTTTATGGTACAAGTGTTGATTTAAAAAATAATGACCTACTGTCATGTCATACACTGGCCAAATGTATGTGACCATCCTAACTATTAGACCCATGTGTGAATGCTGAACATGTACAAAGTCTAAAACAATGGACACTTATCATTGTGCCATAACAACCCCCACTGTTCTGTGAGCGCTTTCCACCAAATAAGCCCTACCATTCAGCCACAAAGGTATTACAGAGGTAAGCTACTGGCTAAGCTCTTTTCTGGCATTTCAGTTTATCAAGTAGTTAGTTGAGAAACCAAAATGTTCCACTAAAGTTTGAAGTAACCAGACTGACTAATATATCATTGTATGCTAAAGCTGTAAGCCTTTCCTTCAACAGAATGAAGAATTCTATTATACTGTTCTTACTATCTGTTTAAGGGTGGTCACATACTTTTTGCCATAGAGTGTATTGTTTGTAATCACAATTGTTTGTTGTGATAATTGATCTGACCCGGATGTAAGCATTTCATAAAGAGCGCAGAACAGAAAAATTATCTAATTGTTATCTGCAATTGTGCTCAAGAGGTCTTTACGTCTATTGAATTTGCTTTTTATTGTAAAGCATACTGACAAAGTAATAAGTACTGCAAACTAGAGCCCGACCAATTAATGAGCCAGGCAATAAAATGGTCCGATATTAGCATATACAGGGACTATCTGTATGCACCGATATATAACTAGATTTATACACCAGTCAAATAGCATTTAATTTGAGTTTCCCTGTATTACACTAGAAGTTCTCTGTCACCAACAGAGTGTGATATATGGATTACAACAAGCATTATCACTCTCCAGAGAGTCAAGTGGTGATGCACTTACATGCACAGGTACTTTCCAGTTGAGCGACCATCTTGTCTTCATTATATATCTTTTCCACAAGTGTTTGATAACTGCACTTGAGGGATCAACGCAATAAATGTGTATATCTAAATCTAACTATCTCTAAAGCTCCAAATTGATCTAAGAAAGATTTTTGCCGATATATTGGTATCAGATTTTTTTCTCTCCGATCGATGTCGGCCCCAAAAATCTCATATCGGTCGGGCCCTACTGCAAACACCAAAATACTGAACTTTAGGATACAATACAATACACTTTATTGTCCCCTTGGGGAAAAAATAGTAAGAGAAAAAATAACAGTTAAATATGAAAGTATGACTGAACAAACAAGAAAAACATCACAACACTCTCCTGATGAATTATCAGACCAGTTACTCAGAATTTCCAACTTCTGAGATCAACGCACCAAAACACAGCTGAACTTTCATGAGTGACACGTCACCCTGGTAGCGACCTACTGAAGCATATAATAAGTATTATGTAAAGAGGAAGCATATATTTAAGGTGGTATGACTATGAGTGCTACATAAACATTTAAAAGCACTCTAAGCTCCAAAGTGAAAGTATGAATAGATGGATCAGAGCATTATCAGGGAGAGGAGAGTAACAGCAGACATGAGCTGTGTTCTTGACTGAAAGGAGCTTGTATAGTGTTTGGACTGTTTTCACCTCACTAATTAGACAGTCTATCTCCTTCCATTCATTCTCTTCTGGCTCCCTCTGCCTCTCTCCCTCTCTGTATCTCAGCTACCTGGTGATGCCTTACTTGTTTACTGACCTGTCGAAGGTGCGGGGACATCTCTCAGAGGACAAAGTCCAGTTTCTTGTCTACCAAATGCTCTGTGGACTCAGGGTGAGCTTTTCGTCTTTCTCAAACACCATTTTTATTATCTGACGTACAGTCAAACATCCTAAACACGGTTCAAGGTTAATTCCAAATTATTGTTCAATTAATTCATGCCTGAATTAGACTTATATCTCGTTCAATGAACAGCTTATATAATGAAGAAAGCGTTCAAGCTTTTAACACACAGGCTTTTGGGCCTTAAAAAGTGATTTCAACACAAACTTGTGATGGATTTTATTCAACTCTGGAAATAAAAAGAATGAAAAATCAAAGAAAAGGGTCAGTGCCATTGTTTAAAATACACAGTTTGCTTGATGACAAGTGTAAAAAAAAAGTCTTTGAGCACTTCTTATATGTTTAATTACTCAAATAAATCTCTGTTTCTCTCTTTGTGCAGTATATCCACAAGGCTGGAATCATCCACAGGGTAAGACCAAGTCCAATACATTACATCTGAAGATAATACAGTGGTCCCCAAAGTGGAGCCCAGGGTTATGAGAGGAGGGGGCGTGGCAAGGCTAAATACAAACAATGCACTCTGTTCTGCACTGCTAGCAAAGCATGGCAGACTTTTGGGGTAAATGTAAGGCTGACCATGAATCTACACCAGACATCACAACTACGAAAAAAAGACGGAAATATGGCGAGCCATATCTCGCTCTCAGCTTCACCTCTACAACAATGTGTGCGGGGGAGAGCCACACTCATTACTTTTGTCATATCCCACCTGTGTGACAGAGCTGTTTCTCTGCAGTCGCCTCAATCAACAGAAAATACAGATGAAAGCTTGATATTGAAAATGAAGAAAGAGTGTCAGTCTCAAAGCTGCACCCCAGACTTAAGAAGATCTAGAGCACAAAACAAGCCCACACTAGTCACAGAGAGTATAGCAGGACTGAAAGTATCAATCTTAAAAAGAAGATTTTGATCTTTTTTTTTAGGGAGTTGTTTACCCTCAGAGTCAGGTTTAGGACAAATCTGTTTAAAGCTATGACTGTGAACATTTGGAAGTTTCATGATGCAGATTAACTTTTAACTGCTTCCTCTGTAAAAAGCTGCTTATTCGTTTTTTTCAGTTTGTTTTCAAACACTGATGTTTCATTTCTGTACTTTTTGCAGACAATGATTGACACACTGACAGTGTGTTATGTGTATATTCATATATACTTATGTGTTGATGTGTATGATGAGGGGTGGGGGTGCTCAAAAATATTTTCCTCTGCCAAAGCGAGGCCCGGCAAAAAGTGTATGGGAACCACTGCGTTAATGAAAAAGCTCTACAATGGCTCCATTGTCTCTTCCTCGATAAATGAACCATTAAAGATCACTAGTAAGGATATTTTTTTACTGTGCCACACATTTCTCTGACTCAGATGGCGCTCATGCACTTCTTCCTGCACTGCAAACTTACATGGGAATGTTGATTTAATTTGTCATTGTTATTGAGTAAGAGCAAACTCTGCCCTAACAGGTAGGATGAGTTTACTCCTCTCTGATGTCCCAAAGCATGTCTAGAGATGTCTGACTACACCCTTCAGCACAGGGCCTAGAGTTGTGCGTGCGTGCGTGCGTGCGTGTGGATAGAAGGGAAATTAGACATACACAGATGTTATATATAGAGTCATTTTACCTCCCTGTATCAGACACCAATTGAAATTTATGACTGTCTACTATCACCGTATACTCGTGTTGATAAATAACTACACAAAACCTTGTTTTAAACTCAAGTCATTGTTTAGTGATTTCAAACAGCAAGCTCTGCAGTTAATTTCAATACTACTACTTATAACACAGTATTGCTCGCTCTGTTGGGAAGGATTTTCTTGAGCATTTATACGACTTTTGTCACATAATTTAACCATAACATACTAATGAATTATATTTGTTATTAAGGGAACATGTGTAGGTTAAGCTCTGAAAATTGGTTGTAGCTCAGCATATTGTGTGTGTGTGTGTGTGCACTGTACGTGAAACTCATTCTCTGACAGAGAGAGAGTGTGTGTGTGTGTGTGTGTGTGTGTGTGTGTGTGTGTGTATTTGGTCTGTCAAAAACATACTATTGCTCTCGTAATTCCAAACACAGTGAAGTTGTTATCAACACACAGTGCCCCTCTTATCCCTCGTTACATCACAGTATTCTAATGAATGACTGAAGAAAAGCTGCAGCGAGTCTCATGGTGAGCAAAACGTTGAGTCACAGCATTAAATACATGTTTAAAAACCTCATGGTATTCTTTATAGCTGAGCTAAACAGCTGAGCCATGTGTGGCTATAGAAACTACACGCACTAAAGCCCTTCCCAGACCCCGTTTTGATTTAGATGTACAGACCCTATCATTTGTTTTTAATCACTATGTGCAATAAATACTGTAACCATCACTCAGCTCATTTTATCTGTTACAGGATCTTAAGCCAGGAAACTTGGCAGTGAACCAAGACTGTGAACTGAAGGTTTGTACATTTAATGTTTACACAAGAAAAACACTTTGATGCTGCATTAGAAAAAAAACATTTTGATTCTGTAGGTAAAGGAAAATATAACATATAGGAAACAGCACAGATGTACATTTGTTATTCTACAGCTCACACATCCTAATGTAGAAGCATTATGTATGTATTCGGATTAAAGTTATTGAAGTATGAAAATATCTTTCCATTAGGAAGAGAGTGACCAGTGATTGATTGTGACCAGGAAGATTTCTGACAGCCGGCTTCTAAATTCTCTCGAGTTGCATGTTCACAAATGTCCCTTCACAGAAGTGGGTGGGGAGGTGTAAGGGGGGTGGGGGGTTGAAAGAACGAGCAGGGAAGAACATACTGACAATTCTGACTGGCAGAAAACAATTAAAAAAGCTTTATGTCATGTGCACCGAGATGACACCAGCCAAACGCCTGTCGCAGGATAGAAAGCTCATCATCCCCTCCTACTGGAATTCTCTCACCCTGAATTCTGGTGGAAATGTTACTACAGGGCTGGCTGGTATAATTCCAGATAAAATCTGGTTGAAAATGTGTGTCCGTTTGTGGAGTTCTGCACGTGTGTGAATAGGGTTTATGTCTGTCAGTGTCAGATATTATTGGACTTTAGGTCTTTATCGGTTTGGTGTTGAAATCTTTCCAAGATGTTTCCATAATAAATTAACAATACAGATGTGTGCTATACATTAATCGTGTTCCAGATGATGATCATTGTCTTTGCTTCCATGGCAGATCCTTGACTTTGGGCTCGCTCGCAGCACAGACGCCGAGATGACGGGCTACGTGGTAACCCGTTGGTACCGGGCACCTGAGGTCATTCTGAACTGGATGCACTACACCCAGACGGGTAAGACATTCAAAGCTGTTACATATTCTTACTGTTGTCTCAGATCTTAGTTGGCATGTTGGTGCTGTCCCTGTAACTTGTTTGTTTGTCATCTAAAAACATTCCCGACTCCAGGTACAGCCGCAGCTTGTAGGGCACATGCTGAGTCAGCAGTTTTTGTAATCCTCTCGTCTGTGCATGAAAAGCATTTAAAGTAGCATGGCTTTCATTGTGACAGTAAATCTTTTTTAACCTTAATCTGTTAGCGGCTGACACAGATGGGTCCGACAGCAGCGCGATAGTGCTAGAGCTCAGTGATAGAGCTGTCAGTGCAACGGACAGACTTTCCCAGGATTTATGTTTCTATAGGAGACTGTGCTTCTTCACTCTGTAAACAGTGTGAACAGAACCAAATGTAGCCCAGCAACCCTCCATAGGATAGTATTACTCATCAAATATTCCCCCAACATAAACAGCACAACAGATCCCTCACTGTCTCTTGTGAAGAGGAACTTTGCTCAGGCACATAACTGCCACCTTCCTCATTTTTACTGCACTGAACTTAAAGCGATTTGTATACTGCTCGGTTTTTCACTGATGTCTCTTTCTTTCTTGTTTATTCTAGTGGACATCTGGTCTGTGGGCTGCATCATGGCAGAAATGATCAATGGAAAAACCCTTTTTAAAGGCAAAGACTGTATCCTTTCATCAACGTTGTCCGTATGCTGAACTTGTTACTTTTGAAGCCTGCGTAATGCAAAATAAAGACAAAGGTGTCAGTGTTCATGACTGCACACCTTGTACTCTTTTTGGCTTCTGATGCACTTAACTGAATTATAATCCCCATTGGTAACAGCTTTACCAAGTGGCTTTCCGTTTCCTTTATATTCTGAACCTTCAAGACATAGCAGGTTTAAAAATCCTTGATTGTTCCCCTTTTACTGCCAGACATGGACCAGCTGACTCAGATCATGAAAGTGACAGGAGTACCTGGATCAGAGTTCATCCAGAAGCTGGACAGCCCAGAGGTAGGATAAATAACAGTGTGTGTAAGTCATCCATATACATGTATCCCATGAAATACAGAAATTAGACTGAGATGATTTGAACTAACTGAACCTAGAGCTGAAATGTAGCAATTAATACAGGCTAAAATCACACGAGCAGCTGAGTGAGGCTTCAATGCTATCAGAAGCTTTAAAGGCAATATAAAACTCGTCCTAAGGGGGGCACCAGAGGGAAGTCAGGGAAATAAAAAAACATGAAGCAGGAAGGTGTGTCAGACAACCCGGTCAGATAAAGATATGTAGATATAAGATAAAACAAAGATGAGTCTTTTCTGCAGTTTACAGTAAGTAGCAAGTTCAGCACAAATATTTACAATCAGTGTATGTACATCATTTTCATCATTTATTTCAAAACCTAAGAAACAAAGACTGAAAAAGGAACCATAATGAAGCTCAACACGTTTTTGGTACCTACATTGCACTTAATGGGGATTTCTGCAAATCAGTTGCTTACTTTTTAAAAACAGGTAAAGTCATTTAAATATAGTTCTGTCTTGGCTTTTTGGGAGCCGTTTTCCACACGCGTCAGAGGTTCAGTTGTGGTTTTAGCAGTTCCCAAATTGGAATTAAATTCACATAAATCGGTTTTAAAGCTGTTCAACAGTTGAAATTCCAGTAATCTGAATCATTTCACTCCAAAACCAGAGGTGAAAAACACAACAGTGTACACTGGATCGTGCATGAATGATTGATTACAAACTGTAACTTCAAATGTTCTCAAATATTATTTTTTTACCTTCGATAATAAGTGTCTTCTATTTGTTAAAACAGGCCAAAACATATATAAAGGCTCTCCCTCGTTATCCCAGAAAGGACTTCTCTACATTGTTCCCCAGATGCAGTGCAATGGGTGAGTTTAGCCGCAGCTCTTGTTCTATATTCAGATGGTCCAGAAATGTCTAATTTTGATTTTTGTTTACAGTTTTAGTGAAAGCAGAATGCTGGTTTATCCCTGCAGCTGTGGACCAAATGTTTTGTTTCATTTGCTTTCATAACGTTTATTTCGCTACCCTTTGAGACTCTTTGTACATTTTTCATGAAAGCGTTTCCACTTGCTACTCTAAACAGTGAGAAAGGTCATGAGCAGGAGAAATTCTCTAAAGTCGTGCATCTTTTAAAACTGGCTATTTTTATCTTTTGGAGTCAGCTTAAATGTTTACATTGAGTAGAAACAAGACACCGACCTTGCAGCAGCCTCATGACTTTATGTTCAACAGAATATTATATTGAACACATCAACTGATGTCAAAGTTAATGGTCTATATGTTTGTTTAAATTGTTGGGTTGTTCTGTGCCACTGACCGTTTGCAGGTATTGACCTGCTGGAGAAGATGCTCGTTCTGGACGGAGACGAGAGGCCCACAGCTGAACTCGCTCTGGAGCACCCGTACTTCGACAGCCTGAAGGACCCAGATGACTTCCCTGAGCCCAAAGCGTACGACGACAGCCATGACAACGCCACTCTGTCCCTTGAGGAGTGGAAGCGTAAGTGAAACATATAAGGCAAACACTAGAGGAAGGCATGCAGCAATGTAATCTATGCTGCCTTATCAGAGATAAATAAAGTCAAGTGATGCTGTAATGGATACAGTGTTTACCGTGTAGGCCATATTGGATGATTTACAATTACACAAACACTTTACTGCAAGGGCTCCTGTTAATGATGTGGTGATTAATAATTCATTTTTAAATGCCGTGCAATATGTGTCTCTAATGGCTTTCTGTTTAAATTATGACTGGAGTGGTGGAAGTGCTGCACTTGCAGAAAACAAATGGTTTTCCACTTTTGCCCACAGGGTTATGTTTCAAAGAGGTGAAAAGCTTTGTTCCATTCCCACGGAGGGACTCCAAGAGGAAAAATACTCTGACTATGTCTCCCTGATCGGATGATGCCTGTCTTGTCACTGTACAGCCAATGGTGCCCTTGTATATTACAACCATGCACTCGCTCTATTTCTTGTACCCTGGATTTATTTCGGTTTTGAGCCAGTGTTCAGTAGAGTGGTTAAAACACTTTTTTTTATGTGCAATAGTCTCCTCAGAGTAGATTGCCCTTTATGTTACAAACGGGATCCTTGTAAATGTTTTTTTGACGAAATGTCACAGGGTTTACTGTAAGATTTACTGTAATATTGTTTTTTTGTTTTTTATTCCAATTAAAGATGAGATTAAATGTGTATGAAGTTTTGTGTTTGCAGCAGAGTGTAAATGTTGCTGCCCGAAACAGTAAACAAACTTTCTGTATGAACTCATAGGCGACTTAAAAGTTTTTCTTTTAAAATTCACTGAATCACCACTGTCAACCGGAATATTAAACCATTGCAGTGTGAATGATGCGGAAATTAACTTGTCCCTTTTTTGTGTTTATGCTTTTTCATGTCACAGTCCCGTACAGAAACACTGCAATGTCTGCATCATTACTTCACATTTACCCTTAATGATTAAACCAAATCTTTTAGATCTTTCCAGCATGGTGCTATGTACTTAACTGAGACATTTAGAGGCTGCTGTGTGATCTATAATCTGTCTTTAGGGCAGGGCTGGGCAACTGGCAGCCTTGGGGCCACATGCAGCCCATCTGCTCACTCATCGTGGCCAACAAGTCATTTTCAAATATCAATAAATTGTAAACATGAAGAAAACATTTTTTTAAAAAAAGATCCGTCATAAAGGATTAAAACCTGAGTTGCCAATACAAAACCATGCACAAAGACCAAAAGCATTCAAACATGAAAAATAGAATATTCTCTGTAATGATCTTTAAAAGCTGGTATTTGGTTTGGTCTTTGAATAAATTATGTGCATGGCTGTAAATGTTTCTGTAAAACTTTATTACATGCATTACTGAATGCATTTGAAATTCTTTTTGAAATGTAGGTAAATTATACTGTAATGTATAACCAATAAATACTCTCTTCATTGTACTGAAAAGTGTCTTAATATGGCTTTAATTCTGTTAAAATCATTAAATTGATCAGTACTATTTTTATTTAAGTTTGAAAATATAAGTGTTGGTTTTATGGAAGCGATGTGTTTATTCAATTTGTTAAATTACAAAGCCTTATATTTGTCTCAGAGGGCCCAAAACTTTTTAAAGAATGTGGCCCTCTGGCAGTGAAAATCAAATGAATGTGGTGCTTATGGTAAGCGAAGTTGCCCACCCCTGCTTTGGGTAATGGTTGTTCTGTCTGAATCATCGTGATGACTATTTGATCCTGCTGAGGAAACATGTTAATGCCGTGTGATATAGAGACAAAAACTGCCTGTCAAATTTTCTCTGGATACGTGAGCATATGTGTGTGAATCCAAATAGAATAAACAATTTATGAGCATGCATGTGTGAACAGATGTTCTGTGTACATGTGAAGACAGTACAAGTGTCAGGTTTTCTTTTACTAAGGAGAAAACTGTCCAGATGTTTTTCAGAAAACTGTTAACTCCACAAGATCAACACTCCGATGATCTTAGGGTTAGGGCTATGTTTTGACCTCGCTAAGTAGCTTGCGCGCGAAAATCATGCCCTAGAGACGTCAAGGGGGCGGGCTAAACTTGCATCAATCTGTTTTAAATCAAGCTATCCAAAAGGCTGACACGAAGGCGGAAGTAACATCTCCCCGTAAAGTTAAGAGAATAAAGTAAGGGAAGATTCGTTAAATAAAAATAAGAATAATTATTGCTGTCATCAAAGTAAATTTGATTCACAATTAGCATCAAGTGACCTGTTTGTAATCTTTGTGAAAAAAAAAATGAAATCCTCAAAGACTAAAAAGGTTTTAGCCTGTGACACTGAAATCGATTACAAAATGTTTAGAACTAAATATCTTTTGAAACCAAAAAAGTATTGTATAGAGTTATTTTCTGATGATGGACAGTTTTTGTAGGTGTGATTAAATTACCAAAAAGTCCAAAAAGAAAAATATCCTTAGGTGCATCTTGTTACGCACAAAATAATTATGTTGTGCGCACAATGTGGGCATTATCTTGTGTGCACAAGTCAGAAAATAACTTTTGCACACACGATTTTTTTTTTTTACTCTTTGGCACTTCATCGGCTGCGTGCTATCCAATCGTAATGTAAAAACAAATATGTTGTAATGACAACATTGTAAAACAGTCTATACAAATTATAATTTTATTCTGAAAAGCTTATCCGGAAGTCTTTGGGTTGTACTTTTGCTTACTTCCAGATAGCACATACGCTAACCAAATAGCTAGCCAACTAGCCGAAGGAGGCTAATATCTCCTTTTCACAAAATTGGGTCGACAATAAGCTTTTTTACAAATTATCAACTAAAACACACCATCTATGTTATCCGTAAGAATTTGTAATTGTCTTCTAGCCTCACTGTCGCCGTGTTGTGAAGAAACGGGAGCATTATAAAATAGATAAATATACCGGCTGTAGCAGAAAACTGTAGTCGGCTAACGGAGGCTGTTAGCTCCGAGGCTACAGGAGGCGACTGACTGGGCAACCATTACTGTCGAGGGGCTACAGACCGCCGGCTACTGGTGTCAGTTGCCATAATAGGTAGGTTTACTCCTCTCTTGTTTCTTGATTTGTCTCGAACTTTAACTCAGTTTAATGTAGACCAGGTTTGATTTCTTCTACATGCCAACCTACAGAATGAAGATAACTAACACTCCCGCTGCTCATCTTTTAAAGTTAGCAGGGTAGCTCGCTTTTATCTCCAAATACTTAGTACTTTCACGTCAGAGTATCAGAAGGCTCACAAAGTACTGTGAATTTGCTCATCCAGACATCACCAGATGTGAGTGAGTCGACATTGGAAAAGCAATAATGGAAATTTAAACCGTAGGAGAGCTTTCTACAGTATTTAAAAACTGTAAATATGGCTGACATTTTACTCCCGAAATAGGAGACACTGATCTGTTGAGCCCGTGAAATACTCAACCCTGATTGGCTCCGGCTCGGATCAGTCAAACTTTCCTGTAAGCTGATTGGATGTGAGCGTTGTGTTGTGGCTGGCTTGCCCTGATAGTAATTGCCAGCAGTTTGAGATATAGTCACGAATTATCTACAGCTCATTTTCTTTCACTGTTGAATGTTTTTTAAAGCAGCAATGAATCAATAACCTTCAGTGTGGAAGTTGGTAAGCGTTCAATACACTGTTACTTTACAGATAAGTGGATGAGTGAGCAAGACTTGTGCAAGTTGAGATGTGTGAAGGAATGTTTACACTACATGGATGTTGACAATATACTTGTAACTGTGCGGTAAAATAAAGGCCCACATGAAAACAGAATATGTCTATAAGTTGAGATCATGTTAGTTTCTCTTTTGCCTTGATTTTTTGGCTTTTTTTCATTAATTGCATTAAATTGCGTGTATTCTTTAAAAAAATGGATTTTAATCATTACATTTATCTGATGAACAAGCAGATAGAAATCTAGATGGATTAGAATAAGTGATTACTGAACAATAAACCTAAAAATATAATCACATTGAAGCACCCTGAGTGATGTCAGAAGTAGAGTGTAAGCCTTGCAGCTTTTAAAATATCTCTTTTTTTGTTTTTCAATCATTATACTTTTAAGGGGACTGCTGTTTTGCTGAAATAAATTATACACCAGTCAACCAATGTTTGATTATATGATACCAAATTACATAAAAATGATCTCATGACACTTTAGATATTAAGCAGGTTTATACAGCTATCATTGGCTGAAACATAAAGTACATTATTTATTTGGTATTTGGTGTAATTAAGTCATCTTTTGGTTATACTTACATGGCCATGTTTAGTATTACACCATTGAGAATCACAACACACCTTTACATCATGTTTATTGCATCTACTACTGATTTGGTGCACCATAAAAAATTGTGGTATGAACAGTTTAAAGGGTTGGAACATGACACACTTTTATATTAATCTGTAGGATTCTAAATTGCTTCATTAATTATTTATTTTTTATACATTGCCTATTTTCTACAGTCCATCAAAAGCATTTTTTAATACTACTTTGTTCCCTTTCTAAACCAACAGGAGGGAAAGTGAGATTGGTGGCCTATGAGGAAGCCACGTCGAAAAGGCCAAGTGGCAGCGGGAGGAGCTGGAGAAGATGTCAGGAAGTCCAATGGGACAGTTGGTGGGCGTGGGGGTGCCCGCCAGCGATCCCCCTCCCCTTACAGCCTCAAAGCATCTCCAAACAGGGATACCCTCACTTACGCTCAAGCACAGAAGGTGGTGGAGGTGGAACTGGATGGTAGGCTCCACCGCATTTCTATTCTGGAGCCCTTGGAGGTCATCACTGAAGATGAGATGAAGGCTCAGGACATAAGTGAGTGTAACAGCAACAAGGAGAACAGTGAGCAGTCATCACCTCCCCCTAGCTGTGCCCAAACAGTCCGCAAACAATCCACAACTAGAGGTCGCAGGAGAGACTCCAAATGTCCTCCTGTCAAGTCGCCACCACCTTCCAAGAACCACTGCTCCAATTCTCATCCCCAAACACCTGAGAAGTTAAACACATCACAGCATCACCACATGACCCTCCCTGAACCTAAGTTTCATGTGCTGGAAACCTTCATACCAGTCAAGGCAGAACCTCTACCTACTGCCTATTACCGTTTCATTGAATGCCCGGCTGAGGATCAGGAAGCTGAGGCAGAATATGATATGGATGAAGAGGACACCGCCTGGCTGGAAATGGTGAATGCTAGCCGGACATCAGAGGGTTACACAGCCGTTTCGCAGGACACCTTTGAGCTACTGGTGGACCGCCTGGAAGAGGAGGCGTACCGGGAAGCCCGCAGCAGGGCTCCCTGTCAGAGCACTATAGATGATGATGCCTTCTGCTGCGTGTGCCTGGATGACGAGTGCCTCAACAGCAATGTTATTCTTTTCTGCGACTCCTGCAACCTCGCTGTGCACCAGGAGTGCTACGGAGTGCCCTACATACCTGAGGGCCAGTGGCTGTGCCGCTGCTGCCTCCAGTCCCCTCAGAAACCTGTTGACTGTGTTTTATGTCCAAACCGTGGCGGCGCCTTCAAGCAGACAAGTGACAGCCGCTGGGCCCATGTGGTCTGTGCTATCTGGATCCCTGAAGTCTGCTTTGCCAATACAGTGTTTCTAGAACCAGTTGAAGGAGTCAGTAACATTCCCCCAGCACGCTGGAAACTGACCTGCTACCTGTGCAAGCAGAAAGGCCGTGGTGCATCAATACAGTGCCACAAAGCCAACTGTTACACTGCGTTTCATGTCACGTGTGCTCAGCGTGCCGGACTGTTCATGAAGATAGATCCGGTGCGAGAAACAAACATCAATGGGACTACATTTTCTGTAAAGAAGACAGCTTTCTGTGAGGCCCATTCACCACCAGGACAAGAGAGTAACTCAGATGAGGAGAGTGAAGGAAGAGTGGTGGGCAGCAGAGGAAGGGCTAGTAGAGGAAGGAGTGCCTACACACAAGGTCCTATAACACCGAAAAAAGGCAGAAAGTCTGAGAATGATGCCAAGGCGGATAAAAAGAAAGGGAAAAAGGGCACAGAGTCAACAGCACAACACACCACTTCACCTCAAGTGATAGTGCCTCAAATACCGACCAACAGGTGAGAGTTTCTTTTTCTTTTCTTTTTTTAATAATTGAAAGAATGTGCTTGTGTCTTTTCTAAATTTGGCTTAACATTTGATCAACACTTTTTTCATCAAATCTTCAACGCATCTAGTGAAACCCAACTTGATCAGAATATCATACTTAATTAAATAAAGGCAATTATATTTTGTTGGAAGTTTTTGGATTTGCTTCCCAGATATAATAATAATAAATATGATGACTGTGGTATAATTACACACAACACTTCTCGGTTACCGGTGCCTGAGCGGATGTCAGCGAATGTTACTGTATAGATCATCTTGCATCTATCTCTGTTGCACAGGCTGAATATAGTGTGCAAAGGAATAATGGTCCAGAGGAAAAACCAGTTCATGCAGAGGTTGCACAGCTACTGGTTACTGAAGCGTCAGTCGAGGAATGGTGTGCCCCTGGTCCGGCGTTTGCACTCTAATTTCCAGTCCCAAAGGCCTATGGAACAGGTCAGGGTAGGAAACAGACCTTTATTGTCATTTATTATTTTTGAACTTTTTTGATGGTATTTGGTTTAACAAACAACAAGCTTGAAATCATTTTTTTGTATTTTGTAGCCTGAGGTGGATGAGAAGGTTTCTGCTGCGAGAGAAGCACTAAGATACTGGCAGAAGCTGCGGCATGACCTGGAAAAAGCACGGCTACTGGTTGAGCTCATACGCAAAAGGGAGAAACTCAAACGAGAACAGGTAACTCACCTGTTGCTTCATATTTATTCACTTTTCTTTTCCATTCAACAGCCTGTAATATATAAATGTAACGGCAACCGTCACTCATTTTGACATAGTATACAAATCTTCTTACATCTACAGGTCAAGGTTCACCAAGCTGCTCTGGAGATGCAGTTGACCCCAATGTTGGTGCTTCTCCGCTCTACCGTGGAGCAGCTACAGGAGAAGGACACAGCCCAGATCTTTGCAGAGCCGGTCAACATCAAAGAGGTCAGACACAACGCTAAGACCAGAAGCATACATATTCTGTATTCAGTACATAATTGATTAATTTGCTGGATTCAGTCAATGCACAAATCAGAGAAGTTACGTACTCTATACACTACTGTATAAACAAAACATGGTTCTTTCGCCATTTAAACGGTCAAATTGAAATTAGACATTTAAATCTGTACATTAGAAATCAGTTTTCTTGGTCCACACCTCAGTGATATATATTTCAATCTTTTGACTGAACAGCAGCAGGTTATCAGACAAAGACATTTTTATCATAATAATGATTTATAATTTTGATTTTACTGGGAGTGTTTTATGACCAGTTGTAGGTAGCATCACAATGAGTGACCTAATAGCCTTCTGCATTGCACCAGTATTGGACCTTACTTTTCCAGATTTTGAGGCTTTCACAACCTTGTATTTTACACGCCAGTATGTGTTCATTCTGATCATTAAGTTTTTACATTTCTGTCTTGTTCTCAGGTCCCAGACTACCCAGAATTCATCAGCCAACCCATGGACTTTTCCACTATGCGCTCTAAACTGGACAGTCATGCCTATCGCTCAATATCTGACCTGGAGACAGATTTCAACCTCATGGTGTCCAACTGCCTCCTCTACAACAGCAAGGACACAGTCTTCCACAGGGCAGCGCTGCGTCTTCGAGACTTAGGAGGAGCCATACTGCGACACGCTCAACGACAATGTACCAACACGGGCCTGGACCTGGACACTGGCATGCTTCTTCCAGAGTCACCACAGAAAAGAGACTTTTACAGCTGCAGCTGGGAGGACAGTAAGTGATTGTTGTGATACTCAACAGGAAATGTAAACACATGTCTTTACTTAATAATATTAGATTAGATTCTGTGTGCTATTGTAAAACTTTCAAGGATTAAAGACAAACAATAATCATATCATTTAGTAGAACTATAACTTGTCTTCAGCATCCACAAAAAGCTGAAATTGAAAGATTTTTCATTTAGGCTGTATATAGTTAGGATTATTAGCACGTCAGTTAATAGTGAAACTTAAATGCTAGCTTCACTGTGGCCTTCTTCTCTTCTGCTTTCTGTCCAGTTGACAGTGTGCTGGACCCAGACAACCGGCTTCACATGACCGTTGAGGAACAGCTGAAGGAACTTTTAGAGAAGCTGGACTTTGTCACCTCCATGAGATGCAGCGGCGCACGAACTAAGCGCATTCGCCTGCTACGTCGCGAGATCAACAACATCCGCCGCCAGGGACAAAATCCCCGCCACAGCCTTCACAATGGACATCTGAAAGATGAAGAAGATGACGAGGAAGATGATGATGACGACGAGGAAGATGACGACAAAGACACCAAGGCAGACAACGGTCTGTCGTCTTCGGACAAAGGTGGGTGATAAAAGCACTGACGTGTCAGCAGTATGAAATTGCAAATGCATGAAGCTTTAAAAACCTCTTTTTTTCTCTCAATGAGACCAGTTGTGAACATGAGCTAACGGAACATTGTCCTCAGGTAATTGAGCCAGGGTCCCCCCCACGCACCAACCCCAACCACCCCACTGTCTCCAGTCTAGTAAGTAGGGGCCCACAGAGTCTCGTTAGCCATGGCTGCCTCACAACTCCTCTCTCCCAATGCACTCTATGTCTGCACCTCTTCTTTACATCACTGTCATGGACTCACCACTCTCCATTGGCCACGTACAGTCATGCCATGCCATCCCACTTCTGACTCCAGGCTGGTCCAGTTAAACAGTCTCTTGCTAGTGTAGAGGAGGGCAGCACAATACCTCTGATCTGTGTCAGCCGAGACCTAAAATACTGCCATGTCACCATGTTGCGGGTGTTCAGTTGTGAGAGCAAAGTTATCTACTCACTCGTCTTGATAAGGTCTTCCATATCGACCGAATACCTCACCTTCTTCTGGGCTGTGGTTAGAATAATAGAATAAAATGTAACTCATTATGAAGTGACACCATTTTCCAGTGTGAAAAATACACCACCACATCACACTACATACTTAATGGCTATTCATTTTGGATTAAACGCTGAGTGAAATTGGGCTTCATTTTTCTCCCTCTCATATTCCAGAAGATCTTAAATCCACATCGCCACCGACTTTGGAACCAACGGGTCCAGCGCCGCCTCCACGACAAGGGGACGCACCTCTGGAGCCTCCCACCCTGCGGCCAATCACAGGAGAGCCCAAGCCCCGCAGCTGGCCCTGCAAACGCCTAAAGATGGATGAAGACCTGTCAGACAGCACCACAGAGAACAATAATTGCACTAAAGCTCATGAGCAGCCAGCATCACCGCCTCCCATTTTGCACAGCCAAGGACAGGTGGTGGCCAACGGCTTGCCAGAGCTCAGTACCCCCCCACGGCCCACCACAGGGGGTGTTGGACGTAGAACCTCTGTGCTCTTCAAGAAGGCGAAAAATGGAGCTAAGCTGTTCAGAGAGAGAGACAGTCCTTTGCAGAATGGAAAGGGACCCCAGGACGACAACACAAGCATCACCCCTACAGCACTCAGCTCCACAGCTAGTACCCCATCCTCAACACCCCTCTCCACTCCATCCAAGACTCCACAGAAAAGCCCAGGACCACCCACCATCGATGAAAGATTTATCTCCAGTGAGGACAAGTGCTCAGATACAGAGCTTAAGAAGACACCGAAACATACACTAGGAAGTGGTGAGTACCTTTACTTAGTGACTGATGTAAGACTCCTTCTCTTTAGAGGATACTTCAGAACTGGCTGTTTTGTCACTGAGGTTATTCATTAACATGTGATAATATTAAAGGAGTTCTTTACTGAGATTGTTGTGGAATTGTATGGTATAAATGTTCAAGCTTCAGTGAGCTCAGTGACCTTCATAGTGAAGCTGTTTTCTCTACTCATCCATTAGCATACTGGGTTGTCTGCGACTGTTTCAGAATTTGAAACAAAACCGTTTTAGTTTTTTTTGGATTAGACACCAGAAGTAGTCTTTTGAGCATACGAATAGTTATTTTGCAGGCCGAAATAATAATCTTAATTCTAACAACACAGCAGACCTTTTTCATTCAGCTGATTCTTTTTGGATGTGTTTAGGTCAATCTATTTGTTTTTGTCAAGGATTATATTATGATGGTCAGTAAGACAATCTATCAACATTCTGGTAATCTGCAAGGGAGTTTATTCCTTATTGCAGCTGTAGCAGCAGTTAAGATTTTACCCTGCTGCGTTCTCACATCAGCTCGACATTTCTGCAGGAAAAAATACCAGGCGGATGGCATGAGATTCTCTGGCTGTTAGCGTTCACACATACGCTCTTGAAAATCTCAGGAGTTTTTCAGGAGTTTTGTGCAGCTTTAAAATCCCAAAACTGGTTTTACCATACCCCAAAACTATGCATTATCTGGACTTGGTTTGTGCTGTGTGTTTGTACTGATTATTGTTGTTTAAAATGTACTGTGGTGTTGTATTCAGTCAGATTGGGATTTGACTCCAGATACCTGGGCTCAGACCCTTCTCTGTCTGCCTTTTGAGCTGGTCTTGCTATTTAACCATCAGCTGTTCTGATTTTGTTTTTGCTTTTTCTTTCAGGACTGACCAACGGCTTCAACAAGCACAAAGACGGCGGGTCCGACTCTGACTACAGCCCTTGTCCAGTCCTTCGCAAAGAGATGTAAGACATGCTGTTGCAGTTGTCTGTGGTTGTTTGGTTGATAGTAATGATTTACGATACATTGACATAATAACATATGGTCTTACAGCACCTCACCACCCAAACGAAGCCTTGGAAAACCTGCTCTATCCAAAGTTCCCTTCCTGGACATAGTCAACGGAGACTCAGATTACACTGGTATGTTTATTTGTTTATTTGTTTACTGTTTCAAGTCATTCTCTTGTACCTGCCAATTTCTCAAAAAGGTGGCTTAAAACAGAGACATCACAAACTATATGACCTTAAATGTCTATATGAACACATGAATTGGCAGCTCTTCTTTTTTTTTTTTTCTATCCATAAAATTATTTCAACAACTGCTGCTGTGTTTCAGGCAACGGTAGCCAGATGTCTGGGGACGATACAGAGCTGGAGCCGTTAGAACTGGTGTGGGCCAAGTGTCGAGGATATCCCTCCTATCCTGCTCTGGTAACTCCTCATTCTCACTGACATAACTGAAACACCATCTAATGTGTGAGTGGGAGGGGGGGGGGGGTTACTTTCAACACAGTAAATCATTATATCGCTTTTGTTTTGGACAACAACACACTATGAACTTTAATGATTGAATTTGGGGCCCTGCAATAATTATGAGACTAAAATGACAACCCAGGCAGAGGGGGGCGGACATTGCCATGGTAACAGCGAGCTTGACCAATAAGAGACGTTGCTGTGACGCTCTATGATCATGGGTAGTGTAGTTATTCTCCCTGATAACCTTATGTATCACTGTTTGTTTCTTTTAGTCTTTTTTGTCTTAACTTTTCATTTACATATGAATGTGTATCATCAGTCAAACCTATAATGTAAATCCAAATAGCTAATTTATACCAGGGAATGGAGTTAATGTCCTCACCATCTTTTTCTTTGTTACTTGCTTTGCTGTAAATCAAGGTTTTCCTTTTCCATCACAATATTGGACTGTTGATCATTGACTCGATACATTCATCCAGATCAATAGATTGTTACATCTTTTTTAAATACAGCCGGCAGCTCTCAATAAAACACATTTTGAGAAATTAAAAGGTGACATTCATACTGGGACCATTAAGCATCCGTGTGCAGTGTTAGAAACATAAGTAAATACACAGTGAAGCTGACTGTGTTTTTTCCAGGTGATAGACCCAGAGATGCCCGAGGAAGGCCTTCTGCACAACGGGGTGCCCATCCCTGTCCCACCTAAAGAAGTCCTCCATCTGGGAGAGCAGAGGCAGGAGGAGACCAAGGAGAGGCTCTACCTGGTGCTCTTCTTTGACAACAAGCGGACATGGTAAGAGTCACACAGACAAGCTCAACTGTAACACACTATGACCCAACCAATGCGTTACAATGGAGGTGGATACCACCTTTCATTTTGTAATGAAATGTATATTTTTTCACATTCTATAGTTGTATGTTTATTGATACTTTTAACAAATGCATATGTAGGTCAAAATGAAACAAACCGTTGTGAAGCCATCTTAGTTATTCCTCTTCAAAGGCTCTTACAGACTCAATCTGTGTCTTTGCTGCTGTAGGCAGTGGCTACCACGGGACAAGGTGACACCCTTGGGTGTAGATGACACAGCGGACAAGCTTCGCATAATGGAGGGCCGCAAGACCAGCATCCGCAAGTCTGTCCAGGTGGCGTACGACCGAGCCTTGATCCACCAGAGCAGGGTCAGCCACAACCACGGCTTTGTGGCCTCCAACTACCTGTAGAGGGCGACAGTGAGCCCTGTGTGCACCCTCAGGCAGCCACTATGCATTTCTCCCTCGTCTTAAAGCAGCAGGTGTGCAGAGTCGTGCTGCCAGCTGAATTTGTATTCACACTGTGGTCTGAAGAGGTTGCCATGGCAGCACAGAGTCCTGGACTGTAGTTCTTTACCAAACCACTAGTGAGGACACACGCAGGGCTGTGCTGTTTGCCTTTGTGTCACCGTTTTGGATGTGGACCTCCAGTGAATGAAGTCACCTTCAAGTCCCACCTTGCTGATGTCAGTAAGAGTAAAATCAGGTGTGTGTGTGTGTGGAGGTATCTGCTTTCTCCACCCGGATGTGTTGAAGGTGTGTGTCTGGATCAAATGTAAAAGAATTCCCCTTTATTTTGTATAATGCTACTGCCAAGGAATCAAAACTGTCAGAAAAGAGATTAGACATATTTATATGAAACGCAGAAGACTTATGAATGGATCACTGCCATCTTTTATACAATAGCTTTTTACATTTTAATCTTTTACAAAGACACTTGTATATTATAAAGGCACACTTTGTGTACATATGTACGTGTATTATCAAATCCAATTTAATTTAATGTTGCTGTTTTTAAAATGCGTATTTCAATCAACCCAGCAGGGGCAAAGCGAGGCTGTGTATATTTGTGAACATGAAATAATTCCTGACTTGCTGCGACTTCTTAGCTTGTCTCTGATGTAATTTCATTGTGCTGTGTGTGTATGTGTGTGTGTGTACATTCAGAGCATACAACACAATGAGCCATTGTTCTTTATATTTGAATTCTCTTTTTGATACAGAGAGAAATAATTTATTTATGGAAGACATAACTATAGAAATAAAGCTATATTGGTGTAAGTGGAGATTGAAATCTTATTTAAAACAGAGTGAGGTTTTAAAGACATGCAGCCAACATTTTAACAGATGACGTCACACATTTGGTTTGATGTTAATGATTTTGAACAAGCCCGACCGCCATAATTCACTGTTGACCCCCCCCCCCCAGATTCTATTTATTGTCAAGAGCCCCATTTTATCAAATGGAAAATTACACCTTTATAAGCTTGTACTACCTGCATATTTTACCTGCTCACCAAATATTTTGTCTGAACCAGTATTTCCACATTTTGGGAAATAAATGCTCTATTAAAAACCTTTTGGGATACTTAAACTGTAGTTCTGTGTTTTTTCTTTTTTTTACAACTGAACATGAAATGAACATGCTTCACAGGCCTTTCCTGTGAAGCAGGAAGCAGGATTTTGGGTTGGTGAGGAAACCTCAGCGGTGTAATCTCGGGGTTTCAGTGCTAAGACGCTTTTTTCGAGTGTATCACCATGGTAACTCACGTAGCACACATGACCTGCTCTGGAATTGGATATTTCTGCAGAATAAGGGGAACAGATCACAGAAGGGAGGAGAGCAAGTGTTCATAGATTGACAGAACACTTTCCCAGAAACTTCATGTGGGTGGTATTCACTGTTAGTGACATTATCAAACAACACTAACTGATAGAAGCGTTAAAGCCTTGTACTTGTAGTTCTCAAGTATGAAAGGAAGCCTAATAACTGTATTTCATTATGTTTTTACAAGCCGTAATTCACACATGAACATGGTCATATTTTTGCCAAATGTCCTTCCTGGATTGGCAGATTCAGTGCAGCAGCTTTTAGCTTGTTTTTTGGGTTATTAAAGTCAGAGGTGTCCAGATGTTTTTTTGACTCTGGTGACTAACTGGGGCACTGAGTTATGCAGGGGTAGCATGGAGTTTGTAGGCACATACACACAAATTATTATTTTTTTACCCTTTCTATCCAAACTAATGATATGCACTTAAAGTACAATTTGGCAGAATATACATTTTCTTCTTCTGATTCTTCAGGATGTGCAAAGTCTCATTTTAAATCCACTCTGAAAATTGCATGAAAACTCTTGTGAGCTGTCTAAGTTGCAAAAATACAGTTATTGGCAAGTATATCCATTGCAAGTTAAGCTTTTTGCACAGAAATATTCATGGATAAATCAAAGAATGCAAAATATTTATTTACAACTGAAAGTACCAACAAAACCAATATACCACATTCACATAAAGACAGCTACCAGCACCCGGTTAAAAACAGCCAGAATGGATTTTGTGGTGGCACCTGGGGTGGCCAATCAGATCTCAAGGGTGGCCATTGCCACCTCTGGATGCCCCTGATTATAGTCTTCTCTTCTTTTTTGTAAAGGTTTATTTTTGGGCTTTTTATGCCTTCATTAGAGAGCTAGGACAGTGGATAGAGTTAGAAATTAGGGAGAGAGAGAGAGTTTGGAATGACATGGGGGGGAAAGGAGCCACAGGTTGGATTCGAACCCGGACCACCCCCTTGAAGGACTACAGCCTCTGTACATGGGGCGCAAGCACTAAACGCCCTAGGCGCCCCAATTATAGTCTTCTCTAAAAATTTTAAATATATTCTGCTCTCAGATAAATTCATGTTTTTGTATCATAGATTTGTTGTAAAACCTTCTCATTCATATAAAGAAACTTAAAGAAACTTTGAATGTGGAACTTGCTTAGAACGTCTCAGTCTAGTATTTGATAACAATTTGGAGATGTAGGCCAAATATGATCAGTTGATCTGGTCAGTGACGTCATCCATTGTTGTTTTTTAAAGCTTAAGTTTGGCATTGTTGCCAACGACATGATGATTACAAAATGAGCATTGTGCTGTATTAAAGATGACTTAAATCTAGCAAACGAGCCCATGAACCAAATAATGAATCTTTTATTGAGGTAATAAATGAAGTGGGGAGTAGTAAGAAACAGGTACTTCGTGTTGGAGCCATGGATTGATATAATTGTCTTTGTGCTATTTATTTAAAGTTAAGGTAGTCTGTTATATATTGGTGTTTTGGGTTATTGATTATTATATCATTTATTAGGATTGTGTTGAGTGAGGGGATGTCGGGTCACATGGGTATGGGCGGAGATGTGTTGATTTAACTCAGCTGTTCACCTTTTGTTCTCAGTGGAAGAGAGGGGGTGAGCTGGGTTGCTGTATTTTTTGTTGACTGCTATTGTTTCTGGTTCACTGTGATTATTAATGCACGTTATTATAAGTTAAGTTGATTATCTTTTTTACGTTAATAAAAAAGTCAAACTTATTTTTACGTATCACAGTATTCTTTTGAAAGCGCGTCAGACAAATATATTAGGCCCAACCTTAGCCTCTCAGCGGCTTCATATTCAGGAACGCCGCTACACTTCGATTCTGCATTTGGCTTCATTTTGAAAACTTTAAAGCTATGTCCACTTTATCTAACAGACTGTGCTTGGAATATATGCGTCACATGCAAGAATGCAGACCAAGAGCTAAATCACTCTTAAGGTTTGAAGCATGAAGAAATAGAAGGTGAGGTAATTTAGTCCCGATTTCAGATGGTAAATTCTCTTCTCCTCTGACAAACTCCATGTGGTCCAAAGTTAGCATTTTATTCAATGTAACATTACTCAGCTTATTCAAAAGCACTGTACTTGTTCATGTCAGCTTTATACAACATTTATAAAAAGAGCTATAAAATACCGCAAAAGTCCATCACACCATTTAGGTTCCACCAGAAGCTAAAACTCAACAGTGACTGCAGGACTGAATGAGCTGCAGTCATTGTTGTATTTGTGTGTCAGTATGTCATCAACAGACCCCCAGGATGCAGTAAAGTTTGATCAATAACAGGCACAAACAATTGAATGGCCAAATATTTGTTCTCAGCTCAAACAGGACCCCTCAACTCCTTACATTTACACATGAAACTCCCCAGAGATGATTGTGCCAGTTTCCACCATATCCTGTTTGCTTCTCCTTCAGAGTCCAGGCTGCTGTCTCATCAGGAGGAGGTAGTTGTGACGGAGGGTTCGTAGCTCCGTCAGTCTGCCCAGCAGGCGGCCAAACCTCTGTGGTCCCCCTCGCGCAGCTCCAGCCTGGGCCCCACACACTCTGGACAGCAGGTCTAGAATCAGTTCTTGCATTTTCTCAACACAGTTTGCGGCACGCAGGGACGCACGGTCTGCAGGGCATTGACACACAGAGGGAGAGAGTCAGGTTGAAACATTAAAACGTGTTGATATCCCCCTGCTGTAGAGCAGGAAATCAGCAGTCGTGGAGAAGTCTTTAGTCTGCCTGAGTGAATCATTAAAAGGTGTTATAAGCTCCAGATAGGTTATATCGATTATTTACAGTTGAATAGAGCGTTTGTATATGTTTTCCTTTCCAGTTGATTGGATTAATTCAGACCAAACATCCACTAAATAAAGATCACAGATTGCTGGTCTGACCTGAGCAGAGCAGAGCTGTAGCTGTGAGCAGCGTGTATTCAGCCTCCGTCACCCGCAGCGTTGCCATGCTGTGAAAGAAGTTGAGCACAGGGCCAAAGAGATCCTCGCTGCTGCCTGTTCACACCAGAAAATTGTCCGTTTAATTTCAAATGTCTTGCTTTAAGTTGCCTTTCGAAACCTGTTAGATGTGATGTGATCTGAGAAGGTGTAATTTACCTGAGTTGACCGGCGTCCTGCTGTGGATGTTTTCCTTTGACTCTACGTTTCTCAGCCAGTTGTGTGGTGACATACTGAAAAGCTGCAGGGCTGGTAATGGAGGGAGGGGGGTGGAAAGGACAATTTATCAGACTTACCTTTCTTTATACGGGTTTCAGTGCATGCATGAATCTTAAAAGTGTCTGTGTTGTGTATTCACCTGGACTGGGGCTTGTTGGGTTATGGGAGAACTGCTGAGCGGAGAGCAGAAACATGACCTCCAGTGAGGAGACGGACAACAGAGAGCTCTGATCTGAGAAATCTAGGAGGTCAAAGCCTGTGAGGGGAACGACATTAGATGTGCATGTGAACACATGATGATTGCAGATTTTAGATTCTACCTTGATTATGAGTGTCCGTCTTACCTGGCACTGTCCTGGCGAACTGCAGTAGTCTTTGCATGTTTGGAGATAAAACCTCGGACAAACTCTCCCCTTCTTCTGCACACGGCCACTCGAACAACTGAGCACACAGACAAGAAACCATGAGGGCAACAGAAGATATAACATAAATATATCAGCTTAATAAAAGTACACTGTACCGTACCCTGCAGTGGCTGCTGTCCTGAGCTCTGTACTGTCTGTGGGCCTCCACCATCCTGTCCACTAAGTACTTCTGCTCTCTGCTTAAACTGGCAGACAGAGCCTGGTGCAACACATGATCAAACCAGTATTAGGATCATTATTTAACTTCACACTGTTACAGGTACAAGATAGAAACCAACTTTTCATCAAAGAAGCTGCACAACAAATTATTCAGCCACCAATCAAAACTTCAGACATTTAGCCTGAGTGATACATTCCCATCCATCAATATGTTTTCAAGTTATTTTATGTGCATTTACTGTAAAGCTTTCAGGTGTAGACTGACATTTTCTCTTCATTGTCCCTCAAGAATCGTCACTGTTGTTGATTCATGTTGTTCAATGTTTTTTGTTTTCCAAAAAGGAATTACATCTGTGTTCAACTTTATTTTAGTCAGTGTCATACATTCATCTTTGACCCTTTTTATAGATCAACTCCTAGCTGTCCTGCTAATGCTAAGCTAATCTGATGCTTAGTTAGTACCACTGTGACCTTGCTAAAAAAATGCCTTTCACTCCATCCAAATCTTTTAATCAATAACACATAATCAGTCCTTCTTTGTAGTACCTGTGCAGGTAGTCTGCTGGTAGAGCTGACCCTCCTGCTGTCTGTGTTCTCCTCCTCCTCCTGTCCTCTTCCTTTACCTCCTTTTCTTAGTCGTTTAGACTGGCACTGCACCTCCGTCAGAAGGCCTGACAAACAAAGATGGATTTATGTTTACAGCTCACACTAGCCAAGTGACATGTAATCCTTTATTTATTACACAATGAGCAGTTTTGTGTTGTCAGAGGTTAATTACATTCAGCTAGCATCCCCACAGCTTGGCACTTCTTCAGCCGGCAGTCCTGGCACTTCCTCCTCATGTACATGTCCATCTCACATCCTCCACCGCTCTTACAGTGATACACCGCCTTTTTAGTCACACTACGCCTGAAGAAACCTACAGCATCCAGGGTTAAAGAAGAGGAAAGAATGAGCAGGGAAGGTTAAAGGGAAAGATAATGCAAATTAAATTGAAGAAATACCTTTGCATCCCTCGCAGGTGAGAGCATTGTAGTGATACCCTGAAGCTTTATCGCCACACACCACACACAGCTCGTCCTGACCTCTGCCCTTCCCTCCTAACCCCACCCGAGTCCGCCGCACCAGAGGCAAACCTCCGACCCCGAGCCCCTGCACCAGACCCCCGCAGTGTGGCTCGGGGCTGGGGTCACAGGGGGGCTCCAGGCAGTGAGGGCTGTAGTGGTACTGAGGATGGCATGGCTGCGAGGAGGAAGACGAGGAGGAGGGAGAGGAGGTGGAAGAGGGGGGAGAGCCATAGAGGGGGAAGGGCAGGCTGGCAGGGTTGTACTGTTGTTGGCTGTAAGGGAGCAGCTGGAGGTCTGGGTCCTGCAGGGGGTACCCCAGAGGGTCTGCCAGCATGTCTGAAATGGAAAAAGATGAAAGTCAAGTGACAAATGCATTTTGAGATTTGTAGGTCAGGGATGTTGGTTCCATCCATTATCTATAACCGCTTTTCACATTTGTGGTTGCAGGGGGATGTCATCGTGCGAGAGGCAGGTAGGTAGAGTCACCAAATAACCTAACGAGCGTGTCTTTGGACTGAGGGAGGACGCCAGAGTACCCGGAGAAAATCCATGCATGCACGGGATGTAAGCTAAACTAAAATGTGGTTGGATCTGCAGACAAAAACAATGTCATTGTGGATTTACATTTCTGTGTTAATGTTAAATGGATTCTCTGTTTCACTGTCTTGTTCTTTTCTTTGCCACGTCTTTGCCTTTAAAGCATTTTCAATTGCCCCATTGTTTGAATCCTGCTATATACAGAAATCTGCCTTCCCTTTATGTGAGAGTTGTGAGCTGATTAAGTTTTTCCTGAAAATACTTCATGGAAAAAACACACTGTAGGAAATTTTGGAAAAGGATGCAAGCAGGATTATTTTTAGATCTGACACATGGATAGAGAACTTTAACTAATTTCATGGAAGGATCAATATTGAGACCTAGACTTGACTTATCCTTAAGGTGAGTGAGTTCTGAAGTCTCCTAGGTATGCTGCTTTTTATCCTTTTTGTGGTTATAATGTTTATATGGCACATGGCAGACATAGTTTTTATTTCCCTGTAAACATATGCACAGTTAGATATTCAGGTATCCAGTAGCAGCTTAACAGCAGTTAATCCATACAACAGTTTAAATTAGACCCCTACAAAAATCCAAAATGTATCTCAGGATACTCCCACTTTTCACACACGCACACCTGAACAGCAGAATGATTTTCACAGAGAAGAACTTCAGGACACAAACATGAATGAGCATGTTAATCAAAACTGTTACTAAGTCAAAGTGCGTCACTGAGAAGTGTTCTTACGTGAGTCGTGTGATTACACCGCCTATACGGCTCTTGGGGGACACAATAAAGAGCTGAGAGTGACATCTTGTGAACTTGCTCAGACTGCTGAAACCGGATGCAGCTGAGAGCTACAAGTGCCATCACAGATGTTTTTGATCCCCTTTTTCTGGATACTTCACTCTTTACAGGCCGTTCAATGAGAAGTCTTTGACGACGGGTCGGCAGTTTGTTGTTTTGCAAGTCCGGTGTCCTTTGAGAAAACATGTGTGACCACTGGCAGACTCCTAAAGCCCAGCTGGACCAGAATAACTGTGGGATCTGTTATTAAATGATAAAACTGCAAGTGCTGGAGATGGGAAGTTAAAGGGTAGGACATGATGTCTGAAGATTAAGGGTTAACAATTAGAAAGAAATCTGATAATGTGAAGAAAATGTTCTCTAAAACTGTGGCTGGAGTGATCCTGTAAGCTTGAAACCATCTTCCTTGTAGCTCCTCTGTAGGGTTGCTAAAGGGGTTAGCTTCTGGCTAGCTTGGCTTAGACTTAAGGCTAGAAAAAGGGAAACAATTTGCTCTCCCAAAAGGCAAAAACATAATCCACACTCCAGCACTTCTTAAACTTATGATTTAAAACCTAATTTCAATCATTACAAAACAAAGTGGATGGCAGTTCATGTGACATGCAATGTGCTTTTGCAACTACAACATGTCATGCTATGTTGGACAATAAACCTAAGAATCTGGATGTTTGCACTATCTATATTAGCGTGATGCTAGGTTGCATGTTTTGATGCTCCGATTGTAGTGTCCAGAAGCGTTTTGGTCTATGCCTGGTAAAAACACAGTTTGGAAATGAAAAATGAACAGAGTTAGTTCTAGGTTCATTTTAAGTCTTCATGTTAAGCTAAGCTAAGCTAACTTGTGTCTCTTGGCTACACCTTCATGGTCATATATTTACATGTCGGTGGCAGTAATATTAAGATCTTACAATAGGGCGAAAAGGTGAAGTAGTATAAGAAGCTCTGCATTGATAGGTCAAAGTGTAAATGGACTTCAGCTTGTAAAGTTGAAGAGGAAGCAGCAGATTCAACCTTTGGGTTAAGCACCCAAGGTTACATCAGACATGAGGGTGCAGGAGCTGGGGATTGACCCTCCAACTTTCTGGTTGAGACACAACCAACTCTACCACTGAGCCACAGCAATCCAGGGTAAGAAGGGGGGCTTTTACTGTTTTAGTGGTAAAGGGTGATTCTTTGAATAGTTCAAAGTACTAAAGAAGTTTTGCTGACAGTGAATCATCACTTGAGGGACACCTATTAATCCCTTCTTACTTTGTCCTTTAATTATCTCTTTCGTTCTCCCTCCAGATGTTTCCTGTCTTTACCAGATTGTGCAGTGATGCTTTTTTCCTTGGGTCCTTGTTTTCTCAGTTTGTGACAGAGCTGTGATCCACACTGTTTGTAAACCATGTGAACACTGTCTAAACACTCCTCAGCCTCCCTTCCATCCCACGCACGACAAGGAGCCAAACAACACCAGCAAACTGCCCCCCATAGCTCCCCCCTTCACCTCCCCCCCTGCTCCTCGGGGCAGGAGGAGAGACAACAGGGGGAATTTGTTGATGATATAAGTTGTATAAATAGATCCTCCAAAGCACGCTCAGCCTCCCTCCGTGCAGTGAAAGCAGCAAGCCGGCTGAAAATCTTCAAGAATTTATTTGTTACATGACATGGAGTCCTCAAACGCATAAATAAATGTTTGGCGCCATTCATTCATCGGCTGTGTGAGTCAATAGGATGAGGCTGCGTTGGAGACGGAGTGGAGTAACATCGCTCTTGTATGACTATACAACGTATGAATGATTCACTTAATAAGATCATTTATAGTTGTTTGTCTCTCAAACAAATATTGTGTGAAATATGCAAAAGTTTACTTTTTAGTGTCCATTTTAGTGAAATGGATTTATCTTTTACAAACTACCGCCCTAAAACAGTGATATGAGAAATATTTACCAAAGTCTGTTCATGTAAGCTAACATTAGCCTCTGTAAGCTAATTGTCACATCAGACCAAGTATATCTGTAGCATCACAACCCCTGATTATAATGCACTGAGAAAGCAATTTGATGTGTATGACCTTAACTATTAACTTTTAAGATAAAGGGAAGTGTGGGAATGGAAAATCTTCTTTTAGATTTACAAAAAATCTAAGTCAGCACTGGGCTAAATAAATGAACCAGTTAGCAGACACATGTTGAAAACATGCTGACTTGATGTCTGGAAGTATTCATAAAATGGTCTTTAATAGAATATAGAAACAAGAAAAGATTGAGGGATCCAGATTGGACTGAGGTCACAGTAATGAAATAGGCCTGTTCACTTGACTTTCTATTTGTGTGTGTTTTCAAAGAGTTCATCCTTTAACTCTATAAAATGAAGGCTACAACACTGCTGGCATCTTTCCATGTAGACATGGGGATAAGTTGCTTACTGTCAGGAACTGTGACCTGTTGAAGAAAATAGTGCCCAAAACAGTGATTCCCAAAATGGAGGCCCCTACGGTGGGGGGCAAACAGGTGGGTGCTGCAGGGCTAAATAAAAACGAATGCACATCGTTTTGCGATACACGTAAAGCATGGCAAGTTTTGTGAGAGGACCCCCAGGTGAACAAACGGCTAATAATGAATCTACAAAAAAATGCAACGAGTCATCTTTCACCGTCTGCTTCCCCTGTGCAGCAGCCACACTCCTTTCTCTTGTCACATCCTACCTGTGTGAGGTATGTACTTCTGCTGTTGAATCAATCGACACAGAATACGACTCAAAGCTGGATATTTAAAATGAACAAAGAGTGTCAGTATTACAGCTGAACCTCAGACAGAAGATCTGTCACCCAAAGCAAGCCCAAACTAGTCAGATAGATTGTAGGACTGGAAGTATACATTTGAAAAGAAGATTTTCATCTTTTATTTCAGGGAATTGTCCATCTTCAATCAGGTTTTTAAAAATTATGTTAAGAGCTATGACTGCTGATACATCTTAAAAATGGAGAAGTTTCATGTGGCATTATCACTTTTATCCACTTCCTCTGTAAAAGCCGCTTGTTAGTTCTAAGTACAGTAACTATTCTGTACTTTTAGCAGAAATTGGAAATATTTTTGTCTGGGGCCTGGCAGAGAAAGTTTGGTAGCCACTAGCCTTAGAAAGAAACTAAATGACTGTTCGTTGAATATGCAAGAAAATGAAAGAGAAATCTGGAAAAGTGTGAAAATTAAAACCAAACTATGTTACTATGAAAAGAAAATTCAGCCTAGGGGGTTATGACCCGCGCCCCATGTACAGAGGCTGAAGTACTCGCCGCAGCAGCCATGGGTTAGAATCCAGCCTTGGCCCTTTGCTTCATGTCATCCCTCACTCTCTCCTTCCATTGACTGTCTCTCTTCAGCTGTACTATCCAATGAAGGCAAAAAAAAGGCCCCAAAATATTTTAAAAACATGTTTTTCTATTGCTCCATTTGTGCCCACCTGTCTTTGACTTTAGAAATATCCACCTGCCAGTGAAACCAAGGATGTAGGATGTTAAACAGCATCAAGCTGTTACCAAAGGAAATGTCATCACACATTGAATTTACTTAAGTTATTCATATTTATGCGAATATTCTTCCACTGCAACCCATAGTTCAATGGATTCATCTAACAACAAGACGGAGCGGAAAAAGTTCTCCCTCATGTCCTACTTCAGTGGTTTGTTTATTATCTTTAGCATGAAAATGTCACACAGAAAATGTTAGAGGCAAACGAAAAATAGAAGTCCAGATGGGGAACGTGATGAGAGGAGGAGCAGCAGAGACAGAAGTGTGACTGTGGACTCACCGTAGTACTGGAGTGGCTCTGTGGAACAGTATCCATCCGTGGAGGAGAGAAACCCTCCTGCAGAAAAGTTCATCTCCCACTCAGTCCACTCTCTCATCTGGACAGAAGATCCTCTCCTTAGCTTCTAGTGCTGGATCTAACTTCACACACACACACACACAGACAAAGAGATTTCCTCTGAGGATTCACACAGATATGAAGGATCTGGGAGACATTCCCCAATCCCCAGGATGCATCCAGGTCTCTTAGCTGTCCAGGCCGATGTCCCAGCCTATTTTTAAAAAAGCAGAGGGGGAGAGAGCAGCTGAGGCTCTTGGTCTGTGGTGGATGAAGTGCTGGAGGAGGTCTTAACTAATCCCAGGGGGGGAGGTTAGACGAAAGGGAAAGCAGGGACACCCAGGAAGCAAAGGGATGGGACTGTGGTCCAAACAGCTGGACCTGGATGGGACTTTACAGAACTGAAGAGAGTGAGGATGGATTGAATGAGGGAAAGATGGAGACTTCATCCCTTGTGTGCAGATTGAGTGACACTCATGTTGTGTGTGTGTGTGTGTGTGTGTGTGTGTGTGTGTGTGTGTGTGTGTGTGTGTGTGTGTTGGGATTTTGCCTGAATGGATGTGTCCCAGAGTGAAACAGCTGGGCCGGGTAAAGTAAATAATAGTTTTTATTTGATCTAATGAGTCAAAAAGAAATCTCTATCATTAAATCATGATTAAATGAGCACTTTCTGAGCTCTTTATGTCACTTTTTTTTTTACTTTAAATTATCATGAAACAAACTCTATTATTTAAGCTTAATGTGAGTGTACATGTGCGTGTTCTGTGTGTGTGTGTGTATCTGTCCGCATTTGTCCTCCAAGCCTTGGGAGTGTGTTTACTCTACCTTTTGTTTACCACTGTTCTGTTTGTGCTGCGGTTAATATTTGACAGCCGTTAGATTTAAGGGGCTCAGGGACCTCCGCCTCCCCAACAGACAGTAAACCAAACCGGCTCAGAACGAAAGGAGTCGAGGCCCGAGGCACCCGGAGGAGACAGAGGAGTGACCTCCACACTGGCCCATAAATCTCTGAGCAGCACAGTTTGACATGCAACATGCTTACTGAGGATTAACGGCATCTTCCCACCCGCGTATCACCCCCTCTCACTGGTTCATTATGGGAACCAGGACTGACTCAGAGAGCTACAGAGGAGCCGGTCATGCTCTCTGAAGCTGCAGCCTTCAGTGGAGTGATCACGATCGATCTCAGTGACAAATAACACAGGAATTCTGTTGCAGCTACACAGTGTCGTCCTTTAGGAGATTATGTCCAAAGGGTAAATTGGTACACATGTGATCACTGTACTCGATGAAAACAGGGCTGAGAGATAAGCTGTACTGGAGGGACAAAAAAGAACCAGAACAAATAAATAAAACCACGTGTCAAAAATAATTACAGTAAGTGATGTGATACAGACACGAACCAAACGTTGAATTTTTCTGGTTGGATGCAAGATTCAAAAAGCCAAATGTCAGACTATTTAGTGGTTTGTATTTAATCACATTTCAACAGTAAATTAAGAATTCAAACCAAACTAGAGAAAACTTTAGAAAAATCAAAAATCTTGAGAGACATACAGTCCAGCTTCTGAAAACAGACGAGTATTATAATACAAAGCTGCCTCAATATGAGAGGGAAAAATACAATTGACTTAAAATGATGTCCGCCCTACGTGGTGACTTTACAACAGCCCTATGTTGGGACATGAAGACAGCTCGACGTCGAAAAACGTCGCCAGCCCATCATGATTGGACATCAATCCAACTTCATAAAATGATGTGAACCCAATTTAGCCAGATTTGCCATGAGGCTAGAGGCCCACCTCGACTCCGCCTGTTTACCTGTTGCTTTGTTGTCCTAAAGTTAGGTTGAGATGGGGACTGACTTTTCTTGGGCTTCAAAACTCTGCTTTAGTAACGAACAGGTGACTTCACAGAGACTGTGTCCATGTTTTATACAGTCCATCTATGCTTGTAACTACAAAGTTTAGTAGTTGTACCATGTTAGCATGCCAACATTAGCTTATTAGCAGTAAGTGCAGTCTAAGCGGATGGGAATTTGGTTAGTTTAGCATGTATTTTACATTTCAGCAAAGAATGGGAAAAAACACAAATCCTGACATAATGTTAGTGCTTACCAAAGCCAGAAAGATACCAAGACTGTTTCCTGCTAGACTCCTAGTAAAATTCTCCATTAAATGGGGTGTGACCACTGCATTTGATCAAATAACATTTAGTGAGCGAGCAGGCAGGGATGATGATGTTTGTATCCTGGCCTCAGTGGTCAGCTTGTGTGATCTTCTTGACCAATCTGCTTCACGCCCTTTTCTGCTGGCCAGTAAGTGTTCACCACTCGTCTGTTGATACTGTGAATACATCCGATTACACCTAGCATTGAAAGAACTCAAAAACTGTCATCACTGTCATAACTCTGTCACTCCATCTGCCATTTCAGCGTCATCCTTTTATCGTCTTGTTCTGCACCCTGTGACCCTCTCCCCCTTCCTGTCCATCAGTGAAGTTCTGCAGCTGTCAGGTACATGTGTGAACAGGAAAGTCAGGAGGATTTTAGGGGGCAGCCTTTTTGTAATTTTCAAGAAATTTTCAGGAGTGCACGTGTGAAAGAGGCTTATGCTAGATTTGTGTTACTTTCTGGAAATGCTTAAATCCCTCGCTCATAGAAGAGGTGGTCTGTTGTTTCAAACAGTGTGTCACCATGGCAAAACAAGCCATCAGCCTTCCTCCAACTGTCTCTGACCTCTGATGAGCGGAAGTAGAGTAGAGTGCAGGCAGCAGTGCTAGGAGTGACATTAAATGATAGGGACAGTGACTAAGAGCGTGCAAATGTCACCATGGATCTTCTGGAGGTGTCACACAGTTGGACACACTGTTGAACACAAACACACACAGAAGCCTGACTTTTAAGGGCTCACCCCAAGGGAGAGGAGTGTCAAAGAACGTTCACATGAAGCATGGTTATTTGTTAACTTGGACATTAGAGCAAACCGTTCAAGAGTTTCTCAACACAAACTAGATGCACCGTGATTACTGAAAACATGTGCAGAAAAATAGGTATAGGGTTTGATGAGATGAAAACAAATTTTCCTTTGTGATTCTCATAGAAGAAAACAAAGTCATGGCATGCTCAAATCCTTAAACTAATCAGTCCTCAATCACTCACACCACAAGCCCGGAGATAAATTCAGCACATCATAAATCCTGTTTAGAGCTTCGTAGCCATGTGACAAGCTCACCTCTTTATCAGAGAGCTATTGGCTGGTAGCTACAGCTCGATAACGGCCCGGACTGTTTACAGATCCCTGCTGGAAACTGACACTTACATTAATGTAGCCTCAAGAATCTTGAGTAAAGTCCATAGCTTGTGTTTGAGCATATTTGGGTGAGTTTGGTTGGCTGGTTTCAGAAATCAAGAGAATGACTGTACATTTTGAAACAGTTATAGGAGTATTTGTGTTAACCGCTTCCAAAGATCTGAAGATTTTATCGCATAATTTGACTTTAAAACTTTGTTGTTTTCTCATTTTTTCCCATGTTTTGTCTTTTTCAAACATAGATAGTGTACAGTATGCCTGTAGTTATTCCCTGTTAACAATTAAATTCCCTACCTAATGCTGCATGAAAAAAATGTATACAAGTATTGAAATAATACTTGTAATCCAAATCAGCTGGTGTGAATTGCATAAAAAAAAAAAAAAAAAAAAAAATCCAAGCTTTGGACAATTTCTTGTTATAATGTACAACACTTGGCAACGAAAATCAGCACCACATATTTGTGTATAAACCCTGCATATGAGGCTGTTTCAAAACGCATAGCACACAGTTCAACATTGTCTATGAAGAATTGCATTTTATGTTTTAGATGTCAGTCAGAAGCAGAAGTTGTGGACTCACCGTTGATGGTGCTGCGCTGAGCGTCCTGGTGTCCTCTCGCTTTGTCTATCTGTCCAACTTTTTGCAATGTTGGCTTGGGCCCAGCCTCATCCCACACTTTTCAAATATACACAAACACACACACACACTGACACACACACACTCACAGAGTAAACAGAGAGAAAAGAGACAGTCTCTCTTGATGTGTGTTTGAGTTTGAACCTGACCAAAGATCTTCTTTCCCCTGTAAATGTTCTCTTGCAGGACAAAGGATGTGAGTGGCAACAACAAAATGCTGCAGACATTCTAAAGAAAAGACATGAAAACATAGCTGGAAACACTAACATGTGATGGTAATGTGTGTCATCATTGTACAATTTAAAACATTACATATAAATGTCATGCTTCGGGCCTCTTGGCTGCATTGTGGGATTTAACGAGTCACAAAGCCTTCCTCCCAGCCCTGCTTATAGGACTCATCTCATTAAGAAATTCCCAGTATGGAGTGTTTATAAACATCTTCATGTTCATCCCTCGTGATAGATGGATGTTCCCTATCACTGGCTCTTCCTGCTAACTCCCTAGCCTGCGTTACAAGCTCTCTGCCACTGTTTCACAACTGCACACACGCACGCACGCACGCACGCACGCACGCACGCACGCACGCACGCACACACACACACACACACACACACACACACACACACACACAGTTACTGAGCTCCTGATACTTTTTTTGCTGGCCTTGCTTTCTCTGTGTGTGGGCCCTTACATGTTTGAGTGAGGGTGATGTGATTGCATTATGTTTAATACAGAGGTTAAGTGTGTGTGTGTCTGCGCGTGTGTGTGTGTGTGTGTGTGTGTGTGTGTGGGTGTGTGTGTGTGTGTGTGTGTGTGTGTGTGTGTGTGTGTGTGTGTGTGTGTGTGTGTGTGTGTGGGTGTGTGGGTGTGTGTGTGTGTGTGTGTGTGTGTGTGTGTGTGTGTGTGTGTGTGTGTGTGTGTGGGTGGGGGTGGTGTGGGGGAGAAGGGTGCAACTGAGAGGCCAGTGTGACTCTGCTAATGAAGAAAAACAACATGGCTGTCAAGGCCTCCCAGGAGCAGGTCAAACAGCCACTGGGGGGGTTTTGGGGTCAGCAAAGGCAGAGGGTCAAAGGTCAACATCAAGGCCAAGATCAGGCCTTGACCTCTGCTGGGCTTAAAAAGAAGTGAGAGTTGAAGAGAGTAAATGGTTAGTGAGGAAGAGCTTCCAGATTAATTTGTATTTGTCAGTGTAACAAAAATAATACAATTTTTTACAAATATAAATGAGAAGGGGGGGGGGGGGGATGAAACACCATTAGTAAGCATATTGTATGGAAGCCTGTCAGGGCCAGGCATGACGGAAACAAACTTTCAGAAATACAGTATTTCTGGGAATTACATGAAATATTTCAAAGAAAGATATTTTTTCACTTAAACTGTGGAAGCGTATTGCATTCATGAGGGGAATGTTTTTGTTGTTGCCTGGTTTCTTGTTATTACAAGAGAATTGGTGGAACGTCATATGTTTTTTCTCATCGCTGGCATTAACACTAGCCTCTTATTTATTGCCAGTTTAAGGAAGGGTATTTAAGCCCCTGCTACACCTTGTTTTAGGGTTTTAGGATGGATCATGGATGTAAGTCGGGTGTCGGATCATTTTTCAGATCAGCAAAATAAAAATAAAAAAGGGAGAAATTTAAATTACCCAGTCTTTATTTTTCTTGTTTGAGCTTCGACAATGTTAATCATAAACACACACACAAATTATTATTATTATTATCAAATGTGTGAGCATCTTTTGCACTGGCTGCTCCTGCATTGAGTGTTGTGTGAGTGACATCAATTATCAAACAGGGAACATGGGTTTAGGGACAATAGTTAACACAGTGCTGTTGAACAGATTGTGTGGATACGTTTGCAGCTACAGGCTACAACAGGCCGTGGGGTATCATTAAGTAAATTAGTTCACCAATTGTTGTCATAGGCAACCACGATCAGATAGCTGCATCACAAATAGGTACGTGGTGAGAGTGAACAGAGAAAAGAAAAAGTGATCGATTAAGAAGCCACTCGTGCTGAAAAGTAAACACGTTACAACCCAATTCTACGTGAAAGTGGATCAGACTGTCTTCTCATTTGTACAGCGTATCTCCATGTCACCTACACACAACATTAAAACCCTGCTTTCTTCTCTCTGAGACTCTGCACAGGGATTTATTAAACACCATGGTGATAAATCTTCATAAATCTGCAGGTCGTTTGGTACAGATCGTTGATCAATTGTTATCCATTGAAGCACTACCCAGTCAGTCATTTGTAACGCACAGAGGCAGGATATTAGGAGAAGTCTGTGATCGACTGTCAGAGGTAGTGACAGAGGTGTAACAGGTGAGATGGTGGTGATGTATGATGGCAGAGCCAGCGAGGTGGAACATCGCTTTGTGTGTGTGCGCATGTCTTTTTTTTTAAAGATTTATTTTTGGGCTTTTTGGGCCTTTAATGGAGAGTTAGGACCGTGGACAGAGTTGGGAATCAGGGAGAGGGAGAGTGGGGAATGACATGTGGGACAGGAGCCACAGGCTGAATTAGAACCTGGGATGCCCGCATGGAAGACTATAGCCTTCATACATGGGGCACACACACTAACCACTGCGCCACCAGCGCCCCAATGTGTGTGCATGTCTGAGTGTGTATGTGGAGCTACTGCTGTTTGTCTACACACTGTGCCTCTTGTGCTTCTGTAACACCGTAATGCTTCATGAAATCGCACACTGGGACACCAATATAACATCATTGTGGATGCAATGTTTAAGTACCTCGGCTAAGGGAAGGGGGAACTTTGTTATGGTGCTGCTGCAGAATTGCAATCTATAAAGGACTATCAAAAGCTCGACTTTACTAATCCTGGTCCTAAAACTGAAAGTTCAAATTTATTCTCCATGTTACAACCTTTTAGTCAATGCTGTGATTTTTTTTTCCAAATACAGAAAAAACCTCCGGCTTCATATTCGTTATTCTGTTGCTCTGACACTCTTCTGTAGGATTGGAACATGCCACAGAAGTAAGTATGTTTATCTTAAATATAAAACTACAGAGAAAATGGGTTTTATATTTATTTAATCTGTACAGTACACTGACCAACTGAACATTTTTCATACTTCTCAAAGTACAAAACAAACGTTTGGTGTGCAAAACTGAGACTGTATCCAAAAATGTAGCATTGTAGTGAAAAATGTGTTTTATCTCCAGTGCAAACAAAACTGGTCGAGAGTCTGTATTAAAATAAAATAAGTTAATGACTTTAATTTTATATATAACTAAAGTGCACCAAAAAAGAAAACATGCTTAAAACATTCTTGTTGATTCCAGTATATTGAAAATGGACTAAATACAATTTACAATAGCAAACATTTTGCAGACACGTCACTGAAACAGATTCAAGTTACATGAGATCGTTGTGAAGAGTGTAAACGCGGCGCTTCACGTAGTGGTTATTGTCATAACCGTTAGACTATTTGGCAACTTCAAAAACACAGAATTTAAAATGAATTACAAACTCTGTGTGGTCTGGTTAACCCTACCAGCAGGTTTGAGGCTTGGCTTTAGTTTGAGGTCGTGACCTAAAACCTCGAGGACTTCATCTTGTGTTGTGGTCCATGTATGACACCTGAAACTCTACACACCTTTAAAACATTAAAGGTCACTTTGAGCACATCACTGCAGCTGAACCCAAGTGAAGAACTTCACCTTTCACAGTACATTTGTGTTTAAAAACACATTATAAACACTAAACAAGCACAATAAATAAAATCAGACAATTAAGCTTAAATGTACAACTTGGTCATCCTGATTTAGTTTGAATTATGATTGAGGGTTCACTTGAAGTGAGTGTCTGCTCGTGTCCCTTTAGTGCACTCATGGTTGGTTGGTTCAGCTCGTCATCAGAGGCGTTTTTTCATCGCTTTCGCTGTCGACCTCCTGCTTTGGTTTACGGTACATCAGGAACTGGACAGAGATCTGAACCACAGCGTTAAGGAAATTTAAAAAGGACTTCCTGGGAAAGAGTGTTCATGGGTGAAAACATCTGAGAGAAACAGAAAATATAAAGAACTGAAGATGTGTTTGTGTTCATGTCTGTTGGTGCAGATACTTACCTGTGTATAGATGTGCATGCCTGGGTGTATGTATATGCATGAACGTGCATTTTCAAGAGAATATCATAAATATGGTAAATTATTTGAATTATTAATATATCTTTAAAAATGTAACACTAAATTTCCAACGCCTAAGCACGCTACCAACCGTCACATATTCTGCTCTAGCATTACCAGCTGGAATCTTAGTATTGAATTAGTCCACCATGAAGTTTTTTAACAACCACTTTCCAATGTCTGTCCATGAATTGAAGCTACAGGCAGCAGATGTTAGCTTAGTGACACATAAAGACAGAACGCAGCTAACCTGGCTCTGCCAAAAACGAGAAAAAAACACTCCAGAAAAAATGTATACAAGTATTCTGCATACGCTAGAGCCGATTTCAACGAAGCCTAAAATATAATGCTTGAGCTGAAAATCTCTGATTATGATATTTAGAAAACTAAAGTGATTATGGCATCTGTTCAGTCAAAGCTTTACACTGTTACCATGGCGACTGAATGTAACTGAGTCCTACACAGAGAAATGATTCACTTTATTTTGTACCGTGTGAGAAAAACTCATCACTTTGGTCTGCTAGCACATGACAGATTCCCCCAAAAAAGCTGCATTGTGATTGGTTGCTCTGATGAGGATACAGCCAATACAGGCAAAGAGAAAAACAAGAATGGGAAACTACGTGATCCTGAAACACTGTAGAGGTTGAAGCTATTCAAAGCAGGCCTGGTTTAGGATCTTTTTGTTAGATATTATCCGGTGAATAAATCTAATTCTTATAAGTCTCAAAGTATTTGATCCCTGTCTTATCACTCCGGTTGTTGAAAATGCTGCGAAAGAGCTATAACGATTTTGTTAAAAAAAATGCTTGCTTCTCTGACATTCAAAAGATGCTACGATGATCCTTTGTTGTGCTGTAATCTATTCAGAGCAGGCTCTACATAAAGCAACACCAGTCAACGGGTAACATGCCTCTGCCTTTTACATTCTTTGAAAACAAAGCAGCGAACGATTGTGAGACAAATGGTGCTGCCTCTGAAGAGCACTTAACCATGTGGGCGTTTGCATCGTTAATACTACAGATTGTGTTTCCACGAAAGAGGTCATGAGACTTAAATGATCCCGCCCTCTCTGCAAGCTCAGCACTTCCTAAAAATGTAACATGTATGTGGCATTAAGGAGAGCCCTGAGGCCCGGCGGCTACAGCTGCTGTGGGTTTTTCTTTTGTTCTTTCTATAAAAGGATACCATGATGTCCAGGAAGAGGGTGCCGAGGCTGCCGACCAGCCAGGGCAGGTGGTGGACCAGGTAGCTCCTCTCTCCATGGCCGTCATCAGGGTTCTTTAGCAGGACACTCATGCCGTACAAGGTGTTCCCCAGGATGACCAGAGCGAACAGGAAGTAAGACACCCCTTCTGTCGACTTCCTTTTGTACTGTGGGGAGAAATGAGAGAAGATGTAACATACATTTTTTCAGTGACATGTGCAGAGGCATCATCAATGCTGCTTTTGAATTTTACTCACATCTTCACACACTTTAAATTTGATGGCCCTTTACATACTTAGTCGTTTTATTTTATTTGTATGGACAAGATTGAACCGAAATGTTGCCATGCGATGTATTGTAGCAGACTTGGCTTAAAGCTTGATCAGACCATTTTATATCCTAATGGAAATATTCCTGGTAAAATAAAAATGTATAAATTAAACTTGCTCTCATCTGCAGTCTCTTTGCAGGTCACAGTTACAGACCGCAGTTCTAAACAGCACAGAATAAATAAGACAACGGTGCACACATACCTCATATTAACACGTAGCAGTACATCACAAACATGCACTTTCACACCAGCAATGAGAGTGTTAGTTAAGAGGGAATGGGAAAGTGGTGTTTGTAAAGTTTGGTGTCTTTGAGTAGATGTTTCAGTTTGGTCATCTGATATAAATAATTCATATTTATATTTTATATATTCACAATTTTCTGTGTGCATCCACAAACACCAAAACAACTGCTATTTGGATGAAATGGCTGTTTGTGTTTTTAGGTGTTTTATTTGTTTGGACATCACTGAAGGTGCATCTTTACATTTCATTTGTACACACCTGTTAATTTGCTCTGGAGTTCATGTGCACACATGCCTGCAGGCTTCATTTGCGCTATTGTTTAGTTGAAATACATTCTATACATTGTCAGATAGTGCATATCATCTTCATCATCAAACACACCTTTACAGCTCATATGTCTGCTTCTTTTACCACTTCTGATTTATCTTTAATTATACAGGTTTTTTCACTAGTTTGTAGATTTAACTTGTTGCACGCTCTGCACATTATCATGAGAAGGATACCTGACTTGAAATGTCAAACTTGAATTGCTGGTAGTTCAATAACTCATGTTTTGTAAAGCGATTCAAGAAGTTCCTTTTTTGGTTAACTACTGAAACTAGAAGAGGTCAAAAAGCTCCAGCAGCATGAGTAGTATGAAGTTCAACTTTATAGATAGAAGGAAATGAATGATGATTAATGATGTGTTTGTTTTATTATTTTTATGTATTGTTTCTTTACTGTTGTTGAACCTCAATCCACCAGAACCCAACACTGATGTTCACTGTTGGTCTGCAGACGTAACTGAAAGAAGAATTGCTGTATACAACATCTTAACCTGCACTCTAGTTTCTGGACGGCAGACGTCTGACTGATGACACGCTCAAAAAAACCAATGCCGACTTTTTTGCACTTCCCCATAAAGTGGGATATTTCATTTTATTGGTTTCACATGAGCTGCAAACAAGCAGGTCATGCATTAAAAAGGAAATTCCCTTTTTATTTAAATGCAACTTTTGTTTATTATATTTTGTGTTATTTTGATGTTTTTAGCTTGGTAGCTTTAGCTAACCGAGGAAGCCTCTGATCTTTGACTCTGGTCGTGAAGTCATTTGGTGTTGGGAAAGGTTTGATAATGGTGAGAGAGAAAAAAATATTTACTTTCGAAAATATTCACTCAAAATATCAAATTTCAAAGTCTGCACTATGAGCTGATGTTTAAGTAATGTTATGATGTTCAAATACATTCTAAACAGACACTGAGATAAGTAAAAGTCCATGGACAATAAATACAAAAGGTTTAAACAAATAAGTAGAAAAAACACAGTTAGTGATTTAAAAAGCCGATGGCAGCTGGGACAAATGATTTGTTTAGTCTATTGAAAGTACTGAAAGTTCAATCTGTGACCAGACGGAGGCAACTTAAACTCCGGAAACAAAGGATGACTGCGATCAGCCGGGATTAACTGAGCCTCCTTTAAAGTCTTAGTTTAGTTCAGGTGTGTTCGGCCACTGAGAGTCAAACCTGCACACAGTTTAACTATACACAGCGGTCTGTTGTGATTCCTAAAGCTGAGTGACCCGAAGCAATGACCAAGCAGAGTATGGAAACAGATTCATTAACATGTAAAACATTTTCATATGAGTGTTGTCAACATTAAAACGCTGAGGCTTGCTAAAAAAGATAACACACCGGCAAGCTTTTGTACTTACAGCATCAGCTTGAAGATTGTTATATTGAATTGGATTTTTCACTTTGATCCATTTGTAGTATGTAGGAGTATAAGTATCAGTAGTTATTTATCACTTACAGGATGTAGCCAAACAATCCACACATTAGTAGGAGAATCACTCGAGGCATACTCACGTTAGTGTACATCTGTGGTAGTCTGGAAAACAGGTAGAGCACCGACGACACCGAGCCGATGGAGAATCCGATAATCTCTTTAGGAGTAAACGGCTGAGGAGACAGAAAAGCGGACTCGTTACACCAAAAAGGACTGACATCACTACATCCCTTCCCACTGGGCACTTGTAAAACAAATGAGTGTCACTAACCTTGATACTGTCGATGGTTGAGAGCAACGTGCGACTCCTGAACCCCGAAGAAATAAGTTCCTGTTGGGAGCCCAACCCGGGAAGGGTGACTAGGCTGGTTGTGAAGCCCAGGATGCATGCCACACCCACAACATTTGTGATCGTACTGCCTGGAGAAGACACAACACCTGTTTTCATCCTCAGTGTAAAGAGAGATATCTCAGCACATTTCTTCAGGAGAGGCTTACTGTGTCATAGGTCACCAGAAAAGGAAACAAATGCCACAACACCATGAGGCATGTGATAACATCGTTACAGGGAACAGAGATTACCCTCTTCCTCTGTCTGGACTTGAGTTGGATCATTAAAGGTATCAACATGGATGTAAGATCTCTTTAACTACCGTTAAACAGCTGCACATAAGGACACATCAAGGCTCTACGCAATATAGGAAATGTGTGCGATAACAGATGTGACACCAGAGTGCAAACAAAGCAATAAAACGTGCGCAGCAGAAAACATGAACTTGGATTTTAGAGACTCACTGTCATTCGTTTTGTTCTTCATTTTGTAGTAAATGTACATGGCCAGCATCAACAAGTCTGCTCCGACGTAATAAATGGCCGTGTACGTCTGGAAGACCCGGAGAGAAACAGACATATTTTACAAACTCATACAAAACTTGATTTTTCCCCCGACAAATAAAGTCAATTCTATGAATTTGAGTTCAAATTCTAAGCTCCTTATCTTTTGCGAAGTATGAGAAATGGCTGATTTTCTTGGAATTTCATTACAAAAAAAGTTAATCTTGCAACCATGGAAAATGGACTACTCTGTACCCCTGTATAATTATTGGTTCTGAAAAAAGGGGATTATATTATATCTGAAGGAATTTAATGTTGAGGATAGATGAATTATGATTGAACGTAACAAAGTAAAGACCAATTTCTTGGGGCAACTTGATTGACTGGTTCTTTTATTCTATTGTCCCTTCATGTTTTAATTCTGTACATCCACTTAGTTGCCTCTTAGAAATAAAAAAAACTTTGTAACAAGTTCAATTGTAGCTCTATTTGCTTTTACCCTGAATGTGCTGCTTCTGTTCTTTTTCTATTGTTTTCATTGATATGAAAATGATGCACATCAAAACATTATCAACAACATTATGAATGATGCATTAATAATGCAAGTCCTTTTTCAAGACATAAAAAATAAACATAAGCTTGAAACAGACACTAAACTTTTTTAATAAGTTTGCTTTTTTGTCATGTTCTTCTTGAAATGAAAGAGAAGATTTGCCTGCACGCTTGCTCAAATGCCACGTGTCTCATTTAATCACAACTTTTCGACCAGAGGTGTTCTCGTCTCTTTGTGGCATTTGAGCTCGTGTGCGGACATATCTCCTTCTCTCTGCTGTTTTCTGTACCTACGTGATGTTTGTGTGTAACTACATCCCTTATTCTTTAAATGAAAGAAAATCGAGTTAGTTTCTTTTTTTAAATCCTAGTGTTTCTCATTCCTTTAACATTTTATAGACCAAACAATTCTTAAAAACATTTTTTCATGTTTCCAGTTCAAAATAAAACAAAGGGTTTCAGCCATACTGTGTCATGGGACACACTGAGTCAATCACATCACTGCAAGTCACCTGAAGTGGAAGCTGGTCTGCCAAGAAGGAGCCCACCAGATTGCAGGAGTCGCCTCCTAACCACAACACCAGGAACCAAATAGAAATGGCACTGTCCATGTTCCCTGTTTTACAAGAGTTGATGTACTGTCTGCGATCAGAAAAAAAGAAGAAATGTAGTTGGTGCCTGGAGAAGAGAGCACCTCTTTTGAGAAGCCAAACTGTCGCTATAAACTGAAAACAAAACTTACGGAAGAGAAGACACCATGAAGCAGAGGATGGACACGAGGCCTGCGAAGACGCTGGCCATGTCTCTGCCATCCCGGGCACATTCTCCGAGCCCTTCCCAAACCCATTTAGACCCATTAGGGCACAAGGAAGTAAAGTTTGAATCAGTGGTCGATCCAAAAAGACTCTGTGTAGGGACTGCAATAGCCCCCATTATCTGTAAGGGAGAACAACCTTTGTAAACATCAGATATATTACTAAAAGACATCATTTCCCTACGTTGTTTGATTCCCATTCCATATTTAAACCTATTAACAAAGTTTAAGTGCATCCAGGAGACCACAGGGAATAACACATCTGCCTTGACCATATGGTACAGATGTGGAGCTTCATTACATGGTCAAATCAGCCATTTGAACAACAGAAAGAAAGCATTATATGGACCATACATATCGACAAACAGCATGTTTCAATTAAACTCTATTTTACATCAGTGGAAGATGTTAAACACTTCAGAACAACATGAGAAAAGTCCGTCGACAGCAGATTAGATGTGTAGCTACATTGTATGCTGGGTAAAGCTAAAAGAAAAATATACAAACAAACCATCAACAGAAACCAGCGAATAATAAAACATAATGATCTGTTAGCTTCGTAGCTACCTAACAACAACAACAACAACGTTTGAGGCTTTTTCGTTGAAAACGATAAAAAATCAAATGAAAGCAGTAACTTCTCTTGCCTGTGTAGCCGCTGACATGACGACAGACTCCTCAGCAGAACAAAAACCACCGAGAGACTGAGGGGGCAAAAAAAAAAAACACGGAAGCAAGTGATAAACAAGCGTCTACAGTGTCAGTGCGCTGATTGGTCAGTGCGTCAGAACGTCAGTCAGCGTCACGACGTCACGACAGTAGTCTTCAGAATAATCACGTGACTTGCAGCGCCTGAGCTCTATAACAATTCAGCAAGGCTTTCAAAAACTAGGACATTTATATTTTGTCATTTAATGGGAAAAAATATAGACGTTGTATGTTACATATTTGTTAAATTTTCCAACAAATAATTTATTAGCATAAGCTACACATGTGTTTAGGAACACGGGTACAACTTTCATCCGATTATTTTGATTTTAACACTCGGCTAAAACTGATCCTAGGCTCTGAATTTTGATTTGATCCGATCAGCATTGGTGGTCTGAGCAGGGAATCCCTGAAATTCGTGAAAGATTTGTGGGACAAGCTATTGGTATGCTTTCATGTAAATGTGACTTTTATGTGGAACTGGAGGAAACAAAGTGTTACTCTTCTGATGTCCCAGTCCTCAACATTTCACATGGTCTCCTCACATATCTATAAGCCTTGCTAAACTGGACAATTTCGCTCCACATGGTAATTCAGTCATTAGCGAGGCCTCCTACATTCTTTAACAAAGCTTTGCATTTTAGTGTACAGCCGTGAAAATCAATGCACTTCTAATATCCAGGTCAAGAGTAAATCCTTTTAGAAAGGGCTCGTATGCAAATGTTTGCTCTCCGTGATCGTTAGGATGTCTTTAAAGTTCATTATATAGTAACAGCTCATTTTAATGTAAAGATGTTCAGGTGGATCATTGAAGTCATCACCAAACAAAGACTTTACATTTCACCACTACAACTTGTGCTACTTCCCTTGTTAACTTTCCAATAGTTATCAGTTTTACTTTGTTGTTTGTGACTCAAGTCAGTCAAAAATCATTCAAATCATTGTGACAAAGAAAGAGAAAACGTCCTACCCGGAAAAGACGATTAAATCCACGTCAGACTTTGAATGAAAAGAAAAAGGAAGGATACCTGATGATGCAGTGTTTGTCATCTGACTGTATGTCGACCTGACGACTCAGCATTTAAGCAACCTGACGTCAGCTCGTCAAGTTTACTGCAAGGCAAGTGTCTTCTGTGTCATGTGCTTCAAGTTGAAAATGTCCCATCATAGGAGAAAGGGAATCCAAAAACACTTAATTGCAACAAAATGTATCACAAGTGAACTCAGTGGAGGGTCTAGTTTACTACTACTAGCTCAGTGTTTTGCTTAGTGTTAAAACTTGTCGTGCGGCCTTCTTGGAGAGACTTACTTTGCTTTTCAATACCAAATGTTTTCAAAACAAGTCATATTTTTAAACTAGAGAGAAAGAGGCTATGAGCACCTTCTAAATTGTAAAACTACATTGGCGACTATAATCGTGCCAACATATCTGTGTAATTCTGTACAGCCGGCTGTTTTTTGATTATTAAAAGCAGGAAAGATCCCTCATATTCAATGTTTCCGACTTCTATTTTATTGCCCTGTTAATGTGTCTCTGATTTTCTCAATCCTCCTTTTAACTGGCATGATAATCTTTACACTGAATAACGTAGTCAGGGTGAATGCAAACAGGCTCTTTCTTCCTGCACAGTGTTAATGCTTTCTGTATCAGACCAGGTAGAACAGTCGAGAAGTCAATCTCTAGTTTATGGATTTGTTTTCTTTGGTAGGTTAAATTAAGGCCATAAGTTATTCCATAAGTGACTTGCCAGGAGCTTCTGTTGTATTATGAGCTCAGAGTTTTTGAAGACATGTTTCTTGAATCCTGGATAAATTAAAAAAAAAAAGATCTTCATGTCGAGCCTGTGTGAGACTAATTTTTTTGTTGTTTTTGTACTTCAGGTAAGCGCATCCCGCAGACTCAAAACTCAACTACACATTCTTTTTTTGATATATTTCCAGAACAGGTTTTTATTGATGACGCACCCAAACATCTATACTGCAGGAATTCCTTCAGTAGGCTAGATTTCTCTTATTTACATAACGCTTCCACAAATTCATACAAATACTCGGTGGGTCAAAGTATAGATATAACACATTAAGAATTGGAAACAGGGAATTAAAATGTTTTATAAAGCAACTTTCACAACAACTCTACAAATGAAAATGAATGATAGAAAAGAAACAACCAATCATTAACTACTGCAAAACAAGTCCTACTTCAAAACGCTGTACAGGCGAGTTCTTGAGTGTCCATGAAATGCGGAGGGATGCTGCTCTTCTATGTGTCCGTCCTCCAGAGTTCTAAGGAAGGCAGACGTCTATTGGAATTGAGAATAATTCTTTTGAAGGCAAGGATGAGATAAACCAAGCAGTTTGTACAAGCAAGTCTTGTCCTTTTAATATGCTGCCTCAAACAAATAAGAAGTGTTGTTCATGAGGAAGACAGCTTTTCCCTTCTCTTGTTTCTCTTGAGGCTTGTTCTCACTTTATGTGGAGCACTTTCTCATCTGTTTTTAAACGTTTGCGCCTCGGCTGTATGAAGTCCTCCTCGGAGTCGTCTGTGTCGTTGTCCTCCTTTGCCTGCGTGTCCATGGACTCGGACTCGGGTGTTTCAGGGAAGTTCTGCCCCGGGAAGATCTCCGATAACTTCTCCTCAAAGTAAAGGCTCACTGCCTTGCCGGATATCGCCATCTCTGATCCCACCTGCCAGAGGAGGAGAAGGAGGAGGCGGAGAAGGATGAGGAAAGATGGAGGAGAGGAAGAGGGTGAAGAGTGGACAGGAGTAAGCAGGTGTTAAGGGAGTACCGTTGAGCAGGAGGAGTGAATGGGTTGAAGTAGGGAGGAGGAAGAAGAGAATGAGGAGACAAATTAGATCTGGTTAACACTGTTGGTGGCAAGGCGGCTCTGGCTCAACCTTGCTGAACAGAGCAGAGATGTCCTGCCGCTCCGTCCCACTGTGGCTCCATGATGCATTTCCACAACTCAGAATAAAGCCTCAAAGTTTTGACAAGGCTGGCTGCAAACAACTGACATTAAAAATCATTCTGTGGCTGATCAAATAGAGCCTAACTCATCCTCTGAACTGGAAACAGATGATGCATGAAGATTCAATTTGGCGTCATGCATAAGTGCAAAGGCTCCTGACTCTCCAGTTCAGTGTGTTACATCTTCAGCTCTTATACCGTGGCACTTTATCCCTCTACTTATTTATATATACACTGGGTCTGATATTGTCATATTTATTTGGATGTGTTTCCTTTCGTTCATTTCTGTTAATCTTTTTAATTTTGTGGTTAAGTATGTCCTTTTTACTTTGATGCACCAATCAGGAGTAGCCATCTTATTGTTGTTTAATCCTATCACGCAATGACAACAAAGGCTTTCAATTCAATTCAGTCGTGATGATCATGATGATGTACTTAGAAATCCAAAACACACAAAGGGGGGCCTGGACTGAAGATAATGAGCAGCTGCAGGAACATCCTGACCTAACAGGTTTTATCACAGGTCGGAGCAGGTCATGATTTGTTTTAGGTGTCAAATGTTGCTCTTAATATTCAGCTTCTACTGAATTGTCCTACACAAATGTGTTTGTTTTTAAGTAAGGAATATAACAGACAGTAAGCAGTAGCCTGTGTATAATGTTATAAGATTTATATTTCCTGCCCTGGAGTTATTGGTTACTTTGGGACAGTTGACATGATAAGCTTTGGGAGGGTATTAAAAAAGTTAAAAATATCTGAGCTGGAGCAATATAGCATAAAAGAGAGTGACTTTGGTTTCTGCATGGCAAACAAATGATAGATTGAATCTCTGCACCGCGATAAAATCTGTGATTAGAAAACACGTTTAGGCTGCTACAGCAGGTTTGTGATTTAGGTGTACAGCTGCTATGTAATGCATTTATTCAGTTTAGTCTGCTGAAGAAACAGTCACATATTTGTAGTTATTTGTTGGGAAATTCATAACTCCCTGTGAAACTGTAAACACAGGTCTCTTATATGGCTGCTGCATACATTACATTAGACCACTCAGGGATAAAATGACTGCATTGTTTTAATTAATTTAGTGTGTTTCTTTACATAAATAACTTCCCCTTCTCTACATATTGGCTCTTTAAAGGAAACAAAGAATTCAGTAAATAGTGAATGTTAGAAATCCCCCCGTCTCGGCTTAGTATGTATCCTTCCTCGAATGATGAAAAAAAAAACCTACACCTTTGTCTCTCAAATTCTTCTTTCACTTAATTCTTAACACGTCAGTTTATATTCTCATATCCACATATTTTCATGTGGACAGTCTGAATCTCTTTCTCATGAACAGTCTATGTTCCCTTTGTCTTTGTGTGCTCCAGGCTGTGACTTTGTGTTTTTGTCTTTGTATTCCTTTTATTTCAATTCCAACCTTCACCGGTAAGAAGTCACAGTCACATTTTTTAGATGCGCTTTTAGTAGTCCATTTTCAGAAAATTGTAGTTTCACCACGGCAGACCCACGCCATTAACCTCCACCTTCGTATGATTACGGTCGGATTGTCAGAGCAACGCAGTCGCCTTTCCTTTAGTCCTTTATAAATTCTCCTAACATCTTTCCTTAACCTCATGATGTTTTCCTCGGGGTTAAGGTTAAGACAATAGTGAAAGAGGATAGGAGGGACAATCCGAATCCACCCTAAGTTTGGACCTTGCTGCAGTGACATTCAGGTGAAACAGGAAAGCAGCTCAATACTGATTTATTGCCTGAGGTTAAGTCACTCTTCAAAGTGCTCCAGTTTTGTAGAAAACTCTTTCCTCATCATGTATTTTTATCCAATATATGCATCTATTTTCACACATACATACACTTTTCCTTTAGTCATCAAAATGTAATATTCATTCTTTTCTATTGATCTATCGGTACGTATTCACTTCACATATTAAATGTTTGGTGAAGTCACTTTAGTCACGCATATCATAAATATCTAAAAGAGAAACAGAAATCATGAAAATTAAAGTGAAAGCTTATCAGATGTCATGTAAGAGATCCTAGATTACACTTACGATTAAACCAGAGAATAAGTGTTTTTGAACACGTCTTGTCTGAACATAGACCGCTTGGGAATGTTTATCACGGAACTGAATGATCCAAACAAAGGTTTAATGCAGCGCCAGGTGTCATACAGAGGAAGAACACTTGATAAAGTTTAAATAGCTGAAGTCAATTTAACCAAACAGCACATAGACATTTGTAAATATCATCGTATTGATTCTCAGGGAGGAAAAGATTTTCTGTAGCCTCAGTGGGAAGTGGGACAGGTCATCTGTGCTCCATTTGAAACGGCTTACCTGATTATTAATCTGTTTCTCCTCATCATAAACCTGGATAATTCGAGACATCTAAAGAGGGGTAATAACATTATAACACACAGTGAAGCAGCAGGAAGAAAGAAAAGTTGACAGCACAGGCAGGTTAGATAATAACAGATCAGAAATCTGTTCACGACCAGCTGTGCTCAGGCCCACGAGGGGAGCATCACCAAGCTGTTACTGCCCAAATTAACAGCAAGTTAAGTCTGCACTCAGGGAGAGAGCTGATATGTTGTGTGTGTATATCAAGGTCCTCATAACAATTCCCTGCCCCACAATGACTACTTGCAGATAGACGGACGCAAAGATGGCCCCAAATGTTGACAGAAATGTCAGAGGAAAATGTCTTATTGAAGAGCAACTGCTTCTTTAATTATACATATCCAATTTTCTGTAATTAGAATTTTTTGGCAGGTTTTAAAGCCTCCGGTTACAGACGAAGATATAATCACAAAAGTTTGACTTTATTTTGAAAATACTGACCATAACTTGTTCTATTCTCTGCTCGGGAGAGCTTGTATGTGCAAGTAAGCACTATGCAATGACTTTTAAACTTTTAAAAAATAGGACTTCCTCTTTGTTCTTTTGTCATGTAAACTTAAATGGCACTAGATGCATTGAGCATCTACCCAAGAATGATTAACCAGAATCATTCTCAGTTCTGGTTTCTGTTAATTTTGGCGACATGTTAACATCATGTGTTTGGTGAAATTTTCCAGCAAGGCTCAGAGCTCTGACTATGAAACATTGCCAAAAGAAGTGTCGTCTCGGGGTAGTGAAATAAGAGCTCCCTCTTGTGGGGGAAAGGTGTAAGACATCATATAGATTTTTTTGTTGTAGATTAGACTGTTTAACAAGCAAGGCCGTGTTTCATCACACACAGAAGGTACATGGTAGAGGAAGTAGTTACAACTGATATCAACACAGGCATTCAAACGTGAAGATCAACAGAAATACTTCAAATATACATTCAAGAACGACATCACCCCATTTAGACATATGACATCATCAAGTGATAACAGCCATTGGTGATGTTTCAAACCTGGGCATTATCATTGAGATGCAGACAGAGTTAGCAGCATTTAGACTGTGTCCTGCAGCCAGTGTGAAGAGAGCACAGGGACACCTTTACATTCCCCCAACAGCCAGTGTTAGTAGGTGTACAAAACTGCAGAATATAAGCAACACTTCCACTTTCTTTTTAGGTCTCAGGCTGTCTACACACGACGTTAGACTAATATACTTGTAAGCCAGCACTGTCCTCATTGAAGTGATTTATGATGCTAAACACTGATATAAATATACAAACAGTTCCATCACTCCTTTCATTGTTGACTCAGCTCTCAAGTGTGAGCCAAACATTCAAATAGTCAAAAGATTGAATATAGGCAATATACTTAGCTTGTGTCTAGTCCAACTTTATAACAGTCTAACCCTATTCTGCATGCACACCCTCACACACACACTGAAGCCATTCCCCCAAAGCAGGCTCAGGACTCATGCTGCTCACCTCGTTGTAATTTGCACAGTTCTTGAAAACCAGACGCATATCGGACACAAAGTCCTGGATGGACTGGTAGTACTGGGAGTTCCGTAACTGAAGCTTCTTCTTCACTTTCTTCAGGTCCATCGGCTGCTTGATTATTTTGTAGTAGTTCGGCACCTAATTGGTCAGACAGAATTTCAAATTATTTCAGAGATAGTCAGTAAATTCTATTTCCCTCGCGAATGAGAGGCTGAAGATATTTGTGCAGTTTGGAATCAACAAAAATAGAAAATCTCTTGAAATAAGGTGGTGTTTAACTACAGCATGATCGCTATTGGTGTTTTCACATTTGCCCAAGACTCCAGAAAATGTCCCCAAATTTTCAATAAGCTAATAGTGTTAATGCTAACATTTTCTCATCCTGACTTCACCTGGATATTTTCCAGCTAGAAGTCGGGGTGACTTCAGCGAGCAGGGAGGGTTGGTGACTTTTATTTCAGTGAGCTTTATGCATGTAATGAAGCAGTTTCTTTCTCTTTTCTTATTGCCAGTACGTTCTTTTCCCCTCACATAGCATTGATATCAGGGCTAAAAAAGACATCATGGTGTTGGACTCTGACGATAATCAGCATCTTGGATTTCCACAGCGTCTCTTTAACGTCATGTCCTGCCTCCAAAAGACTCCCCCACAAATCCAGTCCAACACGGAAAACTGTGAGCGACATGTGTGAATAAGCACCCCAAAAAGATTCCAGGGTCAGGCTGGTGCATGTGTGAAAATATTTTCTAGACTAGAATCTTTGCATACTTCTGGTGACTGGTCAGGTCAGAAGAAGCTGGATTCTGGTTTACATTAGAGTACATGAGATTTAACAGGAGAAGAATTTAGCAGAGGGAGGATAACCCAAACTCTTCTTAGCATCTTCAGAGATAAGTGAGCCCTTTGTCCCCTCTATCTGATATCTTACAGACAGAAAGGGATTCAGGGGAGATCAATGGGGGGGATGCTGAAGCTACATGGTGTGTTTCTCAGACTACAACAACACCAGAGATATTTTCTACTGGCAATTTCAAAAACACTGCAGAAATTAATCTACAATTTCCACGCTGTTTCAAGTCATAAATCTTTGTTATTGTGGGGTCCCTGCTCTGCGGCTGTGTGGAAAATATATTCATTAATACTGTTCCTCATCCCGAGCATGCCTCAAAGGATATTAAGAGTTCGTTCAGCAATGAGCTTGGAATGATTGCGTTAACTCTTATGTATTAATAATAAATTAGTAGTTCTTCAACTAATCAATTATTTACCACAGAAAATTATACGATGCAGGTTTTAATTATGTGGGAAAAAGAACAAATACCAGGACACAAATGTGGTTTCTCAAGGTGTGTTTTGTGCCTTTCAAAAGAGTGGTTTGGTTAGAATGTAGAAGAATCAAAAAACAAGTTTGACTTTTGCCATGTTATGAGATAAAGAGAGAAGGTAACAGGACAGAAGAATTCAGTTTCGGGTCATTATGTAGTGGAACTGACTAGTGTGTGTGTGTTTACAGGTGTGTGTGTGTGTGTGTGCTTACAGGTGTGTGTGTGTGTGTTTTTAAGTGATGTAGCGCTACTTACAGAGCTAGGGACAGGTTCCCTGAAGCCCACGCTGAGCTCATGACAAAAGATGTGCAGCAGGAGGCGTTCACATCTCTGCAGAGAGAGGATGAGGAGAGAGGATTAGCTGCTTGGTACTGATCATTCAAAGGCCTTTGAGAGTATCGATTCAGTACTGACCCTTTGGTCCTCTGGATTCAGGCTTTGCACTGCTGTGATTTTCTTACTGTCGTCACAGTACTCGATTTCAGGGATGTTGACACTCCGGCAAAACGTGCAGAGAAAGTCACCCCTAAGAAGAAAAATAAACAAATCAAACAGAGAACATTAAGTAAATGTTTTATGATGTGTAACCAATAATTAACTGTTTGGAAGAAGAAAAAAAATACTTCAATAAAGTGGCTTATTTAGACTTGAAGTTAAAAATAATGTATCTGTCTGCTGGTCAATATCTTAAAAATGTTCTGCTATTCATCTTTCATCCATGATCCCTTTACACCTACTATCAACATGCATCCTTGGTTTATTCAATGGACAGCTCTTAGTTCAGATGTGAATGAGTAATTTAGGACACATGGATATCTGATTCTTAGAGCAGTATGAACAAGGTGTCCTCTGCCACACTGAGGGACCCCCTTGTCTTTGAACAGGTGAGACACTTCTCTGCTGTGTCGATTAAATAATCTTGGATATATTTCAACACCAGCATGAACTATGGATTAGACTGGGTCCAAGAAAATATGGGAAAAAAGCGCTTTAAAACAATTCATTAAGGAACACTGCATTTAAAGGGACTACACAGTAAGAAAAAGATGCAAATGTTTATTTGCATATAATGCAGGGGAGGGAGACCGGATCTCAGGTGAACACTGTTCTCTTTTGGACTTGGTGATCCTTCTCATGTGTATTTTACTGTTTCCATAATGGATTCTAACCCTTACACTGGCTCCTGGCTCAGAGTAATCATACGGCTCAAATTCTGATCAATAGTTTCATAGCTGTGTATTTAAGAATACACCATCTACTGTTATCACTTACTTTGGAAATATTTTTATGGTGGGCACATGGCATTTCATGTGGAACACTTTAGGACAGCGGTCACAGCAAAGCAGGTCACCACCATTAATACAGACAGCGCACCAGTCTTCATTGGGGTCATCCTCTTTCCCACCAGAGTTGCCCGTTGCAGAAGCTGCACCGCCTCCTTTGGCCTCCGTCCCCTTGTCAACGTTTCCATTAGTCAGCGCTGTGCTGCTTCTTTTCTCAGAGGATAATGAGGTAGTGGTGTTGGAAGAGGAAGAGGTTGTGGCACTGGAGCCGTTAAGTCCCGAACAAGGAGTGTCAGATGTGGGTTCTGTTTTGATGCGCTCTCCTACAGCCCTGAGAGCATCTAGGCCTGCAGATACAGACCCCACTACAGGAAGGGGACTGTTCTCCGGACTGCTCATCTGAAGGAAAACATGTAGAAAATACAAATTCAAATTTTAACAACTTGTTTATCATGAAAACAAATCTAGAAAAGGAAGAAAAAAAAATGCAATTCATAAAGCAAATGTTTTATATTTCTGACATTTTCTTGTTCCATATTTCCTGGATTTTCCTTTGACAATAAGTTTAAGGCAGGAACTCATTGGGACAAAGTGAACCATATCAGAAAGTAGAGGGTTGTATGGTGACCACAAGCACAATGTAGTTAGGAAAATAAGCCACCCACAAGTGCAGCAGATGTGTGAGGTATGCTGCAGTCACATTCTAACACCGTGTCTTATATTGAAACTACTGTAGGAAGAGCTGTGTACATACTAGGGGTGCAGAAATCCAAAATTTTCTCTAATCGATTACTCTTCCCATTGTTAAAGCGAGTACTCGAGTAATCGTTTTGAAGTTCTTTATTTTTCTGTGATTCTTTTTCCCCACGGGAGGCCCCGCCCCCGACTATGACGCGATGCCGACTGTATCTATTGATTAATTTGAATCTTCAGGATTTTAATAATTGTTAGTAAGAGGTCTTTGTATTAACATTCAAATTAGGACATTTCTTACTTCAACAGACAGCAAACCTCAAAAAAACCTTAACACAGACGTGTTATGACCGTTTTAACAGTTAATTTTAATTAGAGCAGTGTGGCGAGCGGACGTGCAGACATCAGTGCGCACTCATCGCACATTGAAGCTGTTTTGACAGAAACATTGTGTTAACAAAGACTACAGTCTGCAGTGTAGAGCACACTTTACTCTGGTAAATGAAGTTACAATAGAACTGGTGAACAATTTAAGTGTCTGTCTGTTTCATCTTTCTCCTCTGTGCATAATGACACACTCTCTCAATCTCGCTCGTCTGTCCGCTATGAGCTATTTCTCCCTATAAGGTTGTTCCATTTTGTAGTTATTAAAAGAATAATCATCTAAAATTCCAAAATATAGGAAAACATCTAGTTATGCTGCTCTGTCCTGGATGATCAAACGTCATTGGTTTAGCAGAGTAAAGCGGTAATCGCAAAGTGAAAGTCCTTCTTTTTCTGTGGACTAAAAACACAATTTGAACTGAACTTTCGTAGATCATATTGCATATTTCATTTGTTTGGGACTTTCTGTTCATTGTGAATTCATAAAGGGGTAAATTAAAGGGATATTTTTGTTAGAGTAGCAGCGTACGGATCAACAACAGATGCGCTTCAGCACAGAGCCTTTATCAGCGCTTTGTTTATCATCTATTTTCTTTTTGCGCTCGTGCTCCTTTTTTTCTGTTTTGAATTAGGCCTATCCTAGAACCCACAATGCAACAAGAAACATTTACAAAAATGTGGACTACAAAACGATTATCGATGACATTTTTTTTGTAACCGATTATTATTTAATGAACGAGTACTCAGGTACCCGAGTACTCGTTTTCACCCCTAGTACATACCATGCAGGCACTTCTCCCGGCATCTTTTCCTCGCTCTGTCTTCATAGATGTAGCTGGGCAGCTGTAGCTGTCGTCTGTTCCTGGCTCCTGCTTCACCTTCACCTGCTCCACAGCTGCTCCGCTTCCTGCCCCAGCCCTCCCTGCAGAGCTACAGCTGAAACACACATGGGAGCAAAGCACTGAGAATATTTTATGCATTTGTTTAAATGGTATTATTAAAGAAAATCAAGGGAATAAAATATTGTTAAAGACCCTTGAGCAAATCTCATAGGTGTAGATCTTTTAATAGAATTTGCATGACTTTGTATTATAAATGTAGCTTACAGGTGTCTGTTCCTTCAACCACAGTAATATTGAGTTTTATCTGCTGCCATTTTCAATCTTATAAAATTAATGAAGACATTGTTTTGTCCCTCTGTGTTTTTTTTTTGCAAGAGCAAGAATGTTTAAATATGCTAGCTTACGTCCTTATAGGTTTAAACAGGGTGTCTGGTTTGTAAAACACCTTGATGACTTCTTACCTGCCTCGGCTGCCTGTGCTTGACGTGCTGGAGGGTCTTGCTGGTGTGTGGGCATTTGACAGACCTGCAGACAGAAATGAGACAGGTAAGTAAGCAGCAGTGATAAAAGTATCTGAACACTGAGATGGAAAACATTTATAAGACTTATATTCATAAATCATGGTGATCACGTATTTCTCAATTAATTAATTTAAGATCATAGTCTGAAGTAATCAATGATCTGAGTAGGAAAACTTTAGATATACAGAAAATTAGCATTCAGCACTGAACATGAGGGCACCTGAAGATCCAGAAGAGTGAGACGAGAGTCCAGGAGAGGGGTTCATGTCCACTGAGCCGAGCTGCTGCTGTGTGCTGGCTGAGATGTAGCGAGTTAAGAGGTGACCCAGGCTGCTGGAACCTGCGTCCTCCAACTATTGATCCACAGAAGCACAGTAGTGGGGAAATAACAAACAGAAAATCAAGTCGAGTTAAAGATCAGGGAAAAATATCACAAGACGACGAACATGTATCGACTCATTTTGACTGCTAAAACTGCTCCACCACATCAGACCTCGATAGCTTCTCCACACCGGTCTCAGTCAAGTTAATATTTACTTCCTTGTCCTGCTTTTTATTCTCCCATTTGTTTCCCTTTCCATTTAACATTTTTCATAATTCTCTAAATATTGTACAATTTTTCAAAGAAAAAAAAGAAAACTGTTATATCTATTTCATTTTTAGACAGGAGAGGGACGATTAATCTCAAGTCCAGTCGTTTAACTTATCCTGGATGTTTCTGAAGTGGACACCTTATCAGGCATTAGAAAAGTAACTTAGTCTGAAGGAGATTTTTTGCAATAAATTTTTTTATTTTTTTTGCTCGTCTGCAAAGTAAACTAAAGTAAAAAAGCTGAAAACAAAATACAGGGGAGGCTGTATGAAGGTAGAGATGCGATGAAATGCAGCAAAAAAACATTTGCATAAGCAAAACATTTGAATTTAAATCATGTTATGTGGCTCAAGCAGGGTTATTTAAGCATCCGATTTTGTCAGTGCACACACTGGACTGTCAGTCACAGTACCATGAGGAAATATCAAGTAAATAAATAAATGTAAAAATGTGCACACCTGAATAGGAGGGATCTCAGGTAGGCAGGGCAGGTTCTCTGGATTGGTGACGGAGGGGATGAGCTCGATAGGACCGATGATGGGACTGGCAGGGCCACGGTGGGCGTGGGCACCAGCCATACTGGCACTGGTGGGACTTGTGGGGTTGGCATTATGGAGGGATGCTACCGGAAAAGGGCCTGCGTGCCCCGGGTTGGAATGCTGCACAGAAAAAGGAGAGGGAGGGATGAAGAAAGAGAAAAATGTAAATAGGAGAGAAGTACAGAAGCCAAATGAAAGGAAGATAGGAAAAATGAAATTATTAAGTTTCCTCTGTGAAACAACATGGTTGCATGCTCATGCATGATTTGGGTGACAACACATGCTGCACAAGACAATGACAAAATAGGAAAAAGTGCCAAACCCCTGATTGTAGTAAGAAACGAAACCTTTGGTGGCTCATCTCAGATTCTATAGACATCTGGACACAAAAAAAAGGAGGCTGGGTATAGTGGGGGTTTCTTAGCTAGTCTGACATGCAGGCAGTAAATGTGCACTTTCATACTGTAGCCGATGTTCGACTTAAATTACTAATAAAATATTCAGCTTGATAATAACACATACGGTAGGTAAGGTAGTGTGACGCAGGACTGAATAAGAATATTTTGACATTGCTATGAACATAACATTTTAAAGCAACTTTATAAATGTAACAACTAAGCCTTCATCTGGTCATCTGCAGCTTTGGAACCAAACTAAGAGTTCATCAATAGTAGTCATTTATTACAATTTTTATTTAATTTACAATTTTTGTAAGAAAAGTTTTGATTTAGTTTTAGCTCAAAACTAAATCAAAACTTTTCTTAGAAAAACTGTTCAGGGAACCCCCAAGTGTGAATTATTCTGACCCTAATTTGAAATAAGCAGACAAAATGTTCTTTAAATGTTCCCTCTCAGACCCCTTTGAAGCAGTTTAACTATAAGTGGGCTTGTTTGTTTATTTCTTGCACGCACACACACACACACACACACACACGAGGACACGCATGCACACAGACACAGCTGATGGGAGGTTGTCACACTCCTCCTCCTCTCACAGGTGGCAGCAACATGTCTGTTCAAGCTGCATGGTGCCAACAAAAACAGATTAGGAGAAGAATTCAAGCTTAAAGCTGTAAATAATGCTTTTTTAAACTCAGCCGTAAACTTTTATTGTGTGTACGTTTAGAAGTCCCTAAGGGCAAAAGAGGTACACATTACGTCTTCGGTCTCTGCTGGTCCTAAATTCAACATGTTTCTTTTACACCCCTGTGATAAAACAATTCTCCCTTTGAGCAAGCAGTTATATGTCAGCATATCCTTTGTTTACTTCCAAGAAAACACTACAGGGTACATTTAATATGAAAATGTTATGAAAACTGGAACTTTGCATTTACATTTGAATTGTAGCTCAAGACATGGTAGTTTGCATTTTCATTTGAATAAAAGGCAGTATCACTCACGAAAAGAAGAAGAAAAAACCTCACCGAAGTCTATAGTAGTCTACAGAAGTACACTAGTAGCTTTTCCAACATTTCCATCAACGAATGTGTTGCACAAAAATTCCAAATCACATCAAATCAGTTTATCAAACTGAGGGTACTTTAAAATCGGCAGTTGTGCGTGGGCTGACCTGTCTTTGAAGCTGAGGCTGCATCATTGGTGGATACTGCTGCCCGTTATGTCTTGGCTGAGCTGTTGGCATTCGCCCCCCCTGCGTTGGACCCGGGAGACGCATATGGTGGGAATTTGGGTACATGGGAGGACCTGGCCCACCATTCATACCCCCAGGCCCTCTCGGTAGCTGCTGCATGCTGATGAGCCGTGGAGGCTATAAAATTGCACAAATACATACCCAGATTTAATGAAAAATCTAACCGGTGGATAAACACTGATATGGAATTGTATGCAAACAGCAGATGATTTTTAGGTTAATGCAATTAAAGGATTAAATAATTTAAATAGTGCTGGTATGATCAGTATATTCATTTGTCGATGAACATGGTTCATACTGAAAATCTAAATCTTTTAATGGCTAGACATGCCAAATATTCACAGGATAGAGATTATAAAACGATTTGAATTGTTCACCCTTTTATTCTTAAGTAACATCAACATACACCCATCACGACCCAGCAGGGAATTTAATAAACAGTAGCAAGAAAAGGAAGACAAGTCCATACCCTTTCTCAATGCCATAAAAAGTCACAAATCGCAACATTAAATCCCAATCCAATTTTTTTTTTTTTACTATCATCGACACTGTTCATTGTCTATGTCAGCACAGCTTAATATAAGCTTAGAATATGGTTGAAAGCTATTCAAAGTTAAACCCATCTATAAGTCACCATGGTGATCAATTAAAGAACAGATACTTTCCATGTTGGATTGAAAAAGGTTTTGCATACCTGCTGCTGCACCATGGGTTGGCCGGCCTGTCTGGCATGCTGCTGGGACATTTGAGAGGCTATGCGCATCTGTTGCTGGATCTGCTGCTGGTGCTGTTGCTGCTGCTGCTGCTGATGCTGCTGCTGATGCTGATGGTGTTGTTTCTGTTGTGCGTAGGCTGCCTGCTGCATGTGCTGCAGCCGGAGCTGGGCAAGATTGATCTGTCCCTGGTGTTTGCCTGGGTGACCCTGACCCGGTGAAATGGGTGGTCCTCCTACCATTACATTGGGTGGTTGTGCAGGTGCTTTCTCAATCAACAAATTACCTGTAATAAGATCAGGATCACATGTGCTTATTAGGCATAAAGAAGTTATTTTCTCCAAACAGGGGCCTTTTGACTAACATCTACTGTATGTGATACACTGACTGTTAATATGTAACCCCATACAAGACATTTGTAAAATTCCCTTAGTGACGCATCTTCCTGCTATCCAAGACCAAACTACAGAAAGGCAGGACTTTATGGCATTATAGTCAATATGTCACCTTGACAAAAGTAAAGAGAGGAAACAGTAGAAGGTCACATGCAGGTCTCACCTAGATTCACAACGTTTTTGGCCCAGAAGGTTGGGTCACAGAAGAAGCGCACCTCACCATTGGCTTTGGGTACTGGCTCTAGTGCTGACTGAAGGCGCTGATGAAGCTGGTATAGGATCTATATGCGCACGCCACACACAGGCACAAACACAGGCGCACACACAGGCACACACACACGCACACACACACGCACAAACACACGCATACGCACACGCACACAGGCACAAAATGTGTCATTCAGTTTCTGAGCTCGAATATATCAAAACAACAAGTAATCCCTTTGTCAAGATGCTCTATGGGAGCATAAATCCACAATCCCACAAGATAGGTGTCTTCTCGTTATCTCATTTGCTGACTATTCTTATGCTAAGTAGTAGTGGTGAAACAGATCACAGCTGCTCCGGGATGCATTTGTATCACCCCCATGCAGATTTATCCACTGTACGATAGTTAGTAAATTGACTCTCTAAACATTTGGACTTTCACAAAAAAAATTGTCATCAAGTGTTGATATTTACATTGTGTATGGCAACTTTGTTTCAAACACTGCTTCAACTTTTCTCTGTTTCATCTCACAATGTGTCATAAGCCATCAATACAATAGAGGAAACAAGATAGTTCTTCAACATGAAGTTAAGAAAAGACAGGGTCAGTAGTGTACTATGAACAACATGTCATGTTTTAAGAAAACTACTACATGTAGACAACCTCACATCTGATAATAACAGATATGGCAGTTCAGTATGAAATCTAACCAAAGCCAAATCTAACTCTCTCTAGTGATAACCAACCAGTTATTTAACGCAAATGTCGTTTGGAGCCTGCTTTTGAGGAATGCCTTTCAAACTGCTGAACATCTGGAGCTCGTGATAAACGTACCAGCCTCTTGCTGTAGAGCAGCGCAGTGTGGCTGCCAGTGTTAATGGCCCAGTGGCAGAAGTTCAGCACATGGTGGATCTGTTGGGCCAGGCGGGTGGTATCTTTGTGCTGAGCCACGAGCCTCATGCTGCGCTCTTTGGTCACACCCTGGACAGAAAAATCAGATTATTATGGCGGATACTGAGAGTGTCTGAACACCCTTGTATAAAAAAGAAAAGAAAAAGGAAATGGAGTCAAATATGCTGCCATGGTATTACAAAAATTAAAGCATGGGTAAGACGATTAGATCTGTTAATATCCCTGTGGGGAGCTTGGGTTATTCAGCAAAGACAAACAAATGAATAGATAAGAGCGTAGCGAATGGGGAAAGTAGCCCCATATATACATTCAACAAATTGGATTCTGTGAAAATTCTGTGTTCTACATCAGTGGTTCTCAAACTATGGTACGTGTACCACCGGTGCAGCAAGCAGCAGGTATTCTGTTAATGTAGGCCTACATTAACAGAATACTTGCTGCTTGCAGTTGTTTTCAGTACTGTACTATAACAGACATTACAGAATATCTGTTAATATAGCATTAACAGAATATAATATATCTGTTAATGTAGGCCTACATTAACAGATATATTATATTATGTTAATGTAGGCCTACATTAACAGAATATCTTCTGCTTGCTGTTGTTTCAGTACTGTACTATAACGGACATTAACATTAACAGAATATCTGTTAATGTAGGCCTACATTAACAGATATTCTGTTATTTATTGGAGTTCAGCATACAATCCGCAGCAAGCAACTGTACATTAACATTTTTTAAAATGTTAATGTTTGTGTGGGAAACACTGAGATTAAATATTTCCAAACAGGTTGTTGGTATAAAGTCATCATTTTTATTGTGCTGCACTTTTGTGTGTGCAAGTTCTAGCACTAGCCCTTAGTAGGCCTACAGTGTGGCTGCCAGCGGGCAATAATAAATAATATTCTTTTTATGAATTAATTTGCCTCTTGCATGAAATGTGTGTTGAAATAGGCCTACAGTGTATTTTAACGTCTACCATAATGGTGGTACTTGGAGAGCCAAATATTTTCGGAGGTGGTACGCAGTCTAAAAAGTTTGAGAACCACTGTTCTACATATTAAGAGAACATTTCAATTGATGTTCCTCATTCAACAACGTCAGCTTCATGACATTTTCTTAAACTGCTGAATTAGTTGCAGCTTTGTCCTTGAATGCCATTGTTCTTGTGAGTTTTAAAATCATAAAGTTGTTTGCAATAAGCAAAGGAAAACGCCACTTAAAAAGGTGTGAGACTGCAGCAAGCTGTAGCTGTAAAACCACAGAATATTTTACAAATTTATCGTTAAAAGGTTTGGCCTTCAAATTGTAATACAAAGAGTTTTAACATTCAAACAATGAATAATCAAAATAAAGATTATTCCACAGAGGATATTTATCAGGTGGAACCTTGCGGCTTGCAGCATGTATTTTCCTGCAGTGGTACATCAGTGTGCGCACCCAGGTCCTGTTCAGTGACCCTCTGTCTGATCCCAGGTGAGATACTTACTGCAGCACTACTATAGTAAACGGACTTAAAAACTATCACACATATTGGTGTACTACATGTAAAAAAATCACAGAAAACTGTAAACTGTATATGTTTTCATAAGCTGATGGTTTAAGTTGTGTCTGATTTTAGGGGTAGCTGCAGCAACCTCGGCACCTCTACTTCCCATGTCTGTATGTATTTGAAATGCAACCATGCTAGATCCCTTATCTCGTAAGGTGGAGATCTAGTAATCATGAGATCTAGTAATCATGAGATCTTGATCTTGTAATTATGAGATCCTGATCTTGTAATTACAAGTTAAGGGATCACATTTCGCAGATAGTGTCTGGACATCCTTGACAACCGAGAGAGAAAAGCCCCAATGCTCTCAGAGATAACTTCAACACTGGGTACCATCGCTGAAACATTTGACGAATCAAAACACGCATGTTAGCTCTCAAATATGCAAAGGTGTGCTCTTGGGTGTGAGTGGATTTTGTTCTTCACTAAGACAAAATCCCACATAAGACAACAGTTGTTAATTTCAGAATCTCCTTGAGAGCAGCATTAATGGGTTTAACTATAAATGTGTTAATAGGAACTGTTGGTGAATTAGTCCCACTGTACTTAATCATGAAGTCATTTATTTTAATTCATGTTCTCTTACCTCCAACTGCTGCAGCAGAGACTTGCCCTTCTTGTTGATCTCATTAATGAGAGTAAATACTGCAATTTTGATCTCATGCTCCACCTTCTTGTGGGTCTGATTCAGCTCTTTTAACCTGCATGACAAAACACATAGAACCTTTAGAGACCGTGGCCACCAGTACATATGCTGACTGTTTATGTTAGTCCATTAACATACTGTAGCTATTTCAATCAAAGCACAGAAAAGAAGCTAGTGATGGAGGAAAAAAACGCACCTGCTTTGAACCTGGTTGATAGAATAATGGACGTAGTTCTTCTTCTCCTGTAGCTGGGCAACTTTGGACTCAATGAGGCCTTTCTGGTGTTGGCAAGCCTCCTCCAGGAATTGGTACCTAAGAGATAATGGTTCAGATATTTTTTTCTTTCTTTAAAACACTAGAATCGCCAGCAAAAAAACAAATTATTTTTTGGACTTTCTTTGATGGAAATGTATTTTACGTTCATAACAAAACACTTACTGTGAATTAACAGCTTATTACAAAAAAAAAATCTTAAAAATTGCACCATGTTACATGAACATCTCTCATTCTCACTCAAACTAATCTCCACTAGATAATATTGGGTGTCAAACCCTTTATTACCTTTATTCTCCTTTATTGTTAAAAATACACCGTTTCAATTAAAGAATAGTTCAATTATTTGTATTAAAGAAGCATGTATGAATGCAACTTACGTGTCTTTCTTTCAAGTGCAAAAGATTTATGAGAATCTGACGATGAATTAGTTTTCTTGACTTTGCAAAAATCTTTCTGTACCACAAGGTGGAAGCTTTAACTCACATTAAAGATTTTTAGCAGTTTGAAAATAAATTACTAAAATGAAATACAAGAAGGTATTTGTATCCAAACCATAAGCACTTCAAACTACTGCATATCTTCACTTGTTGCTTTGCTGGAAATCAACCTTCTGCAGAAGATCCTATATGATGTTAAATATTGAGCTCCCCCTGTTGTTCTGATGTATTTAAACACATTGCACAGTTTTTAGGCAATGACAGCAAAATATGTGATCTTACATGCTAGTCACTCTACTTGAGTGAATACTGGATTTTTCCTTCACAGGAATGTGAAAATGTGTTCTTACTGTTGGCTTTGGTTTGTGGTATTTCTTCAACCGATTAGTTCTCTGTTCATTTATTCTAAACGTCACTGTGGCATTACCTCTTTTTCTCTCTATCTCTCTCAATGTTTGGTCAGTCAGTCTGGAATTTCTGCTGATGGGTTCTCGTGGGACGGCCTTTTGAGACATGTTAGTGATTTGACAAAACATAACCTAGGTATAATGATTCAGAAAGTCTTACATTGTCAGGTCATTGTTGACCTTTTTTTACACCTATAATGGAGGTGACATGACATATTTTTGTAAATCTGTTTCTTAAAGACAAACTCATCTTGAAAGATGATGGTCAGGTGGGTATAAAAGTAGGTGTACACATTTAAACCAAACTTCAATATCAATATGGTCAAGTGGTTCAATGATGAATAACCTTTCAAACATGTTCCGCTTCTCTGCAGCTTTTCAAGTGTTCTAAGATGAGCTGAACCACTGGCTTAGAGCGAGGTAGGAGTATGCTTTCTTAAGAAGTCAGTGGTGTTGGGCCACGCAGGCTTAGGACAGTCAAACAATGGACTTGGGCCTGCACCTCTGTGAGAAGCCTCATTTGAGTTATTCACTGAGATCACAAAGAGGCCTAAAAGGACTCTTAATCCCAGAATCCCCTGCAGTACTTCACACCTATGCGTGAAGTTAAGGGGGGACCAGAACCTCTCTCTCCTCATTGAAGGGGACCTGAGGTAGACCCCCCATGAAGCAGGCCAGGCTACAAATCTCACCTCCTGTTTTCTGCAATTATCTTCCTTTGTTTTAAGTTTTGGCGCGCAGGTAATCCGCGCCCGGCAGATTGTCCAGTGAACGCATCTCAGTTTCTCTGAGAGCGTCAGACTATTACAGGTTATCAGAAAGATAACGGTCTTATTCCGTCCTGCAACGAAAGGACATCAACGGACATCATTCCACTCGACAGAGAACCAACGAAGCCGCTCTTACCGTAAGGGACCCTCGCCGCCATCAAACGCCTCTGCACCAGAACGGACAGAAGATCTGTTTTATCGCCGGACTCCTTTTTCCTTCACCAATCGCGGGCAAAGCGATTCACAGGTGAGGCTTAATTAGGTCTGGGCAGAATTAGCTTTAGAGAGTGTTTTTAACAATTGTTTGATTGATGCAGAAACTGTAATTTTTCTCTTTGTTGGACCGCTGCGTCCTGAGTTTTACCTGTTTAAAACTCCTGTTGTTCCCGTTTCGGACCGCTGCGTCCTATATGTGTTTAGCGTAACAGCGTTATAACCGAGTATTACTTATCTGATCAGAAAGGCCAGTGTAAACCGTATTAACTTGAATTCAGCCATTGGTTTCTTTCTGTGAATGAAGGGAATTACTCCGAGTTGTGGCGCGGGATTCGGACTGTGATCCACAGTCCCATGTAGACGCACATCTGGAGACTAACTCCACCACCGCGCCATTATGCACATAGGCTACACACACACATAGAGATCTGTACACTCGCAGCCATCCATGCGCCTCAGAGACACCGATCGTGCAGGGCCGAACTCGGCCTCTTTTAGACAATAAGACCACGTTAGGTCTTTGTTAGGTGTGCGCCATCAGAAGGGTGACCACGTGGGAAGAAGCAATCTCCCCCTTCTCTCTCTCTTTCATTCACAGACACCCAGGTCGTTGTTAGTTGTGCGCCACGCACGTATGCACGCTCTTCTTTGGTATGGGAAGAAGACAGTATTTTTACAGTACGGTTGGACAAAAAGCATTGTCATATAATGAGCATCTCTTGTTTGAGAATGTTTGTTGCTTGGATTACTTTATGATATTTATTGATTAAGTTCATTGATTTTGGATTGATGTTGCTTTGTTTAAATAAATTCTGTTATAATTTTAAGAGAGCAGTTGTTTGTGATTACTTGTCTATTTGCATTGTGACATAAGCTGAGTGCGAAGGCTTTGTGTACGGATTTCACGCCTTAAATTTATTAAATATAGTTATTAATTATTAATAATATTATTAATTAAGTAATTAATTTGAGACTGATTTGAGTGATATTTTGGTTATATTTCCCTGATTACAGGGTGGTGCCCCAAACGAGATTAAACATAGTTTAATGATATTGTTATTTATATTATTAATAATTATTAAAGAATATAACCAAAGTTGACTTGATACAACCCCAACAGTGGTCACACATGACGTATGAGAAGAGTGGAAGATGCATTTCGCGCACCATCCTCCAAACTTGACAGACACACTTTCATAACCTCACGTTTGAGTCTCAGTCCAAGTTTATGACCTGCATGTGGGGGCCTTGGCTCAATAATAACTGTACAAAAGAACACTTCATAAACTCACTCTTGAGAATGAAAATGATTAACATAATTTCTTTCCTAAAACGTAAAGACACTTCCACCTTAACTATGGGATAAAATATACAAGAATATTTGAAATAAGGACACTAAGTTTTCCGAGGGAGATTTTTATGAGCGAAAATGAGAAGTGGTCATGTGACCTGGTGCAGTTTATTAGGATTAAAAATAATAATAATAAATCAATACTCAGTCAGCATTTTATTATGAATTTGAAATAGAATTGTCATTACAGGAAAGTTACACCAATTTTTGCTTCTGCTGTCAGCTAATGTCCTTTAAAGAAAATCAGCAAAAATCTGTATCAGCAGGTTAGACCTTGTAAGAAATTAGAATTCGGCCAGAAATTCGGCCAGGCAAAAAATTTCAAACGGTGCATCTCTTCAGATGAGGTTTAGGTTTAAAATACAGGTACCGTTCCAGTTACAGAAAGGAGACGTGTGTGTGATGTCTGAGATGCTGAGGTACCTGTGCTCCTTGTGCTCCAGCAGCTGGCAGTCCCTGCAGGTCAAAGTGTCACAGGTCTCACAGAAAAGCTTGAGTGGCTCCTGCTTGTGGATGGGACAGAAAACAGGCCTCTGTCCTGAAGCACCAACAGACTCTACAGGAGAAAAGACACCAACAAATAAAGCAGCAAATCAATCAAAGAAACGGGTATAAAAGACAACAATGACAAAAATAGACAGCAAAAAGAGTTGTTCCCAAAGCCTGGTCATAGCTTCAGGGTATGTGGTCCCCCAGGCTAGTGGTACCATCCAAGCAGCCAAATTCTGCAGTATTGTTACCACGGCAACAGCTTATCAGCAGCACCACATTCACTCTGCTACAGTAAGGGCTTGTCTTACAGAGGCTCTAGCAGTTTTGCAGTGAACCTCAGAACGATCTTCACAGTGAGGGTCAGTCATCTCACCAGAGGCAGTGTCAGCATCCTCCTTTGTGTGAATCTTGTGGTCCTTTGTGATTTTCACCCTCTGGTGGGCCTCCACGCAGGTCTTACATAGCCATTCTCCGCACTCCACACAAAAGCCAATGGTTCCTGCGTTGTCCTCACAACTTGTGCACACCTTCAGAAGACAGACACCAATGAGTATCTTGAAGAACACTACCTCGAGTCAGAGGAAGACTCACAGTCTGTCCTAACAGCATGTGACACGAGCTAGCATCAGCGAAAAGATAAGCTTGAGGGTCCTCAAAGCCTACGAACGACGCGGCGCAGAACAACGCGCCACACTGTTTTTACCCCGATGTCCCGTTTCTATTTTCCTCTGTGTTGCTCACGTACCATGAGTGAGGAACGAGGAGGCTCAACAAGGCACTGGCTTTTCTCATTCAACAGAGCTTGTTAGCTGGAGATAGCGGTGCAATAATTACACCCATATCCATGTTGAAATGTTGTGCTTTGAATTGTGTCAGCACTCAAGAAAACTTAATTTGGCGATCAGCGAGCCGCTTATTGACAAGCCTTTGAGTGTTGTGATTTGAGTCAACAGCTTGTCATTGCAGAGCTTCCCACTTGCGTTTGTCCCCCTTCAATATAAAAGCACTAGATGTCATACTGTTTGCAAGGGGGGTCTAAAATTCAAAGAGCAAAGAATTAAATATTTAACAGATGCAGTGTGGACAGCAAGCTGGCAATCGTGTGCGACGTGATGTGATACCCAGTGCACCTGTGCTGTTAGGACAAATGAGGATGTCTTGATGACTCTTTATTCTAATGACATATACTTTGAAAAAATGTGGAACTAAAACGCATGAGCATGGTTTAAAGAAAAGTATTTTGACTACTTATTGCTCACTGATTTGAGAGGATATTATGTACATCTAAAATTTGGAGTCAGAGCAATGTTCAAGAGATGCAGTGGAATTTTTTGGAGGCTTTTTGAAAGCCATTGCATCAGAACGAATGGACTGTTCTTTATATTTCAGTGTTAAATTGGAAGATTTTTTTCATACATTTAATCCCTGCAAATGGGGCAAGCAATCTATTGTTCTCCCAATAGTGTAATAATTTTATTACATTATAGAGTGAGTCAGTATCATTAATTGGACAATAACATTGGAAGAATGGGGTTGTATATATATATATATATATATATATATATATATAAAAACATTTTTATTTCATTTGCTTCTCATAGAAGCATTTTTTGTTCAAATGCATCATGAGGCAGATTTGAGCCTGTGTGAATCGTAATACATCCTCTCTTATATTATTCAAAGATGGACTTCCAAATTGTCCATGCCTAATTGGCCAAAAAAATATCACAAAGAGAGACAAAGATGGTTTAGGATTAAAGACCAGCACAGGCATGATCTGATTCACATGTTGCATGGTCAGGGCTAGGTGGTGATTGGTGGCATATTTATGGATCATGGATGATGAACGCTTTTTGTTAAATCTTTGCTTAATAACAAAATTTAACATCAAAGTTATGTTAAATAACATAACTTTGACGTTATGCTTACAACCTTCATACAGCAAAGAAAAGCCTAGAGTGCCAGACACAGATGTTGATACACTTCGTTCAAAACATTAAAGCTAACTGTTGTGACGTACCTGAGCAGACTTCTCATCAGATGAGTTTGTTGCCTCTGAGGTATCTTTGACAAAGTAGTTGTCAATAATATCCGTTTGTCTGTACTCTTCGTGACACACCAAACAGTGCATAACGTTTACTAGAGAGAGAGAGAGAGGAGAGAGAAAAAGAGGTTAAGTGAATTCAATTAAGAGAAATTAAATACCAAAAACTGGGGTAAAAGTCCAATGCTTACTGATGCAGCAAAGAAGAGTGATCTGAATAAAAAAGTAAAAGTAAAATCAAACAAGCAATCCCATAAAGGACAAGCTCACACGTTATCTCTTTTCTGACTCTTCAGAAGCCCTGTTAACTCTGGGCCAGGATTATTCCTTCTTGAAAAGAGAGAGGAGAAATGACAGGCTTTCCGCAGGATAACTTCCTTAAGGTAAATTCCTGTTTTTATTAAAATTCTTGGCACCACACAGATACCCAATATCTATTCATGGCAGCTAATTGATTTAGCACTTGCCAGAAGATTTATTCTTGTCACCATCCCTGGCATTTTCATTAGTATATTTCCTCACATGCCTGAAAAATGGGAAATGTCTCACTTTATTGCTTCGGCTGGAATAAGTGAAATCTCAACTTTATTCTAACAAACAAACAATTAGCACAGTGCATTAAGTTAGCCGCTTATTTTTTTAATACTTTGCATAAGATTAAACTTTACATAAATGTTTAAAATTGAGTCACTCAGCACAATTTATTGCCCCCCCCCCATTAATCCATAAATCCAACCACCCCCAATCACCACCCAGCTGAGATAAAAACCGGTTTGAGCCAGTCTACACTGGTTTGAGCAGCACACAGCAGGTTTGTGTAAGCTCCAGCTGCATGGGTGTCGTCTGAGTGATTGGTGTTGAGAGCAGCTGGATGGAGATTGCTTTGAGAAACCAACACAACCCGTGCACACGCGCACACTCACATTCACACACATCAAGTACAAAAACAAATGCACAGCTGTCACTTTGAACTAGAGCAGGCCACACTCAGCTGGACCTTGATGGATACCCCCCCCCCCCATCAACCCAAAAAATAACACAATCACAACCTTATTTTGAAGTATTTTAAGCCTTTGAAAGGATTGCCCTGAATTAATCACATCTATAATAACCTTTGATAAAAGGATGTTTGAAGGGAAACAAGGATATGTCTTGGCTTTAATAAAAGGTTAGCTTGACAGAATAAGCCTGTTGCATAGCCAAGTATTAAACTACAAATATGTGTTATTTAAGTTCTGGGTACTCGCACTGTTGTAAACAAACAGGCCTAAGAAAGCTGCCACATCAGCACAAACGGCGATCAAGATAATACCAAATATGATTGAAATGCAAAAGAAGCAAGAAATCTCTGAGGACATCATACATCTGGTAGAAATGTTCGGTCTTAATCAGAACTTTTTACAACAACAAAACATATTTGGGAGCTGTGATAAACCCTGCTATGTTACATTTACGTAATGAAATGAAACAGAAATAGCGGTCGATGAAATAACTTTTCATATCCGAGTTATATTTAATAATTTCCAAATTCCACATAATATTGTCAGATAAAGCAATGAGTCATGCAATCAGAGGGACTTTCTAATTAAGAATCATGGGGCATGTTAATTTCCCATTCAGCTATGTGCATGAGATACAAAATGATTATGACCCATCTGGCAGAGCCTTTAGATATTTCAGGGGACCAGATGCTAAACAACAACATGCCCTATTTCAAGTTGCTACAAGCTATCCCAGCTGACATGACAAAGCAAGAGAAGAATTTGAGATTAAATGTTCACATGAATTAGTCAGTACTCCATGTAGGAAACAGTGAAGTTGCTCATGTTCTTTAAAATTTCCACATTTTATGCACATTTACTCATTTTTCTATCAAGCTAAAGCTCTGGAACCTAACACAAATTCTGACAACTTATCATAGGCCTGCTCTTCTGTAAATAGGTAATGTAAAGGGATCCGTCAGTGGCGTACCTGTGTATTATTATAACCGGGGCAGGGTGGGGTGACATAACACATAATCTTGGGTATAGCAGTGTTAATCAAAGTTAGAAATCCAGGTACTAACAAACGTTTGGTAGGATTTAACCGCTGAGGTGAAAGTGGTAAATTATTAACGCTCTGGGGTGCTTTCACAAACCTGAAGTGGAATATACAATTTTATTACCTGTTTAAAAAAAACTGGCACCAGAATATTCAGCTCAGGTATGACTGGCTGTCGTCAAAACTGTGGCCAAAGCAGGAGCCTTTCAAGAATCAATACTGTCCCGCCATGACAACTTTAAAATTAAAGAGATGACAGAGATCAAAATAATACTAAACAGAAAAAACTCTCGAACACAAAACATACTCCTGTTTCCCCCAGAAGCAACTCTTAGTGATTACAGGAGCTCTGTAAACACAGTTCAAATCATGTGATACTGAATCTTTCCTGAATCCAATACTAATGTAATTCGTGAAAACCACATTTAGACCACGTGATAAAGAAAATTCTTTACTGAGACCATGACTAATACAATTATTCGTAATATAGTAGCAGGTACAGTATGGAGGCAAACATGTGTCTATTAACAGAAGCATAAGGAGTAACATGAGATGTCTCCATAAGACACCTGTAAGAGTTCCTGCACTGAAGTGAAATCTGACACTTGTTAAATGTAGCCCGCCAGGGCTCAGGTCTGGTACAGACTAATGTAGCGGGAATGATTTATGGTTCTAAACTACAGAAAAAAGATTGTTGTGACATTCACATACACATAATGAAATCAAGACACCTCTCATTATGCTGTAAATAGAGTCGCTTTTGAAAACGCAAACCAATGCTAGCATAGGTTGAAGTTTAATGTGCTCAAGTCTATGTATGTACGGATTAGAGCCTGACCGATTGATTGGTAAGCCCATGATATTGGTCGATATTAGCATATGCAGTGACTATCGGTATTGGCTAATTTTATCACAGATATTACTAGATTTATTTACCAGTCAAATAGCATTTCATTTGAGTATCGTTGTAATATACTAGCAGTTCTCTTTCTGGCTGTTACCTGCAGAGTGTACTGTATGGATTACAACAAGCATTCTGCAGAGTGTCAAGTGGTGATGCTGTACATGCACAGTTACTCTCCAGTTGAGTGACCATCAACGCAATAAATATGTATCTCTACAGATCGAACATAGATCTGAGAAAGATATCAGCCAATAAAAAGGTTATTGGATTTTTTTTCTCTCCCCAATATTGATATCAGCCCCAAAAATCCTGTGTTGGTCGGGCCCTAGTGAGGATATTTACTTATCTCTATAAACGATAGTGAAAAATCGGAACCCAATCACTGCATCTCTTGATCAACATTATCAAAAGATATGGGCCTCAGAGACATATCAGTATTCGTTTTCCAAGTATCAATGACTTTTCAAGATTCATTCATAAAACACTGCTTGTATTAGCACATAATTTATGAAGCAGAACCATCTACGAATGTTATCAATACTATCTGCAGCTCATTTAGAAGATCAATAAAGCCGAGCAGATGGTGGTACACAATATAATGTAATGAAAATGTGTAATAATGTTACATAAAGAAAACCTGTCCTAAAAATAAACTACAACAAAGAACAACATGGTAATCAACTGATTTGTCCCTAAAACAGTATTGGTCTTCAAAATTCCTTATCAATAAGACCCTAGAAAATATACAAATCCACTTTTGAAAGGTGAATACACCTTTCCTACTTGGTCTATTTTCACTTAATGGAAGTGAAAGATATGCCAGAACTGTAGTTTTTACTTTAGTTTGCTTTCAGCCATTGAGATTTCCAATAGACATGAGCATCTTTAAAAGGCAGTAAAGGGGCAAACACTTATTTACAGACAGGACGTGATTCTTTATGATCTACGAAAAGTCACTTTGTAGCCCAGGATCTGTCTAACAGTTTATGGCGATATCTACAATTAATAATGAAAATAAAATCTGCAACAAAGTAAATTGGACCAAAACTATTAAACTAATATGTTGATGCCATAAAGAAAGGTGTCAACATAATGTTGCCTTTCTATTTCTATGGCAACAATGATAACTTAGAACTCGACTCTGGCTCTGTTGCCATGGTTTCAGCAACATTATTGATTCGGCATAAATATGTTTTCGTAAGAGCCCATATTTAAAATTAAAACGGGACTGTGCAGGTTAATGTTACTACTCACTGCCACCTGTTCGTACCTGTAATTGTGGAAGAATTGTTTACGGATTGGACCAATCATAGGTTTCAGGGGGGGAATGGGTGTGTATTAAACGGCCACCGTCAACTGTCCGATGAAGTAAATAGACATCAGTCCCCTCTGTACAGTGACAAACAACTCTCTTAATCCCAACGAAAAACACATTTAGTTTACCCACAGCAGTCCAGAGACAAAACTTTTAGGGTGAGATATTCTGAAAGTACACCTTGTGACACACCTGATGACCCTTTACAGGTAGCGTCTGATCTACTTCTACTCACCTATGTGTGTGTCAGGTTGCCCGTGTGGTCCAGTCACCTGCACGCTTACTTGCCTATCTGGTTGCGGGATACATTTGAGACAAAAAGAGTGCAAACAAGGCAAAAGTTTTGGTTCACAGTCCCGGCTCTGAAGACTTTGTTTACACACTGCGCACGTATCCAGCAAATTAATAGGAGCTGATACCGGTGTGGCCGCTGGAGCCGTAGGAGGGGGGGACATTTCGGTAGTAAGTCCTCCAGCTTGAGCATCCCCAGCGGTCACAGGTTCAGCTGTCGTGGATTCTGCAGTGGTGGTACTGGTTCCGGGCGGACTGGCGGCGTCGCTAGCGCTACCACTGGCTTCGGCTTCCGCTCCCGCTCCAGCAGCTCCGCCGCTAACCTCCCCTCCGTCGCTGGTGGGTGTCGGTGCCTCCGTAGCGTTATCGCGGGTCTCCGTTTCTTCGCCGCTCTTTAAATTTGCTTCTATAACTATTACAGCATTGTCGTCTTTCGTCTCTGGTTGGTCATTCTCTTGCGCTGAAGGCACTGAGTCCGAATTAACAGACGGTTCCATATCCTCCTCGCCTTTGTTATCCGCCATCTTCCTTCCTCTTTGAACCGCTGCACGTCCTGCGTAACTTCTCGAACCAGGAGTACGTATGACTACGTCGTGACGTCGACTACGGCCTGACGGTTGTTTATTTGCTCATTTGCTTGTTTACTTCAGTGATAGAATAGAACAGAGTAGATGTTTATTGCCACTTGCACAGGTACAGGGCAGTACAGGTACATTGGAATTCTTGTGCGTTTCTCCCTGAGCCAGCTTCTACAAAAAAAAGTTAAAATTATATATAAAATAGAATAGCATTGTAAGGAAAAAAAAGAGTAGAAAAGTACAAAAAAAGTAAAAGTAAAAATAAATAAGTTGTAGTAACAGCTAAGTGATTTAAAATAAACTGCACAGAAGTTATACACTGTATTAAAGCAAAGATATAATACAAAAAAAATAACAAGGGGAAATCTGTACATTGAAATTAAAATATAAATAAGTTTTCTTATTGCTCTTATTATCTCTTATTGCACCTGAGGTTATTGCACACATATTTTTCACATTATATAATTACACTGTTATTTGTTTTTAAGGTTAATATTGCACACTTTTATTGCAAAATTGATAATGAACCACCTGTGATTTAGTAATGAATCAGGCATACCTACCAGTGTATATTCAATGTAAACACTGTTCAACTATGTCCATATGCAATTTTTTTAGATTTGTTGTATATTTTGTAACATAATGTGTGATGTATTGATTTTTATAATCACATCACACATTGAAGATGCAATTTTTCCATCCCTCCTCAAATAGGACAAAGAAGGGCCAGGGAGAGAATGTAAGTGTAATTAGCTCAGTTGGCTTATTTTTCTCAGTAAAAATAACTGGTCATGAGCTATATAGATTTGTAGTTCAAATGTAAAAACTTTTATAAGCTGTTATTATATTAGAACTAGAAAAAGAATGAAAAAAGTCAAACAGCTGGGACGATTTCAACAGACAGTTGGGGGAAAACCAGACCAATGTGAATTAGCATGATGAAAGCTGACTGGTAAATAAGGAGAGCTTGTCCTTAATGGTACCCTATAGTGTTGGCCTTGTGCTTAATGATACCATAGTGCTCTAGTTCTTTGCTGAGTCAACAATGGTGTGGTAAGGTGCATTAGATCTGAAGGGTATGCAAATAGTCTTTAATGTTGCCGTCACTCTACAAAATGTCAAGGAGTTGTTCCCTCTTGGGTTCCCCCACACTAGACATAAATGGAGGGTTTTAATGCATATTTGAGAGTTGCCTTGGAAAATAATACTGTCCAAAATAGGTAGGTAGGTTCATGTTTCATGTACTTCTTCAAGAACGTATGGAGAAGAGGGTGTTCGAGAGACAAGGACACTGCACTTAAAGCTCATTCTTGCATCACTAAGTGACATAGGCTCTTACATATCAGTTCTGTTTTCTTTTACCTGAGGTCAATTTTGAATTTAAACTGGTTCTTGCACATAAGCAGTCCACATCCAAAATACCTTTAAACCCAGGGGATTTTATGAGAATTTCCTCCACTGTTGAAACAATTGTGGGCAGGTGGGGCTTATATAACTGTCCTCTTTTCAAACCTTAATATCATGGCGTAAACAGCTACGTGCACAGATAATATATCTGTAGGCTTAGAATATAACCGTGGCTAATCTTGTAGAACTGTACTGTACTGAAACATAAAACCTTTAAAGGTGATAGTGCTACATCATGTTTGTGGATTCTGCTAAATCAATTAAGCTGAAATGTAAACGTTTTGTTTTTATGTGTATTCATCAATAAAAAAATCAAAAGTTAATCAAACACTTTCCAGAATTAAAATGTCCAGGTATAGGTTATCAGTTTAACATCTGTCCTTGGAGCTTGGCTTCATCAAACTGCAGTTACATTCCACTACACTAGATGTCAACAAACATAAACTCACGGTCATTGTATGCTTTTGTTTTGAAAGTCTACACCGGAAATCGGGAGTGTTGGTTAGCGGTGGAGTCCCTTTAGCTTGGAGAGACAAAACAATACTTCAAACTCTGTTATAATATAGACTGACTAAAAATGGCCGGAACGGCGTCGGTAGCTGGAGAAGTGTTTGTCGATGCGTTGCCATATTTTGACCAAGGATACGATGCAGCAGGTGTCAGAGAAGCGGTGAGTAAACGGACATTTATTTGTGTTACACCTGGAGGTTGCTAACCGCAGCATGTTAGCTAACCATGCTTTAACCTAGATGCACAAGGCACACTCTTTATATTTTAGTTACTTTTTACGAGACTTCAACAATCAGCAAAAATACATTTATGAGGTTAATTAGCGGTGTTAATATTTGCCATGTTCAATAAATTAGCCAACGCTGGGTAACTCCTGTGTTTGAGATTATCTTCTGACGTTAACTTCCTGAGTAGGTGTTTGGTCTGCGTGTGGATAAATGAGTAAATAAATGTGATTTATTTGTGTGTCTTTATAAGCAGGAATGTCTTAGGCGTGTCTTTTAATTGGTCAAGAAAACTTAGGCAAACAGTATCATAATTATATATAGAAAGGACATGTAAAGAAAAATAAACATTTAGATTACATTAATAATACAGTCAAAGACTTTGGGCTTTTCTTGTAGTTTGTCCTCCTTTACATTACTAAGACATTTATTTGCATTTTCATTTAACATGCACTGAACATGTTATGGTATATTAATCACTTTTACCATGTACATACATACAAGAACTAGTCCTCTGTTTACAAATGAGTTTGAATCTCTGTTAGTGAGCACTTCTCCTTTGCAGAGATAATCCATCCACCTGACAGGTGTGGCATATCAAGATGCTGATTAAACAGCATGATTATTGCACAGGTGTACCTGAAAAGTGTTGCGTTTATTTTTTTTGTTTCGTGTAAGAAAGCACAAGGGCATATTCAAAACAGTACGGGAAAATACAATAATATTTATAATGAAGGACTAAAAAAGCGAGGGCTTTTCTTGTCATTTGTTTTCCTTTACAATCTGCAGTTGTATTTGCATTATTCTATGGTCAATTTGTCGTCATTTATTAGCATTTAAGAGTAAATTGTTATAGCCGTACACTCTGTTATTTAGAGACATGCTTCTCACACACATATGCACAAACAGGACCTGTGGACAGGCTTTTGTGGGGAGATGTCTGGGTGGGGCTGCTACGCAGGGAGCGCACCAGAGCAGCTGGGGTTTTTGCGGCAGTGCTCGGGAGGTGGCCTGGCACCCCTCCAGCTACCAAACCAACTTCCATATTATGGTCTGAATTGGGACTTGAATCAGCTACCCTCCGTTTCCCAACAGAAGTCCCTAGAGACTGAGCTACTGCCACCCCAAGGTTAATGGCTTGTCTCACACCTGACTTCTTAAATTGACATCTCAATGCATTAAATATCTCAATGAAAGTAGCCAATGGAGCGCTCAGTAAAGAGTATTTGAATCTGTGCCTTTTTGAAGGAGCTGCTTTCTGATGTCAGAGCTTCAACATTAGAAAGGTGAATGTCTCGAAAGCTGCAGTGTTTTTTCGGGTGGAAAAAGATATGGTCTTTATTTGTTCCCCCTCAGGCTGCAGCGTTGGTGGAGGAAGAGACCAGAAGATATCGACCGACTAAGAACTACTTGAGCTACCTTACCACACCTGACTTCTCTACTTTTGAGGTGACAAACGCCTCCGACTTTATAAAATGTCTTTCCTGCTTCACACAGAGAGACAGACGTAACAGCATTTCTTACATCTTGTCACCCTTCAGACAGAAATAATGAGGAATGAATTTGAGCGGCTGGCGGCTCGGCAGCCGATGGATCTCCTGAGCATGAAGAGGTAAAACATAAACACTGCACGAGGGACTTTACATGTGTCTCTTTAGGCTGCTAATACATACACAGCAACATCCAGTCATGCACAATTACTCCTGATCAACATGCTGCTGACCGTATTTTAGCCTAAAGATTGCATTTCCTTATTATGGTCGATTAAAAATAATTGACTGATATTTTGGATAACTGTTATTCATGTGTGCTGTTTTTTCTGTGTGGCTACATTTAATTTTTTAAATTTCATGTGTAGATACGAGTTGCCAGCACCTTCAGCAGGACAGAAGAACGACATCACAGCGTGGCAGGAGTGTGTAAACAATTCGATGGCCCAGCTGGAGCACCAGGCGGTGCGCATTGAGAATCTGGAGCTCATGTCGCAGTACGGCACCAACGCATGGAAAGTCTACAACGAGTATGTGACAGCAGCATGTCTCTCACAGTCAAGTCACTGCTTGATAAGAAATCTCTGCTTAACATTTTGTCCTATTTTTCCTCTTCAGTAACTTGGCCTTCATGATTGAAATGGCTCAGAAGGAACTACAGAAATTCAGGTGACAATCACAGGAACATTTGTGTCATATAAGTGTTATGAAATAAGATTTATAAGCTTATAAGAATTTTTTGTTTTGTTTTGCAGGAAGCAAATACAAGATTTGAACTGGCAGCGTAAGAATGATCAGTTGGCAGGAGGAGCCAAACTGCGAGAGCTGGAGTCCAAGTATGTTCTTTGAAGAGTTTAACGTGCATGGGGTAAAATGTAGGTTAAACTTTCCTCTAAAACATCTGTGTGTTTCCCCATAACAGCTGGGTGTCCCTGGTCAGTAAGAACTACGAGATCGAGCGAGCCATCATCCATCTGGAGAACGAAATATCAACACTCAGACAGCAGCAGGGGGACGAGAACAAGGAGAACATCCGACAGGACTTCTAGAGCCCCCGGCTTTCACTCTCAAATGACACCCAAACACAAACAGATGAACTTTGAAGCTCATTAATGTCCTCTTGTTTCCAAAAGTCTGCCTGGATTAAGACACAACCCAAGGGGAGCAGGTTACCTGTATGGAGGAGATTTCATGTTGAACTGTATCATCAAGTAACTTTGACATTCAGAATGAGCTTCCTAGAAACCTCAGTGACAACACACATGACCAGACTTGACATCTAGAATCCCACTGTAAAAACAGAAGTGGAATATGGTTTAATGCAGCCATACCTTTTGACAGTATACATGTTTAAATTGAGAATATGTATGATTTGCAACAGGATATAAATTGTTGATCCTCCTACAAATAAAAGTACAATTTATATGCAATAAAACATCTTTGCAGCCGAACATGAGTCTGGTATGACCAGACCAATGTTAACTTTTGTATGTAAAAATGAACACCATGTACCTGAACTTACTGGTTTCCTTCTTGAGCTACCTGTAGCATTTGCATGAAGATTATTCCATGAATCCAGTAAAAGTTACTAGTCCCTCTTAAGGCTGAATTCACCAGCATGTATGTTTCACTCTCAGGCGACGTACCAACACACACCACTATTCAGACATGGGTGTAGATATTTGGTCAAGTCTGTCACAACAAAATAGTTTCTCTGTGCTCTGCTTTGACTCCCGTTCATACCATTTTATATGATGTAATAAAATAAACATTTTTAACAAATCTTGTTTGTGTTCATCTAAAGAATGAAGTAATGACTTATATACTCTTCTGACTACTTGCTTTTACCCTGCAGGTCACCATTACACATTCACACACTGATGGCAGAGGTTGCTGTGTCAAGTGACCATCAGAAGTAACCAATCCCATTTAAACACATGCATACACTGCTAACGAAGCAGAGGGGGCAATTTCGGGGTTAAGTGTCTTGCACAAGGACACATCAGACATGTTGCTGCAGGAGCTGGGGATCGAACCCTAACCTTCCGGTTAAGAGACGGCTGACTCTACCATCTCAGCCGCCCCATGAGTTTGTGTCTCACAAAGGCATAACATCTCATTGCGTCACAAACAGCTTTCATAAAATGTAAATGTTATGTAAAAGTGTAATGTTAGAACAAATAGTTACTCTTTTCTCTTTCTAGAAACTATCATAATTATTTTTCATCCTATTGGCAGGAGTGAAATGTTAAATTTCTAATTTCCACACAGCTGCTATTTGTACCTTATTGTAAGGATTCCGTTTATGATGGCAAATCTGTTCTCCCCTGCCACAGTGACTTTCCTTTTCTGCTCAGTTCATATTTTACAAGAGCTCTGTCTACTCTACCGTCATGCAGCCGGCTTGTTTATTGATAAAAATGAAAAGTATATTCAAATTGCAATCCCACTTGATGTGATAAACGGGCAGCTTCTAGTCAACAGATACCTGAAAGTATCCCCACCTGCAGTAATGGCACAGGGCTAAAGTATGACACGTTAAAACCTAAAATGTAAGTCAGAAAACATCTAAAAAACAATGTCAAAAATATCAACATGCCAAGAGTTGGAGGCCTAATCACCTGTTAGAAAATGTTTCAGTTCAACTATCTGAACCAGAGGAATAGTGTAAGTGGATATAAGCGTAGTGTTTCCAGCGGTTGGGCTTTCTGTCATTCATCTACCTTGGCTTAATAATTACACATCTCTAAGAAACTGCCAGTCAAATATTCTATCACACGTTAACTGGTAATAAAAGCTAGACAGACATTCTTTGTTCTTGTGTTGTAAAATATGTAAAGTGTTAAATCTTTCAAATTTTATCCCACTAAAAGATTATTATATTATATGAACACAGACTACCACAGGCTTTATCTAAAGTAACAGTTTCACAGAGTTCATATTCTGATAGTGAGTGCACGTACAAGGCAGCGGCTCTTATGAAGGGAAGCTGCCTAAAGAAACTTTAAAGTGTAATGAATCCAGTTTTAGATAGAAATGCACGACTAGAAGTATTTGCATCGTGTCAACAACCGTGTGGGACTAAGAACCTTCAGGGGAGCCCACTGGGTTTCCACCACAGGGACAGGGCCTTAATTATGTTTCAGGGATGTTAATTAAAAACCACATAAAAGTCCCTGATTGGTGGTAGAACTTCAACTAAAGTACTTTTGGTGTTTTTTAGCAGTACAGATTTTTGATTGGTTGGCGGACTCCAAGCGCTTTTATTTCATCCATTATTTACTGGAACTGTTGTTTATTTAAATCATTTCACTGGAACACATCAATGGAGTTACACAACATGTTGTTTTGTAAGAAACCTCTGCCCTTTTGCTAAAATATTGTCTGTTCTGTCATGTGTATGACGAACTTGCTTTATACTCCGAGTGGAATTTATTGAGAAGAGTATTATATTCTACAAGTCAACACGATGAAAATGTCTGATAATTTACTCAAATTAACTTCTAACCTCTAACTTAAAAACCCTCTAGGTCAAACAAGAACAGAAAATAGGTCAATGTATTATTAATATTATTTATTGCCACATTTTGTACACAGTGTGCATAACAACCATTCATCTGCCGCTCTTCCACCACTTTGTTCTTGGTCAGATCGAAACAACGGAGTGATCTGAACATCTGAATGAACGCTAACTCGCTCTGTGGCAAATGAAAAAAAAAAAGCCCAGCAGCTTGAGAGTATCTGCATGATTATCATGGAAAGCCGGTTGTCCTGCGTAGAAAAGTAATGTGGTGGGTAAACCAGATGGGAGGAGTTTCTACTTGAAACCAACGTCAACCGGGGACTGAGCTCAATCGAGATCCCACAAAAACACTGAATGTCATGCTCTCTCCCTTTTACAACTTTCACACACCTCACACACACACACACACACTCACACACAAGTTTGCAGGCACTGTTATACCATTTGCAAAGAACTATAGGGTCATCTTCAGGAAAAGTCATCTACTGTGACTGAATCAATTCTATGTGCAAAACTTTGTGGACAGCGTCAGCCACCGGTAGCTAGAGTAGCAGAAGGTTATTTTGGCCATGCTCCAGTTTATATACTGAGAGTGTTGAGAGCTGGTACTAAAGTAACAGCATCCGGCAGGTTCTGGTTCTGGTCCTGACCCTCTTTACTCTGGAGAAACTTCTGCCGATGCCTCTCCTCCTGACGCTTCTTCTTTTCTTGCCGCTGCTGCTCTTTCCTCTGCTTGTTAGAAACCTGAGAAACAGAGATTTCACTTCATATGAAGACTGGTCAGTTATGAGAACAGAACACGTTGATGTGAAATCTAAAATAACAGAAAGCCTTTGATTGCAACTAGTGGTGGGCGATATAACGATCTTAGATCGTGAAGGATTTTAACATGCTGACGATCTGCCAAAGCAGAGATATCATAGAACCGGGCTAATGTGTTTATTCTAGCATGCTGCAGTTTATGCTCCAACACAGACACGTCTCCCCCCTGTCTGCTCTGCAGCAGTGAAAACAAAATTTAAGAGTAAAGTCCGCAAAAACAACTCCATTCTGGTTATATGCAACTGTTTTGATATTTTTCTAAACCAACACGGCGTGAGCAACAGTTAACTTATCTGTATAGTGTGCACAGTTAAGATTACATCTCAGATAGCGACACAGGAAACCGTTATACGAGCTGGAGAGACGTTAACAGTCAGAGACAGACAGGGCGGCGCTAAGACAGACAGTGAGGGGAGATATAACCCCGGTATTTAAAATGTTGCTGTCAGTGTTTTCTGCTCTCTCTCAGTTTTTAAAAGTTACTTATCAAGCTTCTCCACCTGAAGCTCACCTGTTGTGATAACAGAACCTACAGGGATTAGGCTAAACGACGTTACAAAGCAGCAGGCAGGTGAGAGTGAGTAACCATGGTGACTGTCTGTCTGTCAATCAACAATGTCCCACCCCCTCTATGAATTAAACTCTTCTGTCAGTAAAACTTACTTTGATCATGTGTAACAGAATGAACACATTCTGTATTATGTTTGATTATATATAAACCAAACTAAATGATGTTATAAAAACGACAAAGGCTGCAGAGCCTGTATGAAGCTCCAGCTGTAGGAACTCTGCAGGGCTAAATAGAACAGAAAAACAAGAACTTGAAGTCTACATGTTTTTAAATGAATGCATCAGTGCGTGAAAATGTTCCTGATGAACATAAAAAAAGGACACATAACTAAATCATAATTTCAAAGTGGTGAGGAAAACCTTCAAATTGTGCATAAATATTGATCAAATTGAGGGAAAGACATTTCTGTTGCTAAAAATATTCTGGGTGAGACCTCCAGACCTCCTACAAAGATGTTTTTCAAATAGATTACATTTGTCAGCACAGTTTGTGTGCATTTAAAAACATTATACAGGGAAATAAGTTTGGTTGAACTGGTCAGTAACTTACAAATTTGTCTAAAGAACAGTATGAAAAAAATCGTGATCTTGCAAAAAAAAATTGTGATATGATATTTTTCCCATATCGCCCACCTCTAATTGCAGCTACATTTTTTCTCAATTTCTTTGGCAGATTTCAAGAGACACTTTTAAAGTTCTGAGCACTGAAAATGCCCTTCAAAATACTTTTATTCTAAGTCACGCAATACCTTAAAAATTTTCACATTTCTTTTTGTAAAGCAAAAGAACTCTTTTTTTCATACATTATGTGGGGACCTTTGTAGGGTCACACAACAAAGGTTAATTAAGTTAACAAAAACATTCAGTTATTATTGCGATGAAGTGGAGACATTGATCAATTATGATCACAAAATCATATAGATTCAAAATTGATCAAATCATAGAACTGCAACTGGTTGGAAAGACTTTAAATTGTTCCTTTCTGATTTGCAAGTAAATAAATGTGGTGAAAAATTTTACAGATTGATTTTCAGCTGTCATTCAAGAATTGAGGCAAAACAAGTGATAGAAACTGTAATTTGTCTTGACTGTCTGGGTAACGGGTGGGTCTACCTTGGGTTTTTGTGGTTGTAAGTTACTGCCCTCTACAGGCGGTATTTGCTCACTGCAGTCTGGAGCTGCATCTCTGCAGGCTGCACAGGATCCTGAGTCACACTGACCCTGGCAGGACTGGCCCAGCATGGAGCCAACAAGCCACTCAGCATTGATTGTTGCTGCGCTCAACTGTAGCAGGTTCTCCTCATCACCTGAGGATGAAGACAGACATACAAACACATGAAAAAGACATTACATGTTATGTGATCATTCCTGTTAATACAGGCTACAATCTTCGTAGGAACAAAAGGGAATTTTAGCTTAATAGACAACCTTGGAAGGCACAATGGTTATGAAGTTTGTCATAAAGTTGGTTCGTAGTTTTTCACTTTTGCCCTGACAGTCGTATTATTCCTGCAGCTAATGAGTCAAGAGTAACATCTGACCCTGGATTCCTCGATTCTTGATGGAGCTCAGGATCACGTTGTCCTCCTCTGAGGCTGTGGGAGACGGGTTTTTCTGTCTGTCCCTCTGACCGTCACCGAACTCACGCTGCTGTCCTCGTGAGTTCTGCAGATTCTATAGGAAGCAAAAGCAAGAACACTTCAGAGTCATTTCAGTAGCGTATGCCTCAAAAGATGTACCACAATTATAATGATAATAGTAATAACTTTATATATTACAACTGAAAATAGGGTTATAATGTGCTTCGAACAATAAAGCATACTTAAATCCACTCCCGACATCTAAAGGTCAGGGATTTATTAAATGATTTCAGCTATAGGAGATGAGAGGTAATTTTTCTTTCCCTGATATACTGGTACAGTATCCCTGGAAGAAAAGGCAGCCATTCAGCTGGTCAAAGAGACGACATGATGGGAATAGTTGTTCAAGTTAAAGAGTTGTCAAATCTGTGAATGAATGCTTTACACTCTAACTTACCTCTATGCGGAGCTGAGCAGGACTCTCAGAGTTGTCCCCAGTTCGCCTCACACTGTCGTAATGATCTCCATAACGGTAAGCAATATGTAGCTCTATGCACACCTGCTTCTCTACGCCGTTTATCTGCAATGAGAAGGTGTGCCAAAACAGTATTAGATTTCCCATCATAACAGCACCTCAGACTATGTGATAACATTTGAAGGTCTTTGCCTGTGCCTCAGTCCCTACCTCCCACAGTGGTGTGTTGAGCTGATGGATGACCACTTTCACCTGTTGACTGCGAGCAAAGGCAACAATAGCATCGTTGCCAGCAAAGGTACCGGGTTGAGAGAGGTTGGACACTGGATAGAGAAAAACATGAAAACACATTACTCAGAGGAAAATCTTGACCTGTAATCACACACTTCTTCTCTGACTAGCAGCAAAGCAGATCGAGTGAACCTCCTTAAATTTGTTATTCTCCTAACTGTCATTTCCCATATCTAAATTACTTATAAAAACAGGATATGAATATTTAAATTGTAAGGAATTTTGAACAAGTTGTCAAAATCAGTCAAGAATAATAATTTAAAAAAAAAATCATTGAGGGGATACCACATCATACAGTGATACCACAGTGAGTTTTTTCCTTCCTTTAATTACTGAAAGGGAGAAATTATCATTCATTACACAGCAGCAGTGACTCCATTGCAAGCAGTACCGATGGCCACCAGGAGTCACTGCATTGTTGTGGTGAAATTCATATCACTAAACATCCATCATAAAGTAAAATGACAAATAGTCAATTGTTAACAAGGAAGGGCTCTATCTGTATCTGAGAAAATCTATTTTTTATACCTCAAAATCAACCACTGGGTCATTTTCTTACAGTGCTGTGTAAAGGGAACGTCATCCTCCACAAAGGGTTCAAAGTCTTGACGATGGGACATCATATACTGGACAGTCTCTTGCCGAAGCCGCAGGTGACCCCGGGAGTGACCCTCTAACTGGTCGCCTAAAGCTCTGAATAAGCAGTTCCTGCGAGAGAAAAGGGACAGATACTTGTTAATCTACACAATGAGTCATTGTAAACGTTTTTGGAAGAATTAAGGAAGGTCTACTCTGCTAAAATCCGCGGCTTGTATTCCACTAATGCATATATTTGAGTAGGCATTTGTTGGCACATTTCTAGGTATCAGTGGCTTCAACTGTCAGGCTTGTCATAAGGCACCAAGACTTTCCCCAAATTAGTGAACATGACTGATAGCTAATTGATTAAAATCAAATTTTAATAGTTCATTAAGCTTAAGAGAACTTAATAAATTCCAATCTTAAATAGAACCATACTGCTAGAATTGTTATTTTAAGTTCAGTATATTTTTTAACAAAGGTGTGGAATGTCAAATCATGGTTCTAGTTATATTTGTCTTTAATAAGCAGCAGCCATAAAGCTGCTGACTGTGGGCTCAGGAGAGTTCAACTTGGCCCATAAAGACATTAAGTCCTTAATTGTAGAAGAGACAGTTGTTCCAGTCATGGTAGAGGAATATACAAAAGGTGACAGTGTACTACAATCTCTTTTTGAGTCTTACCCGTCTCCAGGAACTTCTCTCAGCCTGAGCCCAAGTGCTTGGAGCTGATTGGAGAAACTGACAAACTCGGCTCCCTCATCACAATCCTGAGGTCTGTTCTTGCGGTCCTTTGCGATGGCCTGTCTTGCTGCTCGCTCGTCCCTCTTGCGTTCCAAATCGCTCTTTTTGTTGCTTCGCACATGTTTCTGTGTCTGTTTCCTCGACATTTTGGCTGCGGCCTTAACAGTGGGCCAACAACACCCAAATATGTCTTCTTACAGGAAAGAGCCGGCACTTGCATCAACAACTGCCACTGATGTGAAGTCTCTTTAAAAGATACACAGCAGAGATGGGGGATGAAAAGTTTTCCAAATAGATTCATCATAAACATGGGCATAGATCAAGTTAACCTTGTAGCTAAATAATCTATTGTAAAGCTCTTATTTAAAATGTATAACCATCAACTATTTTTTCTGTACCTGATGAGTTTTTGGACAAACTAATGTCTGACACTTTCCTGCTGACATACTTAGACTATAAATTACAGTTGGACATAAGGCTGGGAAATATATCGCTTTAAAGATATATAGCTATGCTTTCAAATTAAATTTAGGGCAAGACAATATAGTTTACATCAATATAGATTATGTTTAATTACAATAAAGTTATACGTTTCATTTGTAGAGCTGCCTCTGAAAAACTGCCTGTACACAGCGGTTTCTATTTTCATATGCAGGAAAGGAACATTTTCCATCTACATATATTATTTAAGGTGCATTTGTATTCATTATAACTATCTTATTTCACAAGATGGTAGTTTTTTTGTTTTTTCATGTACATTTTTCATGTACATGTTGACATGTAGCAGTGTGCAGCAGGCTTCCTGTATGACATGTGGATTAAGGACTGAATCTATTTGTATTTCTTAAAAATGAAATGTTTAGTTAATAATACATGGACTATATATTTTCTGTCTATTGTGTAGTGGCAAATTCAAATTTAAATTCAAAGACAAAACTCAACATATATATCACATATACATATATATATATATATATATATATATATATATATATATATATATATGATATATATGATCCATATGGTTCCTGTGTAATCTCGCTGTATGACTTTCACCACATAACGTGTTTTCATTAAAAAAGCTTACGGAATCATTTAATAATAACTAACTTCAGCTAGCTGGTCACTTGTTGAAGATATTTCATTAACATTTAGAGATAACCTTTGACATGACGCTGAAACCATAGCGTTATGTTACCCTGTTCATCAGGACATTGTAGCTTTATATTACACCAAAACGACAAGTTATACGGATAGCTAACGACTTAATAGTTGTAGTAACTACGTCGCTGTACTAAAGTAATGTAGTACTGTAATGTAGTACTGTAATGTAATGTAGTACTGTAATGTAGTACTGTAATGTAGTACTGTAATGTAATGTAGTACTGTAATGTAGTACTGTAATGTAATGTAGTACTGTAATGTAACGTAAGTAATGTAGTACTGTAATGTAATGTAGTACTGTAATGTAACGTAAGTAATGTAGTACTGTAATGTAATGTAGTACTGTAATGTAACGTAAGTAATGTAGTACTGTAATGTAATGTAGTACTGTAATGTAATGTAGTACTGTAATGTAAGTAAAGAGACTGTTTGACTGAAACAAACGGAGCGGTATCCGCTGCTAGCTGTTAGCTTACAGCTAGCTAGCATTCACCGTCTGGATATCGACGGTAGTTACGTAATAAATAATAAACCCCCTGCTATTATTTTACACATACCAAGAAACTGACTAACACTGCGCATTGGATGATATGTGCTCACCTTTAAAAATCGTCGTTCAATACGATTCAAGTAGGTTTCGTTTATCGGCTCGGAAGGTAAACGTAGTGATTGTCCGTTTCTTGTTTACAACTGAAGTTCCGCATACGTAGGTCTACGAACGTCATGACGTACGGAGGCTGGGATTGGCCAAACAGCAGAGTCCATGTGAAATTGCAGCAGTATTTTTCTTTACATTAAAACAAAATGTCTGTGGTTACTACAGCCCCCAAAAATATCGTGCACATAGCCTCTATCTATCATGTATATATCTATGTATGTATATATGTGTATATGGATCTTCTATCTATTTATGTATCTACCTATGTGTATATCTATGTATGTATCTACATATCCATCTATGTATCCATCTATGTAGTTATGTATCTATCTATCTATCTCTGTGATAATAGTGACAAGTCAAAAAAGGCTCTGAGTCATTCTATATTGCAGACTGTGACTCAGGACAAGGTAGGAGGCTGAGCTACGTTTTTGAAAGAAATGTTGCTTCTGAAAAATCACTCCACCTTCTGCTCTCCTGAAACTCTTAAAAATCTACTCTCCACCAACCAATAACTTCTGATGACTCCACACAGTTAAGATAATATGGGGGAGGCGTGGGCTGGGAAGCAATAAACAGGATGTTTGCTATGTTAAAAGAACAGCAGACACACTGAGACAAAAAAACATCGCCTCAAGACATAAAACTGCATCAGAAAACAGCAGGAGGCAGAAAGACTGTTCCATTTCCTAAATGTGGAAAAAATACATTTCTTTACCAAACCAGCTGGACTAAAAGAACAAGGACATTCATCAGATTCATCAGCAGATGTCAGTTGTTGTGTGGTTCACTATAGACCCCAGTGAGTGATGGCATTGTGTGTGCACAGATGTAATGGCCTTAAGGCTATCCATGCATGTGTGCATGTGCAGCAATCAGTGTCAGTCACCTGAGTGAAACAGAGGAGCAGTCAACCAAGCGTGGACAATATATCATTCATGATGTGTGTATGTGTGTTAGTCCAGCAGGGCACATACAACCATTAGGAAGGGCAATTTCAGCTTTATATTAAATGAAAATAGTACATTATGTCAACTGATTTCACAATGTACTTGCAATCTTAGTCCGATAGGTAAAGGTTTTTGTTTTGACAAGGCCCTGTAGGTTATTTGTACCCAGTATGAGAAAATACTGTTTTTGTACACATAAAAAATGTGTACACTTAACAATGGAAAAACTAGATTCTGCCAAATCAACTTAATCATCAAACCGTAAAGAGGCTGCATCGCTTATTTAAAAACAGCCAATACATAAAGATTTACAACTGTGATAAGTAAAAGACTTTATTGCCCAGCCGACACCTTCAGGTTTAACATAAGCGTTGTTGCAGATATTGGAGTTCCTGGTGATTGTTGAAATTTAAACGCAGAGAGTAACAAATCTACTATAATCATCAGTTTATCCAGTTAAGATTTTGCAGATTTTTCAGACTCACTGCTTGTTGTGTCGTGAGATGCACATACCTTTGAATTCATATTTTCAGAAATGTGCCCCTTAAAATCAAGCTAAAAAGATATTTCATACATGCATTTTAAAGATGTGCCAAGTGAAAACGTTACTATTTTTGTATCTCTCCTGAAACAAGGTCATTCGATTTCTGGGGTCATTGACCTGTTATTAATCTGTGCTGTTTTCAGTCAGCATGTTTGGTTTCTTATATCTGTGGCTTTTGCAGTTGCCCCAGTTAGTCGAAACACTCATGCATTAAAGTGACAGCGATTTTCCAATCCAGTGACCTGCTGACCACATTTCAAGCCGACAAATGCTTTAAATTCAAATCTTGAGTCTGTAACTGCATTCATGATTGTGATTGCTTATTAGTCCTACTACTAATACATGTTTACTTTACTCCCATCCTCCCCCCCTGGAGATTTTAATTAGAGCCTTCGACATGGTGCCCAGCTTGGCTGTAACACCAGCAGCGTGGCCGTGGGTGTAACAGCTGATGTTTCCGAGTGTGTAACGGCAAAATGCTTTATTAAGAATACCATAGGACTGGTTATTGATGGTTTCAAATTAGTCATTAGTGCAACTTGCATGTTAACTGGAGTCTTGTTGATAACAGTTTATATGACAATTCACTGATTGTTTATTTACATGCATCATTTTGGCTCTTTACCAGTAATTATTCAGCATTTATTTTATTGCTCACTATGAGTTATAAATCACTATTTTCTACATCTATTTGACCATCAAGTTTCCCTTCAAAGACAATGGAGACACTACTTATTGATTTTATGTGAGAGAGTTGTTGTAATTAAATTAAGATATGATTTAATCAGTATTGTGGTAATGCGTACCGGAAGGTTATTAAGGACCAACTGAAATGTAATGGCTTAGCAGCTTTAGATTAAGGTCTTGATAAGAAAAGGTGCTTAATGATGACTAATAAAAAACTGGTACTATGCATGCTTATGAGCAAATGTTACAGCGTGTGGTAAATATGTGCCCCTTTATCAAAAACGTTACCAAAAATGTATTTCACTTAAGTAGTTGATGCGGTTCGGTTGCTGTCCTTGGTGCTGATTTAATTCATGCCAATTTCTTCCAAGTGATAACTCTTTTACTTTATATGTTTGTCTTTGTCATAATGTTCATTTTAAAGATCTTTTTTAGGGTTTTTTAATGTCTTTAACAGAGTGACTGGACAGTAGATAGAGTGGGGAATGACATGCAGCATATGGAGCCACACGTTGGATTCACAGCCTCACAGCCTGCCCGTTTTTGATTACAATAACTCTTGTTCTTGGGGGATCGCAAACTAACCACTAGGCCACAGGCACCACCAAAATGTTCATTTTCATGAGTGAGTTTAACAAACATGTATGTTTCCAAAATGTATTTCATGGATGCAGTAATGCTTGTTGGTTGCTGTCTTTGGTACTGAGTCGATGTCTGTCAATACTTATTGAAGAAGTGACAAGATTATTTATTTAGTTGTTTTTATGTCATAATGTTCATTTCATCACTAAATTTTAAATATATATAAAATTATATGTTTTTCAAAAGAACTGAAACAATAATGGTATGCCACTAAAGCAGCTGGTACGTGTACAAGGCTGTATGGTCGCTGTCCATGGTGCTGAATTAATGTGTAACCATTTATTCCAAGGGATGATAAAGAACATGTCCCTCCAATAGAATCTAGTGTTTCTTTTTATTACCAAACTGTTGAGTTGGGATACCTTTGTGAATTGGTGGCCTGGATTTTACCAAGACATGTCTCATTGAATTCACATCTCAATGGATGGTTTGTGGTTTTTCTCTGAATAAGTAATGATTACAGGAAGCTGGGGGACAACAGAAAGACATGCATGGGGTTTGTGGTGTCAAAAAGGTTAGCCATCCATGTTTGAAATTGTACTTTTAATACAATGGTTGTTAAAAATTTAAATCACAGAGTGCTTAGGATTTCTGTGGCTGTCTCTTTAATTAAAAAGCATGTAAGTGTTGTTTTCCAAAAACAGGCTTGAGATTCACTTTTGACTTTACACATGTAGGATAGTAGGAGTGAATACAACAGAAATGGCGCAGAAACAGAGAATGAAAAGCTGCTGATGTCTGAAAAAAAATAAAGAAAGAAAACAAGGGCGCCTGTGTGTATATATGCATGTGTGTTTGTGTGAGTGTGTTGAGGAGTAAAAGGGGTTAAACCTCTGGAGTAAAAAGGAGGTTAAATCACGAAGAGGGCCATTCCTAGAGCCCTCCAGTGCATCTGCAGGTATCAACCACTATAAATAATGAGCCTATAGGCCGGTTCCATAAAGGCAGTTTGCAGTTCTCCCCTCTCATACCGCCCACCACACTCTCTCTCTCTCTCTCTCACACACACACACACACACACACACACACACACATACACACACACGCGCGCGCGCACACGCACAGGAGGTGGGAGTGGATGCTCGTGTAGCTGCTGGAAGCCAGGATGGGATAATCATGCGTGTCTGGCTCCGGGCGTTGATGCAGCTGCTGTTGCGGGATCCGGACTGGACTTGGGGCGCAGGGTGGGTCTAGTTCCCGATCTGGACCTCATGTCGATGTTATCAAGCAATCCGAGATAGGCGAGGGCGATGGCCGAGAGAGGAGCTGGTGTATTTTTTTGAGAGCGCGAGAAATCGACCGTTTTTGCCGATGGAGGAAAGAATTCGCCGGTTTTAAAGCGCAGCCCCGGTTTGGAATAACTTGAGGACACCGAGGAGACCAAGATAGGATATCGAGGGAGCCCTTCACTTGTTTTCCTTATGTTTCTTTTTTAATCTGGGCACGAGATAGAAGCTCGCCGGGGAGAACGGATCACTTTTGCATCGGTAATTAGGATAAGACTGCCTCCGTGGAGCTGTAGCGGCAGTCGCATCCGACCGACAAGGCAGAGGTGGGGGGGGGAAGGATACTTGGATGGAGAGGGCGCAGTGAAGGCTTAGAGAGCGGCTCGCCGTGTGTAGGAGGGGGACGGAGGGGAGACCGGGCAGTTTGAAGGGACGGGGAGCCAGGAGCGGCGCGGCGGCTCCATGAGCGGCTCCTGCCGGGACAGAGCGCCCAGAGCCCAGCCGGAGCGTCTCCACCGCGGGTAGAAGCCCGGGCTGAAGGACGGCGGCCAGTTTGGAAGTTTTGATGCATATGATCACAACCACCATGATTTTTATGATTCTTGGTGCTTCAGTTGTTATGGTAAGACATTTTCGCCTCCCTCTGCCATAATAAGGTTTTCAAATGCACCCACTAAGGCTAATATCTAATTACATTATCACAAATTAGCCTCACATTGATCACATTTAGCAAGAAACTAGCCTACAGCAGGCCTATCAATGACATGTGGATGTAGGTTAGCCTACCTATAATTACCTGCTGTCATAAATAAATAATAAAGTCCGTTTTGAGAGAGTCCCCCTCTTTTAGAAACGGGAGGATGTGCTAAGGCTATTTTCTCTGATTTTCTTCATGATGCTTAATGGGGCTTTCTTAATCGAGATGATAATAATGAAATTAATTATCAGCTGTCTGCAGGAATAGCCTAGCCTTATTGCTTGACATGTCCCAGCTGACTTGCATGCTTCTTTGCAGGCGATAGCCTGTTTAATGGACATGAACGCACTACTGGATCGCTTTCACAACTACATCTTACCGCATCTACGAGGGGAGGACCGCGTCTGTCACTGCAACTGTGGAAGGTAAATGCCATCATCCTCGTACAATATTTGGGATAAACATGGAGGTGTGTGTGTTTTTTTCAGCCGTAAATTCTTAATTGCTGAAGAGGCCTCGAAGATATCTGGCGGTGAAGCCCCGCAAAGCGACCACTGAATCTGTCGTCGCTCTCTCAGCGGCTCCTGTTTTCCGACAGATTTGACGTTATTTCTTCGCTATTACGGAAATCTCGAGGACACGTTTGGTCGCGGTGTGTGTTTTTCTAATACAGCTCTCTTTTGCGAGGCGTTCGGCTTTGCTGCATATACGAAGGTGTGTGTGTGTGTGTCGGAGCCATAAATAGGTAATGAACTATGAGCAATCTAAGGCCGTTCAAAAACAATCTGAGCATCAAGTGCGCTGCACACAGGCCTATACACGGCGAGATGAGAAATCCTGCTGGGGCAATTATGAACATATGAGCGTACAAGTGATGTGGTTATATGGCTTAAGAGGCTACAGGGCAGAGGCTGCTCATGAGCCTACCTGCTGTGTGCTGTCACAGTGAGAGCAGGGCTGAAGTGGGGGAAAAACAGCAGCAAGACACTCATTAATAAATTACTCCGGATTTAATTAGCATTATTGTGCATTTTCCAGCAACTGTAAGCATGCAATACAGCAGAGGCTGAGCAGACAACACAAGTGGGCCTCTATTTTTTTCTCGTTTTAAGTCTACAAAGCCAGAGGGTATGCCAACAGTGTTAGAGCAAGATTTAGAGTAAGAGCCCTTTAATCTGATAGTTTCACACCTGGATTGTCCTTAGATATTCATATTAACCCATATCCTGCAGCCATTAGAGCCGAAGAAGTCTCTATGTTGGTGCAAGCTGAACAGATGCACATTAAAACAAAACAGCAGTCTATACTGTGCACACTGCAGTGAGGGGGCTGATACAGGCAGTTCATTAGCAGCATTAAGAAGCCAGTTTCACTGGGTGTTTTTTAAGCCTGTAAATCCACAAATGGGTCATCCTCAGGTGCGGTTAGATTATGCCTGTCAGGGAGAGATAATCTGAGTCAAAGTTACGAAAAGGCTTCTCACACACACACACACACACACACACACACACACACACACACACACACACACACACACACACACACACACACACACACACATTTGCAAATGAGATATGACAGGATTTGAGATAAGAAGATGCATCACAGATAGTCTTATTTGTAATATTTTGACAATCCTGTCATCCTCACTACTGCCAAAAGGGGCCTGGTTACAAATGTGAAAATGATTTGTAGAAAACAAACTCATAAATGCAGCAGTGATTATGATTATTTTGTATTATTTTTTTCAGATTCAAGCATATATACACTGATTTACAGTAACACTCAATATACGCATGCCAAACTTCAGATTACTGTACCCAACACTGTCTCTCACTGACCTGGAAAATACGGAACGAGAGTCGGTCACCCTTTTTTCACACAAGCAGAGCTGACCCAAGCTCGGGCTTCACTCGCCTGCCCTTCCATCCGTGAGGTGTGGAGGTGTCGTGACGCCCACAGCGCTCACCTTATCAGGTTTGAGGACACTGCCAGTGTCATTTTTATTTGGCAGCCTCTGCGCCCTGATTTGGATGTGGTTGTGGCTCCTCTGACGGGCCAAAGCCCGACCTACAATATCTAGCGGGAGAGATCTAGGAGTGGACTGAGTGAGTTGCTGGGTGAACCCTGCTAATTGGTGTCATGCTGTTGTAAAAAGCTGCAGGACAGATGTCCTAAGATGATCTAAAAGCACTCATTATGGAAGTTTCATTCTTAAATCGGACAGGAAACAAACACCCAAATTCCAGATAAAATGACAGATCTGCAGGATGGAACAGAACAGGATTTAGGTCGGTGCACTTTAGGTTTAAAGGTATAAAGGCACCTTGAATTAATCCTTCATTTTTAGAGATCTAGGCAAAATATCTCAGAGTTTAGCATTGCTATATATATATATATATATATATATATATTTTTTTTTTTTAGAAAATGTTTAATGGACCTCGGTGGCTCAGCCAGAGATCATCTGTCAGTCAAAACGAAGGGAGAGGACTTCCTTGTTAATAAAGTTGAATATCTAAGGGGGAAGCTGCTTGGAATTTTCAATTCTTGCTTGGTTTAAACAAAACAAATGTAAACATTTTTAAAAAAAATGGGAAACAGCCCACTGCAGCATAACAGTAAAGTCCTCAGGTGCTCATGTATGGGAGAACAGTGGTTCGAGTCCCATCTCCTCCAGACCATGTGTCACAGGCAAGACACTGGACCCTGAATTGCTCCTGAGTGGCAAAGCCAGCAGAGTGTGGATTTATAATATAAGATTAGTTAATAATGATGGACACTTTACAAAGTATCCTCTGCAACTGGTGTGTGAATGTGTATGTGAATGGGTGAATGTGACATGCAGTGTAAAAGTGCTTTGAGTGGTCAGAAGGCTAGAAAAGCTCTAAACATGTAAACATTCTGCTTAACAATAGCTGGTTGAGGATTTTGGGGTGGCACCAGGGGTGATTATTTCAATAATCGATAGTATCCAAAAGCACAGAAACCCTAATAGGTCTACATCTATTTCACAAGACAGTTGCGTAGGAGAGGAATTAATCTATCAAATAATTGCTGGCAAACTCCTGCGCAATTGCACAAAAACATTAGCAATGATTTGGTACACAAGAATTTACCCAGTATTGGGTTCCTCTGGCTTTTATTTTTGTTGCCATGTATCAAAGCGGGGATTGATATACATTGTTTTTTAATTAAAGGCTATTAAATAAAAGTAAAAAATTCTGTTATCATGTCAACCCTAGTTACTTGTACCTGAGATTTATTTTTCTTTCTGCAAATAACAAACCATAGACAACTTGGTCTACTAAACTCCAGTCATCAACTAACTGTTGGTAGATTATTTGGGGGATGCCTTAAAAATCTGTCACACAAGCTGTGGATGTAGAATTCTTATGGTGTGGGTGTTTACCAGACAAAAATACACCATCATGTTGTAGAAAATGGAGAGTTATTTTGGAGCAATAGTACAAACGTGAAGTCAGGATATCTCAGTATCTGCTGCTTCAATTCCTACTCGTTATTTTAAATCAGTCTGTTGCACATATTTCAGTTGTGTAGATGTGAAATAGTAAATCAGAGTTCTCTTATATTGTCTGATTGAACATAAAAACTTGTATCATGTTCAAACTTGTTCTGAGTGTGTCCCAAAGTGTGTAAGCAGAGGTGTGTATTCAGTACTGACATCCAGCAGGTAAATCTCTCAGCTCCCCCAGTGTGTGGTCACTCACACTGTTTGTCAGTCTACTACCTGTATTGTTAGATTCAAAATACCTTCATCCCCTCCCAGGAGGTAATAGTAGGATTTTTTTACAAAGAGAGTTTTACAATGGAGCAGAGTCAAGACTGGACAATGTGGGAAAAAGCAACTGTAGAAGCAGCTGTTGGTAAAAAAAAAGCTGCTACAAATGTTCCTGCCTCACCAAGCTGTAATGCAACAGATTAATGCATTCACTGATCTACAAACATCCGTTGTCTTTATATTAGTATTCAATCAGCAAAATATTTAAATATTTTCCTCTCCTAGAGATATGGATACCTGGATGGCATCAATGGAAGATTTGTGGAAAAAACATTCAAATTAGATTCAAATTAAATCCTTTTGTGAGATTTTTTCCTTTTTGTATTATATTAATTTAATCCAAAATGTGTTCAATTTTAGGAACGATACATAAACAACTGGTTGATTTTTTTCTTTGCAAAATTGTATTCACCCAGAAAGGCTTTACTCAGCAGGCATGGACAATATATTTGGGATATTGGCGGGAGCTGGTGCAGTGTTGCTTTCGGTTATTTTGGGTCCTTGAGCTTTTTTTTTTTTTCCTATGAATTCACAAGTAGCAGCCAGTTTCCTTCAACTTTTTTCAACCACAGCTGCCTGGAGTGCAGCCTGGGGACACCCTGCAAAGTGCGGATTAGTGCAATCTGATTAAAATTTAGATAGAAATCTCCAGACATCATCCAAGATAGAGTGGGAATATGAAATATAAAAACAGCATATGCAAGGTAGACAGTCAGACACTTCTTCTTCCATCTTATTACACACACACACACACACACACACACACACACACATACACACACACACACACACACACACGCACGCATATATAAGCTATATGAGTGTATATATCCCCACATGGTTTCAGCAGAACAGGTTATCAAGTAGATTCTGTGATCCTCAGGGTCAAGGCTGTTTGGAGAATCTTGTTTCAAGTAGGACCGCACCATATGATGAAAACCTTCAATGTGTGTCAATATTGTTTAATATTGCAATGATAATATTACCTGCAATGATTAAATAAATATAAAAGCCTGCATTTTAGTTGTAATGTTACACTTCCTATGTCTTTTTGCTGCTCTGCATGTCCTAAACAGAACCTGGATTTGCAACTTGTTTTCATCAACCAAATGTTCATTCTTTTCTCGGTTTCCCTAGCCATTGTGATAGCTAACCAACTAGTTGCCAATCAAATAGATGCCATTTAATTTGGGTTGTCTATTGGCTAAAGGCTAAATACTCTATAGACTAAATGTTGGGGTGGCTGAGGCTCAGTGGTTGAATCCGCTGTCTCTCAATCAAAAGGTTGGGCAGTTTACACATTAGAGCGTCCTTGGGCAAGACACTTAGCCCCATTTGCTGTAAATGTGTGAGTGATGTTAGTTAGCACCGATATGCACTTTGTATAGCAGCCTCCACGATCAGTGTATAAATGTCTGTGTGAGTGGGGGAATGTGACATGTAGTGTACGGAAGTGTTTCGAATTGTAATTATTATTTTTTTTATACCTTTATTTTAGAGACAGGACAGTGGATAGAGTGAGAAATGGGGAAAGAGAAAGTGGGGAACGACATGCAGGAAAGGAGCCACAGTTCTGATCAGAACCTGGGCTGCCCGCTTGAAGGACCACAGCCTCCGCACATGTGGCTCAAGCACTAACCACTAGGCCACCTAGGGCATTCCTGACAGTCTTTTGCTATATGTAGTCATTTTTTTGGCGATGTTCATAATGTAATAATGATGAAAATACAATGTATTGCAACGTTGATTTAAGGAGAGGTTATAAGTGACAAACCTCAACAAACGTCTGACTTGATGAGTTAAAAACATAATATATGCTCCTGCAAGAGGAGCGGCTGAATCTAACACCTTTAGCCCTCCACATCAAAACACCAAATGTGGAAATATTTATAGTTAGAGGTACGTTTATGGCTACATTAGCGATCCAGAGAGTCCTTCCCTGACAGTACTGAAGCTGTATTTGAGATTGGTTGTATCGCTACATATCATGTTATATTTGCAATTTAAAATAAGAATCAAATGTCTAACCATCTGTGTTATAGAAGGTTAAGAAATGTGTCCTTACCTGGGATTTGTTGGTTTATGGATATCTTACACTCCCATCACCTTCCCCTGTCTGTCCTTCCCGCAGGCATCATGTCCACTATGTAATCCCATATGACGGGGACCATTCCTTGGTGGACTCATCAGAGAACTACTTTGTGAGTGACAGTGTGACCAAGCAGGAGATGGACTTGATGCTGGGGCTGCTGCTGGGCTTCTGCATCAGCTGGCTGCTGCTGTGGCTGGACGGGGTCCTACACTGTGCCGTCAGGGCCTGGAGGGCGAGCCGGTACTACGGTAAGCTGGACATTATCTTCTGGTCTGCTGCAGACACAGCCACAAATACAAGTTGAAGTTAAGCTCAGCCATCCCTAAAAGTCATACAGATCTATTACTTTTCTCTTAACTTTGAAATGTACTGCTACATAACATGTTACAAAATGTTTATGAGAAGAAAAAAACGGTTACTCGCGGGAAAATATCTATAATTCAAGGCAGGAATTGTTGTGACAAATGTTAGGCTATTACAAACATGCTTGTATTTATCTCTGTCCACTATGTATCCCCACACCAAACACTTGCCATGTTAACACAGCAGGTGGCAGAGCTTCCGCTATATGACCTTCCACCCACTGCTAGGTCCATTTTTTGGCTTTTCACACTGATTTTTCTCTGTTTACTACGACCTCAAAACCCGCTGCTCAACCTTCCAACCATGAAAAATTTCAGACATTGGATATCATTTGAGGCTAAAGTAACCTTTTTCTCAGGACAGCTGGAATTCCTCAAAACTTATTTGATTAATAATCTTCTAATTTGTTTTAAGGATACAGCAGAATTAACATGCCAATGTAACAGCACCACCATCAAATGTAATCACCATGTTTGAATATATAAAACTCAGTTTTTATTAAGTTTTTAAAAAGACAAATAAATTCAAACCTTCATGAGAACTGTGATGGTATAATTCTCAAAAGACGCAGTCCGATTAAACAGAAGCGATTATTTTATACAAATACAAAATTCAAAACATTTTGTGGACAGGTCTTTGGAATTAGCAATAAAATGTCACGAAGTGATTCACATTGAATTAGCTTTTTAATATTTACTTAAAAACATCACAGGTGGAGCAGACAGAAACATAGCTGGTCTCACATTTTGTGATGATGAGACTTGTAACCACAAGTTGAGTCCTAAAGGAGGATCTGAAGAGTCAATCAGCTCACTTGGGGTTAAAAAAATTACACAAATAAGCTCACTTTAAACCTTAAAATCAATGTAACAATTGAGAGGCAGTTTAAAATCGCATTTAGGTAACTGGTTTAACTCCTCTTGGAGAGTGTGATTAACGTGGGAGCAGTGGTCTGTTTTTAATGTAGTATGTTGATATTTCTATTGCCAAGACCATTGTGCGGCACAACAATCAAGCCTGGAGGAGATGAAAGCATGAATGACCTTCTCCGGCACTGAATCTTTGTGATGTGCTTCAGCTGAATAAAACAAATTAACCCACTTGATCAGCTAATGACAGAACAGAGATTGTTACCATGTCTCCATGTGTGTTTACAGGCTGACTGCACATACAATAGATTCAAATTATGAACAACAAGCCCTTATTACAGCAGAAACATGTCTGTAAGGCTCTACTGGTATTTCAAAGAGCAGGTCAGTTGTGATATAGCCAAAGGAGAAGATCTACATTTAAAATAATCAGGGCCCCAGGATAGAACCTTGGGAGACTCCAAAAAACAAGAAGGGGCCTTTAACCTCAATAGTGAAAAGTCATTAAGCATTTGTGTAATAAACCTATTTTTGCCATATTGAAGATGACAACAAAGCTTTTCACAGAATTAATTAAAATACCAGCGCTTCCATGCTGAGATTTTGCAATCACATCTAAAAAAGCATATTAAATGAATCCTCACAAATCCTGTTCAAACTTGCTATTTTGTTTTCCATTCACTGCTACAACTCTATTACCACATTTGCTGCAACATTCACACAAAAATACTGACTAGCTTAAGAGGTGGAAAGGCAACTCTTCACTTTGCAGGAAAAGCTATGATTTCATTTACTACTGTATTTTAGAAATTGCCTCAAGACTGGGTCGAATGGAGACAAGATGACCATCAGATCACTGTAACTGTACAAGAAATAGTTCTAGTTTTAGTGCCCTGTAAAATCACAACTTGTCATTGTTATTCAGGTGCATGTTCAGATTTTTCTAAGGTTTAGAGTGTTTAGAAAAAAAACCTTCAAGATTCTGGTAGGAATATTTTTTTAGCTTCAAAGGAAGCCATGCCTGTTTCCTTTAAGCTTGTGTACAATCATATAGTACCATAAAGATGCTGCATGAATTTTTGAGGCCTTGGTATCTATCATGTATTGTTTTATGGCGAGTACATGGTTAATAGATTCTTGGTGCTGACTATGTATAATGTAATGTTAAAGAACCTTCTGTATATGTGTATTTTATGAGGGACTGTAGGATCTATTCATAGAGATCCATTGGGAGTGAGAGAGCTAAATGTGATTATTGGAAGTGAACATTTGTCTACGTTGAAGTAGTGTTTGGCCATTCAAATGTAGTGAGACTGTTGTGTCTTTAGGTTTGGGTTTTAAATTTTTTATTGTTGCCTTTTTATCTTTTCATATGAATTCATCAATGCAGAATCATCCGCAGATGTAACCCTAAATATCTATGACTATCTTTTTTTGAGAATGGAACAAGAAGAGAACGAACAAGGACTTAAGCATTCATTGTATGATCTACTCATTTTAAGTGAACATTTTTAGGTGGGATACAGAGATGTAGAGTGATTTATTTATGTATCTCCATGTATTTGAGTAAATTGGTGTTTGGTTTATATGATTTCCTGATGCACTTTTGTGATTTGATGACATGCAGACTCGTAGCCACTCCCTGTTTAAGATGGTTTCTCATTGTCAGAAACCATTTGCCTGATGAAGGTCTAGTACCGAACGTTGCAAATAAATGTTTTAGTTCAGGTTGGACAGCAGGCAGGCTCTTGCTCCATAGTTAATGCCCAGACATAAGAGTTGCATCTCTCTTCTCAGAAGACAAAATCCCATAAGCAGTTTCCAAAAATACATGACTCTTCCTTTTATAATCCTTCTGCAAATATTCTTATAATAGAACTAGAAACTGTTTTTTGATCTTTTAAAACTAAGGCTGAGCAGAGCAAAACCTGCACTGAAGATTGGGAGCAGGTCGCTGAGCGAGGATGATGTGTTTATTCACTCGTGCTGATGGAAAACATTGTGCCCTTGCTTTTGGGCAGAAAGATATTTGCGTGTATTATGTAGAGCTTTGTCACAGCAGACATTATGACTTGAGAAAGACGTACAAAAGCACAGGTGTTACTAGTTATATAAACGATGACTCTGTTGTATTTAAGTGTCTCAGTAAGCAAAGAGTGCGCTTACATGGCCTTCAATATCCCGGTTTGGATCATATTTGGGATATGGCGATTACATGCTCACAGAGAAACCTTGTTATTTATATCTCTGTATTCATGATAAATACCAGTATCCTGGTTTCTGAGTACCGCATCTTAAATGTTCATGCACCTGTGATGTTTATTTTTTCCCACATAAACCGCGGTCATTTTAAAATCTGTGAAAAATTAGACTACTGTGACTTTTTGTTGGTTGAGCACTATTAAATGCCACCATCGCGATACAGATATGGTGTCTCCACCTCGTTTCCAGCATCGGAAGAAGAGAGCGACAGCAAATAATAAACATGTCCTCACCTCTGACTGGTGCCAGCATGTCACTGCCAATGCTTGAAGAAATGCAGCAGCGACTGGTTGGACAGGTTCATCATAGTTCTTCACCGATAATGACTGGAGAAAAGCATAAATGTGATGAATAGGGCATCCATTAACTGGCTGAGGCCACACCTGTACAGGTAGTCAGCAGCTATCAGAAACCGGGCTAAGGCTTGTACATGCCACAGTATCCTGTTTTCTTCAAGAGTTCTCACGGTAGCAAAATCATGTTGCTCAAAATTGGGATAAGGACTTATCCTGGTGCACAACACAAAAACCCGATCAAAACAGGGATACTCAAGTCTATGTAAACACACTCAATTCGAGTGAGTGACAATAAATTAACATGCAGAAAGAACCCTGAAACTGAAGCAGCTTAATTCAATTCACACATTGTGCTTTTTCAATGTACACCTGTGCTTTTAGTGCTGGAACATGTAAAAAAAGTCTACAGTTTAAAGAAGGCCCTAGCTGTGTCCCAATACTTGTCCCTATATGGCATGAATTTTCTCAACAATGTTTTTATTCATACATCCAAATCTGGTGTATGTATTTCAAGTAGCGCTGTTGTGAGAAAGTGGTCTCCTCAAGTTGTATGTCCGGTGCATGCAAAGTACGTGTTTAGGGCAGCTGGAGGACGTGTTATATTACAAAAGATTGTGTGACTTTGCTCGCATCCTTTGAGATGACGACCCTGCACACCCACATGTGCTTCCACTTCCGTCTTCTGATCAGACATCCTCTCAGGTTGAATGTGGGTGGAGCTATGCTCGACGTCCGTGATGTCACCAGACTTTATGAATTAAAAAAATAATGGGTCTGCTCCATTTGGCTGTGCCACTTCTTTTTATAGCAACAAGAGTGGGAAAAGCTTCTTAAATGGAGGGCAGACGGCAGCTAAGACAATAAGTATGACGTTGAAACTAAATCAGAAGAAGCAATTAAATGAATCTTTTCACAGCTTTAGTGTGTGGCAGAATCCACACCCTGCCAGCACAATGTGTCTTGACGTTCACCCTGTGATAAAGGTGTATCTGTACCACATGGAAAAGCCAACCAGTCAATGAGGCACCGCTGTGCACCCCTTCACAGTCCTCAAACGATCAACCGAACAATTTAAATCACCTATGCGGTTTAGCCATGACGCTACAGGGCCTTTAGCTCGACTAATGATCTCACTATTGCCTCAGGAGTTACAGCATGTCCCAGAAATGTCTGCGTCATCAAGCGCAGTCATTGAGAACATTATGACTGCTGGGTGGCTCAGTGGTAAGAACTGTCACATCACGGCAAGAACGGCCTGGTTTGAACTGTCACCGGGTGACTCTGTATGGATTTACAGTATATTTACACTATGCTCTCTAAGTCTAGCTGTCTTTGCTTTTTGTTTAAGGCCAAAGACAGACAGTTCAGATGAAACAGGAAACTTGACATTGTATCTAAGTTGGTCCAAAGTAAAGAAAAAGAAAGAAAATAAATGTAAAATGAGTTTAAACTTGTTTAATGACAGCTGCGAAACATGTTGGTTAGAATGAGGATTCTATAAACATGGACACAGATTGTTGTGTTAAGTGCACATTTCTCATGACATCATAGATCAGGGATGCTCCAATGCATCGATTGAACATCAGTAACGACCAACATCAGTCCTGTTGGCCCTTCTGCACATAATATGGCATGCACTGATGTCACTAGCCGATGTGTATCTGTTGGGTTCACATCAACTTAATGCTGGAAAGCTTCGGTGTTGGTATCAGCCTGGATTTAAACAGTCGGTGCATCTCTACCAAGAATGAAGTTGTAGTGCTATAGCTCAAAGTTTGCATCCTGATGAGGAAATCTAGCCAAGCTGTTATTTGTTTCTAACAAGCATTGCTTTCGTGTGATAACCAACACTATATACAGTATATATGTGGAAAGAAGAAAATAAGTTTCCAAGGCTGGTTCAAACAAGGCTCTAGATTAAGAAATGACTTCACTCTTACCATCTGCTGTGCTGCATCCCCACATACCATGTGTTTAAATCCAACCAAGTGTGATAGTAGCTCCTTAATTTCCTGTCTCCTGTCAGCGCTCTCTCGCTCTCTGAAATATCTGTTTCATTTCTCCTGCCGTCTCCAGCTGACAGATGAAGGATACATGTTACTTTAGCAAGATGCAGCAGATTTAATGAGACAGAACTTGTGGGATTAACAGTTCACCAACATCATTTGGCTCGTGTGTTTTTTTGCAGAAAAGAGCAAAGAAATAAAAAGGTGTTCTAAAATAAGCAGATATTAGTCACAAGTGTGAAATCATTACATAGCAGCATGAGATCCCTCACAGTCTGACTCTCTGCTGAGGAGACATGACCCACCATCAACACGGAGGGTTCATCTCTGCAGCATTAGCATCGTGTTTTTACAGTGTTTAAAGTTTCTTACGATCATTGAGGTGTCACAGGATTTTTCTCCTAGTCAGTATCAGACTCCGGGAGGAAAAGTTTTAGCATCCATTGGGCAAAAATTAGCTAAATTTAGAAATACTGAATATTTCAAACAAGCTTTTAACGTCAGGATTTGGAGCTTGAATGTTCTTTCTGCCCTCTGCATTTTCCGGAGCAGGTCTGTATAATGGAGGTGGCCTGTTTAAAGGATAACCACTGAAGTAGGTGAAATGTGACCTGGATACTTGGAACGCCATGGAAAAGCTCCTCTGGCAGGGTCGGAATTATTTAAGCAACAAACTAAAAACAATGTTTGATATTTAAAGTTTAAGGAAATCAAACTGGAAGCGCACAAATAAGATATTTAAGGATGATGTTTTACTTTTAAATATAACCTGTGGTGCCTCCATATTGTCAGGGACCATTGTCCCTTCGTCGTCCTAATCATTGAAATGGAAAGAGTTTGTCAGATGTCACACATTTCTTCAACCAATCCTAGAACAAAGGACTTCTTTAAACTTGAGATGCCCACTACATATTACTGCAAGAACAGCTAGTATTCATAGAGTCAACCCAAAACCAAACCAGACATTTGGGATCTAGACAAATGTCCCCCGTATGGTATTGTATGCTATGGTATATCATATCAAATATCATGCACAGTTGTATGCTATCGTATTGCATCACATCATATGATATTGTGCCCTTTTGTATCGTATTAATCATAACAATAATAATAACACGCTATTTGTATAAAAGTGTATCCCATAACATAACTCGGTACATAATGATTAGGAAGTAAAAAATAAAACGTAACATCAGAACCAAATGTGTAGGAGAAGCCAAAAAACGAGGGGCTTGTCGAGTCCCCCTCCTAACTAATCAGATCATACAGAAAGTTATGGATTATCCCTATCTCCTAACAAAACTAACAAAATCATACTAGAGAAGAACATTTCTCCCATATTCAGAAGCACCTAAACCCATGGATCCCAACCTTTTTCCTTGAGCTTAAAATGTATTTTGATTGAGTTCATTATAACCTGAAGTACAGTGGCTAACTCAGTTGCCTAATATTTTTGGAGTGAGGAAAGATGTATTTTTTTTACACAGTTTTATCTACAGACCTTACAATAAACTACAGAGGAAGAATTATCATGATTCAAGTAATATGTGCCCCCCTTAGATCTGTGGCGCCACTCCTATGGGGGCTCAGATCCCAGGCTGGGAACCAATGAATACATGATATCATAACAGAGATTCTGCTTTCCTACCCTGAGCACAAAACAGGAGGAAAATGGCAACGATGTAAATATGGCGAATAAACAAGGGCCTTGACTTGAACAAGCTTTGATAGTTGCCGGCTGCTGCTTTGCTCAGAGGTGTGGACGGTTTTGCAGCAACGTGCGAGACAAGAGCTGTTTTCTCCAACACCCATATATCATTGTAAAAAAACACCCAGGGAGGAGAGGGCATCCATATTCATCATCAGCAGAAAGGAGTGGGGGATATATGGGCTTCTTCTTTTGTACTGGGAGGGAATGCCCCTCGCTTCTGTGTGTCCCCGTGTGTGTGTGTGTGTGTGTGTGAGTGTGTGTGTGTGTGTGTTGGCTGTGACGCTGATGCTAGGTCAGACTCGTTTAGCCTCACCGAGATGAGGAGTGAAGGTGAGGCTGACAGAGCGGGGATGGGTGTACGTGTGTGTGTGTGTGTGTGTGTGTGTGTGTGTGTGTGTGTGTGTGTGTGTGTGTGTGTGTGTGTGTGTGTGTGTGTGTGTGTGTGTGTGTGTGTGTGTGTGTGTGTGTGTTACATGGGCTCAGGATGGAGATGCTGTCACATCCCCACCCCCACTCACTCACACACATGCACACACACTTTTTCCTCCCAAGCTATAAATAGAATGAGAGAGAGCAGCTGGAATGGCAAGTGAGACACACACACACACACACACACACACACACACACACACACACACACACACACACACACACACACTACATTGATTCCCACTGCTTCCTCCCCCCCTCCTAATTCTATCTCTATCTCTCTCCTTTCCCCCATCTCTTCACTTATTGAATCTACTCCTGGCCATTTCCTTTACAATGCTTCCTGCCGCATCTACTTTTTTCTTATCTTTGATGCTCTGTGAATATCCGATACAGATAAGTGGTTTTTTTTTTGCAAGAGAAACATAAAAACTATTTAAATAATTGGAAAAAATGATGACTGTTCTTTCAGCGCTAACCCCCCTATCCCTTCCCTCACCTTTAAAATAGCATAACAATTGTGCCTTCGTCTCCCATTTTGCTGCCTTGCATTATCATTTCTCCTGACCCCATCTCCATCGCCATCCTTTTATTCAAATGAGAGAAACCTGTCTTAGTTGCCCCTTTTCCTTTGGATACCCTTCAGAGCAGTCCTTGTGGACAGCATACCCATTCACAGCTATAAATAACTCACTCTCCCTCCTCCCCAACTACACCACCACTGACACCAACACCCCCCTCCCCCCCCCATCCTCTTGCTCATCCTCTAGCAGAGCCATTTGCTTCTGGGTTTGCAGTCTGGGGTTCTCCCCTCCTCTCGCTTGCTCATTCTCTCTCTATCTCTCTCTCTCTCTCTCTCTCTTCCCCCGCTGTCTCTGTGGGCCTCGCTCCGCCTCACCGGCTCCAGTTTATAACCCGACAAGCAGGAATGTCTACTCCGCCGATCCCCTCCTCTGTTATAAACCTCACATTCATGAAATACCGCTCAGTTTCCAGACAGTGGCTGACTACACAGCAGGTCAACCTATCTATTATCACGCCTGTGTAATCTGTATGTACAGCACCATGGCTGCTAGTTGTGCTAAGTGTGATAAGAGAACCAGCTGCCCCTTTTTCTCCACCTGTAAATACCTCTGACTGGCAAAAAATATGCCAGAATAATAAAAGTGTCACATGTCCAACATCCCAAACGCAAGTGCGAAGAATCAAGGGCAACATCCCGCTGCCCTTGAACGGATTGATGGATTTTACTATTTCTCATCCGATATTTCAATGAACCAATCTTTTATCTCGTCTCCATCACTCTGACCTCACTGTAAAAAATCTCACCCCTACTTCCTAGAATTAAAAGTTGTTACAGCTAAGATAAAGCTGGTGACTAAAAGACATATCAAACACCAGATTTCCCGGTGTGAGGCCCGTGTGGAGCTCATAACTCACTTTTATGATGCACACCATTGAGTACAGAAACCTTCATGCATCTGATTCTGGGTCATTTTTTTTAAGGTAACTGGCCCATTTTTTTTTTTCAAAATAATGAATGTTATATGGAAGATTTGGTTTGTTGAACGAGAACAGCATTTACAAGGTTGATTTTTCTTTTCTTTGGAGTTTGGCCAATGAAACTAACAAAATATTTTGCTCTGAATTGTTTTCTTCATAGGACAGAAAAAGATTGTTCATACCATTAAAGGTCAAAGCATTATTATTAAAGAAAAAGGCAACATATTAGAGCCAATGTTGGAAAAATCATGAAGTTATGTGCTTCTGCTTGGGCACACATATCAGTCTTCTGTGGTGTTGGCTGTTGTGTTTTGTCTGCCTCTAACTGGATTTAGAGGCAGAACATCAGGCTAAGAAGGATTTTACACTTTTGGGTCTTGATCTCATGAGGGTTGCGAGCTAAGTCTTCAAAAGCCTGCATTCAATGGTTGTCGCTCATGTCTGCACAGTAACAAATGCAACACAATGTTGGTTTACAACAAGCCACATCACTGATTTCAGTGGTTTATGCTAAAATCAAGCAGCATTGAAGTAGAAGTGAAGCAAAGCAAATAATATTGTGACTGTTGAGATTATGACTCTGGAACCAGCACAGTTACCGTTTGTTTAATTGTATCCCTGCTTCATTTTGAGCAGATTTTCCCTCAATAGGCCGATGGATGTTGTAGTTAGATATAGAAGTAACCATGGCGACGCCTCCTGAAAGTTCTGCTTTAAGTTTTCAGCGTTTTTTCCCCTAAAAAAGAACCAAAAAAATACTCACTATCACGTAAAATGTAAGAACATGAACGTGAGGATACATATCTGATGGTTTTTGTAGTTTTTAAGCCAAAAATTGAAAGAATTGGGAGAAAATGAGGGCGAAGCAGAAGAGGACCAAGGGGTTAGCGAACACTAGTTTAGCCTACCTGCTAACGTTAGCTTGTTAAGTAACTGTTGTTTCAACTGTCCAGCAAAAAAACAGAATGAATCAAAATGTGGGCTACTTATCACAGAAAGTGAACTGCAGACTCCTCAAGAGGGTCTTCTAGTAGCCGACAACTGAATGCTAGACAAAACATTTATCAGTTTACAGTGGTTGAGATTTTATTTCTCAAGATAGCCTCTCCCTAAAGCATTGTGTGTTTTTTTATTTCACATTATATTATGTTTTACTGAAGAAGACGTGAAATAGTAATTTAGACCATAATCTCTTCAGGAAAATGTTAACTGAGGTCTTTTTGCACCCTGCACAGTCGCCACCTGCTGGTCACAAGAAATAATGCATGTTTAAGGTAGACAATATATTTCTCTTTTTTTAAAGTTCAGACTAAATTACACAACACGTTAACATGACTAACAGTACAATGACCATACAATGAAATCCCTAGGTTACGGTTATGTGCGGAGACTGGTCCTCCAAGTGGCCCATTCCCCACTCCCTCTCCTGTTTTACTATGTTTAACTCAATGTTTAAAGGAGTTTGTTTAAGACATATGTTATAGTGTCTTGACAGTTTTTTAAATCCACAAACTTGCAACATATGGACGCAAGATACACATCTGGTCTTCCTCTGCCTCAGAACAAAATCTACATTATGGTGATTGCTCAGTTTTAAACATGTTAGGTTGTTTTTCAGTTTCTGTCATTTTGATGAAAATAACAGCCAAAAAATGTTTCCAAAATATTATATCACATTCACCTCACAAAGCAGACTGTATGGAAAGAAGTGACAATAGATATAATGTCTATTTTCTTCTTCTTTCATACTATGATTTCATTACATACTGCATATTGTTAATGTCCAATTGTGAGTTTTCCTGGGATCAACATTTTGCATTATAACAAACTCAAAGTAACGATTACACATTAATGGCCCAGTTGAAAAAACAACTGAAAAAACATTTTTTTTGGTAAATGTATAATAGATTAAGTGACTTATCCATCATAAGATCTTTTACATCTATCAGACAGACTAGACGATACCCGTTATTTATGAAAAGACCAATATAATTAACACACCAACACACCTGAGCCCTCTCACTACAAAGATATCTTTTGTGTCCTTCTTTCCAGATACCCCGTCCTGGTCATGGCTGCCACAGTTTTGCAACCTTCGAGACCTCCGTCGCCGGGCCCAGCTCAGACAGCTGGAAGACTCCAGCGGCAACATGGTCCACATCAAGCAGAAGCTCTACCACAACGGCCACCCCAGTCCCCGCCACCTCTGACTCTAAAACGACAAAAATTACTACAACAAAAAACAAGACTTCCCTTCCCTAAGACTCCTGTTATCTTCTCCAAAACCCCTGAATCCCTCTTTCCAAACTGCCCCATGGCCAAATGTTGCCTCAGAGACCCTGGAAAACTGCCCTCCAACTGTTCATGACATGGCCCCCTAAAACCCTGACGACAGGACTTTCTTATGACTAAACCAGGCCCCTGTCAGCACTAAAAAAAAAATCATCCCAAAATGGAGCAAGATGATTATTTGTTTCCACTGAAATCTTGTCTTATGTCCACGTCCACTGTTTGGGGAGGAGGGAGAAAAAAAAAACATTTTTAAGGGTGTTTTTTCTGTATAGAGACATTTTCTGTGTTCATTGTTAAACTTGGCATGCTCTTTTAGAACAGGGTAAGATGTGGGCAGCGTATGGAACGGGGGCGGCAAGACGGGTGTCAGGTTTTTTTTTTCTCTATCGGGTGGGAGTGGGACTTTGTTGGGGTGGGGAGGGGTGAATGAGACTGCCGGGTGGGTGGGTTTTTGTGATGGTTAGATTGCTGCTTCTGTAAATAGTTATACATAAGGGAAAGTGGGATTTAACAGTCTTTAAAGAGGGGGTGCGTGGGGGGATTTTTGTGTGAGTCTTTATCAATAGAAACCTAATGATGGACCGTGTGCGTAAAGATTAGAGGAATGAAACGGAGACATGAGTTTGTTTGAAAACTGGATGTGAAACAATGTGATTTCTGCTAAAACACAGATTCAATTAGCTTTGTTACTTAGTGAATTAACTGAATGTATTAATTTTTCCTGTAAATATGTGAGGGGGAGGGGAGTGTGTGGGGTTCTGGTCGGGGTTCTCTCTGCTATAATGTCACTCTTAAGTGGACACTGGAGGAGAAATAAATGCCAGCCAAGATGAGTCAGTTCAATACACACACACACACACACACACACACACACACACACACACACACACACACACACACACACACACACACACACACACACACACACACACACACACACACAAACACCTTCCTCACACTGTGCTCTACAGCACAGTTCAATTTTCTTTATCCAATTCCCACTCACTTATCAGAAGCAACCAGCCTATCAGCAGAGGGAACCCTCGCCCAGCCCTCCCCTCGTCCTCTCTGTCCAGACATTGCTGTTGTGAGGATGAAATGTCTGTTTTATTAAAAGTGCCATTGAAGCACAACAGTGACCTCTGATGTTTGATTGTGTCATTCCAATCATATGAGCGGAGATGAGAACACGTTCTCATGGTGAGAGGTTATTTCAGAGCAGCAACAACAGACAGATTATTCAGAGCTCCCGCTGATAGCTTCAGTTCCGTTTATTATAATTCAAATAGAAATTTCACGAGCTCTGACTAACAACCCTACTGAGATGACTAACAATGCCAATGACATCCTGACGCCACCGAGAAAAGCCCTCCAATGTTATTTACTGGAACAGCATGACTTGTTCCAGCGACAGTGAGGGTATTTAAAACTGTGTTTCACCTTGGTTGGGTATTTTTAAGCAAATAAAAACTTATATCGGGCCCAAATATTACCTACCCTAGGTTTTGATTCGATTTGAATTTTTTTTATTCTGAACATGAAACAAATGACAAAGGGGAATGTTTTCCCCCCACAATGTTAAATATGTTTTGATATGCATGATTTTCAAGCATAAAAGCAGCTGTTTGTTTGGGGCTTTTTATGCCTTTATTAGAGAGAAAGGACAGTGGATAGTCAGAAATCAGGGAGAGAGAGAGTGGGGAATGTCTAGCGGAAAGGAGCCACAGGTCAGACTCAAACCTGGTTTGTAGGACTATAGCCTCCATACATAGCACACTAACCACTAGGCTACTGGCACCCCACTTTTCAAGCATAATAATTTGACATAATTTATTATTATATTTAAAGTTCTTCCAGCAGAAGTCTGAACACCAATTAAGTTAAAATATAAATGATGAAAAGGAAAAATTCATCACAATTAGCAGCTGGATCCAGTGATATTAAATTGATTACCATAAAAGGAAAATATTTTCTCTCAGTGTTGTTGAGTAATTAGTTGTTTGACTAATCATCTAAGTGCCAATATAAACAGCAACAAAATCGATGTTTCTTCTTGATTCTGCATGTGCATTAAAAAGGTTTGTATAACACTTGAACGGCCAGCAGCAGTAAATCAATAATGTCTGAAACACTGATGTAAACTGTGATTTCCTGGGTTACTGTGAATCTAGTATCATATTCAATCCTCCAGATGATCCAAAAAAATACATTTGACTAAGGGTCTGGCAGCATCCACAGTCCTTCTATGGAAGGTGAAAAGAAAGAAACATTCGTCAAGGACAGTCCTCAGCTGCACGAGCGCTCCTGCTAACAGGAGCCAGGGAGAGATGTCCTCAGCGAACATTTTGCAGACGGGTAGTTGAACTCTTGCCAGAACTGGTCAGCTAACATGCATGAAAATTCCTTTTAGAGGGCAGATTTCTGAAAATGTCAGACGGACACAGACTCTTAAAATGGTATGGATGCCCGGAGGAGAGAAAGTAAGAAAGCAGGAAGAAAGAGTCGGGTAGTCGTAGTTGTCCAAGCATATTTTTTACTCAGACTTCAGCAAATCTACAACCCATAAACAAACAATCACCTAAACAATTACAGTTATTACATTACAAGCAGATTGACAGAAAAGTAGACAAACCCAAGGAGACTTTTTTTTAGATTCAAGGCTCAAGTGTTTTAGAATAACAAAAGCCCTTCATTTACAATAGCATTTCATCAAATCATAGACGTGTATGAAGAATGGACTGCGTAACATCTCGCCTAAAGTGTAGCCAAAAATCATCTAGAGCGCCCCCTACTGACTGGCTGCAGTATAGGTCAAAAACCCCAGTCCTCCTTGTTAGCAGATGGGACATGGGTTTAAACTAGAAAATCTAAATTCATGTCAAATGAATTTTCTCAAACCCATTCTGTAGTGGTAGCAAGAAATAATGCTGATGTGTGTTCAAGTCCTCTTTGAAGTAGTTATTTGATGCCATAAAAAGGTATAAAATGCCATGATTGACAGCTACTAAGGCACTGTGTGCATCGGAGAAAAGGCATGATTAAACATAAACACTAACACAGGAGTCATTGAACTTCCATAGCGGTAATCGTGTCTGGGTTTTTCCGATTTCAGGAGCGACACGACGTCATTACAATCATTACAACAGCTCTTCCATCCGATACCTACTATGCAGACTGACTCAAAATGCGCAACATGAGGATTTTGGCTTCACCTTTGTACAGCGGTAGAAGGTTGAGGCACGTTGTCCCTCTTTATATGTATTCTATGCATCAAATGTTTGAAGAGATCATTTCTTTGGACTAGGCTTGTCTTGTGGTTTTTTGCCGTGGTCTTCACTCGGTTTGTTCGGCTTCTCAGTTGGACTTGATTCATCGACCTTCAAGTCAGGGATGGGAACAGCTGCTGGGTTGGTCTCGCTGGGGACTTCGGTGACTACGGTCTCAACTTCTTCTGCGGACTTTGTTGTTTCGGATTCAGCTTCCTTGGCGGCAACCTCAGTAGTTTCGGGCATTTTCCCATCTTCTGTAGGCAAAGTATCTGTTTCTTTGGGGGCCTCTGTTGCAGTGACCTCTGCATCTTTTGAAACTTCGGCTTCCTTGGAAACTTCTGCAGGGGTGAGCTCTTCTTCCTTTGACACCTCTGCTGCCATGACCTCGGCATCTTTCTTAACTTCGACTGAAATCATTTCTTCTGCTTCTTTAGGAACTTCTGCAGGGATGACTCCTGCTTCTTTGGAGACTTCTGCTTCCTTGACAGCCGTCTCTGTAGTCACACTCTGACCCTCTTCTGTACCCTCAATGGCAGCTGTAAGAGGCTCCACTTTGGCCTCACTTTCTACAGCAGATTCTGTTGTGATAACCTCAGCTTCCTTAGTAGCAGTCTCAGTTACTGCAGTTTCAACCTCTTTAACCACCTCTGTAGCAATAATCTCTGACTCCGTGACCGCTTCTGTCACTACTGCTTCAACCTCTTTAGCAACTTCTGATGTTTCAGACACAGCCTCCGCCACAACCTCACTTGCAGCTTCAACCTCCTTGACGACTGCTGCCTCAATCTCTTCAGTAACAGTTGCTACTGTGTCAGCCACCTTGGCCACATCGGCTGCAATAACTTCAGACTCCTTTACTATGCTTGCTATGGACTCGGTTGCTTGAGCTACATTGCTGGCAATTTCCTCTACAACCTTTGCTGCATCAGCTCCGGTTTCCACGGCAGACACAGGAGCTTCAGTTTCTACACCTTCAACTGACTTGGCTGCGGTCTCCTCGGGTAGAGCAGCTACTGTAGCTTCTGCCTCCTGAGCAACAGCTGAGACAGTCGTTTCCAGATGTGCTTCAACATCCTTTTCCTCCCTGGCTACCACTGCAGCATCAGCCTCTTGTACAGCTCCATCAGAAGTTGGTTCTTCTTTACACACAGCAGCAGTTTCTTGGACAGTCGAAGCTTGTAGACCTTGAGCCTCTTTAACCTCAGTGACCACCTCCGTCACCTCAGGAACAACAGCGTCAAGAACAACAGCATCAAGAACAACAGCTGTGCTTTGAACCTCCTCAGTGAGGTCTTTAATGGCCTCAACCTCCTGCACCAATGGGACAGCAGCAGCCGTCTCAGCAATGGTTTCAGCAACTGTTCCTACAACTTCACTTTCTTTAACCAAAGTGGCAGCCTCTTTGAGGATAACCTCTGCCTCCATTTCTGGAGGTACAGCGGCTGCTTCTGCCTGGGCAGCGCTGCTCACAGCCTCTATGATTGGAAGAACCTCTTGTATAGTTGGAGCTGCGTCTTCGGTGTGTGCAGGAGAAGCAGCCTCCTGGGCTGAAACTCCTGCAGCCATTTCCTTAGGGACAAGAATGCCGCCGACCTTGCCGACCCCTGCACCTGCCTCCATCAGCAACCAGTCCATTTTCTGTGCATGCTGGATGATTGCATCGTCAACTCTTGCGTCAATCATTGCTTCGGTCAAAACTCCGTCTTCAGAGGAGTATGCAGCAGCCTTTCAGAGAAACAATTCGAATAAAGGTTTGGTTTAAGATTTGATTTAGAGTGGTGGAATCATATTTTATGCCAATGCGCTTTTCTACTCACCTGCCAGGCCACACCGAGTTTAGAGATTTCACGGCCGGACATGCCTTCTGCTCGCTTGGCAATGTCTGAGCACTTCTGGCCATAGTCGAACTGAGCTAGCTTTAATCTCCTGTTGAGTTCAAGGACAAGAGGTTTGAATAGTAAACGAGCCTCGAGCTCAAACTCATCTCAATGATCATCCATTCATGTTCTGGTTTCAACTGACCAGTGCAATCTGTAACAACTTCTTGTGGACTTAAACACCATTTCAAGTAAAGACCTATAAGCCACTTTGGTTTCAGGACTGAACACATTATATACATCATTATGCAACTTGAGTTAGCAAGGCTACCTCAAGGGACCACTGCGCTCCTATGTGGTAGTAAATCACCTCCGCAGCAACTCTAGTATTGAATTACAGTCAATGTACTCACTGTCTTCCCGTAGTGGCAGGACCCAGCACAAATTTGTCGAAATACAAGCGCACCAGCCTCTCCCTCTCGTCGAGCCCTGGTAACGCAAAGTTCACAATCTCGTCAATGCGGTCATTAATGGCCCAGTCGAACTGTTCTGGCTGGTTACTAGCAAGCACCAGCATGAACCTGAGGGGGGAGAGAGAGAGAGAGAGAGAGAGAGAGAGAGAGAGACTACTTAGACCTGTGGTGGTCAGTGACCTTTTCAGTCATGGCGAGGACCTTTCCATGCCCAGCCATGCACAGTGAATTATTTAAGTCACCAACTTGTTGCTCTGCTCCCCAGTGCGGTACAGGAATGCGTTGAGGGTGGCTCGGAGGTCCTCGCTGATTTTCTCCTGCGATGCAAAAAAACATGACTCATGAATACACGATTAAAGCACAGGGCGTCATCACCATGCATATGGCACTGCAGCTGAACTCACAGTGGATCGCTTACGCAGGAACGCGTCAGCTTCATCCACGAACAGCAAGACGCTGCAGAGAAGCAGAGAACATCAAAGAGAATGAGCCGCTGTTTTTCTTTAAGGCCTTTAAAGTAATTACTCAGTAGAATTAGAGAAGCTCTTGATGCAGCATAACAAATAATCTCCTCAGAGTCAATATAGAACCGCTGATTACACATTATGGTATATAATCATATGATGTTTAATGGATCACATTAAAGCGCCCTACCCTCTGCCGCTGGTGCTGGCCCAGTCAAACACCTTGTGCATGGCGGTGACTCCATCACGTCCCATGGGTGCCACGTCTCCTCCTGTCATGATGGCAAAGTCCATTCCTGAGTGGAGAGCCAGTTTCTGAGAGGTAATGGGAAAAATGATTTTTTAATAAGAACCAGTGAGGAAAACAAAGAAATACACAACCATGTTAAAACGTATTAACAAAAAAGCTACCAGACTACATGCTAATGAATGAAATAAATGAACCACATCATTGGTATGTTATTCACTGTGGGCAGCCAATCACAGCCAACGCCTGATTTATTCTTCTTTTATTCAAAACAAAGCAGAATAAGTGATGCATAAAACCACCAGGGCAGATATTTTTTGCCTGAAGAGTCAATCTAGTTTCTTGACTGTTAAAGCATCTTCATGAAAACCTTTTTTTTTTTCTAATTTCTGTTTCATGAAAATGTGAAGAAAGCAGCAGCAAAACACACTTCAATTCATGTTAAAGCTCACTGTATTCACCTTTAACTGTCTAATGAAAAGAAAAAATATATGGTTAAAAAGTCCAAAAGGGGTTTGACTCAGTCTTACCTTGGCAAAGAGAGTTTTTCCAGTTCCAGGGGGCCCGTACATCAGGATGTTTCTGTACAAGCCTTTGTTCTGCCTCGTGTTGCGAGTGGCGATGGCAATGTCGCGAACACGTTCCTCTAAACTCGCCTGTGAGATCCATGGCACATTGACAAGACTAAGCACTTCTCACAAAGACATTTCATGAATGTTGAATTCAAAAAGACATTAATACATTAAAACAAAACGACAAGCCCGTTAATGACTCACGCTGAGCACAACGCCGTCCAAGGCATCCTGTGGTCTGCTCCTCAGACGCTTGGTTGTCTAAGAATGATGAAAACAGAGAGAATGACACAGTGAGCACTTAATCATTGAGGAATGGAAAGGCAGAGAAACTTTGGCTGAAAGCGAAGTGCAAATGTTTTTGTTGTATATAGTCATAATATTCAGAAAATGTTCATCATTTTTACACTTCATCAGCGACTCTCCCGCTCTGCAGCTAACAGATTCAAGTCCCTGCAAACATTACAGACTTGGGGATTCAACCCTTTTAAAAAAACTACATTCATCACATATACAACTGTTACATTGGTAGGATGATGCCCAAAAACCTCAATCAAAGCAAGGCTCCAGACACACCACTGTTTTTTGTGCACAGTCGCTATGACAACGTACAATGAAATCTCTGTTTAGAATACTTTCATTCACCCTGCATGACACAAGTTGGACTTAGCAGGCGAACACAAACTAGTAAAAACTCTAAAAATTGTCATAAAGTCCGACCTTGATTGGGTGCTTGATGGCCTCTGCGACAGTTAACCTGGAGGTCTCTCGGACCAGAGACGGTTTACCCAGACGAGCCTCGATGAAGCGCCCGGCCACCGATGTGGCGTTCCTGGCTGAGTAAACTCCGACTGCCAACAGTGTGAAACCAGCAACCTGCGGGCGGCAAAAGTGCATACACACACCTCTTCAAATATACTGTTGAGCATTACAAAATATGAAAACTTCTATTTCCCATAATCCTCTGTGTTCCTCCTGTGGTTAAAGTGTTAAAAGTCTGACAGGTCTGACATGGATTTACCGTGGCTGTGAGTTTGTCCCAGTCGGAGACAAAGGCCCTGAATCCCTCCCCGAACACCGCCCCGGCCGTCCTGCCAGGAAGGGAAAAAACAAAACACAATTATCACACCGACCGCCTCCACTGTGGCACACACACTTGACTTCAGCCCTCTGAGAAACAGCTGAGAGAGATACCAGGAGATAACATGCCAGTTACTGTCAGGATTAAGGAGAGAGGGGAGTCATTTTTGCCCTCACTTTATAGATTCAAGGACAGTTTGTCTGTGTTCAGCAGCTTTCAGGCGGATCTGTTCCCTGATCAGGTCTGCGTTCTCTCGCTCCACCTGGGCCCGGGCTTTGGCCTCGGCTTCAATACGAAGCAGGTCGTTCTTGTGTCTCAGGTCCATCTCGTGTTCGATGGTAGCTGAGAAGAAAAGGAGCAGAAACTCATTGCTACCTACTTACATCCCCTGCTCAGATTTACATAAATGAAGTTTAACAAAGTGAAAGATTCTAGCTGTAACTTATTAAAAAGGATGGATCACTTAATAGCTCCTTTAATAAAACATACAATGATTTTATTCTGAAGGGGCCGTTATACTTATGATGCTGTTTTAACAATTCCTTCTTTTATGCAGCATGAATAAATAGCTTTGTCTTGACATTGTAAGTTAATGAATATTGTGTAAATGTAAGTCTTCATTCTGTTTTCTTCTTCTACCTTTTCTCATGCCCTCTTGCTTCATAACCGACTCCTCTTGTTTGCGAAGGTTCTCGTCATTGACGAATTGCTGTTGATAGAAAATAAGGTTACATGAACGCTCCGCTGTGGTTTTCAGGTAATGATTTCAAGTGTCCATTTCAAAGGTTCACCTGTTGCCTGAGCTGATCATCATACCTCTGTCTGGCAAGTTTGTCTTGGTATTGTGCCCTCTGGAGGGGATAGAGAAAACGATTCATTACGTTCACATGTTAAATGTATCTTCTCATCAGAAACATTTATATTTCACTGTCAGAGGAGCGTGTTGTGTTCAGTGTCATTTCTTTACCGCCTGGTTTTGCTTGGTCTCCTCAACGAGGGTTTTCCGTCTCTCCTCCCCCTGGAGTTGGATCTGCTCGCCCTTCAGCTGCTCCAAAGCCGCCTCATATTCCTGTGAGAGAGTTTCAATTGGGTTGTGTTTACTGACATCAGGATCAAGCAGTAAACAATTCAGAGTATCAGAGGATGGAAGAATTACACCAAAGGAAGACCGAAGGCAGTGGAACTACATTTTGAGGTAGCATGCAGGAAGTAAGACTACATTTCATATTAATTCAAGCTGTTGAATTACTTTTTTTTGTTTCATTTTGTACACTTAACCACTTCATTGACAAACACTAAACCACATTTGTTTTTAGCAAAATGTGAAAAATATAGGTGTCAATTTGTCAACTTATTTTTGCCAATATAGACAAATGCAAGGAGATGCTGTGGCAGGCTAATAAGTATCGTAAATATCTTTATAGTATGCAAGTGAATATGGATTAATCGTGCTATTTTGATGTTTTTTTGTATGTTTTTCATTGGTATGATCTGTTAAAAAGTGAAAATGTTTTCAATAAGCTCTATGGAGTGGCCTTGTTTACCTTGCATATGACTTTTTATTATAAATATATATCATCATTGTATATTCTGTGCATATTGAATTACATTGAAATAGTTTAACTTTGTTCCACTTTAATTAACCCGTATCTTTTACAATGAGCTTTCAAAGTGAATTTCTGACACTAATCAAAAGGCACACATGTTAGATAACTGACTGTATATTAGAGATCTTGTTATACAGTCTATGGGCTGCTATGCAATTAATCCCCCTCCTCCAGCACCTACTTTCACTTTACTCTGATGCTCCAGCTGTACAGTCTGCTCCTGCATACGAGCCAGCCCCAGAGCGTCCTTTGCATGTCCTGTGGTTATAATTAAGAAACAACTGCTTCATTCATTCAGCAATTTAAAATTAACAACCTGGACAATTATAGTCCAGTCCTTTTGAGCATAATACACTTATAGCAAAACTAAGCCTGCTTGTCAGTGTATTTGTAGAAAGAAGAGCAGAAATATGAAGGGTGTATTTAAAAAACAAACATGTACTGTGCTTGGCACGCACTTGGGTAAAACATATGCCAATGAAAGAGAACAAGATGAAGCATGTTAACATGCACATACTGATATGAAGGGAGTGATGTGTGAGACAGGTGGAAGGCTGATCTTGCAAGGACACTTTGTTCCCTCGATGCTCGGACACGCCCACCAAACCTCTACATGTGCAGCGTGGAGGTCAAGCAGGCTAGCAGGCATGTTGCAAGCAGCATGTAGGCTGCTGCAATCAATAGGAGGTCGATATGCTCGGTTCCCCCGAGTTTGACAAAAAGGACATCCGTTTGATAGAAGGACATCTGACTAGCAAAATCCCCTTTAAAAACTTAATAATTGTGATGACATGTATACATGTAGTTATGGCAGAACAGAATGGGTGACACTTGTTACACGGTTTTTACCGGTTCTTTGTGGAGGTACAAAGTTGAAATGTTATCAACACTTTGCTTCTCAGTCTGACAGTGTATGCCGAAATCAATAATGACACTCGACAGTTCAGCAGTGCTCATAAAAAGTGGCTTTTCAAAGTGTGTACACTGGCCAGTACGCGTTTCTTTCAGATGTGTGTTTTTCTTTATGAAGTTCTGCTTGAGGGACTCTCATTCAAAAAGAACAGAAAGTCCCAACACAGGAATGTGTTCTCCATTCCAGTTAGCTTACTGATGAATGAAGTGTTGATGTATAATTGGAAACGATATGAAGAAATTAAAATGGTGCTTTAGTTAAATACTGGTTTAAATAAATTATCACTATTACGCACGTGATTTGTCGAGGTCCCTTGCAGCTTTTGCAGCTCTCTCCAGCCCAGTCGGGTCAAAGTTGCTCCACTTGTCTACGGGTTTGTTTCCCCCGGATCCTCCAGGGGCTCCCCCGCCGCCTTCCCCTGAAGCAGCCGCCGTCTGCTCATCTAAAGGCGGCTGCGACCCAGAGCTCTTCCCCCAACCAAAGAGCCACGACATGCTGCTTCAATGGAGACCGAGCGACAGGCTGCACTTTGAGTTTCAGTCAGTAGTACCCCAACCCCCCGGTGATACTCGTACCCATGCTCTTGTTGAACGACAATCAAGTACAACAAAAGATGCAAGGTAATATCCGGTCCAAACTTTCAAAATAAAACAAACCTAACATATCAATTTAGACTACCACATTGATTTATACAACATTGAACGGAAGAAGGGAGAATGGGTTTATAACAATAACTTTATTTGTTTTAATTGATTAAATTGCACTTGTTTTTATGGTGTCGTGATGTGGTTTAACGTGAAATAACAAAAGACAACTCAGGTTTTATTTATCTGCCAGGAGATGTCAGCTTCATTCTTTTATTTGGAAAAAGAGGGGGGCTATATGAATTAATATAATATACTCATAAAGCCTGCACGTTTGAAACTGCATGTATATCATATACATAAGCATTAAATCAACACCCATTTCATGCATAAAGAGTCATCCATCACACTGCTCATTAAACTTGACTATTCGTTCACAATTTGCAGGAACATGTGACATGTTTTTTTTGACTATCTGTGTCTATGTTCAGCTCTGTTGTCCTTATATTTAGCTGTACGCCTCTTTCTGTCTTCCTGTAAAGTGTTAATGGGATGTGCATGTAAATTGAGAGCAACTTGAAACTTGATGCCAGTTCCTTGTATATATACACATACAACGGCATTTAAAAAAAACCCTGTAGGCTAAAGGCTGCTTCTGGTATCCTTTACGTTCAAGCTTTCTCCCCATGTTAAGATTTATTACTGTGATATGCAAGGAGTACGCAGTTTATTTGTATATGTGATATATACACAGTTTACAATATTAAAATAGATTACATGAAAACGTGGATCTAACTGGAGAACAATGGTGTAATATATTCTCATAGTCTGAGTCTAATGTTTTGGCGCCCTGTTATGTTAAGTACTAATCTCACAAATGAGGTGCAAAGTTTATCTCAGATCTTGAGAGAGAGAGAGAGAGAGGGGTGAATGTTCTATTTTATTTGCTCTGTGCACTGAGATCATTGAATAAATTTAAATTTACATGAGCATATACAATGCTCCCATGACCTTGAAATTCATTACCATCAGAATAGTTCATTGTGTACATCTCTGTCCGGGTGATGTGATGCATATTAAATGAGCACAGACTGGGAGCCATTGCATCAAAATAAATCATATATAAAACAGACTATAACCACACAGAGTCACTTCCTTCATTTAATGTCCTTTATCACGGCAACATACATCAAAGTGTCTTATCACAGTGATAATAATAATAATTAAGACTAAAACTTATTGATTATTTCAGATTATGCTATAATACTATTGAAGCAGGAAATCAGTAACATTATTATTATTTATTAATAAAATGAATATAAAATGGAATAGTCAAGGACATGTTGAGCAACAAAACACATTTAAAGTACTTTATTATGATTACCTTGAATTAACATATTGAGACTAATAAAATGTACAGACTAACCTTCTAACAATGAATGTTTTGCATTTTGTTTAGATTTAGGTTAGTAGTTTTTTGATAAAGGAAATTAACACTTCACTAATAGTAAAATGATAAATTACTGCTGGAATAAAGGTACCAAGGTAAATTATGACTATTAAACATATAGAACAGTTTCAATTAATTGCACATGAGACATTCACAGCACTGTATGTTTTCATTTATGGGTATGTAATTGACCCTCGTGCACATCTATATGAGAGGTGTGAAAGAGGCTACGACATATAGTGCATTCAGGAGCCCTGGGATACATAAGCGATCCATGAATTGTGTGTAAATGTATTACACATTTCAGTAGAGTTTATATTTTATATAGATACACGGCTAGTGTTAAATCCACGGTTAGTATTAGTTTAATTTAAATTCGTCTTCAGATGCAGTATAAAAGAACATTTGCGTGACAGATAGTCGGAAGAACGAGCTGGGTGAGAGAACTGAAGGCAGCAATTGTTACGCAGCGCAACGTACCCTACGTCATGCGACAGCGTGCGTAGGGCGGAGCTTTTGGTTACATACAGTGCAGTAGAGACAAAAGTGAGCAGTCTGGTCTGTTCCTGAAGTGTTTTTACTGAAATAAACGCTTGAAAAGTCGGAAAGATGTCGGCGGTTTGTGTTGCTTTGAGTCGAAATGTTTTGGCTATTAGGAATTGTGGCTCTATGGTGGTAAGTACAGAACATTTAACCAGTCTCAACATGTATACATGACTCATGTGTTACTTAAAATGTACGTAGAAGAATGGGCTTCCGTGTTAATTTATCAGCTGTTAGTTTTATGAAAGGCTGCAGTATATCATCCCCACGTATGTCATTGCAAAAAGTGTGTAGCTTCGTCAATAAACGACCTGTAGTAACACACCTTTCTTCAAGGCCAAATGTGTGATAATGCCACGTAATACTGAAAAGACTATCTGCTTTACTATTCATGTGGACGACAATAGTACAGATATACTGCACATAAAAAGACAAAATGTTGTTATTAATATATTATATTTAGTTACTACATAGTAAACATGGTCTTAGCTATTGTGAAACTCCTCACTACCGGTAAAGACTTATGTACCACGGTATATTAACACTGTTTTAGCAGTCAGGGTACACTTTCATACGTTTGTTTACATCTCAAAACTATAAGAACAAATTTAAATTGTTGCTGCTAAATGTGTCTTACATTGCCCTTAAAGAGTCAGTTAGGTAACCAGAGATTTCACAGTGATGTAACGCTTTGATGTCTGTTCATTCAAGTATCCACTAGGGGGAGCAACTACACCTATCTATGACTCTTACGCAAAAGGGTTAAATAGTGTTATAATGTGCGCAGATAAAAGATACAGTGTGTTATTAATTGATTACACAGAGTTTCATTATGATACGTGTCCTTTGAATATAATGTTGAATGTATATTTAAACACATTTTACTTGATTTATTTTGACCTTAGTGTAACTTTTGTCTCAGTATAAAAGTCTGCTATTTGTCCTTCCAATAAGTTGTCATTTTAAATGTTGTAGACTTTCACTACAAATAAAGTCCCATCATTTTGTTGTACCTGATGTACCAGTACTATTGGTACTATTGGTAACCACTGAGCATTACAGGATATAAATACCAAGGGCCTCCTATTTTAGCCTTGGTTGACCTAACAGGTCACATTTTGTTTTTCTGTTTTGAGTGTATCCCTGTGATTCATATACATTAACTCTTCTGTGTTGTCTTATATTATCTGTGATTTAGATGGTGCGGTATGCACAGACTGCTGCTGCCCCGGCTCCTGAACCCAGGATCAAGAAGTTCCAGATTTACCGCTGGGACCCCGACACTGCAGGAGACAAACCACGGATGCAGACTTATGAAATTGACCTCAACAAGTAAGGACAAATAGTGTCCATGAACAGAACATTGTCCTAGCTTTTTTTCATTAATCAAATTAATGTGATAATATATTGATATTCTTTTTGAAATAGCTGTGGTCCAATGGTTCTGGATGCTCTCATTAAGATCAAGAATGAGATGGATCCTACGCTCACATTCAGACGCTCCTGCAGAGAGGGTAAGAAACAAACAATCAACTAGCACATAATAATTAGAATGACTCACCTGAAATATATTAACATGACTGTCTGAGTGCACCTCTGTGCCTGATTCTAGTGACCCATTGATTTTGTATCTCTCCAGGTATTTGCGGCTCATGTGCAATGAACATAAACGGAGGAAACACACTGGCATGTTTGAACAAAATTGACAGCAACACAAGCAAACCAACTAAAATCTACCCGCTCCCACACATGTATGTGGTCAAAGATCTGGTGCCTGTAAGTACTGCAAGTCATTAAAGTGGACCTTTCCCTTTTTTGAAAGGAATGGGAATATTATGACCCATGGATAAAGTCTTATTTACACCTAAACAAAAAAACAACAACAATGAAAACAACAATACAAATTGGATAGTTAAGATTGTGAAACACAAGATAAAGATTTTTTTTTTTCATGCCTTTATCGGAGAGATAGGATAGTGGATAGAGTCAGAAATCAGAGAGAGAAAGAGAGAGAGAGAGAGAGAGAGAGAGAGAGAGAGAGAGAGAGGGGAATGTCATGCGGGAAAGGAGCCACAGGTCGGATTTGAACCCGGGCTACACGGTTGGATGACTACAGCCTCTGAACATGGGGCGCGCACACTAACTACTGCGCCACCAGCGCTCCATGAAACACAAAAAATGAGTCAATTATATTACAATAATAAGCAGTAATTGTTGGTAAACAATAAGAATTAACAAAGAGGATTATAAATACATTACGTTGTATACAGTATGATATGTTTATGAAACAGTGTTTTTATTAGAGAGCTCAAACGGAAACTACCTAGATTGGTTTTTAGTTTACATTTAAATATATTTTATCTTTATAGTCGATCTTAATGAACAGAGAGAATAAGGATGACTGAAGTGTGAAATAGCATAAATTGAAGTCCAAACTATTGGTTGTTTGAGTGCCTGTATTGATTTTTCCTGTGGTTTTTATTTCCACCAGGACATGAGCAACTTCTATGCTCAGTACAAATCCATTGAGCCCTACCTGAAAAAGAAGGATGAAACTCAGGAAGGGAAGTCACAGTATTTCCAGTCGGTGGAGGACAGACAGAAACTGGTAAATAAATCCGGATAACTTGACCCTATTATGAAGACATACGTATCATCTTACGTGTCTTGAGTTATTACATTTGAAGAAATGAAACCTTCAATGTTATCATTGTGCTTCACCGATGAAGTCATAAAAGAGTCTAAAGATGGTGAGAATAATGTGTTCTTCTTCACCCTGCAGGACGGTCTGTACGAGTGCATCCTGTGTGCTTGCTGCAGCACCAGCTGTCCCAGCTACTGGTGGAACGGAGACAAATACCTGGGACCTGCTGTCCTCATGCAGGTGAGTACTGACACTGTCAGAACATTCATCAAGTCATCATTAAATCATTTGGTGGATGAAATATGGAAGGGAAACGTTGGTAGGTCCTGGCGACTAGTGAGGTAAGACAAATGTGAAGTTTAGCCTGAGGGCGGAACCGAAGCAAAGACCATGTGGTTAATATTTAATCACATTATCCTCTGGTTGGTTGCTGCTTTTTGTACATCTGACTCTCAGGCACACTTTATCAGCTTTGGCTGTACTCACCTGAGGCAGAGGTTGTTCTTTGAGCTTTATGCTCACGCAAGAGTTAACTTCAGCTATGTTTCTGAAGAGAGGGGACACATTCCACTGCTTTGTTTTGGAGCACTGCAGTCGGTACTCGTGATTTCTTTTCTTTTTTACTTGTTTAAACACATCAGTCACGCATAACCGCTCCAGTACAAGTGCTGAAAAATGTTCAATAAAATGTAAATGTAAAAATTTTCGTTTTTTATATTGTTTTCAGTGCATTTATTTAACAGGGTCAGCTGTTTACTGTCAAAATGACACAATCATTGTCATCACCAACCCAAAATTAAATGTTCTTCAGCAGAGCATAGCCAGGTTCAATATAGGAGGACGGACTAAAATCACAAAAATGGGTTCTTGGTAGAATGTGTAAATGTAATTTACCTCACAAGCTGCAACTTTCCACACACAGTTTTTTGTAAGAGGATCAACGTCACTGTTTAGCCCGTATGAACTTTATTGAAGCCTGTGCAGCAGTTGGCAGATTTTCCAGAGACATGGTTGCAGTTTTGATTAAATGCTGATGGCACAGAGGTGTACTGTACCTCCATATATCAGCTTTTTTCTACCAAAAATATTTATTACTGGTTAAGACCTATTTGATTGATAAACTGCAGTCAAGGCGTTTAATTTGAAAGTTGGAGAACCACTTAACAATGGGATGTTAAAATGCATATGCTAAATTCAGCATTTTTTCTCTTGAGGATGTACTTTGAGGAACTGTATTTTCTCTAAAAAGTTACTACTAAAGCTACTTAGTTTTTAAGTATTATTGTCAAAGTTTAGGAGGACAAATGTCAAAAATGCTGAAATTCTGAAAAGTTTCAAGAAGTCTAGCCACTTAGAAAATGTTCAGTTATTTCTCCTGTGTTGTCTTTTTGTTTGGATTAATTTACCACCACCATATGCAAAACACTTCCCAAAGAAGGTCAGACTACATGTATGATTACTGTGTTATTCTCCCACAGGCGTACCGCTGGATGATTGACTCCCGTGATGAGTTCACTGAGGAGCGTCTGTCAAAGCTTCAGGACCCCTTCTCTCTCTACCGCTGCCACACGATCATGAACTGCACTAAAACTTGCCCCAAGGTACTTACACACATCTTTACACATGCTTATTCCCCTCAGATGTTATGTTGTAGTTTCTCACCGTCCGTCTGACACGCTGCTCCACAGGGACTGAATCCAGGAAAGGCCATCGCAGAAATCAAGAAAATGATGGCAACTTACAAAGAGAAGAAAGCAGCAGCTTCATGAAGGCACAAGATCAACTAATTATATCATGACCTGAGTTAAGAGGAAGAGGAGAGCCAACAAGGACATTTTTCTTCACTCAGCACCTTTTAAGATTATCATGAGTATTTGAGGAGTGAGTGGGATCGTATAAGGGAGATGGTGAAAGGCTGTAAGACGAGGGTGCTGGACAGAACTGTAAGCTTTATCATTTAAATGACGCAACATGTTGGACCACATTTCAGCTGCATAATGAAGATACTAGGCTTTGCTGTATTTATTCATTGAAAAACGCTCATCAACTTGTACTCAGACTGTAAATATTTAAATATATGTTCATTAAAAATGTGCTGTGTTGCTTTGAGATGATTCAAGTGTGAGTAGTCAAAATGATCCCTTTTTAATGAATTGTTGAACAGTATTGAAGGAGACATTTTTGATATCCATAAAAGGTTTGCACAAACTGAAAGGCTCAGTTTAGTAAAACTAAGCAAATGGAATCAGCATGCACAACTGGAAACATCAATAACGTATGCAGATGTTATTATAGGAGGAATGTTTTAGAAGTTATCCATGTGTTGTGTAGTTAATAAACTACTTGACCCATGAAGAATTATAGGCCCATTAAATATTTCACATTGCATCTATTCAGAGTAAACGAAGCGAAGGGGTTGCTAATGACTTCATCCACGCTACAGTATCCCAAGCAAGCTGCGACAGTGTGACAGTGAGCCAGCATGCAAAACGGACTAAGTGAGACATGTTGTGATTGAACCCATAGATTAAAGCTACACAGTTTACACATACACTACTTTATCAGGTCAACATGTCTACTGTAAAAGTGTATTTAGGGATGTGTGTCTTTGAGTTTTGTTCAGAAATAATGTTTTTCATTTGTTGATAAGATAACTAAAGAAGCAGAGTGGGATTTTTTCAGGCATAATTTAAAAAGTGCCTGAAGAGTGAAAGGCTCAAGAGGTCAAAACACTTCAGTAACACTTGTAGTATGAAGATCAACTTTACTAATGAGATCGACATGTTTCGGCTTGTGGCCTTCATCAGGGTCATCCGCCTTAATAAGAAAACTGAGCAGTGAGTGGTTTATAGAGACTTAATTGGAAGTATATATTTTAGTATTAAATTGTTACTTTGCAAAGCCTTCTGCATTAACTCCTTAAACCTGGTTTTTATGAGAAAGATGGTTTCCTCAACTGGATTAAAAGATTAAGAGGAATCTGAGCCCCACAGTTACATTTTCTCCCCACAAAAACACAACGTATAGACCGTGAATATGCCTAGCAGGTTAACCTAAAGTGACATTTTAAGGGGAAATTATTGACTCGCTATAAAGAAACAGGGGCTCTACGGTAAGTAGGTTAAATTACAGTTAAAGTAAATCATTTATTTTAAGGTCGCTCATGAATGAAGATAAACATCTGTCAAAGATGATGGCCATACAACCAAAAGTTTTTCCTGTTAATATTTATCTCACTATGAAGCTTTAAAGCACTAATAAATGGTTTAAAGTCATAGTTTATCGGCACTTAAAAAAGAGATAATCAAAAAAACCTCTGGTATTTTTATGTGTTTTCACTATCCTGATTGATATTTGTAAGATGTAACTTTAAAAATGAATATTAATAGAAATGGTATAAATCTTTATCAAATCTTAGTATTATTATGACATATCATTAAAAAAATCATCAATGTTTCTATTCAATTAAAATAGTAATTATAAGATCATTTTCTGTACAGAGACTATGGTGTGAAGTTACCATGATGGAAATAAGCAGAGTTGTTTTTTTCTTCAGGCTCACAGCTGACGTTCGCGTGTATCTATTTTGGACCATGTGACTTCCCGTAGAGAGGCACAGTTAGTGCTGGCTTAGTGTTATACAGCTCAGATGCTTTATGTTAGGCTAGGACAACCTGTCATTGAGGTAATTATGTTGTGAAATAAAGTGATGTGGAGGCCATCATCGTGACCAAAGGATGGAGAGGCGAGGTAAGTGTGTCTGAAAGCTGTGAAGTAAAAAATGAACCACCGAGAGAGGACAGAGGAGCTCACTATGCTAACTGTTAGCTTGAGATAGCTCACATACTGAAGCCTGGGACTGAAGCCTGTCCTGGCTGTCTGCTGTGGACTGAATGTGGTTTTTAACTTGGTAAATAATGAAGGTAAGCGGCTGTCAGCTTGCACAAAAAAATACAGTTTCTCTCTCGTCTTTTCTCGGTGTAACAAAATGAACAATAACCATTGTCACCTGTGTATAACAGCTCTAATACACACCTGGGATATTTCTTAAGATCACTTCAGTGCAACCAAGTAGGCTACGAAAAGAAAGCTATTTAGATAAACCAAATAATTAACATTAAATAACCCGTTTAAACTCCGTATCACTGTGAACTGTTTCAATTACATTCTCTTAAAGTTATACTTTATACTTGGACGAGTATAAAATGGTTGTTTTTCCTAAATTAATGTGAGGATATATTTATACTGTTGAGAGTTACACTTCTGCCTTCTCTCAGTCACCCTCTTCACATAAGGTCATTAAATATAGAATAACCTCCCTCACAATCTAAAAAGTACTAAAAGCTACTAAGATGTTTAAAAATGGATTTGAGCATTCAGTGTTATCAGCACTTAATCTGGATACTAGGTTAACTAAATTATTACATAAACAGTCATTAAATATACAATAAACAGTCATTGTCTATTTAATAAAGCAGCCTCTACTTTTTGCACTTTCGGTTTTGATAAAGTGAGGAACATGCTTTAGTATCATTTAGTATCAGAGTCAGTATCAGGTTTTATTGCCAAGTACATTTACACATACAAGGAATTTGTCTTGGTGTATTAGTGTAAATCAGTTAATAAAGGAAATAAAGCAAACGTAGCAAGAACTAGAATAACAAAATATAAGCAATTACAAATATATAGAATATAATTTAAAAGTGTAAAAATCACAAAATGTTCAAAATGTATCTTTGCATCTTGTAGTTATAGTGTGTGTCCTTTACTGTACCTTATTTCATGCCGTGTGTACTGAAGGTCTTCCTGTTACTGATCATCTTAAAATGCATTTATTGTATATTTAATATGAGCTTTTATACTTTGTACTGAGCAGGACATGCTTATTGTTCTCTAAAGTGTTTAGAGCATTTTATAATGTAGTTTTGTACTTTGTGTTGTCAGGTTTGCTTTTTTCTGTCCTATGTTGAGTGTGGTTTTATTTTATGTCCTGCGTCACTTTACGTGGGACTACAGGAAAATCCTCAGGCTTCACTTCTGTACAGGTGAAATTTAATCTGCTGGGATAGGCTACCAAATCTGTAACATCTCCTCCACTTTTATTGAATGAAGCTCTTTAGATATTTAATTTATGAATAAGTAACAAGTTCCTCAGAGCCTAAAGAATACATTTTCCTTTTAATTATTTCTAAGAACAGATTATACATGTTGGCCGAGAAGGAGCTAAACCTACAGAACAGAAGACAATACGGGTCTCCATTGCAGTTTGTTCTCCAGAGAGATCTGTCTATTGTTCAACTCCTCAGTTCTTTTCTACTCACAGTTAAATGTGTATACATCAAACATGTTTTATGTAACACGTTAAAACCTGCAGTAACTCATTCAAATACCCTGTAATGATAACATGCTGTTTGCTGTTAAGTGCTGGGTATCTTATAGTTTGGTCTGTCAGTGTTTTTTGAGTCCTTAGACTGAACAAAAGATGTAAAGTTTTGTGCTAAACAAACAAAGCAAAATCAATGAGCTGGAAGACACGCTGTAAAAACACTTATTGATAAGTCAAAGTGTACTTTGACTTTAACGCTACAAAGGAATCCTCCCTTTTCTTTTTGCATAGTGTATGTTTATCTACAAAAGCACTGATTCACTCAGGTATTGACTCATTGAAATGTTTACCACACAGAACCCTGAATCTGTTTCGCCTTAGTCGATATATATTTCACTTCTTCTGCCACCAGCACTGCTCGGTCAACGACTGCTTTCTGCTGTCATGACTCACAAAGTTGCAAAGACGATAATTAAATAGAGTTGAGTCAGGACAGTCCAGCAAACAATAAGAGTGTACAGACTTTTGGCCTTGAGATAACCCCTGGATAAAGTTGCTGCTGTGCTTCTTGAGGTTGAGGTTTGGTTTTCTGAGAATTTTTCCTCATCAGCTCACATGACTGTCTCGTGTTTGTCTAGTTGATTGGGCATCCGTGTTTCCCCTTTTTTTTTTTGACATAGCAGAACGGGTTTTGCTGTGTAATGATCTGCTTGAAGATAAAACTGAAAGCCTGGACTAAAAGCAGGTTTTATGATGTCATACTGTTAGGGATATATAATCTCCACTGAGGCTTTGTTGCAGGTCTGTCTTCCTTCCTCCTTTTAGGATGCAGCTCGTGCAGTCATGGATTAAATCACAAGATGATTTTAGGGTTGCTTAATGAAGAACTCACTATCAGATACCTGTTGAAACTGCCTATTGAAGTGAGGTATCGACAAGGCAGAAGTGTCCCTTTAGATCCCCCAATATGATTAAGTGGCAGTTGAAGTTTGCAAGAACATGTAATAAAATTCCTATCGTGTGCATTTCTAGTGGATAAAATATCGTATGTGACCTCCAGGATGACCTGGACAGTGGACAAAAATGATGTGTTTTGTTGTGTTTTGTCAAGATGTAAATGTCATCCGTGCCCGTCCAGAGAATATGTGGTTAAGTTTCCTGTGTCCTTAAAATCATATCATTTTCTAATTATAAAAAAGATACAAAAAAGTGGTTCAATATCAAATAAAACCGTATCATTATAGTGAAATGAAAATCAAAGTAATATGTAAAAATACCTCAAATATAAGTTAGTACACGGCAGCAACAATGACAGTGTCTGCTGCTCTTTACACATAAAGATAAACACCCCTGTGTGTATATTTATTACGTTTTTCATGTTCACTCAGTGCTGAAGTCTGTACATGGAAATGACTTGTTCTGCTTAGTTATTTGTACAATAAATCACTAAATGTCAAATAATTTCATAGGTTTTAGGTTGTTTTATTCTTTTGTGTTGTTACTGGTGTGAGAGAGAGAGAGAGAGAGAGAGAGGGAGAGAGAGAGTGTCTGTCTGTGTGTGTGTGTGTGTGTGTGTGTGTGTGTGTGTGTGTGTGTGTGTGTGTGTGTGTGTGTGTGTGTGTGTGTGTGTGTGTGTGTGTGTGTGTGTGTGTGTGTGTGTGTGTGTGTGTGTGTGTGTGTGTGTGTGTGTGTGTGTGTGTGTGTGTGTGTGTGAGAGAGTCCGCCTCTGCTGTTCCCAGAGCAACAGTTCATGCTGTAAGCGCATTAAAACTCCTTTCTCAATGCATTATGTTTGCTACCGAGGGATTGGTCTGCGGTTGAATCGGAAAAAAATCCCTTTGGGATACAAGTCCCACTCCAAGTCCCCCCCCTCCCCCCCCCCTCCCCCCCCCAGAAGCCGGTCTAACAGGTCCTGGAGCCTCGTCAGGTGTCATACGCTCCAAGCTCCGCGCTCAGGTAAAAAGAGGAACCTGCAGCAGATGCAGGACGGTGGGATTGTGGGATTGACCAGCGGCAGAAGTGAAATGTCTTGTCATTTTAAGGAATAACTCTTGTAGAAATTACGGCTTCGAGTTAACGGTGAGCTCGCTGTCCTCCTCAGTCTTTTTTAATTTGGAGGAGGAGGATTATGTTTTTAAGTGTTTCGATATGTTCTCAGGTCTTTTGAAGCGGAAGCGAGCATCGGGTTAAACAAACAATTTACTTGTCCTTGTTTTAATGACATTTTGTTATCTTCACGGTCGCTGTGTAGTTTGAGTCTGAACAAGGCTTTAACTGTGAGAGTATATTGCTTTATGGGATATTTTACACCCCCGTGTAGACCTTTAAAGTCAATGTGTCTGTCGGTGTTTTGGTTTACGTCGTACTCAGGTGTGCTCAGTGGACTTATTACATTGTATGGTAACTCTTGAGTCTTCCACTATTTAACATATTCTTCTGAAGTTTGGCTGCGTATTGCTTTTGCTTCTTTCATCGATCTGTTCCTGGAGGCAGCCTTTGACTTGTACATCAAAATGACTGTAACACGTTTACACACACATAGATGTTGTGTCAGTGCTGCTGAGTTAAAGGGATGATTGAACCTAGTACATGAAGAAAATCTGTCATTCTTTTATGTTTCTTAACTCTGATCATAGAAGGACAGGATTAAAAACCACAAAATTGGTTATTGCCTACCCTGGACTTGACTATATCCCTGCAGTGTGTCATTTGTTAATATTGACTTTGTCTAATGAGCTCATTGGTTCATGCTTATGTCATAACTGAGAAACTGTTGTGTTTACCTGTTCTGTAGGTAGTGTTGTGGATCTGCAGAGCGGACTCCCCTCACCCAGTCCACAGGACCCCCTGCTCAGTCCTGAGTCACACATGGTAAGAACCCTTACAGTTTTTCTGAGTAACAAACAATGGCCGTGTTGGACTTTTGCATAAAAGAGTAAAATAGAAAAAGGAGAAAGATTTGGAAAAATAAAGACATGTATTGGTGGTGTGTTAACTTCATGTCATGTAAAAAACTTGGAAGGACACTTGTGTTTTTCCCTTACTATATTTACAGATATCAGTTTAAAATATGCCTGCTTTGACGTTTGTTTCAAGTTTAATTTGTGGAAATGGAACAAGCAGCTGGCTTTTTTTAATCATGTCATTTGCAGGCTGTAGAACTAACGAGCTATATGTAAATAAACCTCTGCTTGAATATAACACGAAACCTTTGTTTTAACTCGAATGAACTCTCTGAATCCTTGTCCTACCAGGATGTTCAGGGATATAAGTGGGTGCGATGGCGTGTGTGGCTGTGCCGTCTCGGTGCCTTGCTGTCCTTGGGTCTCCTCCTGATTGTGTTTCACTGGCGCCCGCGGCTTGCTGTCCTCGCCCGCTGCCGCTCCTGCCCTCTGGCTTTAGCAGATGTTCTGCTATTAAAAGTGAGGATAACATTCATACCTTATCAGATTTAAAATCCACCAAATCCTGGGGATATTTTATCAAACTTGATCTTTCTCCAACCCTCCTGCTTGCCACCTCTTCCCACATTAAGGTTGGAATTTAGCTTCTCAAGGCTGAAACTAGCCTGTTCTTTAAGTGTTTTATTTATTTAACCAGGAAATAGACTCAGTGAGATTTAAAATATATTTTTCAAGAGTGTCCTGGCCAAGACAAGTACACGATTAAGCTGTAAATAGCAATGAATTTGAAAGGTAAAGAAACCATATGGTGTCCAGAAGTCATGGAGATACAAAAATAAATTATAAAGCTACTCTTTTTTGTGAATAGAGTAAAGTAACTTTAAAGAACATCATAAAGGCTGTTAATATGTTTGAGATGCTGTAACAGAGTGTGTTACATTTCACAGAAAACACTGATTACTTGTAACGTTTGGCTCAAAAACTTTACAATAACCACATTTTATTAACTTAGAAATCCACATATTTCAGGCTTTGGTTTATGCCTCTTATTGCTTCATCATATTTATTACCCAAGCAATTTACCACATGTTTAATACACATCTACTTACTGGTTCAACAGTGGAATTCAACATATCTGCTTCAACAGTTGCCAAATTTGCAAAACCTCCTTAGCTGGTGTGGGTAAACTGAGCATAAAAGCACCTTTAATTCATACTTATTCATACATGTTTCTCATTTCCCATGATGAATAACTCTACAAGAAAGGAAAAGGACCAAAGCTATGGATGTATTCTGCATTAGGCTCTGACTTACTGCATTAGATGCTCTGTCTTCCACTTGTTCCAGTTTTCACAAATGTATTTTTGTTGTTTATTCCGCAGGACAGTTTTGGTCAAGAGCACGTGGTGGAGGTCTTCAAAGAGGAGATAGAGGAGGGCAGGTACGCTACATGTGACAGCATCACATTTAGCCTTTAAGACAATGCTCTAAGTTGAGAAAATGGCATAACGATAAACGGTTTGTAATTGGTTTAATCTCTTGAAGTTTGGACTTGCTGGGAGAGCTGGAGGACACCGAGTGGAGAGATACAGTTCAGCTCTGCAGGGAGGACGTAAGGACGGAGAGCATGGTTGATATTTTGTCGCAGAGTCATGTGCTGAGTGATCCTCTTGCTCATACGGATGTTTGACCTTTTATATGTTACAGAACACTCTGATGCGCTACTATCTGTTTGAAGGACTGCGCTTCATCTGGCTGGATAGAAAAGGAGCTTTCTGTCGTGTTAGGTACTGGAGCAGGAAAACCAGGAACACACCCTGCACTCATGTAGCGTGGAGAGTTGTTGTCTACGTAAAGTGACCTAGATAGACCCTGAGCGATCAAATAGAGCACTCTGTTTAGTGTTGTTCATGTTTCACAATAAGACTTAAAGCTTGTTATTACACCAAATGAGATATCTTTGGTGGCTGCAAAGTGCACACCAAAATAACAAAGTGGGAAACAATTTTACAAAGCTTGCGACAAATTAACATTTTAGAAAACAAAGTTTACAAGATGCAAAACACTTTCACCAGTCCCCAAACAAAGTTACAAACAACAGCCTTCCTGGAAAGGGAATGTACCTATTGCTGGAAGTGACCCGGAAGTGACTGAGTGAGCGGTCAATTAATTTGTTGTGATGCAAAGTTGACTGACTGTTGTCTCAGCGCCAGCGTGTTTTTTCAGTTGTTTACAATGTATAGAGAGCGTTCGCAGCAGAAAGCAGCTGCCTGGATGAAAAGCGCAGCGCCCTGTGTATTTTTGCTCTGTCGTTTTTGTGTGGCGGCTCCAAGCGCTCAAGATGAAAATCTTTCAACTTTTCAAAAATGTGCTGTTGACGTCATGGCGCTCTTTTCAAAATGTAAGATATTCCCTGTATTTTAACGTCCTATCTTGTACTCACATCCTCTTTGCTCGGTGTCTGCCAGGGTAAAAAACAGGGTCAAATATAAAACATACAGTAAAAAATAGTGTAGCCCTGTCGGTCATACAGCGGCCATTGTTAACAAACTGCTGCCATAGAGACAGAAGGCGTACAGCCAGCTTTTTCGTCCCGAAAAATCTGTGCATTCCCTTTCCTGCAAGAGTCTGTGGTTTGTAAATTAGTTTGGGGACTGTCATTTGTAAATTTGTCTCAGCAATCTTAAAAGTGTTTTGCATCTTGTAAATTTGTTTTCTAAAATATTAATTTGTCTCAAGCTTTGTAAAAGTGTTTCCCACTTTGACATTTTGGTTTGCACTTCCCAGCCACCGTAGATATCTACAAATGTAGTTATTTCCTTTGACATTTGAGTAAACTGTAATATTAAAACCTTAAATCTTTGTCTGTAGTGTCCTCAATGAGGACTGGACCTGCAAGGACCTGTATGGTTTCCAAAAGGGCCTGAGTCACCTGGAGCAGAGCTCGAGGTAGGAGCAGATGTGTGAACGAATGAAATAAAAAACATGATTTAATCTGAGAGGGAAGTGTTGAGTCATTGATGGCATGAATTCTTTCAGGAGACGCATGTATGGGCCCAACATTATCGATGTGCCTGTGAAGCCTTACACCAAGCTGCTGTTTGAGGAGGTGAGATGAACGACAGGCCTCTGTTTGAATATTATCTTTCTAAAAGTAAAGCATCAAAGTGAACCCACTCCTTCTCTTTGTCTCTCTCTCTCCTCGTCTGCTTCTTTAGGTCCTCAACCCGTTCTATGTGTTCCAACTGTTCAGCATTTGCCTGTGGATCGTTGATAATTATTTTATTTATGCTGTGTGTATATTCATCGTCTCCCTGGTGTCCATCTGTATCTCACTCTATGAGATCCGCAAGGTGAGTGTGTTGTGGGACACTTCATCTATTTATGATTCATCATGGTTTAAGCTCATTACGTATATTGATAATGGTTTGAACTTACTTCACAGCAAAGTGTCACTCTTCGCAACATGGCTCGGATGGTCACTAATGTCACAGTACGGAGGCGGTCAGGAGGTGAGTTTTTGCTCTTTAAATATCTTATAGTATTTAAAATATTGTGTAGTTGCTGTTTTATTGATATTTAGGCTGATTTTGTTTCCTTGGCATTCAATCCGCTAAACCTTTATTATCTTCATAGTGCCTCATCACAACTAAAGTTATCTCATGTCACTCTACATCACGGCCTCACCGATGCCTATGGGATTTTTTAGGCCGACATTGATGTTGGGGAGACAAAAAATGATTTATCTGCCAATATTTTTCTTTTGTTCTGTGTTCGATCTTTAGAGATAGATAGATTTAGATTTACACATTTATTGCGTTGATCCCTCAAATGCAGTTTTCAAACACTTGCGAAGAAAAGATATAAAGTATAGCTTAGACAAAATGATCACTCATCTGGAGAGTAACTGGGCAGGTACATGTGTCACCGCTTGACACTTTGGAGAATGATTCACTTGAGTCAGAGAGAGAACTTCTAGTGTCATACAACGATACTCAAATGAAACGCTATTTGACTGGCAAATGAATCTGGTATTATCGGTGCATATCTGTGGTAAAATTACCTGATACAGTTAGTCACTGGATATGCTAATTTTGGCCGTTATTATCGGCTGGCTAATTAAAATGTCGGGCTCTACTTTACATGTAAAGAAGGTCTACACTGCACTCTTTTAAAGCAAGTAGTGATAGCACTGCAGTTAAACATGTTTTGGATTTGCTGTCTGTTTCTACACCCAGGTGTCGTTCGAGGAAAACATTTATAGTTACCACGTCGTGTTCTCCGTAAATAGTTTTCAGTCTGGAACCACCAAAGTTTCAATTCCCCTGTTTTTTTTTCAGGTCAGAAAATCCAAAGCAGTTAAACTCTTTAGTAGATCAGCGGAGTTATCTCTCTCATCTAGCGTTTACATCGACAGAACAATGGATACAAAAAGTTACTGTGGCTCTGAAGTCCTCCTGGTAATTTGAGCATTTCTCTAAAGAGTTACACAACTCAAAATAAGTGTTTTTGTCAAAGTGGGCACTTATACATGGTGCCTTTTTAATGCCCTTGTGCTTGCTATAGGCATTATGGTTTGCTGTTGTACGTCCGTCCACTTTGTTAGTGGTTAGTGGATGTATTACCTCATGAACACCTTGAAATAATTTCCTCAAAATTACAATGAGCGTCCATAAGAACTCAAGGAGCACTTATTAACTCGAGGATTAACTGATTAGATTTTAGATGTTCTATGCACGGCCACTTGGACCTCACATCTGTCCATTGTCAATACTTCTAAATGGAAATACCTTTACTTTCATTCCCTTAAAGTCTTCAATACTAATATTATGACTTAAGACAAATGGATGGATGTAAAGTGAAACCTGACAGGTTGGCTGATGCAGCGCCCGGTTATGTTTTTGTCTTTTAGAAAAGAAGGCAGAGAGAAAAGTCAGCTTTGAGTTAAGTTCTTTAGGGAACAAAAATACGTTTGAAATGTTTATGAGGCTACAAGAATAAACAATTTGTTTTAGTGAGCAATACTTAATGTCAACAGAGAGGTCGTATAAAGAAACCTGAGGGCAACTTTAAGCTGCGTGACAGTTTCCCCCTGAGGGAATATCCCGACTGAACTTTTTGTGCTTTCTCCCAACCACTTTAGCCACACAATCTAGCATTTTACCCCCCCCCCCCCCCCCCCCCCCCCCCCGCCCAAAAAAAAAGACTTCAATTGAGAAGAAACCAGAGAGGACTTTGTTATTCTGTACAAAAGACATTTATTCCTGCATGTCTTTTTTTCCCCTAGTTGAAGAGTGCGTGAGCTCGTTGGACCTGGTCCCAGGTGACTGTATCATCGTCCCTCAGGAAGGTCTGATCCTGCCCTGTGATGCTGCCCTGCTGGCTGGGGAGTGTCTGGTCAATGAGAGCATGCTAACAGGTGACCAGCAACAAACCCCAACCACACCACAAATCTGAACTTCACTGGACAGAAAGTCATTAAGCAGGAGAAGTCATTCACTCCTCTGAAATGTCGGTACCAGTCGGCTCATGAAACACCTTCAAAGCTGGGAAAAGTTCAGTGTTTTGTTGCAGCCGTTTTTAACTTCTAATGAAGGATTTATTTTAAATCTCTTTCAAGCTGGGGTCATTTCACATCTCACAGTCTTAAAGCGGATTAGAGTCACAAATTAGCCATCGAACAGGATTTTAAGGATGACTGCATTGTAGTGCTGTTTGATTAAAGGAATGTTACTCTCTGTTTTTAAAATCATATTTCATCAGGTTGTGAGTTGGTAAAAACAATTCAAGTCTTTTACACTCTGTGCCTCCAGCTTGTTTTATAAAGTGATGATTCAACCTTTTTTATCCTTTCTGTGTCCAGGTGAAAGTGTCCCAGTTCTGAAAACCCCACTGCCTGCTAGTGACGGGAGGTACAGCTCAGAAACTGAGCGCAGACACACCCTCTTCTGTGGTACACACCTAATCCAGGCCAAAGGGGTGGGGCCAGAAGGCAATGGTGTGGTCGCTGTAGTCACGAGCACTGGTGAGTATAAAAACAGTCTGTGGACTGAACATTTTAACAAGATGACACCTGTGCATGTTTAGATTTATTGCACTATGGAGCAGCTTATTTATGAGTACATGTCACTTATTTAGGCTTTCCAAACGAAATCACCCTCCTGCCTTACTTTGGCAGATTTTCAAAAATGGTTCTGATACATTTTGTCCCTGTCAAAACAAAGATATACATGGAATAGATGATCCATTAAACACATTTTTAGCACCTTTAGGACGTGTGTGTAATGCAGGACGAGTAAACATGTCTTTTGTTTGTCTGTTTGCGGCCTAACCGCACAGGGAAACTGAAAAGACCCTATGTTTGCTCTCCAAATGAACCAGTTGTCCTGCTTTATCTCATCCTCAGGGTTTTTCACAGCCAAAGGGAACCTGGTCAGCTCCATTTTGTATCCTCAGCCAACAAACTTCCGCTTCTACAAAGATTCGGTCAAATTCCTGCTTATCCTGGGCTTCATTGGTAAGAGCTTTGGCAGAGGCATTGTGTCAAGAGTATTAGTGACTTTCTCCGATTATGTATGCCAAGCCCTTTGAGAAATACTTCAGTAATTATTGAACTTTTCCCAACATTTTCCTTCTTGCTTCAGCTCTTTTTGGCACCATTTACAGTTTTGTGGTCCTCTTCAAATCCCATGTAAGTGCTGCTCAATCATCTTTATGGCCTGTTTGTGCCAATGGTAAAAAAAAGCCATAACACTGACTTTTGTCTGGCTGTGTGCCCAGGCCACCTGGCTAGAGTTGGTGATTAGAAGCCTGGACATTGTGACCATTGCAGTGCCCCCTGCACTGCCTGCTGCCATCACCACTGGCATCATCTACTCGCAGCACAGGCTGAAGAAACAGGGCGTCTTCTGCATCAGTCCACCGCGCATCAATGTCTGCGGCAAGGTCTCACTCTTCTGCTTCGACAAGGTGAGAGGGAATCATTCACCTGCCTAGCTTATTTGTGTGCCATGAACGCATTGTGTCTCACTGGAGTACTTGTGTTTCTCCAGACAGGAACTCTCACAGAGGAGGGCCTGGATGTGTGGGGAGTGATGGAGGCGGGGCCTGCCGGTTTCTCAGAGCTGGTACCAGAGCCTAAACTCCTGCTGCCGGGCAACATGCTCTCTGGCCTGGCCAGCTGTCACACTGTGACACTGCTGCAAGGTCAGCCCCTCGGAGACCCTCTGGAGCTGAAGATGATCGAGTCCACTGGTTGGGTATGACAGTAAAAATCATTTTTGTTCCTTAAGAGATATTTGATAAGAAAGTTTTTGCTTAAAACGTTCTTGAACAATTGGGTTACGATTACATTTTTTGTACTGTTACTTAAAGAATAGCTTTGATGCCTTTCTCAAAAATACTTGTGTCCAAACAATGACAACAGTTAGTAATGTGTACTTTTAGAAGAAGGAGGAATTCTCTTTGAGGAGCTGTAAGAGCAGGAAGTTAACAGTTTGTTTTTTAATTAAGTAAAACATTTTCTTTTTAATATCCTGGTTGCAAGCATCCACGTGCATTACAGATGTATTCAGTAGTAACGCATATACTGGATCCATTTTAATAACTGAAATGTTCTCAGGTTTGCTCTCTCTGCATCTGTAATGTGTTATATTAACGTGAAGAATCTGATCCTCAATTGGTTGATTAGAATTGAGGGCAGAACAGTTTGGGATTGCAGCACCCTTTAATAAAACACTTAAACACAAGTACATTACAAACTTTAAACTAACAAACATATTTTGGTTGAACACCTTGCACAACTCTATAGCTTTTAGTAGCTGTAACTGTAGTAGCTTTTTTTTTTACCTTAATTGAGAGACAGGACAGTGGATAGCGTCCGAAATCAGTGAGAGAAAGAGAGTGAGGAATGATATGCGGTAAAGGAGCCACAGGTCGGATTCGAACCAGGCTGCATGCTTTTTGAGACTGTAAGCTCTGTGCCACTAGGCTACCAGCACCCTGTAAATCAGTATCTTAACTCTTTATTTATTCATCCAGACACTCGAGGAGCCAGAGCGAGGTGGGAATGAATTGGATGCAGAGTTTGGAGGACACAAGGTTTTGGCTGTCATGAGACCGCCGACTCAACAGTACCAAGCTCTAGGACCTGTGAGTGTCATTCAACCTAATTATTAATTCATGAATTCTCCTTCTGGACTTTGAAGTTAATGACTGTGATTCTTTCATTCATCGCTCAGTCCACCGGCGAGCCTGTGGCCATTGTTCAGAGGTTTCCCTTCTCCTCGGCCCTGCAGAGGATGAGTACGGTGACGGTGGCCGCCGGGGGGCGCTGGCCTCTAGCTTTTATTAAAGGATCCCCAGAGATGGTGGCTAGTCTGTGCAAAGCAGAAAGTGGTGAGTAACTTCAATTTGGTAATAATATCCAGTGAGTGTGAAAATATATAACACTAGTGCAGCATTTTCAAGGGATTTGGAAATAGATTTAGAAGATGAAAGAATATTTTCTCAGTGTAGATCTACATTTTTCCATTTTGTTTACAGTGCCGGCCAACTTCTCCAACAAACTGCACAACTTCTCCAGTGAAGGCCTCAGAGTTCTTGCACTCGCGTACAAGCCATTAGACGTGAACACTGACTTAAAGAATATCGAACGGTGAGAACACAGTCCGTCATTCTCTCATTTGCATGGCTCCACAGCTCCTATAATTAATATGTTTCCACACCTGAAGTGTGCAGCTGGTCTAGTTGTGCTGAACTTGATCCTTAAAAAGTCCAACAGTGAGTTTGAATGCAGCTTTGTGTGTTTTTCTTCACAGAGGGGAGGTCGAGAAGGACATGCAGTTCCTGGGCTTTCTGATTATGAAGAACCTGGTGAAGCCAGAGAGTCCCAGAGTTATTAACATACTGAGACTGGCAAACATTCGTAGCATCATGGTCACCGGTGAGAGACATTGTGCCCTTCCTCTATTTTACATATTTAAATGCTGTCTTTTGCAATGTCATTCACATTCTTCTTTTGGCCCTCCTCACATAGGGGATAACATTTTAACAGCAATCAATGTAGCAAAATGTTGTGGGATGATGGGATCTGACGAGAAGGTGATATTCGTCAATGTCATCCCTCACACCAACACGTCCCTGCCTGTGCTGAGGTTCAACCTGGAAACTGGAGGGACGACTGCTGCCCAAAGCTCTGTAGAGGTCATCACTCAGGTCGGTACTGCTCAGATGAAGCCCTGCAGCACAAAGCTTGACAGTTTCAGGTGTTATTATTATGCTATATTCAAGACAAAATGAGAAGAGAAATTGAATCTGATGACAGAGGATTTTCTTTCCTAAAGAGATGTGATTCCTGCATGTGTTAGCCAATCCAGAAGTGTTTGGTTCATACTTTATTTTAGAGTGAGTTGGGATTTTTCACAACCTGCCATGCTGTGGGACTTAAAAGGTAGCACTGATACGTTTTGATTGGGGGTTATGTTATCTCTCATTATATCTCAAAAAAGTTTGAGCTGTGATACGAGAGGTTAAGGATTGCTCATTCTAAAACATTAATTTGTGCTAGATCGTGCTGGTTGTGTCATTAATAGTTCATGATAATGTAATTGAGCCATCTTGGCAGACATTTATGAAGTGGCACGGGGAGATTCTGGATGCAGCTGACTGTGCTTTCTTTCTTTTCTCTCAGGGTCTTTACCAGGGAGGCTTTGGCTACCACTTGGCTATTTCTGGCAAGTCCTTTGCTGCACTCTGTGAATACTTCCCTGAATGTCTGCCAAAGGTAATACAAATTTTTTTTCTGCTGAAATATTCTGAAAATGGACCATGAGAACTCATCATTGACGCATGCATAAAGCAACAATGGGGCAGTGGGAGTAGTGTCAGAGACAATGATTAAACTGCATTATACTGAGAATACAACAGGCTGTATTTCAAGAACATTTGCCACCTTAAATCTTTTTTTCCTTTTTATTATTATTTTTTTTTAATGCTGTCTTTGCAGGTTTTGTTGCGAACCACAGTATTTGCCCGCATGACTCCTGACCAGAAAACCCAGCTGGTGAAAGAGCTGCAGAAGCTTAAGTGAGTTCAGGCACAAAAGGGGAAGAATGGGAAACACCAAATTATGAAGGAACAGAAAAAAATGAGGAATAAACTGAGATCAACAACGAATGAATCACAAGGACATGTCACGACTTTATAAACATGCCGTTCTATTTTTATGTGAAATATGAGTAAGAGGATAAATAGAAAAATTAAGAAGCCATAAGTGAGAACGTTGAATTTAAATACATGTAAACAAATAAACTGCTAATTCTAGTTATGAAGAGAGAAATGGATTATATGTTTGATGTAAAGTGTCTGAATGTCTGAAGGAATAAGGTTGAGTGTTAAGTTAAGTTTTCTAAAACGACATCTAGTGGCCATAGGAGGAGTTGCAGTTTAGAGCACATTTATGTCTTTTTTTCTTTTACCTAAGCTAAAATAAGACAGGTCATAAAACATATTGTTTCATTACAGCTATTGCGTTGGCATGTGTGGGGACGGGGCCAACGACTGTGGGGCCCTAAGAGCTGCTGACATCGGGGTTTCTCTGTCTGAGGCCGAGGCTTCAGTGGCGTCCCCTTTCACCTCTAAGACTAAAAACATCAGCTGTGTGCCGCTGCTTATCAGGTGAGGAAAAGAGAGGTCTTAAAAGTGATGAAGTAAGAAGGATGCTGTTTGTTGGAGTAGTAGGTCAAGGGGAAGAAATGGCAACATGATTTTTCCTCCGTGTTTGTGCAGAGAGGGCCGGTGTTCCCTGGTGACCTCCTTCAGCCTCTTCAGATACATGGCTCTGTACAGCATCGTTCAGTTTTCCTCCATCCTCATCCTCTACACGGTGAGCACCAGTGGAGCTTATCATATCCTAACGTTCAAAGTAACCATTTGTCTCTGACTCATCAGCTTTAACATCCTTTTATTTAGAGTTCAATCCAGGCTTTCTTTTTTAGTCCGTTTTATTGGAGCCTGTTACGCCCCACCCTAAGGCAACCATATGTACAAACCACAAATACACCCTTTAAAACACATCGTACACCTTACCAAAGTCAAAACAAAGGGGATTTATTATTGACAGACAAACAAAATCATTAAACGAAGATCAACTCAAATGCTTATTTAACTAAACTCAACAAGAGGAAAATACTTATCTCATATGATACAAAATACAGGATTACATTTTTTCTGAATTATTGAAACAACTCAGAGTGAATCAAAATTCTTCCTTTTGTGCGTGTTCAGATTAATACGAGCATGTCCGACCTGCAGTTCCTGTTCTGTGACATCTTTGTGGTGACTCTGCTGGCCTTCGTGATGGGAAAAGGAGGTCCCAGTAGAGAGCTGCACCCCCGCAGACCCCCGGCCAGTCTGCTGGGTCTGCCTGTCCTGGGCAGCCTGTTCATCCACAGCTGTATGAGCGTCCTGGGCCAGCTGGCTGCGCTCTTCATCACCGCCTCACAGGACTGGTCAGTCACAGAGGGTTGCTTTTATTTACTTGGGCTTGCTATGATGATGAGTTGTAAAAGATTCAATTAATCACCAGCTATCTGAGGAATTGATAAATTGGTTTCATTAAATTAAAGATAATTCCTCAAATTGAAACATTTTCTGGTTTCTGTACTCTATTGCTGTAAGCTGATATCTTTCAGTTCTGGGCAAAACAAAATTTCAACCCTTTCATTGACGTAACAGCTACTTGATCAATGGAGTTCATCATAGACGACCATGAGAATCCTCTTTAGTAGCTGATTTTTATTTGTGTCATTCATACCAAATAAAATCGTTCATCTCAGATTCAGAGAAAGACCGGGAACCTTCATGCTCTGTTTTTTTTTTTTTTCTTTAGGTACGTTCCACTCAATTCAACTGTTTTTGGAACAGAAAATCTGCCCAACATGGAGGACACCAGCTTGTTTGCTGTGTCAGGTTTCCAGTACATCATCATGGCTGTGGTGGTCACAAAGGGATACCCTCACAAGAAACCTCTCTATCACAACGGTGAGGCTTTAGAAGAAACACTCGATCACTGATTTATGTCATCAGCTTTATACGTATATGTACAACCTTTTATTAAACGTTATTCTCTTCTTTCCAGTGCTTTTCCTCTGCTTACTGATTGTTCTCTTTGCCCTGATGACTTGGCTGGTCGTGTACCCGGGGGCTTGGGTTTGCCGAGAACTTCAACTGTACGACTTTTCAGACATGGATTTCAAACTGCTGCTCGTTGCCGTGGCTGCGCTCAACTTCCTCATTTGTTTTGTTGCAGAGGTGAGTGATGAGTTTAGATAACATCAATACCTTTGAAGACTACTGTTACTCTGCAGGAATGTGAAAAAAACACAGCCGGCTCCATTCCTTACTACAGCACCAATCAAAAGACACAAATGACAGTCTGTGGATAAAGCTAATGTTGGGACTCTACACGATGCTTTCAATTTACATTTTTATCTCTTTGAAGATCTGGAAAGATGGTTTCTGCCTTTGTAATATTATCCTTCATGAACAAGAGAAACACCTCTGGTTATCTTTACTTCCCGAAGGCTTCAATGGAGTTATGTGTTCATAACGGTAGATAAAATAAAAAAGTCAAAAATCCCTAAAAAATGTCAATGCCTTCTTGAGCGCCCGACCTCAGAGAGACACATCATTAAACTCATCGCCAGCAAAACCATTGTTTTCCTACGCTAAAGCCCGCTTGATGTACGCTCTTCTTTACAGCTGTGCAATGCATTTTCTAGCAACTTTTGGGCGTCCTTTAAAGTCTAAAGTTGGCAGAAATTAAACTTTTCAACTCAAGACACAGTGTCGCAGTGCTTGTCAATGTCACTTTCGGCCGAAGCTGCAAATCAAATCAAGTAGGAGGATTAACCTCCGCTTTTTTATGACATTTTCCCTCTTCTTGTTTGGGATCAAAGCAACGGAGAGAGCTCTACTTTTGCTCGAATCCATTTTTCCCCACTTACTTTATTGGGTCGCCCGTATGTGCACACAGCCCTGCTCCACATGTATTTCTCATTTACTATGTTCTTATAGTAAACATGTTTTGGATGTGAAACTTGAACTGGGATGGCACATGTGTGGGTAAATACCTGGATGCTGCAGTATGTGTTTCCACCTGCGAGGTGAATAAAGTTTTGGAACTGAATAAACATCGTGTTTATTACAGTCAACACACAGGTGCTCCCAGCCGTTGTTCCCCCAGATGCTGACGCCCAGCACAACCTCTCTCCGTTTGATCTTTTTACACAGAATACTTTGATGTGAAAGTGCTTCTCAAGCCTGGGCACTAAAGCTATTTTAATTGTTTTCTTTGTAATAGCCAAAACTCATGTACAGTATATGAACAGCTATCTAATTTTGCAGGGATGATCTTCTCCACATTTTATGTCCACTTCATTTCTAAACATCAATTTGGAATAGCAAACTCAAATGTGGACATTCACACAGATATGGTTTCTTTTAAGGAGCATTTTTATGTTTTTGTTTTTTTCCACTAGGCGCTGATAGACCTGGGTATGCTGAACTGTCTCCGGTTGCTGCGTGGAAAGCGTCAATCCAAGAAACAGTATAAACGTCTGAATGCCCTTTTGGCTAACTCTCCGTCATGGCCGCCTCTCAATCAAGCCCTGTCGCCCACAAATCAGACTGTGATCTTCCTTAGCTAGTGTCTGCTTCCCCCTCCCCCCCTCCCAGTCGGACACTGTCAAACAAACCAAACGATGCTGTTGATGTCTGAATGACAGCTCAGCCCAACCAACAATGCAGAATCCTGTTTACATGTGAATAAAACTATTTTATTAAGATTACTGACTGGGATTGTCAATTAACATTTTTATTCAGTTGTGGTGTGATTTCATAGTGTCTGTGTGGGATTTTAAAGGCACACTAAATTGTCATGTTTGCACGCCATTGCAGAGTCCCATCTTCTCCCACACTGAGAAGGGTTCTGTTTGGGTTCAAGCTTTGAGAATCAATGAAAATATGCAGCAGAAACCAAATTCTTCAGAAATTTAACTGGTCACTCAAAGTTTGACAGATTAAATGTGTATTTGATACGTTTTTCACAGAATTATGTTCTTAATGAGTTCAATGCATTAATTTAAGCTTCTTGGGCTTAAGAAATTAACATCAGAAATTCACTTTTTTTTGTAAATCATTTTATTAAATCAGTATTTACAGGCAGTTTGTGTTTCCACTCAGAGCTCAGCTTAACATATCTCTCTCCTGCTGCTAGATTACCTGAACTAAAATCTCTTGAAAAGTATTTTGCATCCTCCCTAAGATATACTCAGCTTCTTGAACTACAGTAATAAAAAAATAACCAGGAAGTTAAAGATGTGATACAGGAGGCACAAGCTGAATTTAACCATTACAAGAACCTTTGTACTCATGATGTGCACCACTGAATATGGCTTTATTTAGAGCTCTTCTCTGGACAAATGAAAAAGGTGAACAACTTAAGTAATAAGTTTTGGGCACATTGGCTCTGGTCGGCCAGATAGTCGCATACAGCTGTGTCTCCATGTTCCACTTCAGCAGCGGACCAACCGTTTGGACTTTCTTGCAACAGCAACATGCCAACAGTCAAACACAAATATAAAAAACTGGCATTCATTCATCGTGGGATATCTTCAGTTACATTTCACTGCACACTCTGAATAGCACTGTTTAAAACAAAGTGCCGACCCGAGGTTTAATACATTTTCTGTTTGAGCGGCAAACTGTCTGGAGAAAATACAATCCTTGTTCATTTCATTCATTCAGTCTTGCCGTCCTTTGCACCCGAGCTGCTACGCACAGAGCGTCGGGGAAGGACACAAAGAGACGAGCACACCTGCTGACAACGTGGAGATATGATGAAGAGGCTTGTGGAGTACAGCAGTCCAATCATCCCCCCCGACTGACCTTCCCGTGACTTTCTGCCAACCACCACCTTCTCATAATGACATCTTCATTAACTGATGTATATACACATGGGTCGATTTTAAAAAGGGGATTTTGGTTTGTTTTCTATTAAAATACTGCTCTGACATCGCTGCCAATCTCGTACAAAAGGCAGAAAAGCTACGTAAAAATTGAATTACATCTCCAATCTCATTTTTCCTCTCCCTTTAGTTTTAAATAGAAATAATAATGTGACAGTCCAAGGAAGACAGCCATAAAAGCTCAATCAAAAAAAACAAAAACATTAACAGAACACATCGGATAAAAAAAAAAAAAAAAAAAACAACCTCGACAAACATTCCCCATACCCTCGGATTATAAAACAAATGACAATTTATATATTAGGTATGTCCTGATAACGCCTACAGCTCTGTAATTAGGCAGGTAATAGTGATGCACTCAGAATAAGAGGTGAGATGACTGCAGCCCAATGTGAATGTTTTCTCAGGAGAGGTTAAAACTCTGCTTTTTGAGACTACTTAACCACCAAACAAATAAAACTGCAGCTGTTGGGTGTTTGTTTTGTATCCTGAATACTGTGGTACTGATATACTGGTATAACATGTTACTAGTGGTGTCTGTGTGATATGATGTACTTCTGTAGATATCAGAGCATCCCTAATATATTTCAATAAAGACAAGCGAGAAAAACAAAAGATAAAAACTTAGTCAGCCGGCGCTTGAAAACCTAAAAACATATGAAGAGGGGTGAGAAGTGATGCCTTGTATTATTGCTGAGGAGATGCTGCTGCCGAAAAGTACCAGCTCATCTCATTTTGCTATGGCCCAAAATTCCTTGTCCTCTCTTTGCCCTCCTTTTTTAAGTCTTTGCTTCAGCCTCATGGGAATCCTGAAACGCGGCTGGGCACTGAAGGAGGAGAGAGGTGAAGGTGAGGGGCCGCCGCTTAAAGGGATCATCACAGTGAGTCCAGAAGAAGTTCATAATCACAGTGTCAAACCGACAGGAGGAGTGGGGAGAGAGGGCAGCACATTTCCATTTGACTTCCCCCCCAGAGTTCCTCGCTCCCTCAAAGTCCCACATGACTGCTAGTTTAAGGAGGAAGTTTTTTTTAAGACACAAGTGCTGTCTTTGCTCTCAGGTGGGCCTCGATCTCGCTCCCCTTAATGGCTGGGTGGCTCCAGGGCCCTACTTATCTGTGCTGTCGGAACCCCTGGGTGCCGTCTGGGCCAAGTGGCTGCCCGACAGTGTTATTGTTTGATCTGGTGTCCTCTGAAGGCAGTGTGGAGTTATTGCGGCCTGACCTGACAGAAAGGAAGGAAACAAGAAAAATACATTAAAGAGATGAATCTTTATTACAGGATCCCTGTAGTCTCATGACACATAGGGATCCATGCATGATTGTGGAACGTGTTTTCATTCTGGTTTTGGGAGCACACTGCCGTTTTCAGTCAATGAACTTAAAATGTAAACAAGAACCAGTCAATCAAGTTATGCAAAATTGCATCATGGAGCTTTCTTTTATTCCCCAGCTCCACCTCCTGCCAATCAAAACCACGTCAAGCCAAAAGAAAGACAAAAACAATGGGCCTCTGCCAGCTGTAGTCTGACAAATGAAAAACAAAAGGCTACAGGCCAAGAGGAGAGCTCAACAAGGCGTCTGACTATTTATCTCAGTTTCAGCCAAAACACATTTCCTTTTATAAGGTGACCATTGCCAATTGTCTGATTGAAAGCGTGTGTTTAATCCATTATGTCTAGTACATATTGGGGCTCGATAATTAACTGGAATATAATGAATATCACAATGCAGCTGGGAGTACCGTTCAAATCCCAGAAGATTTATCTTTTTATAAAGGTTAGAGTTTCTCAAACAGAATATCATGTTCTTTTGACTCCAAAAACTATAGAGGCTGTAGTCTTTGAAGCGGGTGGCCTGGGTTCAAATACGACCTGTTGCCCCTTTTTCTATGTCACTCCCCACTCTCTCTGTCTCTGATTTCAAACTCTTTCCACTGTCCTATCTCTTCAATAAAGGTATTAAAAGCCCACCAAAAAAACATGAAAAACTAAAAACACAAATTGTGATGCAACAGTGGTTGTACTTGTATTAAACTCCTATCTTATGATTTAGTTTTAGATTTAAAGATGGTGCAGTGCTTTAATCATATTGACACTCCCAAATGTCTTAATTTCCCACTACTATGTGAGCGTTCAGACTTTAAAAAAAAAAAAAAAGGCTTACTCCATTACTGCCTTCCTCTCTCAGTTGTGTACATATTTGATGAAAAGCAAAACAAAGTTTTCAGCACAAGGTGGAGTTAATAAACTGTAAGTGCCCTGCAGCAAGGTCTTATTAGGCTGTGAGCGAAACATCTGAACTGTCAATATTTGTGGATAATTACCTGTCAGTGTTGGGTTTGTCCTGAGGCGTCTCCTCCGGGCAGGCGCTGCCCAGTATTCTCTTCCTGGCCTCAGCGTACTCTGCCTCCCGCTGGGCCAGAGACTTGACCTGTGGTGTGGGCCTGTTCTGATTCAGAGAGGATCCCAGCGAGCCGTTATTCACGGGCCTCTTCAAAATACGGATCTGAGGTGGGGGAGCTGCTGGCAGAGAGTCATCCTGTATCACCATGGTGGTCTTCAATGGGGTCCTTGGAGCATTATTGCTGGACTCCCTAGAAGCAGACCAAAAACAAAATCAGTGATTTAACAGACAGGAGGGAGCTGTTACAGAGGCTGCAAACCAGCAAAGTGCTATACTATGTAAAATGTTAAGACAATTACCAAATTGTTGGAAAACACTCTTCAGCTCAGCTTACATATAAAAATATAATTTAATTCAATTAATAAAATTAAGTGCATTGAACCATTGACCCTGGAGAAGATTCTGTATATTGGTGAGCTTGAGAGTTGCTCTTATTTCTTTCAAAGAGTCTTGTGTTGTGTTTAAGTTTGTGAAAGCATCATTTTATAAATTCATAAATGTGGGACATGACTCTAAGACCTTTGAGGGTCTTACCGTTCTTTTTGGCTGATCCTTAGTTTCTCTTCCAACCGTTTTTCCATTTCCTGCAGAAAAAAAAAAAGAGACTAAATATGAATTCATGTAAAAACAAACAACATGGGGTGGGAAAAAGAGTGTTGCAGGTAGAAGAAGCAAGGCAGAGAGGATGGAAAGCTTGGATTCAGTTACAAGCTATTTATACATGTGCAGGACAGCTGCCAAGTCATAACAGACAGAGTGCTCATCAAGCTAACATTACCCGGACGGAGCTGCCAGTGAAAGTTACTAATGCAGGTTGATTTAAAAATAAAGAAAACTGTTTTGATAGACAAACCAGAGGAAATTAAACATCTGTCACTTCAAACTGACCAGCTGCCAACGTCCCAAGTCGGGGGGTTCCCAAACTTAACCTTGTATAGTCCCCCTTTAGCCTCTGCCGGGAACCCCCCATTGCAAGGTTTCTTAAATTCCTTGTACATTGAGAGGAATTTTTAAAGTTTTAAATAGGTGTCGTTTAGATGTTTTTTTATGTTCTCTTGGTGTGTCCAATTATTAAATTGAAAGATTTTAATAAAAGTAGTGATCAGTAACATCTAAAAAGACATGAATCAATATGTTGTAGTAAAAGTAAAAGAAAAAAAAACATACTTGTCACAAATAATGGTTTTTGTTGATTTATATATACGATCCATTTTCTCCCCTGTTCCCTCCAAGTTTCGGTGACCCCCCCCCTTTAGTGCTTCCGTGCGACCCCCCCCCCCACTTTAAAAAACACTGTCCACTCAGAAACACGTTCTTGACGTCATAAGGTGATGAAACGACAGCTAAATGTTAGCCAGGTGTTTTTAAACTTGCAGAATCTGGAGAAACACGTCTCTCTTTGCCCAACAACTTGTTGACAACATGGCCGAGATGATTGCCTAACATCAGCTCATCATGTAAACTACAGGAAATCACTTCATCTAGATGACGTGTGGCCAAACTCAATCAAACTCAAAGGGGAAAATATGCTTCACTAATCACACTCTGACACTAACTTTTAGGTACACACGTTTAATAAAGTCATATTTATCATTTTTGATCTCGTAAACTGGTTCATAAAGGTCTCAGATCGTTTCTTCAACAGTTTTAAATTATTTTAAAAACCTGATGTTATGTTATTAATATAAAGGATGTTGTATTAAAAATGATCTCACGTCGTTAAAATAAATGTGTGTAACCAACAAAAAATATCCACTGACACATTTACCATGTTAGCCATGCAATAAATAGCTAGCTTAGCATTAGCTAACGTCAACCTGAGCTCTTCAACATGAACTCTTCATTGTCTTACACCGTTTTACTCGTAAACTGGTCCAACATCATGACCAGAGAGTTACTAAGAGTTCAAGCTGTGTCTGAATTAAATAAAGAAAGGCCACTTGAATAGTTAAGTCCATGTTGAGCTCGTCTCGTTGGCTACTTGACGTTAGCTCGTTAGTTTCGTGAAGCTAACGCTTTAGCCACATTGTTGGCCCGTGTGAGTCAAAATCATGAAACAACGCTTTTAAAACTTCTTAAAGCCACGATGTAAAGCCAGTGAAGCTACCAGAATAACAATGCTCGTTAACTACAGGTATACTGAGCTTTAAATGCTTACCCCACTGTCAGCAGCTTCCTCCCAACTTTCGGAGACCTCATCCATGTTTCATTTTGCTCAGACACGCTGTGGCGTTAGCTGAGCCCCTTCTCTGACGTCACACTGTGCTCAGTCTCTGACGTCACACTGACGGATTTCCCCAAAGCATCCCCCCCGTCTCACAGCTGACTTGAGCAAGGAGCAGAATCAGAATCAGCTTTATTGATTCAAATATCTTTTACTGAGCAGTTAAATCGGACATACATTCAACAATATATTTCAGACTCGTTTTTATAGTTATTACAATTGTGCATGTAACCCGGATGTTATTTGAAGCTCAGATATATTGATAGGCACAGAGGTAATATTTAAATAAGGTAGTTAAGAAATAAAGTGCAATACCATGCAATGTAAAGAACAGAGAAACAAACAGAGTACAAATAATACTAAAATAAAAAATAAAAAACCCACCCACCCAACCCTTACCCCCCATGACCTTAGACCCACAGCTTTATTGTATGGTGCCGGGTCCTTTTACAAATGTGTTTTGGATTTCACATGTGGCTATAGATATTAACTAAAGAAACAAATGATATCTTGTGACCAAAATGTAATTACAAACACTCTGAAACATTATCAAACATGACAAAACCCTTTGGACAAAAGCAGCACAATAATCCTTTTTAATCTTGTTTTCATGATTGTCAGAAGACTACATTTAAATCTAAATTGAAACTTGATTGATTGCACAGCCCTAGTGGTTTTTATTTGGCATTATTAAGACATTGTATGTAGATTGATGTCAGATGAGGAGGGCAACAATATTTACAAGAGTAAGTAAGTGGTCATTTAAAATGTTCTTTATTAATCTTTTTTTCACTCTGTTGTTGAGACATGCTACACACATGTACCCATAGGCTCAAATACATACACACGCATAAACAGGACCCTTTGGACGTGCATTAATTGAGCGATGTAAGAGTGAGGGGGGCTGGACATTGATGAGTGCCCCGAGCATTTGGGGGTCAGTGCCTTGCTCACGGGCACGCAGGCAGTACTCAGGCATCTCTTCAGCTGTCAGCCCAATTTCTAGACTTAGTCAGTAACTTAAACTGGGTCCTCTGATGCTCAAGTCCCTACAGAGTGAGCTACCGCCGCCCTATACTTTAAAAGGTATCTTGAAATGTTCTGCATGTTTTGTTTTCAGTATGTTGCTTACAATATCATTCAGTTAAAGTACAATGTTACTTTTAGAACTCCTCACTTGAGGTGTAATTTTTTCCTCTTTTAAAGTCAGTCCACTTTCAGTTCATGTTTGCATCAGGACAGTTTTATTAGGAAATCATTATAAAATCAACATTTACAAAGTTTACATCATCATAAACGACACTGATGACAGACAGACAACTACGGCCAACAGGAAGACTTGACATGTAGTCCTTGTGTTTTATACATAATCTTGCAGTTCTTTTTGCTCCTCTTTGGGCTCCACAATCAGCACCTGTGGACGTAGTATCCCGTCACGTATCCTATGATGTAAATGGACACCAGTGCAGCCAAAGCTCCTGCCACCTTTATTGCTAATCCAGTGCTGCCGACACACACTCTGTTGTGGATCCTGTCGGTGTTACATAGAAGAGGAAGAGCAGGTTACAATTTTATGACCAATTTTTTTAAACCCCATCAAACACATCTTATTATAGTCCATTCATGACCCATTGTATAGTGTTACCAACTATTTTTACAACTGTATAACTCTGCTCTATTTGTTCTTTTATAGAATTAAAAAAAAACATCTCATTCCTATGAACATATATATTTGACTCTAACATCTTAATAACAGTCATCACATAGTCTCACCTCATCACAGTTGACTGTGACGCCTCTACGTTCATGTTGATGTTGTCTTCGTTCCAGCGATTATATTGAACGTTGCCTGCACCGTTGGAGTCCATGTCGAAGCTTTTTTTTTTCTTCTCCACAGAGGTAAATCACTGTTCAGTTACTGCTCAGCTGCCCAACCTGGACACATAAACTCAGAGGATAAAGACTTTTATATGTGTGACTGGATCACAAGTGACCATACAGCCTTTTACGGTATTAAGACAATAGTTGCAAAAATTAGATAATCCAGATTCCAGAGTTCAAAATAGAATCAGTGGGAGTAGAAATCAAGACAAAGAAATGTTTTAATTCTGTTGATGACTTTGTTTAAACAGCCTTAATAACTTTTAAGTATCATAATGTTGTTGAGTGTCACTAAATACATTTAAGCGAATACAGTATGCCTTTAAAAGAAGATCAAATCATGTCAATCAAGCAGTTGTGTAGTTTTACCAGCCAAGAACAAAAACCAAAATCAGATGGTTAATTTAATGATTGTCACCTTATATCAGATAAACGTTTAGTGCTCACCTGTTGGAGTCTTAAACAGTCAACAACCTGCTCTGCTTCCAAGCGTCTTCAGACCCACACTGAGACTGAGGGAGTCAAGCTTACTGCTTATGAGACCATGGTCAGAGTTCATGTGTTCCTTCAGGTATGCCATAAATCCATTGGTTGAATTCCAGGATTTGCCTTTCACCTCCTTGCATCACCTTATCGTGCTTAGAGATAAGAAGCAAATTAGGCCCTGTGGTTTTTTTTTTTGTCACAGGTTTCATCACATCCTGGCCCTTTCCGAGTAGCCACAGGTCAGTAGGCAGTACGTACTATTCGGGTTTTATGCAGTATGGATCGGATGCGTGCTTTCAGGAAATGAATTGTATTTTACCACCCACAATGCTGTGCGAAATTAAACGTAAATCGTCACGCCCGACTCCAAATCAAAACCGAGCGTGGATTAATTGAATCAATTTTTAATCTAGAGTTAAAGTCTCGACTGAAATCACTACTTTTAATTAACAACAGAAAATATAACAAATGTCTGCATTATTATAAAACCTTTCTCCCTCTATTTAAATAATGATTTCACTATTTAAATGCGTCTTTATTGGTTTATTTTACTTTGTATTCTGTATATTACTGTCTTTCATTTCTACTTTTCTTTATGTAGGGTACTGTATGTTATTTAGTTATTTAATCTGTCTTTTACTTGATTTACATTGTCATATTGTTTTGTTTTTTTTACCTGACTGTATATGCGCATTACTCTTCTTGAATAAAGCTAAACAAAAAACTGACAGATTGAGTAGGTACTTGGCAATTCGGATACAGCCCCTGTGTAGACTTTGGTTCGACTGTGTTGTAGCATTCACTGGACATCACAATGATGGTGACAGTTTTCCCTTCAACACCACACCAGGGGAAATAGTTGGAGAGGGTTAAGGGCCCTCTGATTACCAGAAGAAACAAGTAGGATAGGAACTTTATAGTCATTGTATGCTAAAATACAACAAAACTTTTTAGACAGCAGTCCTGTACAGCAGCAGGATAAATCTGATAAAAAAAAGTGAAAAAAAAACAACATTTAGGCTAATAAAAAGATTTGTAATTATTTATTTAAACTATAGCCTATGATAGTTGGTCCAGATGGTTGATGAGCCTGAATTCATTACACTATGGGTCTGTCTTATTGTCTGTATAGAAAGATTAGTAACGTAGAATTGTATATATTTATACACATTATCATATTCTATTAACTTGCATTATCACATTATTATATCTGAGGAAGTATTTGTTTCACACCGGAGCTTTTTCAGATGTTACAAACACTTCTGAGACTTCCGGTGTGAACCAGAATACCGCTGCGCGTATTTCAGGTTTGTTTAGCCGTTTCACATGCCCGCTGCTTAAACTCATTATTCACTGTAATTACGCTTTTAACTGAAGCTGCAGATACACTCACGGTTTCGTTGGTGTATCGCTCTTCGTAGTGTTCTTCCTGTTTTATTTGAAGTCATGTAATTAGCTCCTGAAGTTGTTTAGCGTCACCTATGCTAATTTTAGATAGCTAACTGTTTCTAGCTAGCTATTAGCATCACCACTTGTCCTACAACAACGAGGGTCAAAGTGAGAACTCTTTAACTTACACATTTGTGTACAGCGCTGGACTGTGCTGCTACTATACGTCTCCACAGTTTATTCAGAGACAAATGACACTTTAATGAGACGTTTACACCGCCTAGCTGGCCTTTAGCTAACGCTAGCAGAGTGTTGTGATGCATTGTAACGCTTTATGTTAATTAAACATGAATGTTTCCTGGGTATGGATCAACTTTAATCAAACTTAAGACATTGATCAGAGTTATTCTCGTGTATCCTATTCGTATTAGTTGAACCTTTGTCGTCAAACATCGGCGGTAACAACATGTGCAGTAGAAGTTTTTCAAAATAAAAGTGACGTGACGTCATGACAAACAGAGAGTGGATGTCATGTAAAGTTACTCTGGTCAAGATTTTATTTATTTATTTTTACAAATTGCTGTTTTACAAAAAATCCTTAAAATCTCAAATTTTGAATTATTTGTGCGTTTCTTATTTTTCTTTTATAAAATACACCTGTTGTCTGATTGTCCGACTTAAACTGATGAGAAACATTGTTAATAATAAAAATAAAAATAGTAACAGATCAGTTTTAACTACATCCATTCAACTTTTATTACTTGGAAACTAATCAGACATCTCATTAAGACTTTCTTGTGTCGTTTGTTGAGCAGGCGGTGGAGAGTGGATGCTGATGGGGGACGAAAAGGACACCTGGAAAGTAAAAACACTTGACGAAATCCTACAAGAGAAGAAACGCCGAAGAGAATTAGAAGAGAGGACAGACCCCAAGCGCCAGAAAAATGTAACGTATTTCAAACCTAATATTAGACCCTCGTAAACCATGTGGCACATACATTTCAGTACAGTCACAATTATAATAGCGATAATAACGTATAATAGCTCTTTCATTTTTATGTTGTAGACTATTTATATAAACACTTATCAGGGGAAATCAAATAATTACTGAGAAGGCCTTTTGTGACAAAACCAGACAGTAACTTATTTTTTTCCTCTTTATTTTGAGCTCTAACAGAACGGTTAAGTGTCCAAAGCTTACAGTAATAAAACAGTTTGGACAGGAAAAGTATTTCATTATTTGTTTCTGTCAAGAATTGTCTTTACCTTATAGGTAAATGTATTACACTTACCTACTTTCTTTTTACATATCATAGGACATTTTATACTTGTTTTTTCAAACTGTTACAACATATTCTTCCCTCTTGTCTTTCACAGTTCACCCAGGGCCCTGTTCCACAGGCGGATGATCGGGAAGCCAAACGAGACACTCCGGAGGAAGGAGAACTACGGGATCAAAAAATGGAAATAACAATTCGTAATTCCCCGTACACACGGGAAGACTCAACAGAAGACAGGTATGTGAAATTGTTGGAAAGAAAATCCAGTGATAATGTCGACCCATGGAGTCTTAACAATGTTTTCTTTGTTTTTATTTAGGGGAGACGAAGATGATTCACTTGCAATCAAGCCCCCACAACAAATAGCAAGAAAAGACAAATCTCACCACAGAAAGGAGGAGAAAAGAAAAGATAAAAGACGTCATCGCAGTCAATCTGCTGAAGGAGGTGCTGGAGTGCGGCTTATTTAAACAAACAGAGACATGTGTTTCACAGTTGACCACAACTGTGAAATGAATGTGTTTTCTCAAATCTGCTTCCACTTACATTTTTTTTTTTTTTATAGCAGGGAAACATGTACGACCCAAAGACAAAGAAAAAGAGCGAGAGAGCGAACGCAGGAAGCGTCAATGGGAAGAAGACAAAGCCCGGCGAGACTGGGAGAGGCAAAAACGGAGGGAACAGGCCAGAGCTCATTCACGCAGAGAGAGGTGAGCGCTGATCCTGGAAATCCACTAAATGTTAAAAGAGCTTAAATCAGTTCAGGCACAGAAGTATTTGTTGTTTGGTCACCACTTGAGTTGAATCATTTAACAGTCATTCAGTGTATACACACAAACAAACTGTGACACGTTGTTAGTGGAGATTGAAAGTACTGCAGTGTATTTCCTCTAATGCACAAATAAAAACAATGCAGACTCAAGTGTATGAACCAAGCAATCAACTTATGAGCCAGGTGTAAAAAGAAATGTGAATCAAGTCGTACATTTATAAAGACAACAGATCAGCCCTGTAACTATCAACTAACTGTGTTTTACATAAGCTTTAACAACCCAAACAATGAAAAGATTGACCTTTTGGTTGTCTGGACAGACCTCGATTGGACTCTCCTGGGTTTTTTTTGGACCACAGGGACCGGCTGGAACAGCTCGAGCGCCAGCGCGAACGGGACCGTAAGCTCCGTGAACAGCAGAAAGAGCAACGAGAACTGAAGGATCGGGAGAGGAGAGCCGAGGAGCGACGCAAAGAGCGAGGTGGCCGACGAGAAGGTCGGTGAATGCAGCTAGGCTAGCTGTTGTCTTTATGCTAAGCTAAGCCAAACACTTATTGGTTCCAGCTACTGACAGACACGAGCTGAGTGCTGCAACAGATGGGTTAAGTGTCGTGTAACCAGCTCAAAAGTATCACACTGTCACAGAATTATTACTCAATTATCTTCACTATCAGTAACAAGGAGCTCCAATAGAAACAAACCACATGTTTTTGTGTTAAATACTTTGTAATGACTGCACATTATATTATTCATTATTCATACTAATGTACATTTTATTTCTTCAAAACCGCCATAAGGGAGGAATTTGATATCATAGATAAACAAATGCATATGATATTTTCACATCATGATATTCGGTGATACCAGTAGCATTTTGTAAGTCTGATAATGATTCTTTCTCTTAAGAAGTCAGTCATATTCTTCAAACGATAAACCAGATTTGTAGCATCGAGGAATTCTGTTTTTTTTTTTAAATCTATCTGTGAACATTTATTGTAAATCTCTAGAAATTTGTTTAACACACTTACACACTCTCTCACTCTCTCTTTAGTGCCTTCTCATCATCGGATGTTACCCGAAGAGTATGACGATAAGTCAAAACTAAGTCACCGCAGCCGGAGTCCCCCTTCTGTTCCCCGGGACCGAGGTGAACAGAGTGAACCACGGAAAAGTGCGCGTGGGTTTTCCTTTATTTCTCTCTTTGATTAAAGATATCATATCATTGTTTTATTTTTGTTATACCTGGTTATATCCTGTGCAATGACTGCCAAATATCAGGATTAATTTACACTGATTTATCTGCAGCATCAAAGGAGGAGAAGCCAGAGGGCAAAGATCTGCTCACAGACCTGCAGGACATCAGTGACAGTGAGAGAAAGACCAGCTCTGCAGAGTCCTCCGTCGGTAATTGGTCTTATAAAATACACTTTTATCAACCAGCAGACATGGTCATTATACAATACATGTTTTTTACTCCATGATATTAAATATCTAAACACTTGTGAGGCCTGACCCCACTGTGAGGACATTGCTGCTTCAGATAATTCTTGTTTGTTTTCATAGGTCAGTATTTTGCAATAAAAGGCAAAATGTTATTCATAAACACCACAGGAATGTACCAGCACTCAAACACAACCAACAGAACCAAAGGACTTATGTCAATGCTTTTAAATCTTCTTCACCTTCTCTAGCATCTGGATCTGGATCTGACGAGGAAGAGGATGATGATGATGAAGAGGAGTCCAGCAGCCAGAGTGAGGGGGAAGAGGAGGAAGGGGAGGAGGAGTCTGTATCCGGCTCTGGGAGGTCTGAGCAGAGTGCAGGTAAAACTGTTGAAGACTACTTTACTAGTTGAGTTATTTTCACCGTCTCCAGTCCATTTAGACATCGGCACAGGTCTAACACAGCGGCTTCCTTCATTTCAGAGGACGTGAGTGAAGACGAGCAGTCAGAGGAAGACTTTGAAGAGGAGAGGGAAAATGGAAATCACATCCCTGCAGGTGTGTACACATGCCTCGTGTGATGTCTGTGATATTGAACTTGCATCCGAAGTTTGAATCAATTCTATGTTGATTGTTTTTAAATCTGGAGGTATTAGACTGCAGAAGTAGAGGAAGAAAGTTGCATGGCCCACTAGAAAAAGTTCATGAGTCATATATAAACATTCCGGTCAGTAAAAGCTTTGTCCTTCCTTAAGGGAACACCAGCGATCCAAATGCAAATGATAAGATAGTTCTGTTTCTGAGAAATTGTAGTTTTACAAGGACTGACACGAGACTACATTTTTGGAGGACTCACAATGTTCAGTTAAAGAAAAGATCAAATTAGAGTGACTGCAAACACAAAATGCTTGTTTTTCAGATCCACAAAAAAAACTTTAGCAATGACAATCTATGACTGACAGTATGCAAGATGAATCGGAATTGTTTAACCAAGTAAAATAATTCAACAAAATATTGGTATCTTAAAAGTAACAGTGACCACGATGAAGGCCAGAAACAAAAACATGTTTGTTTTATTAGAACCTCTAGTGTTTTTTGGCTTTCTGGTCCTTTATATCTAAAACGTAGCAGCTCAAATTCCCTCCCCTGGACTAAAGTTATCTCTCCGTTCACCCCTCAGTGCCAGAGTCTCGGTTTGATCATGACTCTGAGGAGAGCGGTGAAGACATGGGGGAGGAGGAAGAGGAGGAGGAGGAGGAAGCAGGAGAGAATGACCCCACACCACAGTCTCAGACTCATTCTCGCTCCCCGACCCCTGAAGAGAACTACATCCCTGACTCGCCCCCCATTTCACCTGTGGAGCTGAAGAAGGAGCTGCCCAAATACCTGCCTGCTCTACAGGTCAGTACAGACATAGCATGGACATGTTACAATTTAGCATAACATTGGGGTTTTAAGTCTTGTGTATTTTTTCTCAGGGTTGTCGCAGTGTTGAGGAATTCCAGTGTTTGAACCGAATCGAGGAGGGAACTTACGGTGTGGTCTACAGAGCCAAGGACAAAAAGACAGGTAGCGCAAGAAAACACGTTTGTCTGTTTGTTGTCTGCTTGATGTTTTTGATTGTTCAGATAAATTATGAATGAAATCGTGACTGTGGTCTCTTGTTTGCAGATGAAATTGTGGCCCTGAAGAGGTTAAAGATGGAGAAGGAGAAGGAGGGCTTCCCCATCACCTCTCTAAGAGAAATCAATACAATCCTAAAAGCTCAGCACCCGAACATCGTCACAGTCAGGGTGAGAGAATTTTTAAATTACTTTCTGATCAACTCTGATTGGATGAGTTCACTCCCTAACATATTCCGGCTAAATCTAACCTGTACATTTTCTCTGTGTTAGGAAATAGTTGTCGGAAGTAACATGGACAAGATCTACATTGTGATGAACTATGTAGAACATGACCTGAAGAGTCTGATGGAAACCATGAAGCAGCCTTTCCTGCCAGGTAATGAGAGACACTGTTGAGTCAAATTTTGTGTGAGTGAAAAGTTCATAGTGATAGATGTTGTTTAGAATTTGATAGATCTCTATTGGTTAGTATTCATTGTCTGCAGCTGTGTTAAAGCAGGATGTTTTTCTCTTCAGGGGAAGTCAAGACTTTGATGATTCAGCTTCTTCGAGGCGTCCGACATCTCCACGACAACTGGATTCTCCACCGTGATCTGAAGACGTCCAATCTGCTGCTGAGCCACAAGGGGATCCTCAAGGTAAGCTCAGACTGTCTGAGGTTCTCACTGTGCCCTGTGAATACAGCTCAGGGAGTCCACAGCAAATCAAGGTTTAAATCTAGAGGAATTTTGATTTGACTACTCAAAATGGTACCAATTTCCAATCTATTTTCTTCTCTGAAAACCCCCCTCACACTGTCTAACCGATAAAGGTCTGCACAACTTTCTCCCTGGCTAGCAGCTACAAAGAAGGATTGAAGAAACAACACATGATTACTTAGAGTCAATCAGAGCATGACTTCTGGCATTACTGAGTCCTCGTGTAAATAAACCAGACTTTCACTGACAATTCTCAGTGTGAGTTTTACACAACCTGACAACAGAAAATGTGAATCACTCTGCACCTTTTTAAATTCTATGCAGCCTGAACAGAGTATATGGAGGTTTTCTAAGACCAGAGAATGGCAAGAAAATGTGTTAAAGTAGTTAAAAAGATGTTCTCATGCCTACATTATATATTTTTAATGTGAGTGAAATGTCTTAAACTGTAGATTGGTGACTTTGGTTTGGCCCGGGAGTACGGTTCCCCCCTGAAGCCCTACACCCCCGTGGTGGTGACCCTGTGGTACCGATCACCCGAGCTGCTGCTTGGAGCCAAGGTGAGAATTTGAATTCACATTGTTTCTGCACTTTACAAAGTACCAGATGACAAAGCAGCTGAGACCATAGATATTAAGATTATTTTGGAGGTGATTATATCATCTTAATCAATACTTTTTACCCATCTTCCTTTATGCCTCCTCCCCCCAAAAAGAAACATCTGTGAAGGATTTGGTTTACAAGAAAACTTAACATCTAAACACTATTTTGAGTTTTGCATTAAACCGGTCAGACAGCAGAGGTCCAACCAACCATCAGCACACATCCACTCTCACACAAAACTCTGACGATGCAGCGTGCCAGGCAGACTGTCTACTCTGTTTCTGCACACTGTTACTGTGTTTGTTCTTTTCTGCGCAGGAGTACTCCACAGCTGTGGACATGTGGTCAGTGGGCTGCATATTTGGGGAGCTCCTCACCCAGAAACCACTTTTCCCTGGAAAATCAGAAATTGACCAAATCAACAAGATTTTCAAGGTAAATGCCTTAATGATGCTCTTATAAAATGGAAAAAATCCAGAATATACAGTGTAAAGCTCTTCTGTTAACAGCCTCTAAATGTGTTGGAAAGTGTCGTCTGTCAGAGTAGGTCAGTGTGGAGTTCTGATGTGCACCACAGGGAGGAGCTATTGGAAGCCATTAACTCCGCTGATGGAGTTATGAAACTGAGAAATTAAGCATATAAGGTTTTTCCATAGTTGTGCCGAAGCATGCCATGCTGGCAGGTTTGGGTGTTTTTCCATTTGACAGAGCAGCAATTCCTGTTGTTGACCTTGATGACTTGTTGAAGGTGTTTTCATCACAAATCACTTTAAGAGCCTCTCACCTTGCAAAATAAAACCAATACTGGAATCCCAACTGGGGCCAGTACAACATTTCTAACTTATCTTCTGACAAAATAGCACAGAATATGTCCATGTGTGCTTTTTATGAGATGCTTACACAGTTTAGTAAAGGTGAAATCAGACAGGCACACAGTAGTCAAATAAACTCTGAACCACAGTAGTTTGGGTAGAAACTATAAAAGTAATGAGAGCTGAACACAGACCTTTTAAAACCCGAGCTTTCTGTCTGGTCTGCAGCACAGACACACATTAGTTCAGCCGCTGAGGAGGACTCAGCTGTGGCGAGTAAACCATCGAGGGCTGGCTGTTTTTGCTGCTCGATGCGGTTACCCTCTGAATGTCATCACAGTGCAGCTAAAGTGGACTGACCCGGGCCTGTGGAAAAACCCTATTAGATGGCTGAATGATTTTTAAGTAGATGATGTGCATTATACATGACAGCTGATGTCATTTAGGCCTCCCAAGACATCCTACAGTCTTGACCACTGATGAATTACAGTATTGAAATGCACTTAGGACTGCTCCATGTCTGTGGTTGATGAATATGATTATATCTCACATCCATCTCCTGTGCGCTAACAGTATGCTGTCTGCTAACTAGTGTGTGTGTGTGTGTGTGTGTGTTGTCTGTAGGATCTGGGGTCACCCAGTGAGAAGATCTGGCCCGGCTACAACGAGTTGCCCGCTGTGAAGAAGATGACTTTCACAGAGTATCCCTACAACAACCTGCGAAAGCGCTTTGGAGCACTCCTCTCAGACCAAGGCTTTGACCTCATGAACAAGTAGGGTCCATTAAGGATTTCTTATTCAACACACACAATACAACATAACACCTCACAGATGTTGCACTGCAGCTTTACTGCACTACAAACATTCTGACCGTCATATTGCAACATGTGAATCCTGAGATTGAGATTTTCTGATATCTGATATGCCAATATCTTCCAACTCACTTTGGCAGATGTCAGTTCTGATTTACTCACTTGGCATAATTAGACAACTTCTTTAACATTAATCACTCTGTGGAGTTATGAGCTGGTTATGAAAGAGACTTAAATTAAGACAGTTGTCTTTTATGACCTACAGAAGCAAATGAGACCATCAGCAACCACAGGATTGAATATTTCTATTCGTTAATATTTGTGCCTAAAACTACACACTCCACAAATTGTTTATAGCAAAGAATCATATGGTTGACTGTTAAAAGAAAATCTGGATTAGATTTGTTGAACAAAACTGGCAAATAAAAGATAAACAGCGTAGTTCACAGGTCGCCAAAAACAACATGAGCCAAAAGTTCCTCACATGAGCTCAAAGCTACAAATATAATTGTTGCGTAGGCAGCTAAATTAAAGATTATTGAGAAAAGATGCAATTAATACCGCAAACCAGTTTTAGGAACAGTCACACCGCAGTTGTTTACTCCTAGCTTAAACATGTGTGTGTCTTATTGATGACAGCGCTAAGTTGGCGTAGTTTGTTCAAAGGTCTAGAATACTAATTTGTTCCTCGAAATAACCCACATAGGCGTCATAATAATCCATCTTTTTATTGATGGAAATGATATCAATGAATGTCAAACATCAACCACTGATATCAGTAACAATCAGCATGACAGTGGAAATTGCCTTACTTGGATGAACATATTGCTTTCCTGTCAGAGTCCGCAACTCTTTCCAGCTGAGGCAGTGCATTTCTGGCAAGCGGACTTAAAACATGACAACGGCAGCGGGCTTGTAATTCATCAACATGCCTCAGCAGCAGTCCTGTTCCATCTCCTTGTTCCCTCTCACACGCGCTCACCATGGTGATCCTCCATACTACAGGAAAATGTTTTACAAATAACGCACATTTAATACGGAAAATCATTTTCACGCAGCAAGTAATGGGTTCATTACTCTTTCACACACATTCCAGAGATCAGCATTGTTTAGAAGCCGCAAAGAGCAGACGCAGAGTTTTTCAGCTGTGCTCTCAGGTCCTTACCCACCCACAGAGATGTTTTTCCTACACCTGTAAACGACAAAACCATACCGCTCTGTCGCCTCGCAGCTGCAGAGGATGGTAACCTCATGTCCACTGTGCAGCAGGAGGAATCACAGTCGAGTGGAAGGCTGGCGTCTGTCCAGCACGGCTGAAACCTTCCAGCTGTCAGGAGACTCTCGATGCGTTTACCCAACTACAGATAAAGACCGCAGGAGGCCGACACAGGAGTGCTTTTTTAGAAAAACCTCAGACAGAGCAGGGTAGTAGGGATATAGACGAAGAGTTCACATGTAGATATCACACAGATGTTTGGAATATCACATCCCCCTGTGATGATTGGGGCCTTTGATATATTTCTCAGAACTTGCTTTTGAAGTGCAATTATAAGGTGAGCCAGATAAGAGACTTGTGTTTCTATCCAGGGCCTCAAGATTCAGGTTTCTGCTTCTTTTCTATCCTATAAAGTTAACTTACTGTGATCAGCTCGTGTCCTAGATATAAAAAAAATAAGCCCTTTAAGCTCAAATGAAAACCAGCACAGCTCTTGGGTCCTGAGAAAGAATGAGGGTGTTTGGATGGCAATGTCGCTGCCTAACAGATGCCGACACTCTTGTTTGAGAAGCTGCGCCCCACATGCCTCCTGAGCAGAGATGCACCAATTATGAAAACGGGGTAGATACCGACACCCTGATGTTAAAAATGACAATTTAGTTGATTGGCAATTCTGATACCAATGTCTGTTTTTTATGACTTTTTCGTAATTCTTAGTGTCTGTTTTTCCTGCGATATGGGTGCATACAGATGTTCAAGTGAGGCAATCCCTGCTCTTTAGCTTCCAAAATGCCAGCATGCTGAGAAAAATCACATCCTGCGGTAGCAATATGCCAGCGTTGTCTGGTTACTAACAAAGCAAAACAACAGGCCTTATTTGTGTTGCCGTTGTGGATTCTCTTTGTTTGACAGGGCTAATGACACAGCACAACTGTATGATTAATCCTTTCAATCCCCTATGTGTCATCAAATCTCAGTCATCTACCCTTCCACACATAAACAGGCCAGTTTCAGGGTGGTCTTAATTGTTCAACCCACCACCCCTGCTCACATGTTAAGGATTGTAATCAGACAAGAAACCAAGAAAACCAATTATCACGATTTAGCAGCTTCCCATTACGCTGTGTTGATCCTGTCAGATAATGTTCAGACAAATCAACCAGCCCCTCATGTAGCAGCTGCATCCTGGCTCAAATCGTTTGTCTAGATGAGAACCAGAATTCATGTTTACCAAAAAGGATTAGAAATAATTTTATTAAAATCTACACAGACTATACAAATGAGTCCGCACAATAATCTGAGACGCCTGACTACTTGTTCTTCTTCATTGCAATATCATTCAGTTGCTTAAGCGTCTCCATATGAACCGGTTCATTAACTTCTTCCAGATTCCTCACCTACTGTCCCAGTAAGAGGATTTTATCAGACGAGGCGCTCAAGCACGAGTACCTCCGCGAGACGCCACTGCCCATCGAACCGTCCATGTTCCCCACCTGGCCAGCCAAGAGCGAGCAGCAGAGGGTGAAGAGAGGCACCAGTCCTCGTCCACCCGAGGGAGGCCTGGGCTACAGTCAGCTGGTAAGGACATTAGGCTCCACTTTCTCCATGACATACGGCTACCAGGCTTTCTGAACGCTGTCTGTGTTAAATAGATTACAGAGGTACGGGCTTCTGCTTTGTGTCCGGTTATTTCCTCCTTGTGTTTTCCATGATGAGCACCTTCAAACCCCTAATGTTTTCACCAGTGGGCCTACCCACCCAGAAGCTTAAACCTGATACTGATATTTTTGAGTTAAGCTAGTGTTTATTTAGGTTTCTTACCGATAAATTACACCATTTAAAGACAGTCAGTTTGGTTGTTTATCTCATTTTTATTCTTCTCAAAGGGGGGGAAGCTTGTTAAACAAACCTTGGAACATAATATTTCCACAGAAACCAGGAAATCAATAGTAACTAAAATAATATTGTTAATAAAATCCATGCATAGTTGTGTGGATCAGGATGATAATGTCTCACCAAAGCCCTGTCAGTATAAGAGTTTTCCCAAAGAAACCAGTGTAGTATCGATCAGTTCTATAATAAATATGCGAGAAATGTAAATCTCTGATGTTAACAAATGCAGTCAGTACCAATGAGTTATTTTTGTTCCGATATTCTCTGCAGGGCGATGATGACCTCAAGGACACAGGCTTTCATCTGACAACCAGCAACCAGGGAGCGTCTGCAGTCGGTCCAGGATTCAGCCTTAAATTCTGAGTCCAAACACAGCAGGACGCTTCGCTGTCCAACTGAGGAGAGGAGCAAAAAGTTCTAGGACTACTTTTGGAACTGGACTGTCTCTGGTTTGCGACATTAAACCAGATCATTCTCTAAAAAACTTAACACCAAACAGGACTGTTTCGCAGCAAGACTGGTGACAACAAACATTTTGAGACTTTTCCCGTAAACCTCACTACTTCTTCTCTTATATGTTTTCTTCAAGCATTCAAGATTTTAAATGTTAGCTAACGAAGAGGAGATGCACAGAACCATAAATCTGTTGGAGGTTGAGCTCTGTTTTTTCTTTATAATTTCACCGTGTACACTTCATGAGAGGACCAGATTTTCTAAATGGTTGGTATTTCCTGGCTGCCTGAGCTACTGTATAATGATGCAGCACTGGCTGTGTGCTCCTTCCAGCATTATGTCAGAAAGTTACTTTGGGCTGTCAGGTCACTTCATGAAAGGAGGAAACTGTTTTTGCTAGAAATAAAGTTTGAAACTTTGTTTTGTCTGCTGTTTTCTCTGTATTTATAAACTCTGTCCAAACTATGCAAACACGACCGCATGCTGCCAGAAAGAGAAAAAAAGCTAAAGGAAGTCGAGCTTAAAAAAAGATCCAGCCTTGAACCCAACTTGGTAGTCGCTGTCCAAAAGTGATGTCATTCTTTGAGCTGCACACTTTGTCTCAGTACTTTGTTCTTTTTGGGGAAAAGAGGCCCAGACGTCTCTCGGCCTTTGTTTTTAAATGGCTCTACGACTTCAGAATTAAACCAATAAATTCTTTGATTTTGAGCCCAAGAAAAATAAACAGTACAGTTTAATTTCCTTGCAAGACCACTTGCTGCTTTCACTGGAACAGGCGCTGAAAAGTCCCCCTTGCTTTGAGACGTCTAGAGCCAGCGCTAAATGGAAATGTTCATTAATCAGTTTTATCTATCCCCCAGCCCCCACTGGAGCCCTTCTGCAGATTATTGCACCTGATGTGTTGAATAAGCTTGGAAGGAGAGCTGCTAGTGGAACTGACGGCTTGGTCTCTGGAGGCAGACTGCTGGCTTCAGTGTGAGGCTAGTAAAGTAAGCTAGACGTCTGAGGTGTTCCATATGTGGTTTAAAGTCCAAATGGTTCCAAAGGCTGTAGACAACATTGCTTACTCTGGCTTTAGTAGCTTACTTTGGTCAGTGCGTAAATTATTCAAATTGCACTCCTCTAAGAAAGAGCTTCTGTAACTTTTTCATGCACCTGAAATGATTAATATTATGTGGATGACACTTTTTTTCCCAGGGACCTTTTAGTGGAAGATTTTTGTGTTTATATATTTATATCTATCTTCATGAAACCACAGTATTATCTAAGTCGGTCCCATTTTGCTGTGGACATCCCTAGAAGCTCGGGCTGCCTTTGGAAACCGTTAACTACCTTAGCAGCCAGAGGTACACAGAGACATCCTGGCTTAATGATTCCAGAGTTGATGTTATTGTCCCAAACAGATGAGGGTGGCTGCAAGGATCCTTCACCAAATGAAATGCAGACCGCCCCGTCTGTCTCGATAGCTTTTCACAGTCAGGTAGTATATTCACTGAAATTGTACTTGTCACGGAACATTTATTATTTATACATATTAAATCGCAGTGACAGTCAAAGTTAAGACAGTTATATCTGTAAAGACAGTTCTAAAAAAAAAATACCCAGAAGTATGTGCCCTAGTGAGTGAGGTCGTCTTGTGACCATGTATGAGAATGAACTCCAGTTCAGTGTGGAGAGCGCTGAGATGACCTTTCAGAAGCGCACACGTACCCTCCATGAGTAGTTTGTGAGAACTTTGTCTTTTTTCTTCACAACGCAGGTGTATGTGCCTTCGTTGATGGCGTTGGCCACTATAGTAATGTGGTCGTCCTTCAGTGAGATGTAGTTGGGATGAGAGAACTCCAGCAGCTCCCCGTCCTTGTACCAGCTGAAACAGAAGTTAGACATTAGATGGTGGTAAGTGACATGACACTAAAGCTTCACTGAGGTTGGGAAGGAATGTGTATGTGCTGGATATAAGAAGTGATCAAGCGGCAACCTCCGGTGTTAAAAAATGAAGCCAATGCGGAAGTTCAGAAAAACTGCAGCTTTTGAGCGTCCACTTGAGCAAACAGTTTTAGCCTGAATAGCTAATTTCTTTATTTGTACACACTGAACAGGGGCTAATTGAGACTAAGAGTCAGCCATACATTTGCATAACTTGGCTTGGCCAAGTTTATTTGACACATGGGTGTGTTGTGTGTTGTAGCTGTTTTAGTTAGTTAGTTGTTTTACCCAGTCTTGTCGGACTTGGCAGGCTCAGGATTTTAAATCAAGACCGTTCAAGAGCACCACTGATTGGCTATTTTTCCACGTCATTTCTGTGATTAGAATGAAAATGCCCCTTTCTAAAACAACAAGTTACTCCACAACCTTCCCGGTGTTACCCTCTAGGTGAGTGACACACCTGCTGCACACAAGATGATGATTTTCCATTGATATGGTCTTGGTATTGACTCGGTCTCGATCCCTAAATGTCTCGGTCTTGTCTTGGTCTCGGAGCGATCTGGTCTTGGGTATGTCTTGGTCTCGGTCAGTGTGGTCTTGACTACAACACTAACCTGTTTGCCAGAAGGCTTAAGGCCTGAGTTAACTCCACCTGTCACTATACTGGTCGATAATAAGGTGGAGATTTTTCCAATATGGCGACAAGCATCGTTCAGCTTCAAACTGCCTCTTCATAAACAAATGGGTGACGTAACTGAGACTACTAGAGGTTGGATACGCCTTTATCCTGGTCTGCCGGTCGCTGTGATAGAAGATAGCAACTTGTCACTTCCTGAAGCATATCCTGCTTTGTTGTTGATTTTGTTTTCAAGGGGATGACAATTTACCTAACTATCATCAAGCTTTATTGAAGAACTAAAACTTCAGACTGACACTATAAGGTTCACTGAGGTAATCAATCATCTGTGAAATAGGGTTATATTGTAAAAGGTCTGCATACATTTGGACTTGTTTTTGCAACCTGTGGAGTCTGTTTAAGGCATTTCTGCATTGGCTTACCTTTTTTAAAACTACGTGCCAACATGCTCTTATTTACAGTCTATGGGCGGCAGATACTCACTATACTTTGCCTTTCTTCGATGCTATTTTCTTCCCACAGCGAAAAGTGAGCTTCTTGCCCTCGATGACAAGCTTGTGCTTGGTCCGCGGGGGTGTCGGAGTGGGAGCCACAGTGGGGAAAGGGAATTCTGAAAAAAAGATTGAGGAGAAAAAAATTCAGCTCACGTTCCAAAATAAGAAGCACAGAGATCAGAGCCTTAATAATGATCAAGCAATGATCTTGTTCATTCAGAAAATATCTGAGAGACACAAAAAGAGACATTATCCTAAAACTCTGTGCATTTCATAATCTGGAGATGAAACAGCTTTCCCTTAAAAAAAACTTGGTGAAACACAGCTTACTGTCATATTTTGATAAGAACCTTATCAAAGCAGATAATAAATACTGTTTTCACACCCCCATGACCCAGCAGATTCGTGGGCGTCTTATCGATATAATATCTCCCATCTGTTTTCTGACAAACAAACGTGATCAACTTAAGAGTCTGCTTTAAAAACAGTTGCTCTCGTTAATGCCGCAAAAATCCAAATTGACCTTGTGTGTCTCTAACCCTCAAGCCACAGTCTGAAATTCCAGCGGTTTGGAGTCACTCAGGAATTTTCCACAGCCGTACAACGTCTCCCAATCAACAATGAGGAACAGATTACTGCGAGCCAGGAATCGTATCCTCTTGCTTCTCTCCACACTGTCCCTTGTTGCAGACAAAAATCTTGCAGAGCCACAACAATCTATTGTCTTTGATGGTGAAGAAGAGACATTTTCTGTTGTGCAAAAGGAGAACTTGGCACCAATGCATCCCACAATTGACCTAAAGAGGCTGTCAGATCGCTGACCTGTTATCAATGCTTTGAGTGGAGACAACATTCAACAGGTACCTTCTCTAATCTGCTCTGTCAGTGTGCTGGGCTGAAACCCACACTGCCTCCCAGAGGGTTCTGGTATTCTCAAGAACTAAACACACTCCTCCAGTGGCAAGTGTAATCTCACTTCAAATCAGATTCTTGAAAACCTCCATCGCAGCTCTGCATGGCTGGACCTGTTGGCTCCCGTTGCTCCATTGGCAAACGGTTCACAGCAGCTCCTCAATTGAGAGAAAAGATTTTCGTTTTTTTCCCCCTGGACTGCTTCTGCTTTTTGCTGCTGCGTCTTACCGTAACAGAAATCACAGCTGGACGGGCAGTGCTTCTGCATCAGCTTGCGTTTGCTTTCGCAATAGCCTTTCCGAGCCCAGGCCGGACAGATAAATAACCGGTCCAAACATCCTGGAGGAGAGAGGGGGGAGATGGGGTGAGTAGGAGAGCGATAGATAACAGTTTTCAGTCAGCGGTAAAAAAAAAGAAGAAAAATGTATCCCTGATCTGCTTCTATTTCCAATAGAAAATGACTCACCATAATACACATTAATAATGACTCATAAGAAGTTTACACAAATTCATTAGTGCCACGTTGGCTTTTAGTGTCTGTCTTTTAAAAGAGGCGTTGGTGGTCTACATTTCTGGCTGATTGGGATCAAAGAGGTGACCAAAGCGTTTCATGCCGCGCTGTGTGTTTGACTTCCAAGATGGCCAATGTGTCGGAGTAATCCATCACTTCATCCCTTGAGTTCTTGCCCTGTCTTGGCTGAGAGACAGTCTACAACCAATCGTAGCTTGCCGTCTTTAATAATCTTTATGACGTGCAGGTGATAGGGAAGTTGGTGACAGGCTTCAACGTAACTTTTCCACCTCACAGCAGCAAAAACATCATTCTTCTTTGGCTTTGACATTATCAAGGTTTAACGCCAACGCCATGGAACTCGCTGTGAGAACTGTCGAACTGGGTGCAAAAATGCAGAAGAGTTCTGGTGCTGTTTAGACTTTTGGAAGGTTTGAGATTTCCCAGTTGACACACCATGTCTGCCAGGTAGGGTTATCAGGCCTCATCAGGTCATCTGATCCAACGACTGGAACTTTCATGACATTGATTTAGTTCTTGAGGATTTGTTTTAATGATTCAAGACGCTTCATACAGTTGTTCACTGTTTGGATGACTTGCAAAATGACTTCAAGACCAATTAAGTCAATTGATTTGTTTACTACTTCTGGATTTCCTTTGTGCTGGATCGCTGACAACATCCCAGATGTGTTTTTTTTTCATTGTCAAAACCCACTAAAGAACTGTTCATTTTGGTTTTGATGGAAAAGAAAGAATAATAAGGATCGTTAACATACCGTAGAGACGGTGCATGCCCCACACCTCATCCTGTGTGATAAGCTTGCGGCCTGTCAGAGTTGCATTTAGGTGCATTATAGCTTTGGGATCCATGGAGTGCATGAGTCCCAGGACGTGGCCGATTTCATGAGTTGCCACATGAACAAGATCTGTCAACCAAACCCCTGAAAAACAGACAAAGTTGATTACTTTTAGTTGCTGTGCACTCCCAGAGCTGATCAGTTTACAGTCTGCTACATCCATTATTTATGGGTTAGATATGAGCAATTTCCACAAATATGATAAAGACACATGCCTTTCTTCCAGCTAAAGCGCATGTTTCCCAGAATCCAGTACTCATGGTCATCAAAGTGGATCTCGCCAGTTGGCGGGAAGAACGCGTGAGCCAACTCTCCCGTGATTCCGTCGAAACAATGGTGCAAGTAGGACTGCAGACAGTCGGTGTGGTTGACGGGGTAGAAGCCTGCCAAGACAGACGGAGAGAAACACAGATACATTTAGAGCCGAGGAGGGAAACCCTCGCTCCATTCTTTCTGCTCCGTGAAGACAACAGCAGGACGAATGATGAATTACAAAAGTCAGAACTTCAGCTTCGGCTTTCACTCTGCTGGATGACAACCATTCCTCGAACTGTCACTGAGAATTTATGCAGGACTCTGGAGTTTGCACCCAAAGGGACAGATAAAGCATAATTTAGACTGCTTCAGCATGGGCTGACATGTATGGAAGTTGTTAAGCATTTACTTTTTTTTAGTCAGAATTATGAATCATGCAGAATATAAGCTTGGTAATATAGTCGCTGAACGGTGATTTAGTAGATTTGGAGGATGCTGAAATTTCTGCGATGACAGCACAGAGAGAAAAACAGCAATGACAAAGCAGAAGTCTGGAGCTCAGAGCCAAGGAACATCTGTTGGGGATTGATGCAGCCACATGCAGAGTACCCACCGATCTTAATGTCCGCTTCTTGGTCAGCTGGCACCTCTCTGAAGCTGAACGGCGAGACGTCGCTCCACATGCCAAACGCCTTGGCAATGCCTCGGCGCGTGTCACTGGCATTTATCAAGTTTGTAGGGTAGGAGAGCAACCTGCTCAGAAACAACAGCATTGTGTAGTTAATACCGGTCTCTACACACATTCCTCTACAGCAGAGGGATCTGCCAAAACACAATGGCTACTGTTCAGACAGACCAGGATTCCCACAAGCACTCCAAGTACAGCTCCATTACTGAGACTTGATGTTCTCTTATATCTTGGCTAGACTGATATGGATACTTTCAACAAGAATCACATTTTGATGAACTAGTTAGATCAACTGTCAAAACAAAAGACAGGAAATATATAAATGCTACTTTTGGATGACTGAATGTTGGATTGATAATTACTCTTTGTCTACAGTCCACGAACTGTCACCTAAAAGCTCCAGTTCAATCTAATCGTCATATTTACAACTTGGGGGGGAGGGGTACATTTTTTAAAGCTACAGAAATCTTGAGAATCCCTCGAGCTTCTTTGATCAGTGCAACACAAGCCAACCATGTTAAAGCCATGCTGTTGCATTGGAGCTGCAAAGGTGCAACATCTACTCTTATTTGCTTTTTGTGTGTGAGCAAAGTTCCTGAAGGCGATCAGTCAGACATCTTGGTCTGACTACCTTCAATGTACATCTTCACTGACTTCATATGAGAAGATATTGCTAACCTGCACTAATAAGTCCCGTTTCAATGTGTAAGCTGGCAACAACAACTCCAACTTAAATTTTCTCTGATTGTGTTCTCCATCAATATCAGCCTAAGTTACAAAGTATCTTTCTGTTTTCTGAAACCCTGCTGCATTGTTCAGAGAAAGGAAGGTTTAATGATTACTTGTATGTTAGCTTGAACTTGTCCCATTTGAGCTGCTCCGGGGTGAGGGTGTAGCGTTTGTTCCTGGACAGGTGAAGAACTTGTGTCCTGGCCTCTTTGCGGATCCCGATGAGCAGCACAGTGGTGTAAGGTTCTTCCTTGGACAAAGAAAAACCTTTTATTAATCACCTCAGACTGAAAATGAAGTTTAGATCTACACCTTGTAGAACCTTGGGCTGTTAATGGGTCCTAATCTGAAAACAATTAAAAACATAGCTATGCCATTTGCTATGCCACTGCATCTGAATGCTAAGTATTCAGTTTTCATGCATAGAAACAACAAATGGTGAGCAGCAACAGTACTTACCAATCCTTGTTTGTGATCTTTTCAAAGACAGGCAACATCAACCCCAAGTAATCAAGCCTGGATTCCACCCATTTTTAAAAATTCTTTATTTAGAGTATGGTTGAGACATTTTACAGAGAAATTGTCAGGGTTGGCAGTGAGGCGCCAATTGGCCTAGCAGTTAGGTTACGCCCAACATACAGGCTTTAGTCCTGGGTTTGAGTCGGACCCCAATCTCCCAGATTTCCTACTCTATCCACGTTTTCGGGAAAATGTTGCTGAAATACAGTTTCCCCTTCTAAGCAGTCTGCATCACATTAAATGTCAAATAACTACATCTACATTCTACCAAGAGGGATGTGTAGTTGCATTAATGCACATCGGCATGTTGGTGTAAAGTTCAGCACGTTTTTTAAATTTCAAGAGTTAAATGAAAAATAATTTCTACTATATTTCATAAGATTTCAAAAGCTGTCTTTGTGTGCTTTGCATTTACTGTTTTCATAAGTATTCAATAAGTGAGGTGAAGTTGTGGTTCGACTTGGCAGCAATTTTCCTTAACAGTGATTTCACCAGTTAACTTTTTATAGAGGTTTGTTTAACTAATAGATCCACTTCTCAGCACTTTTTCAATTCTGACTTAACAGTCCATTTTGACCGACTGGCCGCAGTGAGAAGGTCCAACTTTTTGTATGCATCAAACCAAGTTCTTGTTGGATTGTCAAAAGGAAAAGAAAGTTATTCCAATCTAACAGAAATGCTCACTCTACACTATGACCAGCCCGTTTTTTTGAAGTTGTGAAATTAGGCTATTTATGTAGCTCTCTCTTAAGTTAAATTGTTTCTGTGTTCTTACAACTGTGTGTCTTTCCTTTCATGTAACACTTTGAAAACATGAAAAAGGCAAGGCTGTCCCAACACCTCTACTGCCAGGTAAACAAAGACTGCAACTCTGGTAGTCTCCTGTTTAAGGCATCTTAGGGGTGGTCATAAAGAACAGGTTTTAAGACTTTGCTGTAACTAATTTATTTCAACCATCCCAAGGCCTTATATGTAGAATAGATTTTTAAATCACTTCCTTTCCCCAAACGAGTTAACACAATGGTTGATGAATCTCTGGCACACCAGTGAAAGAATTATTAGCACCCGGCATCATTTACTGAGAAGAATCTAAAGTGATATCCAGCACCCAGACATGGTCGGTCTACCAGAGTGAGTGAGCAGAAGCTGCGGGCTGTCTCTCCATTCTCTGGTGAGTTGTGGGTAAATCATTATTCTGTATTGTCTGACAAGGACATAGCCTCTGGGAGTGATGTGCAACTTTACAGTGCGTCCGATATAGTGACCAATTAGTGATGTGGACTTCTGGCTAACGCTTCCTTTTCTGTAATGTTTATATTTACATATAACTTGACAAGTGAGTGTGTAGTTGGTGTTGAGAGAGGACATCTAAGAGTGGGTTTTTATGTGCACCTGCATGCAATAAGATAGTAAACAAAGTTAATCTTTATTAGATTACTGCCAATTGATTTCAGGATTGCATTACAGTGGATTAATTTAACCTCTTTGGTTCTCCACAGGAACTGATTTTCTGCATCAATATAGCCAATGCCCGCTAAATCACTGTTGGACGATACTACAAATTGAAACCAGAACAGCTCTCATATAAAAATTCCAGTCCTCCACCTACAGATTCTGCATTTTGAAGCAAAATCTCTAAACAGATTTGTGGAAGACCCAATCACATACCTGCAATAACCACTTAATGTCACAGGTGTCACCAAACAAAAAAAAGGTTCCTACCGTACACTGTGTAAACAGTCTCCGTGACGTCACCCTGTGGTTTCTGAAGAGGTGTTTTTAAATGACAGCGGTCGCCATATTGGAAAAGGCTACCTCCACATAACTTTTGATCAGTCTAGTAACAGGCAAAGAGTTGGAGTTAAGGCAGGTCTCTACCTTAACTCAAACAGCTGAAATGGGCTCGCCTGTCAGTCAAATCAGAAATGTCCTAAATAATGCAAATGTATGCACAACTCCCAGCCGTAAAATAATCAAAAAAGGTGAGTGAGGAATAAAGAAATGAGCTGACAAAAGCTGTTGTTTTGAACCAGGCTGTAAACATGTTTAATTCTGGTGCATGGGCATTTTAACATACATGTTAATGGAGCTTCTTTGGCTTTTGGAGACAGCCTCTAGTGGACATTCTGGGAAATGCAATTTCTCACACTTATGCATTTGCTTCATTTTTCAACACCACACTCGGTTGCTACTTTGATGGTGTAAACAGTTAATTCCTACGATGATAGATACACGAGGGTGAAATTCATTGTAGTAGTTTTGAAGGCAATGGTTTCCTCCTACACGTGGTTGCAAAATTATAAAGAGCTGTGGCATGCAAGAAAAGTCTATTTCTGCTGTTCAATGTTAGATCAACTTTTTGACTCTTCTCAAATCTTTGGGCTTCCTTTTTATGTTTGATTGTTTCACTTTTTCAGAAACACAAAAATATTAAATTGTACCTCGTGTGGAAAATCAGGCTGTTGTTAAGCTGGTGGAAAAGCAGGGACCATTGCAACCTTTGCTCCAGCATTTTCTCAAGGGGCAAAACCTCTCGAAGAAGGGAAGCAAATATCAAAGCAGCTCACTCCTCTTTGTATTCTACACCCTATCCTCTGGTTCCTGTTCCTGCTTCGCCCAGTCAAAACAAATAGATCCAGTACTTCCTTCATTTCCTCACCAGGGGCCGGCAGTCTGAAGGACTGTCCACACTGCTGCAGAACCCGGTGACCTTTCTCTCTCTTATGTTTGATACAAAGTTCAACATTAGTACTGGTCACTTTTTTTATAAAACAGACCTCAGATGACCTCAGTTGACACAGCTGAGTCTTGTGTTTAGAGATTTATGGGGTGTTTAATGTACTAAGGCCAGTGCAGATCTTTCTGTATCTTGTGTTGTTATAATCACTTCAAATCTAATCTCACTTTGGCACGACTAAAGACGAACCATAAACCATGAGGGCCCAAACAAGCCGGCTAGACTAAACCTTGAAGCCAGTGGTGAGCGCTGACACGGACAGTGAAACATCCAAGGATAAAATCCCAGAGGATCCTCGGGAGAGTCTGGAAGAGTTGGATGGGAGACTGCCAGAGACTGCTTAAAGAGGGATTATGATTTTTATCCTCAGTTTCAGAAGACTGAAGGCCCGATTCATCAAAAGAGATCTAATGTAGCTATAAAGCAAAACACAAGCTGTCAAGTTAACCTTTACTAAGCAGGCACATCTTTATTCTCACACTGTGGATATGCATAAGGCTGATCATTTCAGATATCTGTTCTATTGTTTCACAACCTGGGGTCCGGGCCCCCCTAGGGGAGCACCAAAGACTTTATATACTCTGAAGTTCTCAAAGTTGTACATCTGAACTAAAACCATAATAAGATACTTAATTGATAGCCTTTACTTTGAGATAGGAAAGTGGAAAGGGCCAGATGGAGAGGAGAGAGAGAGTATGTCATGCAGAAAGGGAACCACAGCTTGGATTTGAACCCGGTCCGCCTGCTTGGAGGACTACAGCGCGTACTAACCTACCTAACTACCTTCGCCCCTCTATTTGAAAAAAAAAGTGTGTGTAGGCCTCTTCTGTTCTGATTTTATCTGTGAAAATAATTCAAATTTATGTTAATTTTTTGACACAAATGCTTCACATTTTTAATGTTCGAACAAACCAATCAAAAGGTCCAATATTTTCAGTCCAGTACATTTTGATTGGTTGGTTTGAACAGCAACATTGACTTCCTGATTGGTTAAGCAGCAAAATAAGTCAGTAAAGTCAAGTCAAAAAAGGTTGGAAACCAGCAATTACGCAAAGTCAGTCGTCAACATTGCATTAAATCATGTGTTATATAGAATTATTTAAAGTTCTTTGCAACTATGACAATACTTTTAACCTGTTTGTGAATAGATAAAATACATAAACGCACATTATTAATGCTACTTTACTTCATTTAACCTCACGTTATATACTCCTATGTGCCTTTTACTTAGGTTTTATAGCTGAAGAATCTTATCTAAGGCCCTTATGTAATCCACACACTCATGATTGACACGTTATGAGAGTTTGTGGCGAAGGAAACGACATAAAGTCATCCCTCCGGCTCTGTAGCACAGTGGGTGGGTGGCAGTGATAGAGGAACACATTTATCCAATTGACTCAAGTTATTACTGCACAGGGATGAGGGATCCATCCCCATGCTCTAATCCAAACATGATACTCTTTTAACTTCTTCACCAGAGACACTAATTCAATCTGATGCTTATGCCATATCTTTAATGCACAACTAATGATACGCTTTTAAAGAAGCAGGACGCGTGATTGAAATCGCATAGCCGGTGGCTTCAAATTCAAAAGTTTGGAAGCTCCTGCATTATAATACTGAAAGAAAACTGTAAATATGATGGTGAAATCAGAGGTCAAAGGACCCAAGTTAAACTATCTCTTTATTATTTGAATCCTATAATATTGACTTTGACATATTTCAGATAGAGAATCGTGGAGAATAACAATTTACTTTAAATTACTTTAATCAAGTTAGTAACTTTTTTAAATAAGTGCTGCTCTAGGCCGAATGGTAGAGATCATTTTGATATTAAAATAATACATACATTAATTCAAATCGTAGCATTCAGCTTTAGCTCAACCCAAGGCTCATTTTAAAACGCAGAATTTTGAATGGAGTTTCTTTTTTTTTTTTTTTACCGTGATCTATAATTTTACAATTAAAAACCCAACAATGAATCAAACTAGCAGAAGTACACTGACAGCTCTCACTGGTCATAAAGGGCTCACAGCATACCTCTAACCTCCAGGAGGGAAACGCTGTGGTTTGTTGCATCCCTGCGAGCAGCAGACTGAGCAGCGCAGCAGCCAGCAGAGGAGCGCAGCCCAGCTCTCCTCTGCGTAAACCTCTGGGAGTCTGACTGCTCACCATGGCTGCGATATCACACCTCCAGGTGGAAAGAAAAACACAAATAATCCCTCAGCGAAGGCAGCGCCGGTTTACCATCTATGCCCGCGAACACTCGGCTATTTATTTGCCATTGCACGGTTCGGTAGTGTGTTACTACTCCGGGAGAGCTTCTGTTGCGGTGTGCAGCAGCAGCAGCAGCAGTCCAGCCTGCGCACCGGGTTGTGGAAGCAGTGCAGACTGCATCAGCTCTGCTCGGCTCTCTTCCGCACAGTGCGTCTGCCAGAAGGCTGGTTTCATATTACTGTATGATGGGGCAGGGGGTCAGTGTCGAGACAATCTAATGAAAACCAAACGCGCTCCGTCCATCAAACCACTTGTTGCAACCACCAGAGCACGGTTAAAGCAGAATCAGATGGCTGCTTTTGAACATGCTTTTCTGAGGGTTATGTAAGGCTGCAGGGGGAAAAAAGTAGTTTAGTCTTCTCTTTATTTACAGTGGCATGCACAGACACCAACCACAACACAGGGAAACAACACAGGGCACCACTCTGGACTGTTTCACATTATATTCTGTCCAAACTTGTACTTAGCAGAGCAGACAAAGAATCCAGTGTACTATTTTAATCTCATCTTCATCTAACAATGCAATTTTCAGCTTAACAGATGTGCAGCTGCACTGCATTATAAAGCTTTCTGTTAATGGAGTCATTTGTTTTAAATTATGAACATTTGATAACATTTAAGTTGTGTCCTCTCAAACTGTGATCGAGCATTACAGTTCAGCGAGGAACATTTCAGCTCCACAGTGAGTTTGATGAATGATTCCTTGTGTTGGCAGTCATTCTGATTTAGTTTGCAGAGATGCCATTTGTAGAGAGGAGGACATGGAAGTGACACCTTACCCTTCAGTGAAGTAGAATAAGTCAAATAAATCTCCCCAAAGCTGAGCACAAATTTGAAACATTATTATTATTTTTATTGGAAAGAAGGAATAATGAGCAATGACTTAGAAGAGCTAATTATTTGGACCACAGTTGTCAACAAAGTTAAGGAACTCACAGAGATGATTATTGAATCCAATCCCCAAAGAACCACCATAACAAACTGATAGATGTGTAAATGGTGGTAAAGTAAAACTTTTAAATGAGGTCCCTAAAGAAAGCAGCTGCACTCTGCAGTGTTGCAAACAGTATGAGTGTATTGAACATTTTAAACAAAGAGTGTTCAATGATCTTTGTCTGCTTCAAAGTAAGAGCTTTAAACTTATTTTTTGGTCCGATATTAAACAAACTATAAAGGATCAGCTGCATAAAGGAAGGTAAACTTATCGTTATCACTGCACTCTTTTCTCAACAGACATTTTGATTAGTGGCTAGAGAGCACGCCCCATGTACAGAGGAGACAGTCCTCAAAGTGGGTGACACGGGTTCGAATCCGATCTTTGGCTCCTTTCCCCACTCTCTCTCTTTCTCTCTTTCTCTCTCCCCCCAATTTCTGACTTTATCTACTGTCCTATCACTCAAACAGGCACAAAAGCCCCAAAAATAAACCTTAAAAAAAAAGAAAAGCCAGTTAGAAGAAAGCTGCACATGAACTTAGTTTCAGGGCCTTGGCATCTTCTCTGACTTGGCTTACATGAAAGGGAGCCATCTGGTGACAAGTCAAAATGTCTGCGGAGAAAAAGTAGGTCTAAACTGGAGCTGAAATAATTCACCTTTTATTTATAATAATTGAATCCTCTCTATTAAACCCTTAACATATTATTTTCAAGTATCACTATTGTTTAAAATAAAAGAACACAATGCTGTAATTGTAGCTCATTGTTTAAAACAAATCGACTTGATTTATCACTTGACATGTTTAAGTCATGCCCTTGTGAACCTGATGAGTTATATTTTAACGAAGAAGATATTTTGGTACAAATTGTGTCCTTTATGCATAGCCTAATAAAAAGCTGTATGATTACTTAATCTTCTTTGATCTGAATCGTATCAGCTTCCTGGACTGCAGATCCACTTCCACCCACTCAGCAGCATTTTCGGACAGTTTCCATTTGTTGAAACTATTAGTTTGTTCCACCTCTGCCAGAGTATCTGAGGTGTGCTAAAGCAGTTGAAACATTGAAATCAAGGCTCAAAACATTTCTGTTCATTGTGGCTTTTGAGTAAACCACCATGGCTGTTATTAGAGGCATTTTACTGCTTTGTTTTACTTTCAGATTTAAGTAGAAATACTGTTTCTGTTTTTGTTTAGATTTATTTTTGGGCTTGTTATGCCTTGATTGAGATAGTGTAGGACAGTAGATAGAGTCAGAAATCAGGGAAAGAGAGAGAGAGTTGGCGATGACATGTAGGAAAGGAGCAGGTCAGATTTGAACCCGGGACACCCGCTTCCAGGACCTCTGACCTCCGCATGCGCACTTACCACTCGGCCACCAGCGCCCCCTGTTTCTTTTTTGGCAATAACTTTTTTTCTGTATACTTTGAAATCAATGACTTTTTATTAAACGTATTTGTATCTGAATCTTCTTTTCATGCTGCTTTTACCTCAATTTATATTGCCTTAGATTTATTATTATCTTGGAATTATTTATTATTTTATTATTATCTTATGAAATGTTTAAAATGCCTTTTGTGCCTATGTGAAGCACTTTGAATTGCCTGGTGTCTGAAAGGTGATATATAAATTAACCAGCCTTATCATAACTATTATTCTCTTAAAAGTGTCATGTATGGGGATTAGGATATTGGATTTATATTTTCCTGTAGAAGTAACAATAATCCTCTGTTGTTATTGACAACAGATTATTTGTGTTTGATTTTAAATTTAAGCTTTTTATTCATTTATTTTCTTCGGTTTTTTTTAAATTGTGCCCTGTAATTTGTAGGAATAACCATAGACTGTAAATATTAAGGGGAACAGACTCTAGTCGGAACCATTGTACGACACGCTGTTTCCTCGACCTCCTTACAATGCTGCACTTCAGGCGGAGGAAATGGCGCCCGTCAGGTGCAGCAGGGTTTACAGTGGCCAACCAGTCAAGTACCCTCGAAGCTGACACGTAAGCTAACTCACGTCCTCTGCCCTCACCTGGCTCAGCGTACACACAAAGTATGTTTTTAAGCGGAGAGAGACGCAGAGTTAGTCGGATGGTGAAGACGTAACAGGTAAGAGGAAGACATTATCCCTGTTCTGACAGCGTTAGCTCCACGGCTAGCCACTTAGCTTTAATCCCATAATCTCAGTAGGTAGCCTGCGGTTGTTCGCCCCCTCCCGGGTCCGGTGCCCTTTAGTAGGTGGCATGTGTGTAGGTTTGTTCCGAAAGGACACTCTCCAGAATCTGAGTGTAGGTGGTATTTAAATATAAACCACGTGTGTTGGCAAGTGAAACAATCCCCTGTTTGTTCAGAAACCTCCCACTTCAGTCTGAATACACAGAGCCAGGCAGCACTGGTAGCCTGTTTTATTTTAACTTACAGCACTGAGTCAGTGGGAGAAACTACAGACTGCTTTGTGATGCCTCCTCTAACCAGCTGAGCCTCACAGATAGTTATAATGTCATGCAATCCTAACTTTAAAAGAAGGTGATCTTAGACATATCATTAAAACATGTTTAACCTTTATTTAACCAGGAGACATATATAGTTATACGTATATATACATATATACTGTACATTCTCTATATTTTATTATATTAGTCTATATTATATAACATTTCATTATATTACACTATATTGTTCACATTGCACTACATTATATTATATTATAGAACTGCATACCGAGTCACTTTAATCATCACTTGTTGACAGTGACACATCTTGTCATTCTCTGCAAATACTGTCTCAATTCCCTGCATAGTTAACCTCATCATTCTTTTTGTACTTGTATATGCCCTCTGTTTTTATTTTTATTTATCTTATCTATTCTGTTTAATGTGTATTTTGAGCTTTCTTGTCTGTGCTGCTGCCCGAATTTCCCCTCTGGGGATCAATAAAGTATTATCCTATCCTATCCTAAATCTCCTTTTCAAGTTTGTGTCCGGGCCAAGACAAAACAGCAGCCCAATTAACAGAGAAAACCAATGTGCAGCCACATATAATATAGATACATAATTATTAGACATTCGAAGACACAACATTACAAATTAAAACAGGAAATATTTGTCAAGATCGCCCAACACCATAAATATATCAGGCAGTTTGATGTGTCTGCCGCCGAGTCATTTGACATCCTCTTTAAAGCATCCAACGAGATCGGCTCATTTGATGTATTTTTGTGATTTGTTCCACTTAAACAACCTTTCCCCCTGTTCAGTTCAGACTTTTGGAAAAGACAGGAAGAAAGGATAATAAGTTCCTGTAACCTTCTGACTGATGTGTGAAGGAAGCAGAAATAAAACAGACTTATAAATAAGAATCCAGCAGTGTTTAAGTTGATGTTTGTACAAAGACCACCAAGCGCCTGCAGACAACACGCAGTGATGAGGGAGAAAAATGATTTTCTGACACCTAGGATGCTGACGTTTTCAGGTTTTTAATCTTCAATACTATCGTAGTAAAAATTCAATATAATATTGATGCCTGTTTCAAAATCACAGCAACAAAAATAGAAGTCAAACACACTGCATCATGGGTGATTTCTTGTGTTCAGTCATCAGTTTGCAGGTTCACTCCTTCATTAAAAATGAATATATTTTTTTAGATAAATGAGGCCACAGTATTGAAGTTTTCTTTGCAGCCCTGGTTTAATTAACATGAAATATTGCAGTGTATGTACGGGCTGTGATACATATAACTATGTTCTGTAAACTGTTGCTGATGTTTTTTTTCCACTGCGGCAGGAACACCAGGCTGACATTTGGATTATTGCTCTCTCTGTAGACTTCTTGCACAGGAATGGCCAAAGAGCAGAAACAAAGCAGGGCAGAAACATTCGTACTGCACGGCTCAAATGGTCACAATGGCCAACAGTGGCAGACTGCTATGAATAGCTTGACCAGCCACTCTCCAGGCCAGAACCACATGTCGAGGATGGCCCGCGTTGCCTTGGACGTGAGGCACAAGTGCGCTGCCTATGTGCTCGCACTGAGGCCTTGGAGCTTCAGTGCCTCGCTCACGCCGGTGGCCCTCGGCAGCGCTCTGGCGTACAAACTGGATGGCTCTGTGGACTTGGTCGTCCTCATGGTGTGCGCGGTGGCTGTCCTCGTGGTCCACGGGGCGGGAAACCTTGTGAACACCTACTATGACTTCTCCAAAGGGATCGACCACAAGAAGAGTGACGATAGGACTCTTGTGGATGAAATCTTGGCGCCGCAGGATGTTGTCATGTTCGGTGCATTGTTATATTCCTTGGGGTGCTTGTGTGCCACTCTGCTCTACTTCCTGTCTACCCTGAGACTGGAGCACCTAGCCCTTATTTACTTTGGTGGACTCTCCAGCTCTTTTTTATACACTGGAGGTGAGTAATATATGAACCTAACGCTTGGATTGCTCCTTCGATGTGCAACTGCTGTCCCAGTCAATTAAACCACCGACACATCACAGACTTTATGTTTCACCTGGCATTGCTTACATGTCGGTGGCTGCAGATGCCCACAATCGTTGGCAATATAAAGATTGGAACCTGTGTAAGAAGCCAGGAAAGTGCAGGCAGCACATTCATGTTTCCCATAGTATTCACTCTCTCGTGTTTTTACAAAAACAAACACTGCTAAGCACATCTTTCCCTGCACAGAGTATGTACTCACTACAGTGGAAAGGTCAGTTCACCCAAATCGGAACATTTCTACGTCACCATTTAGGGCAAAGAGTTTGGATTCATGCTGTTATGGCCACAATGAAATAAACATTTAGGTCAATCCTGTGATGAGAAAAAAATGAAGATGTCATACCTGAGACACAGTTTTATTAACAAAGCGTCATGAAATCACAAATACGGAGAGTCTCGAGTGCAGGCCTTACAAAACACTTAAGATTGGACAGGCTCCAGGCCAACCACACAAGAGCTTCTAAGCGTCATCCAAAGGACAACTGGACTTGGTTGAAGATCTTGAGGACGTTTCACCTCCCCTCCGAAAGGCTGCTTCAAGAACTGAACTGAACTGAAGAAGCCTTTCTGAGGAGAGGTGAAACGTCCTCAAGATCTTCAACCAAGTCCAGTTGCTTTTGGATCGAACTTCAAATGTTCCATGACCTGGATGACTGAGAACCAACAGACACACAAGTGCTAGTCAGACCAAGAACCTTTTAAACTATTAAACCAGAGAGAAACATGAGACTGGACTACAGACCTTCATCCTCAGAAAAGAGAGAATTGGTAAAAGAAAACAAGGAGGGAGAGAATAACAATGTCAAGGATTTGAGACAGATACCTGTGAAAGTCTTCTTCCAATTTTAAAAAGTGGAGGTGCCTTTCATTTGTACTTTCTCAAAGCACTGAAATGTCTAATGTGAAACCTTCTGTAGCACTGTGCCTTTAATTCATGGCTAGATAACCAGTGAAGAAATGTCACATTACTTTCAGCAGGCGGAATTGTCAGCATAAACCGTTCCTCTTATATCTTATGGCAAACTCTTCCAGCTACAAATTAGGTATTTTGGGGGAACTGTCCATTTAAGGCAGTGAGTTCATTTTCAGACATGACACTGATGTGCTACATTTCTTCATGAGCTGAAGTTCTTCTCTGAAAGAAGAGCAGAGTCAGTTCATAACCGTCTGAGTGTAGAGGGCACATCTTCCATCAGAATTTCATTTTTAAAAGCAGTCACATTTTGATGCTTGTTTTATTAATTGGGTCTTTGGCAGCCTGACATTATTAAGGCGGATATTATGTTAGTGTGTTTACATAAAAATCTCTGCCTAACGTAGATTTATACAAAAGGAGATTTATAGAGGCACTCAGCCGTCACTCATTCATAAAGGTTTATTATTTATTTTTTAATTGTTAGGATTACCAAAGATCCTCAGATGCCACTAATAATAAATACTCTATAGTTTGTTTCTCAAAAGTGGGCATATGTTTCCCCCCCCCCCCCCCCCCAAAAAAACAATAGTTAAATAATATTAACATTGATTGCATTTTTTTAAAAGCATAGACAAGATTTTCTACAGATTTAACCTTTAGTTCAAAATTTCACATTAAAATCCTCCTAACGGTGTGTTTATCTGACGTCTGCAGAAGAGAAGGTTCAGCACCAACAGAGAGGAGAGATGTCCTTTTATTTCAGATCTCCTAACACCGTGTCCAAACAGCACGCTGCGTTAGATATCAATGACAGTGATTGTGATCACATGTTGGCTGTACGTGTGATTATGTGGGATTTGACCGCATTTTCTGGACCAGTTAAAGGACTACGAGGGCACATCTAAACCATCCTCATTTCTATCGCACCAGATCATAACAAATGATTTCTCAGTAGACTTTTACAAAATCCACCCTGAGCGAAACATTGGCAACATTCAGCAAAGTCGCAGCGGCAATGAAAACCTCCCATTAGTGCATGTAGGCGGCAACCCTGGGTAGAACCGGACTCATGCTGAACAGCCAATCTGTCACGACTGTTTCAAGCTTGGAGGAGAGAGAGAGAGAGAGAGAGAGAGAGAGAGACAAACGGAGCAACGACATTATTAAACAGAAAAAAGTGCAGGCCTCTATTGTAGCTCCATAGTGACGTTTCAAGCAGTGCCGCTCTTTAGCAGACCCAAATAGCAATTAAACACACCATCTTAAAACACACACAACAAAGTCTTATAACAAAATCATACTTCAATATGCACGTAATGTAGGTTTGGTATCTTCAGCCAAAGACATCAAGAATAAAAACCTATGTTAAGAAAGACTCCACAGTTGGTTTAAAAAAGCTAAATGTCTCTTTTCTCTCTTTTCCTCAGGCATCGGCCTCAAGTATGTCGCTCTGGGAGACGTGGTCATCCTCATCACCTTTGGCCCGCTGGCGGTCATGTTTGCTCATGCGGTGCAGGTGGGCTATCTCTCCGTGCTGCCGCTGGTGTACGCCGTCCCGCTGGCCCTCAACACAGAAGCCATCCTCCACAGCAACAACACCAGAGACATGGACTCAGACAAGCAGGCGGGCATCGTCACCCTGGCCATCCTCATAGGCCCCACGCTGTCGTACGTCCTCTACAACCTGCTGCTCTTCGTCCCCTACGTGCTCTTCTGCATCCTCGCCACCCGTTACACCATCAGCATGGCGCTGCCTCTGCTCACGCTGCCCATGGCCTTCCCTCTGGAGAAGCAGTTCCGCAGCCGATGCTATGCCAAGATCCCCCAGAAAACAGCCAAGCTCAACCTGCTCATGGGACTTTTCTACGTGTTCGGGATCATTCTGGCCCCTCCTGGCAGCTTGCCGCTCCTGTGATGATTTAGCTTTCAAATTCAAAAATGTTGTTTTAATACAGACTAGTTTATGTACTATTTGTATTTGTACAAAGCTTTGTGAGGGTTTTCATTGGCTTTAATTTATTGTCTAATTTATATGTTGAACAGAGACTTAGTTTAGGTCCTCCTCTGACCCTGAAGGTGTAATCGGACTCATTCTTTTTCCAGTATTAAGCTCGCTGTAACATGTTGCTTAAAGTAAGAAATGTTGGTGTCACAGTGTAGAGGTAGGCAACATTTTCATCTTGTAAGAGCAGACAATAAACCTTCTGATGCCATGACTGATGTGTCAGACACTGACAGCTTAAAACATCACTAAAGCACAATTTCTAAATTCTCAACATTATACTTTGTACGGTACACACCGCTAAAGTTTTTTTTTTTTTTTATGTTTCATTTTGGAGAGCCAAATAGTATTTTATTTGATTGTAATAAAACTCACAGATGCTGATGTACTGTGTCTTTAATTTGGATCAAACGCTGTCAACTCTTTTTTCAATCTAAATAAATATTAGAGTTTTTAATAAAATAAGATAAACCTTAATAATCCTGTGAGGGGAAATTCAATATTACACTTTGTTATTGAACACAGTACACACACAGGCTGAAATAAACACATGCACAAACAGGACATTCACTGATGGAGAGATGTCAGAGAGAGAGGGCTGCACACAGCGAGCGCTCCTGAGCTGGTAGGCTTTCAGTGCCTTGCTCAGGGGCACCCCAGCAGTGCTTAAGAAGTGAACTGGCACCTCTCCAGTCACCAGACCAGTTACCAGTCTTGGTCTGCATTGAGACTTGTCTCAGCGATCCTCTGGTTCCCAACCCAAGTCCCTACAGCCACCCCAGCATGTAGCATCATAAATTACAAATATAATGTTGATTGTTAAGAAGATAGAGTATTGTATCATGAAGTTGTGACACATGCATTAGACATAAGGAACAACCCATTAGCATTTAAAATGAGAGTTAAATGTCCGGTGTGATGGATTGAAAATGGAAACTTCGACTTGTTCTTAATAATACATTTTATTTTAAACCAAAACTGAAGAATCAAGTGTGACGGATTCATCAAGATTGTAACTGGCAAGACTTAATAACCACACATAACGACCAACACGTTCTTATCCAGGTGGTGAACATATACAAGGAGTTGTCATAACAAAAAAACTAAATCAGTAAACAACATGACTTTGGTCTAGGAGCTTAAAGAAATCATTTTTATAATAAAATACTCACAAGTGTAAAGAAGAGCTGTTATTGAATATGTGTTCAGACGTTTACAGAAGACAACACAGGGAAATAAGAGATAATAAATAAAATGCTTTATACAGACGTTTCTCTTGTGTTGAAGACAGAAGCACAAAATAACACGGACCAGAAGCAGGTTAGATAAATCTGTTGTGTTTTTACTACTCCAGTTATTTCTTTGTGTCTCCAAATGTATAAAGGGAATAAACACCACAGGAAATTGTTTTATTTCCGTTTTATTTCAGTTAGTTTTTACCTGTGGTTTTTACACAATCTGTGACATGAAGTACAACTTGAACCCCACTTTCCCTTTTCAGTCACAGGGTTACTTATTTCATTTGAATCAAGCCGTGTCCTATCTATATAGATGAAACAGAAGCCAATAAGGAGTTAGAGATTAAAAAAAGGGAAAGTAAGTACACTCCCTGCATTCAAAAGTCTGAAAGTGATTGTGTTACTTCCAATGTCATTAAAACGAAAAAATTTTTTAGAAGCAGAAATATTATAAATAAATACCTTTTCCATACTCGCTTTGGTGTTGCAGGGTCTCTACCAGCAGGGGGCGGTACTGGACAGCCATTTAGCCAGCCTACATGGAAACCTTCACAGGTTCTCTGTAATTCACGTTAAGTGCTCTGTCTGCGGGGTCAGAAATATCAGCCCAGATCCTTTTATTCATTCTGTGTTTTTATTTATATCATTGTCTTTATAATAAATCAATTCCAGCTAATATAAACGGTCATGTTCACTATACAACAACTGTGGTTCAAATGACTATTAAAGTATGATACTGTTCATGTCATCTTGTGGTTTGTCTTCAAAAAACACTCAAACTTATAAAACCAACATGATATATCACTATTACCTGACTTTGTTGAGTGTCCTATAAATTGTTCTTAAGCACAAATATTAGATTTTTTTAACATCAATGTTTGTGAACATTTGAGAAGCACATAGGGGCATAAATGTAGTTAATCTTAGTGATTACCTGGTTTCTCACTGTGTGTGTTTGGGATTTTCTGAAGGTGTATGTTTTCACCTATCACCCTTAGACAGGTTGAACAGATAATTAGCACTCTGATGCTGTAAATATTGTAAAAAGTCTAATCAAATTATCAAAGAGACAGTTCATATCGACCTATGTCTGTGCTCTTTATTTAACTTCATCATGGGAAAACGATTGACTGCTAAAGGGCAATAGGGGCTTGTTTGCAATTTCAAGGGTGACATTTGTGCTCTTGTAATAATTTTCCATTTCCATATAAAAGAAACTCCTCATTGACCCATATCTTCTTTGGTTTATTTATTTTAACTGATTTGTAACGATTACTATTTTGGATATTTCTAAATTACAATGTTAATAACTAAAATTCTATTACCTTGTAGGTTATTTTCCCAGTGTACGAGTTGTTCCTATCGTTATTCAGTATATCAAGCATTTATTTAAATAGTTATATGCCCTGTTTATCCCATATCCCTGTTATCTTTCTGTACTTATCTTGTTGAAGCCTACTTATCTTTTTATAACTCATCACTAACATGGTTTACAATGAGAATACTTCCTCTGCGGCATGAGAAGGGGGATCAAACATGTGTCACAATTCTCAAGTGAAAAACAAATAGTTTATTTCATATAATGTATGTAGAAGTAAACTTTGGTTGTTTATGTAATTTATTTATTAATGTAATCTGTGAGTGTTTTTCCAAGCAGGGATAAAACTTATAATAGACTGAACAGAAAGGCATACTAACAGTGATGGAGAAACGTTATGTGGTCTACATTTTTTAATTACTTTTGTGATTAATGTATTTCTAATAATCTTATTTTGCGTTGCACTGAAAACAGTGGCACTTAGATAACATTTTGTATTCAATATAAATCAAAAGGAGGTGCAAAAAGTATTCTAAGCTACCTCTGAGTGTTTTTTTTCTGCGTCTGGGGTAATCGAAATCAAACTTATCGAGTTGAGTTCAGGTGGAGTTGTGATTATTCCGAGGAGCACTTGAAGGCAGCATTAGTAGTGACGCAATGCATGGGCGTGTTGTCATGGCTGTGGACTGCAAAACCTTCAGATATAGTAAATGCTTATTTGTCCTAAAATAGGCAATGTCCGCGTTAGTTGTGGACGGCAACATGGAATTATTTTCTACCACAGAGTAAACACTCGTGACAGAGGCCCGGTAAGTAGCTACAACGTGAAATAAGTTATTTTTATATCAATAAAGGGTGGACAAACATGCGTTAGCTAGCTAGCGTGGACGTTAGACAAGCTAGTGCCGCTCGCCACGCAGACCTGTGTGCACAATTTTAACTATTTTATGTTTTTGTCATAATAATGATGTCATAGCATTAATTGCTTATTATATATTTGCATCCGATGCACAATGCACCGGTTCTTTTCGATGACGCTAACAAGTCTAATTTCCTGTTAAAGATAAGCCTGGATCAGAATATGTTTTTATCATGGTGGTCTTAGGAGATTTAACTAATATGAAATGTTAGCTGCTACTTTGTCGTCTCTTACATAAAATACTGGTTATATGTTATATGTTTGCTGTTTAACCTATAGGTTTTTGTCCTTCAATATGTTACAAGAATTTCCCTTTAAATTATATAAGGGGCCTTCAAAACAACCAGGTTCTACATTTGGATATTTTTTTGAACGATGTTTGGTGGTGATGTTTTCTCCTCATTACTGTACAAGCAGGGTCAGTCTTATTACTCATGGTTGTTTGGGTGTTCCTGTCATCATTGGTCAAGTTATTAGTAGATACTTTACATTATGTTGAACAGAGGGAACAGCCATTGTCCCCCTGGCTTCAGCTTAAAACACACTAAAGCATCAATGAAAGAAACACTGCTGGAGGACAACTTGTCGTCACTGGGTCCTTGAATGTGGCACAGGACTGGCATGTGTTGGAGTTATGACTGTAGTTGATACATGAGACGTCACATCTACACCTGTCATGTCTCTGGTCATTTGGAGGTGATGAAGCCGAGCCCAGCAGCAGCTGCCTCACACACTGGAGCTGCAGCTGGTCACAGTCAGGACTGCTGTCAGCCACACCCACTTTGAGAGCAAACTTTATCTGTGTTTCTTTGTCTTGATGTCCCTTCTTGACTCCACAAATCTAAAACATAATGATCGAGCTTGAAGTGCTGACTCACACCACAGTGACTAGCAGTGTATCCAAGAAACACAGGTGATGTGTTGATTGCTATTCCGAAAAAAATGGGGAAAATATTGCGTGGAAGTTCTCCAGGTAAGACTTTTTTTTACACTTAGAATAACTTTTAAAAAGGGTGTCCATCTGCGTTCATCCTTCTGTTTGCAATTTAGAGGCAGTTGTGGAAAAAACCTGGGGCCCTTTTTTGTTTGTGTTTGTATTTTAGTGTGTAATCTCTGAGGAGACCTTTTCTCATAAATTCTTGTTAAGCTTTTGTCTCAGAGCATGTTTCTTGTTAACTGATCAGACTTTAGGCAGAAAAACTCTCTACATACATCCACTCTGTGTCAGGCATTTTCTGTAGACATGATCCAGTTTTAATACAACAAACTTCTATCTAAAGATGCACGCCTATCAAATAGCCTGTAGATTACAGACCACCCCTATTTTGAGTTAGGAATGTGAACTGGTTTTCACATCACCTGAAACCCCCAGTGTGATTATTAAAAAAATATCAAATTTAAATTCAAATGGAAAAATCATTCTTTGGCTGAAACACTGGTGTATGGAGAGCTTAAGAGTATGTGTCACCATGGCATATAAACATTTTTAAGGACTAATAAGTGAGATGTCTTCTGATTTAAATCATTCAAATAAATCCTACTATATCAGTAAGAAACATGATATGTGGAAGTGCTGTCTTCTCTGACAACAGTGCAGCAGCCAGTAAGTCCTCCGGCTAAGTTTCAATTTCAGTCTTGTTTTTTGTTTGGACCAGAAGAAGTAGGCGGTTTTTAAGGCATCCCCACGAGGCTGTTTTGGACGCCCCTCGGTTTGCCCGGCAAATGGCAAACCAAAAGGTGTGATGCTGCGATGGAAGTGGGCAAACGAAAGGAGCAAATGCATTTAATTTAATTTTTATATATAAACAAGTAAAGCTTACTTGTGAGCATGCTGTCATTTAACATATGGAGGCTTGCTGGCCAATGGTTCAAAACCATTTTCATGCAGATAAAGGAGGAACTACCTATCGGGCTACCTCGGATGAATTAGTGCCAATTAAGTGGTGCAACATTTAAAAAAATTTATATATTCTCTTCATTTCGTGCTTACTGAGGCGCTTTCTTCAGGATCATTCTTGATTTCCCTTTTTAAGAAAACAATATGCAGGTAAATAAGTTTTGTATCTATGCTGTCGTTAATGGTGTGTTACCCTCAAGATGGGAGACTGCTACTGACTTACAGTTTCTATTCCAGGATCTTTTCAGTTGTCAAAAACAAATGTTGTAATTACAAAGATGGAAGTTTAAGCTGCAATGTATTCAGGTGTTCTACAATTTGTCCCTCCCAGGTACCAATAACGTTATCTGAACTTGAGTATTCATTGATAAGTACTGCACCGATAATACATATTCAGATCATTTCTTCACAGCGAGAAACTTCTTATCCTGTTTGAATGTTAATGAATCACTTTAATTATTGTGTGGCTCACACCCAGTGAAACAAATTTATTAAATAAGAAGAAAATGCATACATTGGACTACTTAATTATTTAGTTTGTGAATTAGTTATGACTAAAAAAAATATAAAATGAATTTACACTCATGAGGAATACATTTTGGGCATCTCTTTTTTTTTAGTCTTGAGATCACAAAACATGCACCACTGCTTTATTAATGTATAACCAGTGTTAACACTGGATACTTCTATTTTAGAGATGAGATCTATGTAAATCCATTCAAACCCAGGAAAAGTTTGAATGATGAACACAAAGAATCTTACTCTTACAAACAAAAAGAGCATCAAGAAACAGGCTGAGCCATATGAAGCTGCATCTCGCCTCGCAGCCCCTCATGATTGGTCCATGAATGAGACTCCGAGCATCATGAATTGCTGTCATTTAGCTAGCTTATTGGAGCCAATAAAAAATCCATTTGGATTGGTGTAAAGACCAAAATGTTCGCTCTTACCCAATCCAGAATTCTTGGCAAAAGTAGTATCATTCAGATAATTAAGTGTGATACACACTAAATAAATGTAAATCATTTCTGATGTGTGTTGGGTGGATTAGATTTATATGTAGGTGAGGTAAAAGTTGAAGTATGGGGCTTTAGCCTGAGCAGCAAGGATTGCTTGCTTGTAGTGCAGACCAGAGTACATGGAGCAGGACCAGAACTGTGAGTGTTTGTCTTGGATTTTGTAGTCCTAAGCATGTTTGCAGTTCCCTCTAGTCTTTTGTAATATACCAGAGGTTTCACACAATGCTTGCTTGCTTACCTGCCAGAATGATTGGTGGATCAGACACACCTTGCAGCTATATCCCAGTGTCTAAGCTTTGTGTTCTTTCCATGGTTGCATCAAGCCGTATTTGAACAGTGCTCTCAGGTTGATGATGATGATGATGATGATGTGTGTGTGTGTCACTGTCTGTTGGAAGCTGTGTGAATGTATGCCTCTTTTTTAGTTTCTTTGAATTTCCCTCGGGATCAAAATTTGAATTTCCCTCGGGATCAATAAAGTATCTGTCTATCTATCTGTCTATCTATCTAGTCTTTTTTAGGAGCTACACCAACCAGTCTATTACACAGACAGCAGCAGCTTTGTTTACAAGATGGGAGAGTGGTCTAATAAACTTCATTACAAGCTTGTGTCTCAGCCACTTCCTAAGCTCCTGTTCATTCATTGGCCATTCATGTGCTGGCAATACCATCTGTACATTCATGGGTGTGCGCCAGCATCAACAGAATGCCATTTTGGCTTCATTTTTAAACCATATTGTTAATGTCACCCACAGCTGCGGTCACATTAAGGAGTATTGTTCAAGGCAAAGGAAAGCATTGGGACACACACACACAAACACACACACACACACACACACACAAAAGACAAAAGACACACTGTCTCCATCTCTTCCCTCTTTTCTCTGTGAGTCTGGAGGAGACCGTTGCCAGCTCATCAGCAGCAGTTGCACAAACCAGTTTGCGACTAAAAATGAGGATCATGGCAGGTGCCCATTCATCAAAATCTCCTCCAACCCCACCCCTTTTTTCTCCCTTAGCCCCCCTCAACATCCCCAAAAAATAACAACACCAAGACCCTCCCCCTGGAACATATTGCCCCTCCCCCTCCCCTCTGTCCTGTGCCTGTCTGCTCATTGGCAGCAGAGCGAACAGTGTCCCTGCAGGCTATGAAAGAGGGCTGTACATCCTTATGTAGAGCGTGATGCGCATGTGTTCCTATATATTGATCTGTAAACAGCAGCGTGTGTCTGCTTCACACGCATGGTACTGACACTTGCGTCACCTGGTGATGGATTATAGCATCAGAGGAGTCCTATGCGGAGCAAGGACCCATTTGGCTGTTTTTATGTGAGGACGTGGGAACGTTAACCTGAATGCAGCGCTCATCGCGAAAGAGCCGCTCTCCCTGGCCATCCTCCTCCCTCTCCTCTCCTCTACTCCTCCACGGAGGTAATCCTTGCTGACACAAGGCACAAAAGACTAAATGCTGGCTGCATCCTCCAGCAGCAGAGCTCTCTCCTCATCCTCATCTCCTCATCATGGCCAGGCTGTTCGCTAGCACAGCAGGATGCTATTTCTCTAAGACTGCTTAATACTGTCGATCTCATCTCTGGAATACCGGCCTGGCTGCCGTCCTCTTCCGCCCCCTGTATCTCCTCCTCCTCCTCCTTGGCCAGTTCATTCAGGGAGCACATCAGCACAGGACTTCAGCCCGGAGGAGGCATTTTTTGTATTATTTTTTATCTTGATGGATTCTGGTTGGATTCTGGTAGGACCGCTGGTTCCTTTTTTTTTTTCAGCATCTGATGCATTTGCTTAGCAAGACGTAGGAGCTTCCTCCTCCTCTTCCCTATTTTTTTACGTCTCCGTTTTCACCCTGCTGCACATCACTAAACAAGCAGGTAACCCAGCTAAACTGGGCATGCTTTATTCATCAAGTGATGCCATTTCAGTCCTTTTGGATATTGCTAGCATGTTTTTTTGCAATACAGTGAAATCAGTAAAGTGATGCTTTAATATTTTAAGATATAATAGTACTTTTGCAGTTATCATCTTTTAAATTTATAAAATTAGCGTTTCTAATTTAAGATTTGTCAAACTGTGTCCTCCTTTTTTTTTTAAACGAAATACAGCTACTTCTATTTTGAATGTGGCCAACATTTTAGCTCATACACTGTTTGCTTACAAGAAAAGTAATCGCAAGGACAACATGCATGCAGCCGGTATGCATCCATGACCATGCTGCTACAAATGTGCCACATGTGATTGCAGACTGTAGTAAAGCTAAGCACTCAGGCAGACATCTGGCTGGCTTGCTGTAGCTGTTTGTGTAACAGACCGGTGGTGATTAAAAGTGACAAAAATAGGCCCTGAGATGCAGACACAGCAATAATGTTACAAGTTTGTTGATGTCAAAGAAATTTAGGGCTGTGAATTTGTAAGAATGTGACAGGAGGAGTTACAATTTCATATATTGTTGTATTTTAAGTGAGGTGATTTAGGGTGTCCTCTATGACCTTACCTGACACACATTATAGGTCTGTGGTCTTTGAGTTAAAATTCATAATTTGCACTGCTCTCTCCCTGTCTTTGTTAAAATTGTAACATTGGACTGAGGAGCACAATGGGATCCAGCACTGTGATCTAGCCAACAGCGCTTTGATACACAAACCCCCTAGAGTTGGGACAAAATACAGATACTGCAATATCGCTGTCCTGACTTTTGTGATATCAAGTCGCTGGTGCAAAATATAGTGATCTAAACTCAAATTGCACTCACCATGCCAATACTTCATGACTCCTCTTGGTGGCGATTATGACCCGAATGAGGGGAACATGAAGAGAAGTTGGCCAGAGAAGACGTTGACAGTGGTAAAAAAGACTAAGATAATGGGGTAATCATGTCAGACGGGTGAAAACAGTGAAAGAGCAGTTGGCTTTAAAATTGGCATCCACGATAAACAGACTAGTGGACAAACTCTCCTCGTTCTCTGCCTCACGTCTTATGAGCTGCATCCCTGACACATGTTCTGCAGGTGATCAGAGAGAGAGAGCGCGAGAAAGAGAGAAACGTGCATCCCTCCTGTTAATGTTTGCTGAACAACTCCTGAAGTTTTCCGAGCGGGCTGCATGTGTGAACAGAGTCAACAGCCAAAATTTTAAATCAGACTTTATCCAGATTTGCTGCCAGCCACCTAGTGTTTTTTTCTGCAGAATGCCTGAGCGAGGTGATGTGAGAACGCAGCAGGATATTATCGGGAGACTTCACCCTGTGATCGGTGCACGACTGTAGACCGTATGCACGCAACTGTTGCGATCTCCTTGCACGTTATCAAACTGTGACATTATGTTTACTCTTCACTAAGTTCTTATCCGCTCTCTTGTTGATATTGTGAGCTATTGCTTCGTCCACCAATTCTTCTTCGTTCTTTTCACATCATGTCTTGTTTCAGGATTCCCCCCCGCCCCCTCTCATGTCCGACAGGCATTGTCTCCCGCTGTGAGGTGCATGTGTGAACAACCAGAAAAGGAGGATTTCAGGGGAAGTCCTCCTGAAATTCCCTAGAAACGGCTTTAGTTTTGTGTTTTGTTTAAAGTACGGTAAATAGCTAATTAACAAGCCTGGTCCACATGAGTATCATCTGTTATGATAACCCGATATCAAGTGAATAATGTTCAAAATGAGTAACGTTATTTGTATAAAACACACTGCTGATGTTAAGCCTGATGTCAAAAGATCAGACATACAGACGTAGAAAATGGTAGGAGGCGGGCCGGACTGAGTGGATTAAGAGAGACACTTAATTAAGTAGAGGAATAAAGCCCAGTAAATAAACTGACCTTTTGTTAATAGAATAGACTATACGTTTGGTTATGTATTTCGATGTTTTTAATAGCCTACAAGGTAGCCACCTCCACAGCTTATTCTGTGGGAAACACTGCTTTGATTTAATATTGATTTAATCCCACAAAACACAAGACCACAGTTAATGTATCAACTTTTTAAAGAATTTCCTTTTGCATGTTGTACTGTATTGGTAGCCTATCTGCAGCATGTTTAAGGCCCATGTTAAGACATTTCAGTCTATTAGAGTAGACAGTGGTTACAGTGCTGTGAGAGTCACTATCAAACAGATTTTAATCAGACATTGTAATATAGGATTCATTTAAGGAGAATGATTGTATGGCAGAGAATACAGTACTGATTTACATCTCTCAGCACTGAGTGAAATGATCCTCTCTGGGGTAGCCTTGATAAGAATGAATAGCCTGAGAAGTGATCAAGGTTTCATCACACTACTGGTTATGTAACACGACTCTACCCCGTCATTATACAAAGTAATGTCTTCATTTTAAGGTCATTTTTCACACAGTCATGTTACAAAAGTGAGCACCACTCTTCTGTAAATTGTCTCTCACTCAGCCAGCGTGTTATTTTCAGATAAGGCATCAGGCTTGTCCAGTCCTTGAGTAACATCTGTCACAAACCATACAGAGGAGAAAAGAACCACATGTTCCAAAACAAAGAGCAAAGTTCACAGCAAATCAAATACTGCAAATGAGCCAAAAAGGGTTCACTCCCCCCCGTTAGTCTGATGACTGCTTCATAGCTCTCAGGCTTTCAGATGGTCCTGCTGGTTGATCTGGGATAGTATCAGTGTGAGGGGGCACACTGGAATCAGACGGACGCCAACATGTTCAAAAGTGGGCTGAAGATCATGGGGAGTGAGTATTTTAATCCAGCGTATTTTAGCATGATATTCTCAGCACAGTGGCATCATATGTCCAGTGTTCTTAGAGCAAGAGAGTTTGCTGTGGTGGAGTTTTTGCAAAAGGCTGCAGGGGTGAAGTTTGCTGATGGGAACAGTTCTGACGGTATCAAGTTGCTTTTTAAATCTGTTGTTGCAGCCTTTACACTTTGTAAGGTTGCCTTTGGACAAAGCTGACGAGACAAGAAATAACTGAAGATGTCAGTGCGGTACATTTTGAGCTTGTTGTAATATTGTTTGATAAAGGGTGATCACTATGAAATATTTTGCCAGGCTGTCTTTCTGAGTGATTCCCAGTAAAGGAAGGTAGTCTGAGATGGAAGATTAACAGTTTTGTCCCCCACAGGGAATCTTTCTAAATGTGTTATTTACTCTTATTGATTTTCCTGAAAGTCCTCACTCTGGCAGTGGCCACCAGATCTTTCTGAGGTGAACCAGTTCCAACAGGATTGTCATATTAGGGCTGATGAGGCTTAAGTCAGGAAAAATGCACGTGTGTAGATTTCTGTGGATTGCTGCTAAGCATTAAGGATCTGTTTGCAGTGATAAGAAATGAAATGTGCAAACAGCCTCCTTTACCTGGACAATAAAGTTGAGAAACAAAGCAGTCAGAGATGTGTCAGAGGACATACAGCCTGAGCGGGCCTTCACACAGTATCTGATTGCATAGGGTCTGCCAATAATAAAACTCCTGAGTCATTTTCCATTTTGAAACTGTTCGCAGTTTGTATATAGGTCAGCCTGTTGTTGGGTGAAGACTTCCTAGTTTGCTATATGTGATAAGTGAAACCTTGAATGTCTGTGGATGGTTTTGTAATTCAATTCTGAATCTTGTCAAACTGAGAGGACTAACGGTTCTGTGTTCTGTGTGTCTGGACTGTTTTTCAGTTCTCCTTCCTCAGAACAATCGTGTCGCTTCCTCTTCCTTCTGTTCAGATTTAATCATATGGATCGGCCTCTGTGTGCTGCGGTACATTTTACATTGTGTGCCTCTTGGTAACCTTTAAGAGGAAATGGGTTACTCTTCATATCTACATAGTACAGAAGAGTGTTTTAATACCAGCAGTGATTAATTCCTCTTCTTTACAAAAAGCAAAATGATGCCTTTGGATCTAGATTGCTTGTAAGAATTTACCTTTCAAGTTAATTGTTTTTTAATGATTCCCACCTTATCTAATAATGCTAAAACGTAATTGTTATGGGACATTTTATGCCAGGGGAGTAGTTGCTTGAATTGCTTTAAAGTGAAGTGAATGAGCAGGAGACAACAATTTAAAAAATCCAAACCGAGAGCAAATATTGTGCCATTAATCCAACAACAAGACAGGCACCATCAAAAGAACACGTATGTAAAAGATAAGAGAAGAAGAGAGGAAGAGTGAGCACTAGTTTAAGAACATATAGTGAATAATTATGTATTCATTTGTTGTTCAAATAGGCTATTTTAGATGTCCCACTGCCTTGGCTTGGGACTATTTGTTTTGGTGGACGGCGTCACAGAGGTCTTGAGGTATTATTAAAAGAGTTAGATATGTAGGCTAGTCGCACAACAATTCTAAATCTTGTTAACTGGTTTAAATACTTGTAGAGAGCTGAAATGTAGAGAAAGAGATACTGTACGGGGATGACATGCACCAAACAGTGTCAGGATCAAGAAGCAGACCTGCAAACCGAGCAACGAGGACTGTAGCCTCTGCTCTACCAACTGAGCTGAACCAGTACCACATGTATTTTTTGTTTTAAAAACTAAACGTATAGTACTTTAAAAAAGTAGCATAAACTCCTCTTTGGAAAGGACATAATATGCCTGAGTATTAGTGGACAGAATGTATTTGTTTATGGCTGTGTGTTTATTGGTGTTGTGGCCAAACGCCTGTCTCGTTGTTTTTGTGAAGGAGGGTTGACGTTGCCCTCCCAGATTGGCCCTCAGCAGTGTGTATGACGGAAGCCAGTCCATCTGTTATTGCAGGCAGAGAGCTGTAATCCTCCCGACTGAGGCCACACTCCTTCTATGAACAGTGATTTGTCTCATTTTTGCAGCTTTAAGTTCCTGCCGAGCCATGTGAATCAGCTGACTCTGAGTCAAGTAATTAATTTAGCACACTGCTGTTTGACATTTGGGGGCTATATGGTAATCAGCAGATTTTATTTGGTTTCAAATTGTTACTTAATACCATCTCAGACAACATTTTGAATATTAACTTGAAAGGGTTGTGTCTCGGATTTAAAGAGTGCCTTAGAAAATCAATTTATTATTATGTCAATGAGTAGCATTGTCATGGATGGTTGTAAAAGTTGTCTATGTCGTCAATGTCTGAGGCAACATCTTGGTTATCAATGATTTCAGAGAATTAAGGTTCAGATTTTTCATTGGCTCCTGCTGCTAGTAAACATGGGAACACATTCCGTCCATCGGCACAGTCCTGGAGTTTGGCCTGCTGGTCGATGCAAGATAACATTAAACACAAGAAAACAAGATATGGAAAAACAGCCGAACTAAACATAGAAGTGTAAATTTACAGAAACTGAAGGCTGTTCCCAGTTCAGACCAGCAGTTTGTTTGTGTTTCATCGGTCCAGATTTTTATCGTTTTTGACCCCACACTGTGCTTAGACACTCAAACACACAAAGCTGACATGGATTCACTTCAATCACTCATGTGCAACCATATTAAAATAACCTAAAACTGATGTGCAATAATATAAGGAATGTATAAGAAATTCTGTTCCTGCTCTGTAGCGTTTGATTTTCTGTGACCTGTGTGCACTCATTGTACATGCTCTTTGTCTTTTTTGTTGTTCCCCATTGAAGGATAAATAAAGGTTCATCTTATCTTGTCACATAACAACTGCACACAAAATCCTGTTCTCAGTTTGCAGTTGCTTTTGGACTCGAGGATTAAAATAATGTCTTGTTCTTTTTACTTATGATTAACTGCTGCCATCGGTTAAAGTTACAGTTGACCCTGACCCTCCAACTTTAGCCTGAAGCAACCACGGTGTTACATAAGATCAGCTTATTGTAAATTGTACAATTTATTTGTGTCTAGTCCTGAAAAGCTTCTCACAGGATCCCTTTTTAACAACTCTTTTTTACAGTGTTCTTTCCTTGATAGCTGCTGACTTAAGATTTTCAGACTCAAGTGTGGCTGCTTAACTTGCAAGAAGTGATAACTTGGTTGGTATTAATTGCAAACTGCTGCATTTTTGGGATTCACTTTTATTTTGTGGCATTGACCATCTGTCAACATCATGAAATAACGTGTAGTTATAGGATTAAGATGATAAGTATATTATTAGTAAATGTTTTTCCAACTGCAGCTTAAACTTCTTTCTGAATATGTCAAACGTGTTTTTGTTGTGGAAAAAGATGAAGCTCACTATTAGAAATGTTGACATTGTTGTAGGTAAAGTCCTCCCCTGAATTCCCCATTGTTGTGTCTGCTTGTCAGTCCTGGTTCTGGTCTATTTAATAATGATAAGATATCAGTTTGGTCGGCCTGAATTCTCTGTGGAACGACGCTGTGTGGGGGCAGCAGAGAGGGAGGTGGTGGGGGTTGCTGAACAGTTTCAAATGTAGGTGGTAGGTCAACATTTTTCTGTGTTCTTCACAGTTGTTCTTCAATCCAGTATATCAGTGTGGAGCTGCTGTTAGATGATATTCAGAAGTTCCTTCCCTAGGTTTCAGTATGCTAAATTATATGGTCACATTTGGTATTTCCTCTGTCTGTGACAACTCCCCTGTTTGCAGTTTGCCCGCTGAAATGCTGAATGATTAGGTGGGTTATAATTCCATTGTAAAAAAGAGGCTAAGCTGTCATTTTGGACAGCAAATGGAGCATAAGCAGCCTGCTTTCCCTCCTCTCATCCCCTACATCCCATATGTTAGCATGCTTAAGCAGATGCCTTTAATACCAAAATGACATTGTAATCTGTCTTCCCTGTTATTGACACATTATTATTATTATTTTTTAAACCAAACAGAACTACGAGGCTGTATACTCAGTACCAATAACCAATAATTCTCTGTGAATATTTCAAGTTAAATGGAGGCTATGTTTGTGTTCTTCAGGCTGTGAACACATAAATAAATATATACTTTAAAGCAGTCTAAATATGATGTTGAAAATGTCTTCTGTACCCCACACTGTGCTTAGACACTCAAACACACAAAGCTGACATGGACTCACTTCAATCACTCATACTTCTTCACTGTCAATATTAGAAAAAAGCTGAAGTCCCGCCAATTGAGGTTAATGGTGACTGCAAACAGAAAAGATGGATTTACATCACCATCTGCCGAGGGGTGTGGTCAGATGTAGGTTCACTCTTTGGCCACGCATCGTGGTTGATTTCAGGGTCAGCTCTGTGTTCTGACTGTCTCTGCAGTCGTATTCAGATTTATTCTACCACTTAATCATCATAGAGCCAGTCACTGATATAGGTGCTTTTACTGATGCATGTATATGGTTCTGAATTTTAATGAACTTTGCAAGTAAACAATAATAACTTGATTGAGGGTCCTAAATGCTACCCATGCTAATGCTAATTCCCAGTAAAAAATTGTTGGACCATGTTTGGGCCATTTTTTCCCTTAATAAGATAGGACAGCTGAAGAGAGACAGGAAATGTTGGGAGGAGAGAGTGGGGGATGACATGCAGCAGAGGGCCGAGGTCGGATTCGAACCTATGGCCGCTGCAATGAGGAGCATAGCCTCTGCACATGGGGCACTACAACATTATCGCTAGGCTATCCGGCGCGCCACAGATTCCCCCTTTCTTAAACACTTTGCTGATGTTAATTTTGTGATGTTTTGATATACATTCAAGGAGTATATAAAAAAAAAAAAAAAAAAGCATCTGGATAAAGTTTTAAATCGTATTCCTTATACTTCCGTCTGGAGTTCTAGTAAGAGCAGGGCATTTTGGATCAGTTCAGTATCTTTGAGAAGCGTGCATAGTAACGAGTGACTGAGGATACCGTCAGCATTGAAAGTAAATGTACAAAATATCACATTGAACTGTGTAGAATTTAAATCGAAGTCAATGGTCTTTAGTGACCTCGTTGGGAAGGTTGTGCAGTCATAAATTTGCTCTGATCTGCTGCTTTCCTCTCATTTTTCTGTAACCTTTTAACTCAGCGTCAGAAGGGTTGTCTGGTTACAAAAGCTGAAGATCAAAAGAAATTGGTTGGCTTTTGGGTCGTGCTGGGAGTGTGATCACAGTGACCTCACAACCCTGTTTAAGTTTCTAAATAAAGCCTGTGTGCACATTTCTGCTTTGACTGGATATTTATTATTATCACTGCTGTATCACTGTCCTAGACCCACCACAAGAATTCAAAGATTATTCTCCTTCAGTTTTACAAACTTGCAGCTTTTGTTTTTGCAACATCTGAATCTTTTTTTGTGGTATGATTGTTGCAGATCCCACTTCCCCTTTAAGCCTAGTCTTAACCAATCAGGCCACCTGAGCAATTAAGAGGCCTGCAGCAGGCCATGCTCACTCCTTTTGGCTGACACTATTATTTGAGTGAGTACTTGATGTGTAAATGTATGATTTTGTGCATTTATGAGATTGTTTAGTTACTACGTAATTTGATTTACTGGTGTGGCCCTGATTATTGTTTTCCTTTTTCTTCAAGAGTTAAATCATCTGACTACTATGCTTGTCACAAGTGGAATCAAGTTGTTGAGAAATAAAGCATGAATAAACTCTCCTCTGGTCCCTGCACTTTAATTGGTGTACCACTGCAGAAGCTCTATTTTTGAACTGGTTTTACATACACTTTCTACAATGATCAAACACAGAAATACAACTGTCGACACACCGAGGATTTCTTTAAACAAGTTTGAAGCTCGTTAAGAAAGACGAAACAATGCACCGGTGTATACAAGAATATTTGTCACTTGTGATTAATGAACAGGAATAGATTTCTGCTGATGGTCATGCTGTTCAACAATAGTTCCTTTCTTCACTACATTGCTGACTCAAGCTGCCAGATAAGTCCATTTTCCTGTATGCACCCAGCGTCTTTCATTCACAACACTGGAGTCATCAGTCGGTGGTGTGAGATCATGAGTTTTGCCCTTGTGACCAGATTTTGACTTTTTTATGTCATCTTGTGAAGGCTTGAAGATTTGTAAAACAGCTTGATTTATTTTTCTTTAGGATAGTCGTATGTTGACATCTTACAATTCAAGGTCACTAGTTGGACTTACGTATATAGTTGACTACGGTTTGCACGAAACAATGGTGTGATCAGCCAAGGATGTAACTTTAAGTGTGTGTGTGTGGTGTGTCTGTGTGTGTGTTTGCTTATGTCGGGTCAGGGCTTGATTAGCGCAGCGGGGCGTAGCAGTTGTGTCCAGCTGCTCTCTCCAGAAGTGTGCCATGATACACAGTAAGGACTCCAGTGAATAATCCACCAGCAAAGGGAAAAACACTGCTCAGATATTAATGAGACATATGGCATGTTGCTTACGGAGTCCCTCAGCAGCCTCTAACAACAACACACAGGTTGTTTGTTTTGTTTCCTTGTTTGAAAGCAGTGGGATGAACCCAAAAGTTTTTACAAGTTAGAAAAGATCACATTTCTAATTCCTCCTTATTTACGCTGAACTTGTATCTTTTCTCACCTCCAGTCACCCCTGAACTGTTCCCTGAAACCCCCCTGGTGCCGTCCCTGCCTGCCATATCTTCGGCACGATCCAGCTCCGTCCCTCAGAAGCCTCGGAGGCCCAGTAACAGCGGTTCTGACGGTGCCACCAGGCCCCGGCCGTTGCGCTCAGCCCCCAGGCCAGGCCCCAGCAGAGGCAGCATGGAGGTGGGCATGCGCGTGGTGCGTGGCCTGGACTGGAAATGGGGAAACCAGGATGATGGAGAGGGCCATGTAGGCACTGTGGTGGAGATCGGGCGGCAGGGCAGCACCACCACGCCGGACAAGACAGTGGTGGTGCAGTGGGACAGCGGCACACGGACCAACTACCGCACTGGCTACCAGGGTGCCTATGACCTGCTGCTTTATGACAACGCTCAAATCGGTAAGCTTGGATTTATAGTCATTGCACATTCTGTAAATGAATTTGCTGTAAAAAGAATAGAAGAATACCTCACATTACTGCATGCAGTGTTTCCCCTAGGTTTACAGCGTTGGGGGGGGTGGGGACAAGCCGACATGCCGACACGACAACGCAAACACTTGAAGGAATCTTGGTGTTCATGTGTTATGACAATATAACACTGCTGCATGCATTCATCCACACACACGTTTCAGACAAGAAAAGGTAAAGAAAGTATTTTGAATAAAAATCAAGACTTTCTTTAAATAGTAGAGGTGGAGAATGACATGTGGAAAAGGAGCCACATGTCGGACTTGAACCCTTACTGCCTGCTTTGAGGACTTAAGCCTCTGTGCATTGGGCACGACCTAACCACTAGGCCCCTGAAAAAAAACAAGGTCTTTTCAATAGCTTCTCTATAAGCCTCTGGGGTCTCATATTTTTTTCTGAAAAACCGGTTCCACGTGTCTATCTTTAAAAAGATTTGCCTGCGCCTCCGTCTGCACAAATCCTGTTTTGAGAAATTCTGATACCATTCAGTCTATCTCTCATGGTCAGCCATCCAGCTCTATTTTGGACTTGAATGACACACACATTAATGCAGGACTCATTAGCATTTTGCTCTATATAAAGCGACATTTTTCTGCCTCAGAAGCTTGCCCTTCAATTAATGGAGCGAATGAAGAGGAGGAGAAGAGATGAGGAGCTGAGGGGTGAGGGGGTGGGGTTATTTTTGTCATGCTGTTTGTGCCTCAGTTCTTCCACATCTCATGATATTAGCCATTGTGGAAAGTTTCAACTGTAAGGACATGACATATGCCTACAATGCTTCAGTGACCTGCATATCACAGATACACTGAAGATCCTACTCACTATTCAAGATACGACAAGTTCCTTACAATTTGTTTGGAGCAAAATAGAGTAGAAATTACAACCTCGACCATTTTGAATAAACAATCCCACTCACTTCTCTCCTTCACCCCCCCCAGGTGTGCGCCACTCCAACATAATCTGCGATAGCTGCAAGAAGCACGGCATCATGGGAATGCGATGGAAGTGCAAAGTGTGCTTCGACTACGATCTGTGCACCCAGTGTTACATGAACAACAAGCATGACCTGGGCCATGCCTTTGAGCGTTACGAGACAGCACACTCCCAGCCGTGAGTACTACTAATTCTTCTTATGTCTTGCCTGTTAAATTGTTTTTTTTGGCTAACCGGCTTTGTTCACCTTACAGGAGGTAAGAACTTCTTGACCCGATTAGCATTGTTTTCACAAATTAACTTCTAGCAGTCCAGTGTCTGTCTTCTCTTGCCTATAAATCTAGACTGTGATTTATGAGGTTTTCCATTTTGTAGTTGGCTTTGGTTTCCATAACATACGGCTTCTCTTGAAGGAAACTCAAATGAAATGTGTTTTAAAGGAAGAATATGTGATTCGGGGCGGCCGACCGGCTCATCCCCTCACGTATACAAGTTATTTAATTGAGGGACTAGAGAAAAGAAGAATAACATACTATACTCACTGCTTATTTAAATGTCACGTAAGTGTTTTTTGGATCACGGTCATTTTGTGTAAATTTACATGTAGTGTGAAGATACGAGCGGTACCGTTAGCATGCTAACACAACAATGCTGGTCGAGTTGTTTTGGTTTCATGCTGGTGCTCAACAGCGACATCTACTGGCTTGCATTCTGAATCTTCTTCAGATTTCTTTACGCACTTTATGAAATCCAAAGCTTTATTTTTAGTTTGTAATAGAAGGAGTAGAGATCTTTATTTTAGTATTCTTACAAACCTAATGGTGAGCAATAGTCCAAATAAATATTACTGCAAAGAAAGAAAAGTACTTTGACAGCACGGACTGCTCTCCAGCGTTACATAAACACAATATAAACATCTATTAGTGGGAGAAGTTGAGGTTGTTGAGTTTACAGCAGAGCAGTTTCAGTTGATCTAAAGCCTTTGTTTATGAGCAGACTGCGGTCATGTGACCTGTGATAACCTTTTCACATCACCAGTAAACACAGATTTTACTCAGTTGTTGCTTCAACAACAATTGAAGTTGTGTCAAGAATCAAGATTGACTTAACTTGTGTCAGTCACAGTCCATTTGAACAGCTTTAGTTTTTGAGGGTAAATGATTAACAATGTTTAACTGTGAGTCTTCCTACACTGTAAAATAACGTTTAATCTAGAAGTGAATATTTCAGCACAATTTCAAATGGAAACTTTAAGTGCACTTGTTTCTGTGTTTAGTCAGCTTAGACAAATCCCGCTTGGGCCCGCTGTGGATAAATGTTTAGTGAGCTGATTCCAAGTGTCCTGTGTATCCAGCTCTCCCTTCAGAATCCGCTCTTCTGCATCAGTTCACAGTAAAGCTCCAAACTGCTCCAGGCTCCGTCTGAATGTCAGCTGGATGGCCTGTTCTCTTTTTAACGAGGTGATATGTATGACCCAGATTTCTTCTATAACTTAGCCAGGTCCTGGTCCAACTCTGTCCCGTCTATGTGCCTGAGCCTGCTGTCAAAGGAACGGTAAAAATAGTGGTAAGAGTCACGACCTGTTTGACTCTAGTTATATTTAAATATTCTAGTTAACTTTAGTTTCTAGGTATATTCATAATCAGTTTCTCAACAGTCTGGAAACTAGACTTTGATTCAGTCTGGTTGAGCCAAAATGTATTTTTAAAAAGAGGAATTTCCCCTGATTTTGAACCTTACCTTAACTATGGATGTAGACAAACAGAATGAAAATCACCTTCTGTTTTTACTGACAGTCTCTTTGTCTCTAGCTGCAGATCAGTGCAGCTTCACAATTAGTTTTTCCCTTGACACCAGCATCGTTAATTGTCAAAGTTGTTTGCCCTGAGAACCACAGACTGTTAGATTTTACATATTTCAAAGAAGCCATGAAATACATTGCAAACATCGACAGCAGGTGTAGAGAAAGTTATGATATGGTGCACCTTAAAGTGTTACGGTTGTGTCTTATTTGTATTAGCCAGAGCTGTCCCTAACAGCTTGCATACAATGCAGCCTGGTATATGTAGGGCAAGGACTGCTGGCACAGCTCCCCAAGAACTCAGTTTGCTTTGTCAATATAGCATGTACTAAAGAAATAATTGCTTGAATTGTCTAGATTTACCGTCAAAGCTGGAACAAAAGTATACATACCACAGCCAAGTTTTTCTCAAGACTCAACTCTCATGTTAGAAATTGCAATGCAATTCTAGTCTACATGTGTGGTATAAGAGGTCACTGCAGAAACACAGCAAATGTAATGTTAGGTAAGCACAAGCTGAAGTGAAAATAGTCACATACAAGGCCAGTTGAAATATGAAGTCTGTGGATGTTTTATAAAGAATCTGTCAAAACTATTATGAGATCTGTGAGCGTCAGTGCTGTGTTTCCTAAATGGAGGAATATAGTTTTTGAAATAACTTGCATCACTGTAATTGGTTTCTCTAATCTGAATAACATGGAGAAAATGAAGCTCTTTTATCTGGGTTTAAGTAACCCTACATTGTTTTGCACTCATTCTGATTGAGAATGCTTATTGGTAGCGGCCGTGGCTCAGTTGGTAGAGTCATCGTCTCTCAAACCCCAGCTCCTGATGTGTCCTTGGGCAAGGCACTTAAAGGTCCCATATTATTCTTTTTCTGGTTTTATATGCCCTTTAATGTGTTTTCCAAGTGTCCTGTGCATGTTTAGGCACATCTGTGTGCAAAAATTCAAAGTCTGCGGAAACACGGCTTCTCCTACCTCCTCCTGTTAGCTGTAGCATTAGCTGCATGTAACGCTCGGTTCTAGCCCCCCTCGAAAAAAAATTGTCAGTGCGACGTCATTGTCAGTGTGATATCACGGATCTAAGCCCATTGGCTCGTTGTGGCAAGCCCTGCAGCTTATGTTGAAATTTCTGAGAAGCGTGCTGAGCAACTGACCAATAACGACAGAGCGGATCGGCAGACCAATCAGAGCAGACTTGGCCCACGTGGGGTCTAACAGTGTGGGCTCAACAGAGTGCAGCTGATGGACTCAGAGTGTAGAGGGAGCAAGGAGGAGCAGTACATGAAAACAGACACTTTTTTTGGACTTTAGCTATTGTGAACGTACAAAAGTAGGTACATAGATTAAATATACGAACCCCAAAAAGGGCATAATATGGGCTCTTTAACCCCAAGTTGCTCCTGCTGCTTCGTCTGTATGAATGGGATTAGTTACTTCTGATGGTCTCACTACATAGCAGTGTGAATGTGTAGGTGTGACCTGTGGTGTAAAAGCACTTTGAGTAGTCAGAAGACTAGAAAAGTACTACACAAGTCCATTTACCATTTAAAGCCAACATGTCTAGGCACATGAAATAAAACTAGTCTCAGGACTCATTTCACTAGGCTTCTTTTATAAGTTCCCGTTTTTTATCAAGCAGTGCTTGTTCTGCTCCGCTCAGTATAACAATCACTTCTTTGGCTCCTCCAGTCTGTGTCTTATTTGAATGATACACCCCCTGGAGGTGAAAATAAAATGAGCCTCTTTGAGTTAGTATTACATAGAAATAAACAAATCGAGTTCTACATAATGGTGTTATAGTGGAGTGACATTTGGCCAACTTAGAATAGGGGAAATATAGTCCCATGATGATTAAAAACATTTATTTGACATCTTGTTTAGATATCTTGAAGCTTTCAAACAGATGAACGAGCTGTGTATATTAAACGTACAATATGTAGAATTTTATGACAACGTTTTCCCACTAAATGTCTACATTTATTAAATCATCATCCTCTTTATTGCCAGATTCAGGAGTCCATTAGAAAACATGTAAAAAACAAGCAAAATAAAAAACACAGGGTAAAATCACATCCAGACAGACAAAACATCACCAATATTATAAAAGACAACTGTACCAGTGTCGCCACAAGGCTGACTGGTATCGCACAGAACTATGACTGGGATTTGTCAACAGCATAATGATGGAGTTCTGAGAATCCTTCAATCGGCAGATAATATTGACTAAACCTATATTATATATTTTTCTTTGTTGAGTACAAAGTACATTAACTCAAATATTTCCAAATGTTATCAAAGCCAGAGAAATCTGTTATTTTATAGTAGTAACAGGATGTGAATTTCCCCACTGGGGATCAATAAAGGATTATCTTATCTCATCTTATGTGTCATGGTGGGAATGGTTCTTACACGAACTACAACAGGCAACAATCATTCCTTAAATCAACGTCACAGTTTGTCTTCATCATACAGTATGTTACAATAAACGGGAACGTCACACCAAGTCATTTCATTTTGGACATTTATTTGTTTTTTGGATGCGTGTCAAGATATTTTTAAGCAAAAACTGAGGCCGTGAGCTTTTTTATTTGTTAATAATAACCATAAATTAACCCAATAATGGGTGCCTAGGATTTCTTCTTTTGTTGTCGTGGTAACGAAGCAAGTATTGATATCTGATATTTTGACTACTATCATATCTAAGTTCAAGATGATGTTATCCTGAGTGTGAACAGATTTAGAATCACATGCTAGTTTTTACACAGGAAATTCATATTGAATCGACTCTTCATTGGCAGGGGCCGTCCTCAGGTAGTCTGCCTTGTGATGAAGAAACATTTAGCAATATGTGTGGATTATATAATCAAAAGACAGATTTTGTTCAGTATCATTCATACTTTGATATTTATTATACATTTTTGCGTAACCTCCGTGAAAAACAGAGTTGTGTGTGTGTGTGTGGCTCAGCAGAGGGATGGAGTGTTCATCTCTGGGCGATCATTACATGAAAGTCACTTTTTTCTAGTCAGATAATAAAATAGAGAAGTACACAGTACAGTTTCCCCCCCCCCCAAACACACAGTACTTCTTTATTTCCACACAACACTGACCCATATTTCACTGAGAGCATTTCAAAAGATTTATAATCTGGCAGTCATGGGACTCTCTCTCGATATCTGCATGGAAAGTCAAATTTAGCTCGGCTTCATAATGACTGTAACTTGTTTTTGTCCTGCAGTGATTTGTCTTAGGGGACTGGGGGTTTTGCTTTCTGGTACTTAAGAGGGGTTCCTTTGATGAGGACCAAACACGTGTGAGGGTTTTAATAGCAGCTTCAGCAGGGTGGATCTATTTGTAGTTTACAGGCATGCTGTTGGCAGGAAATTCCAGTGTGTCCTGAGGGGACAATGGGAAGTCGTGCTGACACTCCACAGTTGTACCATCACACACATGTTGTGAGGCCTGAGCCGGATGTACTGTACACCAGCGTCTCATTGTAATCACAACAGATTGGATTAGCATGCCAACAACCTAAACAGTGAGGATTAGCATGCTAACATATTCAACTACCTTTGTGACAGCTACTATTACAAAACAGGTGTTGGATATGAAGCAAGTGGAGGTGCAGTAACATGTGCTGATCATAAAGCATTATGCTGCTGTTACATTATTGAGTGATGAGTCTTCTTCAGAGCTCTAAGGAAATGTTTGCTAACTGTGAATCTCCAGGATATGAGATAGATAAAATGAATGTTAAGAAAGGTTTAATAATAATTCTGATATAAAAGTCATTTTTAATAGGGATGATCATTTCAAAACGTTCTCTGTGAAGGACTTTTCACACAAAAATGTTGCTGTAAGTGCTTTTCAATAAGGAAATAAAGTCACTCATGAAAAAAGAAACAACGTAACATCAGGTGTGGAGTGTCATAAATACAAGTTGACTGACACTAACACTCTCTGAGTAATAATTAAAACAACATAAACAAGGTGGAAAAATAATGCTTAACATACAGCATGTCAAATAAAAAAAACTAAAGTGGAGTAAGTATAAAGTAAGTATTACACAAGTACACTGAAAACCCTCTGAATAAGACAAAGAGAATAAGAGACACAAAGTTTTGAGAAGCCTGTCGCAGGAAAGTCATAACTTGCTAAGTGGTTGGAGTTAAGTTGAAGTAAAAGTTTATTTTTTAAGTATTTAGTGAGCTCAGAAATCTAAAGGCCATATGCTTGATTTGTCATCTGCAAAAGTTTGAAGTCCACACTACAGAAATCTGTTGGATGTTCTGAATGGCTCACAGCATTTGTTTAACACTGGTGTGTTGTAGTACACGGGGGCGTGTGTGCATGCTGACAGCGCTCAGGGCAGCATATGCGTGTACCATATGTTTACGAGGAGATGGTTGGTATGCAGCTGGTTAATCGGCTCTTCAACACACAAACAACACACACACGCAGTTCCAGGCAACCTGTCGGGTCGACTCCCTGCTTAATCCTTCTCTTGCACATCAAGCTGCACTGCTGCAGCTGACCTCCTCCATTCTCCAACCCTGTCGTCACGATTAGGGCACATCAAACCAATCCCCACCACGGAGTTTCCAGTACTTTCTCCGGCTTCTAGCTGGAATTAATTTGTACATTTTCACTTTAACTTTGTTCAAGTGGGCTAACTGGAATGTTCTCATTCTTTTACGAGAAATGTTTGAATGTAGATTTGATCACGTCATTCTTATCACTCCAACACAAACTACGGTCTTCTGTAGTGCTTTCAAAAGAGTTTAGTTCTCTGGTAAGGGAAGTTAAGACCCAATGAAAGCTTTATTGATGTTTTTTTTTAAAATACGCTTCTAATTCCATATAGTCTTCTTCATTAGAGAAAATAAGAACACACGTCCATACTTTAGTTTACATTTTGTGAGACTGTAGCCGTTCCTAAACCATCAAATTGATTCATGATGAATTGTTGACGAGCGTATTTTTGCACGTATTATGGAAAATGTTCAGTACTTTACCCAAGCTGAACAGAAAGTTGTGCTCTGAAGTTTCAGGCACTGTGGCACTGTGTTCTGATTTCATAAACAGTTAGTTAGTTATTTTCTACTCATCCAATATGACTGTTTTCTGATTACAAATCCAAATATATTGTCTCTCACATTTTACAAAATATGACAATATATAAAAGGGTAAAACTTTTATTGTATGTATCTTATTGCCTAGATCATAACAATTCACAGCATTGTACTTCAGTCTAGATTCTTGTTCCCACACTGTAGTTAAGGCTCCACAGGCAAACCAAAGTAAAAAACAATAAGTGTAAACATGGCTGACACTTGATCTGGTTGACTGAACCTCACTGCGTATTCCACTGCATTTACTTCCAAAAGCAAAGCTAACCCTTGGCTGACTGTTGACCCAGCTGTCCTGTCGGTAGGTGTAGGTTTCTCGTCCTCATCCTGTCTGGGAGCTGAGGTGACATTTGGCCGAGCAGGATTAGAAAGCTTGATCCTCTGAAAGACCTGTTGTTTTTCCCAGAGAGGCTACATTATGAATCAACATGCCAACAACACTGAGGTCATGTTTATATCTCGAGAAGTAGTGACATCTGCCACTTTATATCCTCTTTACTATTGAAATGATCTTGGGTCAAGTTCCCCACGCTCCATGACCTTTGATACTCCGAGTTCAGGAAGTCTGGAAGTTGCTAATACCAACACTCTCAATTAGCCTTATCAAACTGGAACTATTTATACCCTGCATTCCAAGAAAAGATCTAAAAACACAACACAAGCAATGTAATGTATTGTGGCAATGCAGAAAACAGCTTTTCTTTAATACACATCCTTTTGTACTGGGTGAACAGCAAATTCATCTCCATCTGTCCTCATGTACTTAGAAATGGGGAAATTAAACTTCCTATACATGCTCTATGCTCTGCCCTAAGGTGACCTGCTTTCTGATAGCTCTGCTTTTCAGGGATTAGGCTCAAAGCTCTATACGCAGTTACTCACTGTCCTCAGCACAGACCTGTCCAGGCTCAGTCCCATGCTGAGATTGACTGTGTGCTGGCTCTCTGAGCCTGATGTGCCGCTTTTTTGCTGCAGTAGCACCAGGGAACCTGAGAAATCCGGCCAGTGACAGGGGATGAAGTTAGCTGAGGCTAACTTTAAGCAGAACCCCATCACAAGAGAGACATGTAGGAGCAGCAAAGCCTCCACGAGGCTCCCTGAGGACGACAGCTCTCCCAAGGCTCTTTTTCTTTTGATCACACTGGATTTTCTATGTCTTTGAGTCAATCCGAAAAGCTGTTCGGGTTGAAAGGAAGCTTGGTTTTGATCTCTTCAAGAAAGTATGGGAATAGGCAGCTCCTTTGCACCAAGATCTGATCAAATCTTTACCATAAGGTATGTCAGACATTGATGACTTTTTAACTATATATAACTATGTAACCTGAAAGTCTGATTTCGTTATTATATCTAAGGTTTTAGGTCGGTGCTAGCGAAGAGGACTCTGACATGGTTGTCTGTGGCTTTGCATAGGTTTCTTGAGTTTTACAGTCCTGAAATCCTCTCAGAAAATGACTTTGCCTTAAGTACACATCCTGCTTAGCAGTTGAACACAGCGTAGCACTCACCCCTTATAGACGCAGTTCAGGAGAGTGAACAGTCATCTGTTAGGCGGTAGAGCTGGGATACCTACCAACATCAATATTGATGTATTCAAATAAAAGCAGAAAAACAGTGTGTGATTTTAAGAGTTTTACTGCAGTAGGAAGCAAAAATACATCAGGAACATGATGTTACGCTAAACAGGAAGCACTGTGCTAATGAACGAGGAGAAGAAGAAAAGTGATGTTGACAAAAAGTACACATTATGTTTCATTCTACTTGAGAATGAATATGTTAACAAATTTAAAAAAAAACATTCTGTTTACCAATTTCATTCTTGTAATTAAAATGTGCAAGATGTATCAATGCACTTGACATGTATGATATTATGTCTCTTCATGATGATTTTGATCATGATTTTATTTTTAGTTAACGTACAAAGACTTGATTTTGTTTTCACTGAGATGGTACAAAGCAGTAATACTGTATGATGTTGGATGTAACAGAGACAGTGATGAATACAAATGTAGATCCTTATGGTCAGTTTCCAGAAGATAGTGACCTTGTTCTCTTACCTACCTTACTACCTTACCTGATGCATACGGTGTTATTATATTCTAATTAACATGGCGGTTTTCCTAAAATCAGTTGCGAAAAATTGCAATGCCTCTTTAACATCTAACTGCCTGAATAGTAATTTATTGCAGTTTATTGAATCATAACTTCTGTTTTGTGATTTGTATCGTATCATCACCAGATTTTAAAGATCCTCAGTGCTCGATGTGTCAATGGTCCCTTCATCTGTTGTTGATCTTCTTCTGACAGCAGCCTTTTTTTTTAAGTCTGATTTATCGTTTGTTATCAAACATTTAATGGGAAATGCCATAAATGCAGCTGATGTTTATGAACCCTTCAGAATGTTTTTTCATCCTAATTTGTGTTTTATAAGTATCTGATAATTACTTCATTAAAAGTCAATAAAATGCTCTACAAATAATTGGAGACCCCGATCATAAATCTTGTTTGATGTAGTGAATCTTTTGAAACTGAGATACAGATCTTCTCTATGTATCTCGGGCTTCTTTTTGGCACAGAGTCAAAGTGAACAGTGAATGCCTGCTGTATATTTTGGACATAGATGTGTATTATGGATTTTGTAAACAAGTCTTGACATTGTGCAGTGGTCCGTTGAGCCGTTTGTTCAGCTGTGTCTTGCTCTTATCACAGAGTGAGCTTGGCACCGAGGCAGAACCTTCCGCGGATCATCCTCAAAGGAATCTTCCAGGGTGTTAAAGTGGTTCGTGGACCCGACTGGGACTGGGGAAACCAAGACGGTGAGTGGTGGTGCTTGCAGGGTGGACGGTTCCTAACCATTAACATGGCTCTGCCGACTCAGCAGGCCCCCCTACCTTCTTGAGCATGAAGCTGTACCTCTTCAAAGTCTTTCACCATCCACAACCCATAATAACATTCTAACCTTGCGTCTCATTAACCCACCAAATGTTCTGTTAGTATGTGTCTGTGTGTTCTTATATTGCTGGTGACTCATGAGTCTGTTGCACAGATGTGGCCATCAGTGTGTGTCTCCACAGAGTCTTTGTTCAGTAACATTTGTCTTTGTTTTTCTTTTTTTTTTGTTCCAGCCCTGTGTGGTGGCATAAACTGAGAACCACATTCAATTAAGACAAAGTGTTTGTTGCAGGTGTTGAGAAACTAGAGATTGGTCATTCCTTCTGCTCTGCTCTTGTATTTGTTGTTGTGTCCATAAAATGTCTTCAGTTTTACTTTACACGATCAAGTTCATGCTGTTACAGTTTTGAAAAGTTTCTCACATATAAACAATCTGCCCGGGTTGATGTCTGAAATAGTCAAAATTGTAATTGAGAGCAATCTTCCACATCAGTGGGCTGCATTGAAGCCCCTGACTGTTCCCTTTAGGGAAAGCAGGAATGCTAATGTATCTTTATGTGTTCTCTGGTTTGGGGTCATATTTGTGTCTGAGAATAGCAATGTTCCCTTTTTCTGGGCTAAAGCGAATGAGTCAAAATGTCCTTTTGGTGTCTTTCAAATCAACGCCCTGGGGATTGGTTAAGTCACTCATCAGGCTTAAATAGTGTAAACGCTAAGTGCATACAGGAAGCTCTGAGCATGCTCAGTAACCCCCAGCTTGCCATGTGCTCTCCCGGGTCACTGGTTTAGTTGGTGTGGTTATGCACTAGGTCAGCGTGATGACTTTAAAGGTTTAACAAGGACTCTTTTACGTCATGAAACATGATGTACAGAAAATGGGGATTTTGATTATTTTTACCTGGTGCTTTTGTGTTTGAATTTCAAAGGAAATGTGTTCCTGAAGTACTTGAGCAGGCTCTAGAAAATGGCAGAAAATGACTTTAATTCTTGGCAGCTTATGATTCTTCAGGGGAAATTGTCTCTCACTCGTTTTTTTTCAGATGTCTGTCATCTCATTTGTCTCATATGTCTGCATGGTGCTTGTCAAATTTTACTCTGCATAATTACACGTGTTGTCTGATCTCCACACATTTTCTCCCAATCAAAAACACAATTTCTTTCCTCTTTCTTTCCTCTTCTTTCTTCAATGATCTGATCTTTTTCTTTTCCCAATTCTTCAACCCAATGATGCATTACTGTTTTTGTATATTTGTGTATGTTGGTTTATATTTATATGTGTATATGTGTGTGTGTGTAGGCGGGGAGGGTAAGGTTGGGAAGGTAGTGGACATTCGCGGCTGGGACACAGAGTCTGGTCGCAGTGTGGCCAGTGTCACCTGGTCTAATGGCACCACCAATGTCTACCGAATGGGACACAAAGGCAAAGTAGACCTCAAGTACGTGTCTGACGGCCAAGGAGGATTCTATTACAAAGACCACCTACCCAAACTAGGTAAGACACACAGATTCCTGTTTCTAAGTAAGCATTTGTCACACACAGGTCATTAGTTATTTTATCAGTCATTTAAGTGCTCGCATTGCCAAGTTAAGAGTAAAGCAGTTCATTTTATACAGTGCCTATTGATAACTTTCTCAAGACACTTAAAGAGCAGGTCTAGACATTACTGTTTGTTGTTTTATTTACAGAGACGCAACATTAATCCAACATAACCAAAGCACTTGGCAACATTTAGCCAAGTAACAGTGGCGAGTAAAAACTTCGATTTTAACAGGCAGAAACCTCGAGCAGAGCCAAACACATGTTGAACAGCCGTCTGCTGAGACTAATCTGCTTCTGCTGCACCCTCATGCTGTCAGACGATACCCCACTCTGAATGTTGTTTCACTTAACTCACCTTGCTACCAATGAAGCATCTAACAAACTGCTACTTTCAGCGTTTTACTAGTTTTAATCAAAGGTTCTGTATGTTTTAGAGAGAAGGAGACATGCAGTTAATTTGACTCCCAGTTTACATTTCTTGAACAATAAACGCAACAATAGGGCTTGGTCATAACTGTGTACTGTTCTATGTGAAGTTATGATGCAGTGTAAAAACAAACGTGCAGAGATTGGACTGACAAACAGAATTTCATTTACGTCCTTTTATGCCTTTATTTAGAGATAGGATAGTGGATAGAGTCAGAATTCAGGGAGAGAGAGCGAGTGGGAGGTGACATACGGGAAAGGAGCCACAGGTGTGATTCGAATCCGGGCCGCCCGCCTGGAGGACCACAGCCTCCATCCATGGGGTCGCATTAACCCCTCCGCGAACGGCGCCCCTGACAAAACGCAATTTGACTCGGAATCTTCTCGTTGTATAAACTGAATTGTCACTTTTAGTGGGGGGGGAGCCCTTGTCCAAAAGCATTTATACATGAAGTTCAGCCTTCCACTTCATCCTGAACCAAATTGTAATTGATTAATAAGCATGTTTACCAAAAATGCACTGGGTTAGCGTTTGTAAATCCTGACCTGCTCACTACAAGTCCTGTATTATTATGTTGTTTGAATGTGACATTTATAAAAATGTAAATGTTCTAAAGTCTGCTTGAAAATATAATGCTGACGTTAAACCAGACTATTGTTGTTGTGGGCTTAATGTTTGTTCTACGTTTTTTTGTTAATGCTAACACCTGTCCGTTCAGGAGAGCATGCAGAGCTGCAGCGCCAGGAGAGTGCTGACGGCCACTCCTTCCAGCAGGGGGACAAGGTCAAATGTCTCTTGGAGGTGGACATCCTGCGACAGATGCAAGAGGGGCATGGAGGCTGGAACCCCAAAATGGCAGAGGTATAACCAGAAAAAACAATTGAGAGCTTTATTTATCCCCCTGTTCTACAATGTAAAGAAACAAACTGAACTTCCGTTATTTTTCCCAACTTCTGACAATGACCTCTTTGTACTGTGCCCATGGTATGTACTCCTTACGTTTTAGACAAACATAGCCTCACAGTCAAAACACATGTGTCCCTTTGAACATTGTGTACAGAATATTTATATAAGTGGCTCAGATGGATGTTGGCTTGCAGCAGAGTGAAAAGAAACAGAGCATCCAACTCTCGAATCACAGCTGCTAAAGGGAACATTAAGGTCACAGCAATGCAGACAAAGACCCAGAGTGACACGGTCTGTTTGTGTTCGCAGTACATTTGCCGGATCGGGACTGTTCACAGAATCACTGACCGAGGAGACGTACGAGTCCAGTACAGCAACAACATCCGCTGGACTTTCCATCCTGGGGCCCTCACCAAGGTACTGAGCAGCTCCAGATAAGCTTCTTTCAGAGCATTTGCACATTTAATAGACTGCAGTTTTACTGGAGAGTTGTTGGAGTATCTGCGGGTTCTGAGCTCATCTTAAAAGTTGAATACATTTCTTTTTCCGCTAGGTGAACACTTTTGGAGTTGGAGAACTAGTAAGAGTGCTGGAGGACATGGAGAGTGTGAAGAGACTGCAGGCCGGCCATGGAGAGTGGACAGACAGCATGGCTCCTGTATGCTCACTAAGCCTTATAATACAAAGTCTTCATAATTAAGCATTATTTATAAAGGCACGAGGCAGAAGTGTGGTCATGTATCACAGGACTAGGCCCTGTTTTCAGACTTAGGTCATGAATTTCAAGATATTTACAAAGACTTCCAAAGAGTCTAGTTAAGTCCTGTAACTGCACTTTCTCTTTCTCACCAATAACTGGTGACTTAACTTTTATTTGAGCTTTTAGACTTGTAAGCACAGAATCTTTTAATATATACTCAGTTTGTTTGCTAATCTTGACTCGTGATTTCATGACCAGAACTAAACTCTGACCTGAGACTTTCAAAACAATCACTTTTTCCTCAGCTTTGTGATTTTGTAGTATTTTAAACGTACTCCCTCTCTGTGTGCATGATGCTAGCTATGTCACTTGCTAAAGTTAAGCATTCTTTTGGCAGACAACGCCCTAAATTAAGAGTGACCTATTTTCTAAAAATATTGGTCGTATATGAGGAAGTTCAGAGCCATTTCCCAGAATGTGCAGTTGCTTATATTTACCTGAAATTGAAGACACTCAGAAACTGCTCATGTACAGAACAGACCATATGTAGATTGTTAATTAGATGTCACACTTTATGTCACTGTGAATCTCACCTCTAAATTCTTAGCCCACTTAAAGACCCTTTCTCAGCTGCTCATACCACAGACTGCTCGCTTACAGTTTCTCTCTCCCCCCCCCCCCCCCCCCCCCCCCAGGTGCTCGGCCAGGTCGGAAAGGTGCTAAAAGTTTATGCAGATGGTGACCTTCGGGTGGCGTTTGGTGGTCAGACATGGACGTTCAACCCAGCGTGCCTCTCAGCCCAGCCTGTGGAGGTGGACGCCAACCTCATGACAGCTGAGAACCCCAATGATTCTGGAAGTAAGGCCTCTGCCGGGACGAGGGGGCTCATCTAAAACACTACAGCAGCAACTTTGCTTTCTGCATGCATTCATTCATCCTCTCCCTCCCTCATTCCAGCTCTGTCATGCATGCTTTCACATACAGGCTACAACTGTGGCACTCATGGCCACAGTCACAACCCTTCTCTGTCTGTTTCTTTTTCAGCAGTGTGTCTACAGGGTGTCATTTCCTGAAATGTGCCTCTCTGTGGCTTGTCATGAGCCTGCATGTTGACAGCGGGAGGCTTTGGCAGCTCAGCCTACATTTGTCATCTTTTCTACAGCCTTTTAATCATGACTAAATCTGTTGTGTGCATGTGTTTATGTCAGTGGATGGGTTAGCTTCAGAGGGAAATGTGTTCATGTTTGTGGGAAATGTGTGTGTGGGGTCAGAATACAACGCATGGGGGACATTTTGACTCATTCTCCTGGTTTCACTTTGAGTTCAGCTTGGAAAAAAATAACGTCTTATCCGGCATGTGTTTGTCCTGGGATTTCGCTCCTCTGGAGGACTCTTGACACTGTTTCTTATCATGTTGTTTACATTAAATTGATTAAGCTAAATTAATCCTATTGCCCCCCCCCCCTCCCTCCTTCTATCTCTGTTCAGGTACTGTCATCTCAGTGTTGGAGAAGCTGCTGTCTCAGTCCACGGAGCAGGACAATCCCAGCCGGCTGGTGATTGAGGCAGCACACGGCAGTGCCAACAAAGTGCGGGAGTTGGTGCAGAAGTATCCTGACAAGGTTAGTGCAGCACTCCTTCTCTTTACTGCAGTCCACTGCTCGTTCCAAGAGCTCTCAGCAGGGCGCCAAGAGAAATTAAGGCCCAGAGTTACTTAGTGAGCAAAAAAAAAAGATATTTACCGTACACCGAAATCACCCTGTCAAGATGTTTGAAAGCACAAGTGTGCAGTTGCTTTTTGAAGTAGATGCTAATCGAATTAATTGAGTTATCTAACTTAAGCCAACCTACAAAAACTAAACATATTGTGAATGTTTTTCTAAAACATCCAGTATGATAGTCATCCATCCCTTACACATTATTATTTTAAACAACGTTCACGTCTTTTCACAACTTTCTCAATAGGCTTTAGCTTCTGCTTTAGCTGGTTGTTTTTGCCCGTTTCTTCTTTTCTACTGTCTTTTTTTCTTATTTATTTTTATCCTTATTTTTATCTTCTTTATAAGTTTTATTAGGTGTTATAATATCGTTCTCACCTTGATGCTGCCAATCTACGTCAATTCCTGGCAGTTTCAGGCAGTTATCGGTGTTAACTGTAAATTCCTGTGATGAGCTGTTAATTTGAACTTCCACAACAACTTAGTGACGATGACTGACGAAAATCCTGCTTTTCATACAGTGTCTTTACATGTTTTTCTCTTCTGATATGTTGCTTTTTATCCTTTTAAATGTATGTTTTGATGTCTCGTGTAAAGTTTGAACAGCCTTGTTGCTAAAATGTTATATGAATAAACTTGCCTTGTCCTAACAGATTGCTATGACATCTGAAATACTTAATTAGTTGCCCTTAAAAACAATATAGCAGTAGGAAATATAGAAATATATACTTTGGGTTATTAGACTATGATACAATAGATTTAATAGTAACCATTGAACGAGTAACCTAAACAAATGAAGTCATGTCTTAGATTTACACTTTTTAAAATATTGAGAGAAATAGTAACTCTGTTTATAATTTCATCATAGTTGTTTATATCAGAAATGATGTTGCTAATAATATTCCTACTCCGTGATGACTAAACCATTAATAAGGATTACATGTGTAAGTTATATGACTAATGCTGTTGTGGTTCATGCTCAGATTATTTCCGGTCAGTCTGCGTTCAGCTCTGTCTGTCGTTGTTCAGGCTGTCAACGCCTCTAAATCAATCTTGGTCCACGCTCGTGTTCTCGGCAGGTGGATATAAAGAACCAGGGCAAGACCGCACTGCAGGTCGCTGCCCACCAAGGCCACATGGAGGTCGTGAAGGCCCTGCTGCAGGCCAACGGCTCCATCGAAGTCAAGGATGAAGATGGAGACACGGCATTGCACTACACTGCCTTTGGGTGAGGACACACATATAGATACTTACATTTGAATGTAAAATTATACAAAGGAAGACACTTAATCATGTAAATTGCTTGTGTCCTTGTCAAGATTCAGCTCTGCTTTCTAGAAAATCCTGGAGACTGATAGATGTAGATAAAGAGCTCTTGCGTGTCTCTTTCCATGTAATGTGATAATCCATTCACAGAAGGGACAGTATTAGAGTGTTGTCTAATCAGCCACCCACATCCCCTCCTCTATCCACATTAACACATAATCAGGAAGTCAACATTTGACAAAATCTCCTCTGGAGTTTGTTCATATATATAACTTTCTTTTACTGCTTGCGGGCTGTAGTGGTAAACAAAGCGACTAAAATGGCAGGGTTTAAAAATGATGAAGATTGTCTGACTTAGCATGCGACCCTTGAGCTTTTTGTAGCTCCCAGTAGGTTTTCAGAAAGAAAAAAAAAACATTTGAGATTTTAGAAACTGGCTTGAGTTACTTTAATTGAAAGCATTTTTCCGACATGTTGAATCACTCAATGGAAATGGATGACACTGAGGACTAATCTGTTTGTGGTTTCTCTTTGTGCAGTAATCAGGCAGAGATCGCACGGCTGCTGTTAAGCAAAGGGGCAAATGTCAACCTACTGAACAACTCCATGTGCACGGCGCTCCACATTGCCGTAAACAAGGGCTTCACAGACGTGGTGCGTGTGCTGACTGAACACTCGGCTGACGTCAACCTTCAGGTGAGAGGGCCTAGACTGGGCTAGATTAAAATGTGTCACCCTATAACAGCCAGTTTGAAACATCCATTTTCCTGTCTTCATTCTCTTTCACTTCATTTAAAGTAAATGATCACATCTTTATTGACTCTTAAAAACCAGCTCTGTGCTAATGAAGTTAAACTGTCACTGTAATGCTGCGGCGGTAAACTTGAAGGGATGAGCAAACTGCTACTGTTTATGTCAAATGTGATGGTTGGATGAATGGTTTGGTTGGCACCTAAGTTTAAAAGTTACATATAAAAAGCATCAGGTGATTTTTCGTGTTATATTATACAAGTTGCCCCAACACGCTAATAAAGAAAAACGTCTTTATGGACTCTGTAGCTCTCCTGGAAGTAATTTCACAACTGGGATCCAGTTATGCTCTAATATATATTTATGAGTATATATTAATATTTATGGTTGTCTGTCAGTCCCCTTCTTGTTAACTATTGAGCTCAGGATTTATATAATCATTTTTATTACACTTGTGACTTGTCATAAACATCTGAGTGGAGTCCAGAAGAACTGATTATGATTTGTTTTTGTTATTAAAACTTTATAACTGTTCAAAAGAACAAATCACCATCATTGATTGATAGTGAGCTATCTCACTTTCTGAAGAACGATCATGGGACATTACTCTCTGTGAAGAGAAAGGGTGCACTTTGAAGTACCACGGCCACTCTTTAAACTACTATGATGCTGCCTTTCCTGTTATATGTAGTCTCACTTATACTTTTATCTTACAACCTTTTATCGTAATGTTTTCTTTTATATCATAGCAAATTTAGCATAAAGTAAGTGACGGGGGGTTGACAACCAAACTGGTGATGTGTGTCGGCAGAAGCCAGTGAGCTTCTTTGGCAGTCAATACTATGCACATAAGAAACTCAAGTGTCTCCCTTTTCAAAGCAGCTGTAAACAGAGAAATTCAAATATTTATGTGCGACCTTGGCTGTCCTGTGGCCCTCAGTGGCATTAAGGGGGTTTTGTGTCCCTTTACAGCATTTGCAGACAGTGTAACATGCCTGTAACCAGGCCTGGAATTCACTTAGTGCACATTTATTCTGCTTGAGTAGAGCGGCTACTCATCTAAGAGCATGGAGTGGCCGCTACGAGTTTGTTTTTGTTTGAGCTGTATACAATCTCATTGTAGCGAGGCACATTAGAAATATGGACCCAAAAGTATTATATAAGGTCTCGATTTCAGATTTACAACAAATTCTAGTAAACAAAATCATGCAGTAGTTACAAATAAAACTAATGTGATGTAAATGTTCAGGGATTAATGATGCAGTCTGCAGCTTTGTACTAAGACACGGTGATTCATATAACTGCCATCATAAAAATGATTAAATTAGAACTTTGGCATTTTGCATCGTCATGTCTAAACAAGTGTCGAAACGACTCCGAAACCTGCAAAACCAGTCTCAGCCCAACTTAGGCCACAGCCTCACTCGCTCTGTTTTTTCTCTCTCCTCCAATTAGGATTCATATGGGGACACACCGCTCCATGATGCCATTGCGAAAGATTTCCGCAATATCATCGAGATCCTGGTGTTGGTGCCAAACATTGACTTCACCCAGCAGAACCACAGAGGCTTCAACCTGCTGCACCACGCTGCCCTCAAAGGAAACAAACTGTGAGTCTACGGAAAACGGTCCGCAGCAGACACATTTGGAAACCTGGATGATGACAAAGTTATAATCAGTGAGACGTGTAAAAAGGTTCATGGACATTTTCATACAAATTAGGCGCTCAACATCTCACCTTGACAATCACAGCGATGTTTTAGATTCAAGGCTGATGAAACAGATCTTTCCAAATGATACTGAAGTGTGAGGGGCCGACAGTTATATTCTGAAAATATGACCACCTGGATCAAAGTCTTCCCGCTTACGAATAAAACCGTATCCTCCATACATGGTGAGCATGCACTAACCACTGCGCCACTCGCGCCCCAGTAAAACTACTGTTGTGTGAAAGGAAAAATTATTGGACAGCAAGCCAAAAACCTGCTATAACTGAGTAGAGCTGGCTAATCAGGAAGTGGGCAGAAACCTTTCACCTTAGCATGAGCTTGCTTCAAAATATATTCTCTCTTTTCAGCCACAACTTCAGCCAGACTATTTTCCTTTTTTTGTGAGGTAACTGCAAAAGATAGAACACACAAGTGCAACCAGCATATGATTGGAGTATGCCTCTGTTTTAGACTGTTGGCTAAAGTCACATTTGATAACACAAGTTTCTGTGAGAGGCCCAGTCCTTTGAATTCCCTGAAAGTATTATGCAGAGTTTCTGTGCTCTGCGTAAAAATCAGTTAAACCTGTTTTTATGTCTGTTCAGTCCCACATTTTGAAAAAAAAAAACCGGTTAAGATTGTGAGATTCTTTCCTGTTTACCATTATTACAGAACTATTGTAATCATGGCTCCAACGCTTTTACCTGGAATTTAGTTTGAGAAACATTCACATGTGACTTAATAATCCCATAGCGGGGACAGATCATTGCCAGTTTGGAGCATTCGAAAATGTTTTTAATCACACAGATCTATGCAGTAACCTGTAAAGTGAACTTTTCATCACGGACAGATAGAAGATAGACATTTTCTCCAGACGTGCACTCCCAAAACTTCCTCAAATATGGGTACACTAAATGAATCCAGCTGTCAGGGTTGTTGCTCATCTTGCTAACTTATATGCATGTGAGGATGAGGAATGACGGTGCGTGGTGTGTGGGAATCTCTCCTGCGTGTTCAAAATGAGGATTCAAAGGTCAATTCTCAAAACTATCAGTTACAAATAGAGCTCATCTCCTACACAGATTCTGCTGCTGTCAACAGGCTGAAAATCAATATCAGCCAAAAATGCAACATTAACTTCTGCATCCCCTTTTTTTCCGCACATTCACTTGTCCTCCAGGTTTTTTAGCTCCGACATTCTTTAGCCATGTGGAGCCTGAGATCTGGATATCAAGTAGTTTAACTCATAGAATCCGGAGGTTTAATACTATTCCTCTCAAAATGGGTCCAGGTATTTTTTCCTTCTTTGGAAAACAATGGGGAGCTGGTGAAAGATCAGCTCCTGCATTTGAGTCGATACTTCTGCGCTTGAGGCCAAACGTCAAGGCTGCCTCGCTGACACCTGTCACAAAGGCTGCATTGTCCTCTGACTGCGTTGCTTTTAGGCTGGTTGACACTGCATGTGCTTAATCTAAAGCTAATCCTCGAGAGGGCACTGATCAGGCAGAGATGCAGAACATTACAGAACATTCTCACAATGCTAAGGTTTCATCCCTCAAACACAACTCTGGCTCCTTTTTGTTGTGTGCCAGATTCCTCCTCTGTTCATGTTGCATCACATCAGCCTCCACTTACCCTGAATAGCTTGGAAATGTGAGGGAGGGCGCCAAAAGTGAATGGGCCCTTTTCTGGGAACTCTATTATAGTTCTTAGTGCTCTGAATTTATTTTAAAAACTGCATTATTTATATACTTTAGAAAATGATTGTAGTGAACAAGGATGTCTCAGCTAATTAGATTGTGTAGCCAAAGGATTAAGACAATCTACTTATGTTCTCATGCAGATTTCCACCTCAGTGACCATTGTAGATAAAAGACTGGACTGTAAAGTTATGAAAAGAACTGCTTCCTGACTGTTTCAAACACTTTTCAAACTACTTCACAAATTAAATGACTGTAGTTTGAACTGGCTTATTGCTGTCATAAAAAAAAACATGCAAAGAGGAGTTTTAGCCACAGGTGCTTTCCGTCTCTATGACTAGCAACTCATGGTTTTTGTTTTGAAGATGAATACATTTTTCATGAAGAATATGTGTCCTTTTTTTCCTGCCAGGATTTTAATCGCTGAGCAGTCAGTGGTAAGGTAAAGTATACTGAGAATATGAAAAAAAGAGTTCAATTAGTTATCTCCCCCCCACCCCCATATATGCTGTATGACCATCTTGTAATAAATCACTTAGCGTGGAGTTTTTTCCAGTGCAGTTGAGTTCTGCCAACATGTCAGAGTGAGGCAGGCTCCTTCAAAAAGAGCAAGGAAATAAAACTTTTACCACCTTTTTGAAATATGAATAGGAGAGTCAGTCTCTCACGACTCAGAGTGACTTCCTAAGAGTTCATATTTTTCACAGTGCACCACATCTGCCTGATCATGTGGAGGCTCCTGCTTTTTCGCTCCAGGACTTTTACAACCTCTTGTGAACTTTCCATCCCAAATATAACAAAAATCATGTCATGGAAAATTGTCCTTGCCTCTTTTTTTCCTTTCTTTTTTTAAAGAGGTACCATTAAGGAAAGGAGGCAAGGATGAAAAACGGCAGCAGAGCCATACATACATCTTCTTCCTGAAGGAATGCCACTTCATTCAGAGATTCTGTATTTTGTGTGATTTGATGGAAAACATCTTGAAAATGTGTATCCCAAAGGGTGTCCGAGTCCTGTTTTTGTCATTAGCAAAGTTTTTCTAGGCTATGAGTGGAGTACCATTTCTCTACAGCGTCTCCATCATCTACTTATACCAGTCTGCCAGCTACTAAAACAGTCAAAAACGAGCAGTCGATACATTTTTCCAGTGCTAAATTCTTACCTCCTAACTTCACATTTCCTCATCACTCCATTAACCAGACCACTTAAAGCTCCTACTGTAGCCACTGAAAATGATCCTACAACAAATAATAATGTCAGGACCACAGAATGTGGACAAATGTCGACTGAGAAGGGGAAAATAAAAGACAGCCGGCAAGCAATCACTCGAGCGCGAGAGGAAAACGAACAGCAGTGGAGGCCACGGTAGACACTCATTTAATAAATGTCTAATCTGTTCTGGCGAGTGTCATATGTGCAGCGCTGGGAGTTTAGGCTGCACTGCGCTGCATTCATTTAGCTTGACATCAGCGGCCGTGCCAAAAGTCGAGACGCAGGATTTACAGTGTTCAGGATTAGCTCGGTTCACCAGTTCAACCATATATCATCAGCAGGCCTACGGTGCAATGATGCAGTCCAGGTGCTGTGTGGTTTCTAATGCTTTACTCGTTTGTTTTGGGTTCAGTTCTAGCTGAAATATACACTTGGACTGTGCATTAGATTGAGAGAAAACATGTCTAATCACAGTTTATCTGCTTTTTAAACTAAGATGAATCTTGAAGTTGTAAATTCAAAACTCATTGTATTTATTGAAGTTTATATTTGTGGACTTCCACCTCGTTGACTGCTAGTGGATTGCTTCTTTGGCCTCAAGTTTCAAAGTAAAGCATCCATTAGAAAAAGTTTTATTCCTGATGTGACATTGTTGAAAGTTCCCGAGAGCAGCTGTGGCCCTATGTTGTTTTTTTGTGACAGAAAGATGAGAACGTTTTGTTTATAAGTATTTATTTATTGTGAGGAAATGGAAAAAGAGGGCCAGAGGCCAAGTTCACAAACAGTCCTGGGAAAAGAAAAGAAACAAGGCAAAAAGCCAGATTTCCTCTGGACCTTTCAGCTGGGCCAGAGAGGCAAATGAATGTACTGTACTGGGTGGTTGGTCTGTTTGCTGTATTTACTGAGTAGAAGCGATACTTGGCTGAATTTCTCCCCCTTTCCAGTAAAATCGCAGCTTATAGCCTCGTTGTTTCTCCTCACTGTCACCAGATGTCTCCTGGTTTTTCCACCTATTCTTTGGATTTATCCAACCCCTCCTTGTTGCTATTTATTCCTGTCTTTCTGGAATTGCAAAGCACCTTTTGACAATACAGTGTAAACTGTCGGACACAAACCAGATAGATTTCATTCAACACACACTCTCAAAGCTGTTTGTACAGAGGCAAAGAATAGCTCCTCTTTGTGGTGCATTTCTTCTGCTTTTATCAGAAGCAAGTTACAAAATAGGAAGAAAGAAATCCCCAAAATAACCGGATGATGACTTCAGTCGTCTGAAAAACTCCTAACCACTCTGCCCTCTAGCTGTTGTGTGTGTGTGAAGGCATGATTGTACAAACTGCCTCCAAACGTCAGCCCAAGTCTGAATATTCATGAACACACAGGAGTAACGATTATGGAAATCAAGCAGAGGAACGAGGCGTAGTGGGGACAAAGGTGACACAGACCACACAGATATGTCTGCCTCAGATCTGTGAGGGCGAGCGCTTCAGCTAATGAAGGCGCTCTGGAGACAATATTTCCCACCATCAATACCTTCACCACACACACACACACACACACACACACACACACACACACACACACACACACACACACACACACACACACACACACACACACACACACACACACACACCACGGAGCTGCATTGCAGGTACCAATGACCTCCAACGCAAATTCTCCCCGACAGCCTGAGTCCACACAATATACCCAGAGGAGATCCCAAGCATATGTGACTATACATAAACCATGCATCCCAGGCCTGCAGCGGTCACACCCTTTGAAAAGCATTTAAATAAATCAGCTATCTGCTTTTAATTAGCCTGTAAATGCTATCATTTAAAATCCATACTATCTGATACTAGAAAGACAATATGTATTTTTTTTCCAGTTCTCACATTTCAGTGACAGTGTGCTACAGAAATGATAGATTTGTTATTTTTGTTTGAGGATTTTAGGTGTAGTGTTTTTGGGATAGGGAAAGCAATAGTGCACAGTGAGCGAGCGGGTTGGTGAAGCGTAATTGAACCCTGATGAGCTGAGCGGTGGAGGGGTCTTGCTCACCCTCCTCTATAAAAATCCATTCACCAATATCTAATAAGATCCAATACCATGAAACTAATACAGGATCTTTAACCAATAGAGTTTTTTTTTTACATAATTGATACAGTACGACAAAGCCTAAAACTGCCTTTACTAGATGTATTGATCGTTGATGATTTTTTTCTCCAGAACATTATATTATGATCCTCTAGTTTATTTATAAATAAGAAGCTTTCTTTGCATTCTGTCTTTCTAGACGGAATGCAAACTTTCGACATCTGCAACGTCAGCATTCCCAAGCAGAGAAGTCCAGCAGAGCTAAGATTTAAAACGAAACCACATCGTCCACCAAAGAAAGGTCGGGTCGCGTGGCACCGCAGCCTCCACGGTGGCATGCCAGCTTCCTGGGTGCTCAGTGCTCACTAAGGCTGTCGGCTTCAATTTCACACGTCATAAAGCAGGCTCGGCTATAGAGCAGAGGACAACTCAACAGGGCAGCCCTGCTTCGCACTGCAGCACGGCCCGCTGCATGAAACAGACACACAGACGAGGTCTAATGGTCTCACCTGACTGAACGTGGCTTTATCTTTTGAGAAACTGACCCTCTACCTCGCGTTAACCCTCACATTAAAGAAAGCAAAGTTGAATCTGACAGAAGGACGCCGTAAAGGGTGGTTAAAGTTTCATACCTTGAAGGATTTTAGCATCATAGCACATATTCTATGCTGGTTTTAATACTTAATATTATGGTGAGCTTTTAAGACGAGAGGATTATTTTATTATTTTCGGCTCCAAGCAACAATTGACCTGTAACATTTGAGGTAGGTGAGAATTAAAGAAACATCAGGAGGTCGCTCAGTTGTATTTAGTGAGAACTGGCCGCCTGTGGTGCCTCAGTGTTTTCTTGTTAGATCAGCTTGTTAGCAGCTCTGCAGCAGCTGCGTCTCATGCCAAGTCCACTGTGGCAGAGGATAATATGAGCTTTAGAGGGTTATGCTTTGGGCATGTTATACGCTCTGTGTATGGTTTCATTCTAGATGTGCTTCTGCTTTGTCTGATTACATTCATGTGCATAATACAAAGCTTCAATCAAGATTTGGGGATGAGAGCGGACCATACCAGAATACTTTTCATCGAGCCCGTATTATGGAGTCCATATAGGTTATCACAGAATTGTTGGTGCAGGTTTATAACCTTTCCCCGTATACCCATAACAAAAGAAAAGAACACTTAAGGGGATTTAAAAGTGGCATTTTTCATGTGCTTTGTTCAATAGAGCGGCCTGAATCCTTGGATTACAATACTTTCAGCACAGATTGCAAATGTTATCCACTCTAGGAATATTTGCTAACTAATAAAGTTAAGTACCCTTTAATGAAGATATTTGTTTCAGAAAGCAGCTTTCTAAGTACCTTTGCGTGGCCCGATTAGTACCAAACCAAATCCACATACAAAGGCTGCATTTTCCCTCTGGCTCAAAAGTTCACAATATTGTTCAAATGAAATACTTATTTGGCAACATTCAGCCATTCGTGTTAAAGTGGAAAGGGATCCAGGGTGACTATCGCAGATACAAGTGTTCTTAATTTAAGCCTTAGCCAGGAGGAGTGTCGTGCACTGTGCCTAATTGAGTCTCGTGTTGTTTGTCCTGACGGCAGGGCCACAGAGAAGATCCTGGCCCGGGCGCGGCAGCTGGTGGACGTTAAGAAGGAGGATGGATTCTCTGCACTGCATCTGGCTGCCCTCAACAACCACCGTGACGTCGCCGAGATCCTCATCAAGGAGGTGAGTTTAAGACGGAAGCACATCGGAGTCCTTGAAATCTGTTTTCATGACTTCTTTTATTGAGTTAAGGATGAATACTGAATACTACAAACACATTGTGTGTTTGGTGAAAAAGGTGAAAAGCTTTATTTTATCTTGTGGAGAAAAAAACATCACTGCCCTTTTCTCTGTTCCACAGGGACGCTGCGACATCAACATCCGCAACAACCGCAACCAGACGCCGCTGCAGCTGGCGGTCACGCAGGGTCACACCGAGCTGGTGCAGCTGCTGGTGACCGAGGGCGCAGACGTCAACATGGAGGATGAAGACGGCGACACGGCCATGCATGTTGCCCTCCTCCGCCCGCAACTGGCCAACGTTATGCTCAGCCCGCCCGTGGGAACCAGCAGCACGGAGGAGAGCAGTGAGGGCTGCCCCTCCACGTCGCTCTACTGCAGGGTGAGAATCCCCCGAGAGAACTTTTTTTATTTTAGTGTTTTTATTTTGTTCTTGGAGGAAGCAGTTTGGTACATCTTCTAGAGCCGGAGCTTAAGGTCAAGAGAACAACTACCAAACCTTCAAATCACAATAACTGAATATGAAGAGGTGGTATGGTGTCCATATTTGACAACACATACAGTAGGCTTCTTTTGGTTAAGTTTGAACTTCATCAATAATAATAACTTTATTTGTATAGCTCTTATAAAAAAATGATGCCAGCTATTCAAGGGTTTACAGAGTTCTGTGACGCATGCAGAAACAAACATAACAACAAAGCATAAGAACCTAAACAACGACAAAAAACCACGACAACAAGCTACCGGTAACAGTAAAAGAGCCTGAACAGAAACCCTGACCAACTTCAGAATGGGAACATCATCAATCATCAGAAATCAGGCAACATAATAACTCAGGCATGTGTATAAGCTCTAAAAAGAGATGAAATACAAATTACAAGAGGAGGGTATTAAATATTAATTGACATAAACAATAAAACATCTACAGCATTAAATAGATTACAGTCAGTGAAAACGCAAAGGCAACAGAAGCAACCAAAAGGAACTAAACTCAAAGACAAAAAAGCCAATCAGGAAAAGCAATAACCTAAATAAAAACCATTCAAAAAGAATAAAACTGGGGCGCCTTTGGCTGAGTGGTTAGGGCGCACGCCCCATGTACAAATGCTGTAACCCTTGAAGCGGGCGGCCCGGGTTCAAATCCGACCTCTCTCTGTCCCTAATTTCAGACTATCCACAGTCCTGTCTCTCTAATAAAGGCACAAAATAAATCTTAAAAAGAAGAAGGATAATATCGAAAGGAGCAATAAAATGAATTGAGGAATAAAGTAATTAGAAGAATAAAAGAAATACGGTAAGGTGGGCTAAAAAGATTTCAAAAAAGGTAAAAGAAATAAGTAGACGACATCACATAAAAGCAGGTCTTTGAAAGTGGGTTTAAAGAAGAGGTTGAATGACTGGCCTTTGGTAAATTAGCAAATTAAAGGTCTGACTTGTTTGCAGTTCTTGACTAAGTAATTACTTACTACTATTTATGTGCTTCAGAGGAAAGGTAACTTTAGTTCATGTATATTTTTCACCAAGCTTTCTGACTAATTGCTTCCAAAAACACATGCAGCAGTAGTATTGGATGCATTTGATGGTTCCTGACTTGTAGTCGATATTTTGTTGTTGTGTTCTCATGTGACTGCAGCTGTTTAGTGACACATTACCTCTGACTTCTCGGTATTGTTTGGACTGAACGAGCCAAAGAGGGACAACACAACTTTCTAAAGACGTAAACATGTGACAGTATCCCGGCTAAACACAGACTGACAAGTGTGTAAACAGGGTAAAGGTTACAAAAGAGATAATCCTCAATAAATAAGGGACTAAAGGATGAAGAAACGCTCAAAGAGGAGTAAATATAGGCTGAATGAGGGAGAGGTAAACAGACTTTATAAGGTAACCAAGGACTACATGTGGGTTAAAGGGATTCATGTGGTCTTAAGGAGGTAAAAACCGACTTATAGCAGGATTAATAAAGACCTGAGGGATAGGTGGACCTAATATAAATGCAGAGAAAGCATGGTAAACAAAAACACACGCAATAAATGCAAGGTTTACATTCAGGGGGTTAATCCAGGATAAAGCAGCTGGCTTCACCAAAGGTAAATGAGGAGTGAAAGGTAGGAGGAGGGAACAGAAGTGTGAAGGTAAAGGGTTATCTGAGGGGAAAGTCTCTAAACAGGAAGTGAGAGGGTTAACTGAGGAGAAAGTCGTCTGATAGGAGGGCAGCTCAGTGTCGCTATACGTTTGCTGAAGCAGTAATTTCTTCAGGATGCTTCTTGTCCTCAGAAAAAACTAAAACATTTAGAAAAGCATTGAAGTCTTAACATTTCTTTTCTGAAAACCTGTTCAGACTTTATTCTCACATAACTCTCTTCCTTAAAAGACTGAGGACAAAAGGGGAAAAGGAAGTGCTGCTATGAAGTCATACTGTTTAAGTTTTTACAAAGAGCTCACTTTGAGAGGCATTATGACAGACGTGGAGTTAATTTTTTGTTTCCACAGATAGAAGAAAGTAAGACGCATAGAGTAGTGTAGAATTGTACACTTTACAGAAAGGAGGCATAATAATGTCGGCCATTGCCTGCAACGTGCGATAAAGGCTTTCAAATTAAAAGTCTAAATTTGCCCCCAAAAACTTTTTCATTGTCAGTGTGCGAAGCTGCTGAGGCAAGAAGCTGCAAATCCTGACACGTTACTCAGGACATTGACTTTGGTTTCCTTCTATCACTACACACTCCAAGACAGTGTACACCTTTACATACATCAGAGTAATAAAATAGCATGTTTGTTTTCTTTTTTTAAAGATCATGTTCCAGGCCTTTAAGCTTTAATGAGACACCTGAGGAGAGACAGGAAATGTGCAGAGGAGAGGCAGGAAATGTGCAGAGGAGAGGGTTGGGTTGACATGCATCAAAGAGATGAGGCCAGGAGTCCGGGACTGAAGCCTGTAGTGTCATGTTTTTCAAACCTAAGATCTTATTCCCAGTTCTCTTGTCCAGTAGATGTACACAGTGTACACTTTAAAAGGCATTACATTCTAGTCTGCACATGTCTGTGGGCCATCACAAACAGAAGGCATAATGATATGTTTATCTACCCAAAGAGAGACCATCTCTCTCTGATATTAGTTTTAAAATATATCCATGTATCAGTAACAACGGTGTGCCAAAATGAGTTGGAAATTCTCGCATATCTCCAAAAATCTAATATTCTTTGTCCCTGCTGAAGAGAGAGCGGAGACTCAAAACTGTAAATCAAGTGAAAAGTCTCTTGCATGTTGGTTCTAGTTTTGAGCAAATTCAGAGTTTAGTAATAATTCTCGGTGGATTCATTCATCTCTATTCATGACACCTCTCCCTTGACACATCATAATCTAACACATTGTGAACAAAAAGGATAAGAGCAGCTTTTAACACATGCTGAAGGTCGCCAGATTGTGTAGTTGTTAATGGTTACAAAGATCAGGATTATAATGTCGCAGCCTCTCTTTTAATCTCCGTCATTCTTCAAAAAGAGCCGCTGACTCAGCAGTGCTAACATTCCTCATTAGGAATCCTTCACTCTGCGCTTTGTGCAGCACTTTTTATACCAGCACTTATATCACTGTTACATCACATTGTGTTGATTCCATTGCACCAATGAAGAACGTCCTTTCCAGTCTACATGACCGCGAACACTGCGGCCTCTACTCAACATCCTGGACACCTGCCAAGCCAACACAGATACACACACACACATGCACACACGCACATACACATCCCTTGTAGGTGGCCAGACTTAAGTGCTCAGGGCTGTTTTGCCCGCTGTCAGCAAATGAGTTATTGTGGGAGTTCTTCAATGCTGATTAGATTTCGGTTTATGTATCCGCCTGAGCCGGATTGTGTTGGTTTTAATTCAATTACCGGTCCCTTTTTGTTTTTTATAATCAGCCATGTCCTTGACTGCTAAGTATTCTCACTTCTTATCTTCTTACAAATGTTTGTAGATTAGGGTCTGCATCAAAATCCTATTTGTTCTAACTCCATTTGCTTTTTTTTGTGTTTTTCCACCCTCTGTTTCCTGCGTCATCTTGTTTGTCTACAGCTGAATGCTTCAGGTCTTCTGGGGAACACCGAGCTGAGCGTCGGCGCCGGGATTGCTTGTTTTCTAGCGCAGGAAGGAGCTGACATCAACTATGCCAACCACAAGGGCAAGAGCCCCCTGGACCTGGTGGCAGACAGCACCATGATGCAGCTCATCAAGAGCTTCTCTGAGAAACACAGGTAGGCGTCTGTAATAGCCGGGATTCATTTCATCTTCATTATTTTAGAGTTGATTAGCGCTCCAGGTGTGATGACGGGTCGTAACAGCTGTGTGTCCACTGACAGGTTGCAGCGTCTACAGGCCATCACATGTGGACAGGGCCTGAGCAGCGCGAGCCTTCGGAGGGTCCACACTACACCAAACACCATGACAAACCTGGTTCTTCCCACACCGCCAGGGCCCAGTGAATGCCTCATCTGCTCTGAGCTGGCACTGCTGGTTCTCTTCTGTCCCTGCCAGCACAGCGTGGCCTGTGAAGGTAGGTGGAGGCTTGAGTTTGTCGAGGGCTCTGTGATTTCTCCCCACAACATGAATATATCAGTTTATGAGAGGTAGTTGAACACCTTGGCAGCTTTGTCTGAAACCAGTTTAATACTAGGATGTTAAGGGTTTGTAGGAGTTTGACTTCTTCACTTTTAACTTATTGTTAATAACAACAGGCTGTTTGGAGGTTTTTCCCTTCATGACATCACAAAGGGCAGTAACCCCTCCCCCAGGTGGGTGACACTCCCACAGCTAGGTGTTTGTTCTGCCTTATGAGTGCCTTTTCACCATAAAAAAATAGGGCATGGTGAAAAGACAGCCAGAGAAATATCCCCTGAAGTTAGGGGCGTGGTCAGATACAGCTCATTTACATATTTAAAGGTACAGACACAGAAACAGCCTGTTCTGAGCAGGGCTGAAATAGAGGGGTTTATAAGCATGATCAAATACAGGATCAGAGTGGATTTAGAACAAGAAACTTCACACACATGTTTTAGGGGGCTCTGAGACTTATTTAAACTTGTTGAAGAGGAGAATAATACGTGACCTTAAAACAACTTTCATGCTGCACGTTTCGTTTCTCGTCACATTATTAATACTCTCGTTTCCCCTTTTTGTCCTTGTCTTATCAGAGTGTGCCCATCGAATGAAGAAATGCATCAAATGCCAAGTCACAATCACCAAGAAAATTAGACAAGGTAAGAAAACCCCTCTGTCTTTTTTTTGCTTTTCTGTGATGCATTATTAAAAGGATCACAGTTAGCAGATTAAAAAAATAAAGAATAATTACCTCACTCTATGCATGTACTGTATGCATCCTTTTCTCTGTGTTGCAACTTATTGTTGCCCTTATATCCATTTATGACTTATTATAAAATAATTATTTATTTACAAAATATACATTATGCGTGTTTATATAGTTTTAACATCCCAGTTAAAGCTCAATTGAAGTCCTGCCTGCACAGACCGGTAGACTTCAGGTGTCAGATATAAAAGCACCTCTGTGTCGAGGACAAACACTTATTTAACTTTCAGACAATGATAATGATACCGTATCCCTGGCCAGTTGCTAATTAAACTGGCAATCCACTATAGCAGGGGTTCTTACATTCCTGTCAATGATTTCTTCCTTGATGTTGATGACCCTCCCTCCACAGACCAAACAGAGGTGGACGTCAGCCCTGGCACCGAAAACTCAGAGCAGCACAACCTGCTGGAGCAGCTGCAGTCTCGCTACCGGCAGATGGAGGAGCGAATCACCTGCCCCATCTGCATCGACAACCACATCAAGCTGGTCTTCCAGTGCGGACACGCCTCCTGCATTGACTGCAGCGCTGCGCTAAAGACCTGCCCCATCTGCCGGCAGACCATCAGAGAGCGCATACAGCTATTCGTCTGAGCTTCTCTGTCCTCTCAGATCTTACACACCCAAAGAGGATGTCAGAGTGGGGAGAAGTGGGAGGGGCAGCTGTTACATTTGAAGACACAGTGACCTTTATCTGCCTGTCACACCCTCCTGCTCACCTGCCTCAGCTCTCATTAATCAACTTTATTCATGACCCTGTGTTACATCTCTAAGAGTCCACTGTTACATTATCACAAGTTTCCCTCTTGATCAGCACAGACAGGAACTTGTCGATAAATTCTTAAGTAGTTTTCAGCGTCAGAACTGATGTTCCGCCGAGCCCTGAAGGGAAGCAGACGAGGGGAAGTTTCGAGGTGACTTTGAAAACTCTGATCGGTTAGCTGGAAGAAATTAAGGTCCTTCTATTCTTCTTTCCCTTACGCCCGCTCAGCCTCCACCTTCTGTGATCTGTCCTCTCTTTGCTGCTTTAAGTGGATGTCTGTTACCCATCATCCTCTCTGGCTGTCTGGCCTCCTCTGTTTACAAGGCTGCGCAAAGTCAGTCCCTGTCTCCTCGGCCCGTCCCGTGAATTATGTTTGCTCTCATTTGTACCAATCTCTTAATAATCAGTGTTAGTCTCTGCAGAGGGAGTTGGCATAACTAAAGGCTCTCTATATAGTCCCCAGCCACTCGCCTGTATGCAAGGGGAAATACACACTATATATGCATGAAGATATGCATATTGTAAAGCTGAAAATGACTGTGTCGTCATGGGTGGTTTGTCGTCGTCAGTGTTTTATTTCTCTCTGGTTACATTTGTGATTTTTATTGTACCCATAAGTACAACTTTTTATTTATGTGTGAAAGGTGGTGTTGCGTAGTAATGTCCATTTTTTCAGTTGTTGTTTGCTTGGCAAAAATACTTTTGTTTGTACTGAAATTCACCCCAAGCCTATGTCCTCTACTCAGGGTATCAAACCATTGAAAGCACTTGTGATATCCATAAAAGGTTAATGACCACACCCACCGTAAGAAACAGGAAGCATATCAGAGTGGATATAGGATTGTTTTAGTGAAGAAAAGGTCGAAAAAATGTGTGCAAAGTCACTCAAATTATCCGCAGAAACAGTCAGTCCAACATTCAAAATATCATTTGTATTAGTGAGATGAATGTTTGCAGGAGAGTTTCTGCAACCAAATGGACATTTTACACACAAAGCATCCCAGATCCAGCAGTTAGCTCTTTTCTGTTGTGTTGAATTTTAAAAAGAGAGCAATTGTGTTGGTTCGCTTGTTTGACCACCGTCTGTCGGGTGTCGAGACCAAAACCAGCACTGGGTTTAAAGGAGGATACCATGTTTTTGTGTTTGATTCACCAGATGTAAATGTAGAATCAGAAGGGCAAAAACATGATGTAGTTGTGTTGCACCTCTAGTTCCACGTCTGCTCGAGTCGTGTCAGAAACCCTCTCCTTCTCTCCTCTCTAGTTCTGGATTGTACATCATCATCCTTTCTAATGTTTTGATGTGTTTTCTTGAAGGGCTTATGCATAAAAGAAAATATACTATTTTAATCTTTATTTAATTTTTATTTTCTATGATAAACTTCCAGAGACAGGAAGGGGTTGGGGTTTTTTTTTTGTCGTTTTTTCGATCCCAAATTTTGGGAGAGCCAATGTTAAAGATGTACATTTGAATGTCTGGGAAAAAATGTATCCTGTCTCACTCTGCCTTTTTTATGTGTAAAGATAAAAAGATGTAAGAAGCTGGAGGTGGAGCGGCTGAGAGGTGTTTACCACAAGGTTTACTTTGAGGAAAGAACTTTTACATCAGTGCCAAATCGCATGAGGATGTGCATGGGCATGCACGCCCGAATTTATCTACACACACTTAGCTCAACCCCTCCATGATCAAAATAGGGTTCAGTTATTCCAGCAGTGTTAAGGAAACTAAACTTAAACATTCACATTTCGTTTAGTTTGAAATCAGAGGTTTTAATGTCAGCACACCTGGTTCCTGGTGTTAGCAGTGAAGCTAATGGTGTTAGCATCCTAACTTTAGCTGTAGTGCTCTGAACCTCCTCATGACCTCAGTGACGAGTGATGCAACATTCACTTTGAGAGTATTACCAGTCCTATATTGTTTGGAGCTTTTTACAAGTAAATATATTTATATTTTATGAGACATTATCAATCAAGGGACAAGTTTCTTACATACAATTCAAACATTTTAAGGATTGTGCGATGGTGTTCAGAGTTTAGATGGATTTTCAGGCAAAGGCAATAATGTTTCAGAAACCTGGGTAAGATGTTTGAGTTCTTTCTTTTCTCCCTCTAAAGGAGGCGGCTGTGAGGGCGGGAACCAATTCATGTATAAAAACACTATAAAAGCAGCAAATGTTACTCTCGGTGTTTGTACAGTTCAGCTCTTGGAGTTCTGATGTTGGCCTTACTGTCCATTCCTCCTCTGTTGATGTTTTTTCAGTTGTATTCTGTACAAAAATATTTTGCAATAAATATGGAACTGTTTTCTAAGGACTCGGTGTAAGATTGTTATTTTTTTTTTTTTTAGTTGCGATTGATTCCTTTTTGTTGTTTCGAAACTTCTGCAGGGAAATTAAATGTGATTTAAGTGGATGATCAATTCTAAAAGATCAGAGAAGAGAGAAACAAAAGGTTGGTCTAGAGCAAGAGGAAACCTTGAGGCTTACTCCAAATGCTAAGAAGTCCCCATTTGATCCTATGTGACAATGCTAATGTTTACAGCAACATTAAAAAAACGGGTTACAGACGAGTACTAAGAAATAGTTTTGACCTGAATAGCTAATATCTCTTATGTTAGGAATTTCTTAACATATCCATTTGATTTTCATTTCACTGACAGGTGGCAAGCTGTTTGCTAGGAGGCTAAACACCGGCCTCAGCTCCATCTCTTTGTCAGTTATTAGACTCACAGAAAGTAACATAAACTCAACATTTTCAATTCGGCGACTGCCATTTTCTGCTTCAAAACCCCTCTTCAGAAATGACAGGTTCAGGGTGACGTCCATGTGTTATACAGTCGTGGTGCAGACTAGAACAGCCGGAGCTGGATGTTGTCAGTCTGACCCTGGCTGTACTACAGGAAAAGCAAAGTGATAACACTTGACCCATATCATATTTCCATATGTCGCGCTAGTGACCTCAGTGTGATGCTGTGTGAACTCCCCCCACTACCACGTCATGATATTATAAAGTGCCTGAGATAAGTATTGACTTTTCACACATGCTCGCACACAGCTGAAACTACGATGAAGAATACCTTAATAACTGTACACTTGTCTCATTTATTAAAATGCTGATCCCCTGCCATCTGGTAAGTCTTTATGCATATGTTTGTTATTACAATGCACCTTTAAGCATTTGTAAAATAACCAGTTTGGGCTTCTTTTTTTTAAATCTTGAAATGACAGGAGCATCAGAATGAATCTCTAAAGATCTGTCATATGACATCATTTCCTGACCTATTTTTCCATTCACCTGCTCCTTCAGATTCTCCCCTGTAGAGACAAACAGCAGCGGAGCAGGTCTATGTTTGCTGTAACTCATTTAGTCTCACTGGTATCAGTGCAGCGTCTCCAGTTAAATGCTGCTGTGTGCCACTTCTTAGTCCTAATTGTCTTACAGCTCAGATGGCTTTGGCATATGACTCAGCGCTTTAGCGGTGACGTCCTCTCTGAGGGCAGGCAGCTCTGAACACCGTGGGGAACCACAATGCAAAAACAATCTACAAAGAAATCATCTGCTTTTATCATGTCATCTCAAAACTGGAAGGAATTTTTGCTCAACAAACGTGCAACGCTGTGCACACAGGTTTCAGTGTGCTGTGCTTATATGCTGTGAGTAAGAAGAAATCTGTCAGTAAAATAGAATTAAAGAAATCCAAAACAAACAAAAAAAACCTTTTCTATATCTGAAAATGTAAAAAAAAATGCAATTAAATATCCTGCATACATCATATATCCTGATCTTTGTTTCCATTTAAACTTTGAGATGTGACACGGGATCAAACACACTGTCATTCTGTCAACTTTGAAAGATATAAAAGTTATTATCTAATTAAAAGAAAACAATCAACTTTAGTTCATTTTGAACTATTTCAAAGTTGTTGTTTTTTATGGCTTGTACGTAATTATACTTGCCTTGTGTGGTAGTGTGTGGCTCAGTTGGTGGACTCATCGTATCTGAAGCAGAAGGTCGAGGGTTCAATCCCCAGCTCCTGACGTATGAATGTGTATGAATAGGATTAGTGACTTCTGAAGTCTCACTACATACCTCTACCATCAGTGTGTGACACATGTTTCAATGTTTTTACTGAATCTGTTTTATGAATGCCTTATTCCCTTATTCTTTGTTTAATCATCATATCACCTTCTTTCTTCTTTTATAATTTGATCTCTCGCCTTCAGTTTCTGTCTTTATGTCCTGTCTGTCTGAAGCTCTTTGGGCTGCATGTTTTTATGTATTAAAAGGTGCTATAGAAATAAGGCTGCGTTAAGTTTCGATATTCTTTCTCAAACTGATCATAAAAGAAAGAAAATGTAACCCCGGTTTAAAACGGTTCCGTTGTTTTAATCACCTCCTGTGTTCCTTATGTGAACAGGATGGGGCAATAGCACCATCTAGTGGTAGTGTATCAAAGCACAGTGAGGTTGATGAATGTTGTTTCCTGTTGTGTAGCAGATCAGCACTGATTAAAAACTAATCAACCAACAAAACCACATTCTTAAAAAAAACAAAAACACACACACAGTCAGTCAGTCAGTCAGTCAGTCAGTCAGTCAGTCAGTCACAAAGCTCGAGTCATTCTGAACATGATGAGGGGTGTTTTTTCATAAAGGTGTTGTTTTTGCTCTTTGTATTTCCACCACCAAACACTCACTTTGTTTTTTATCCATGTTTTTAGTAGTCAGTTTGTGAAACTGGGAGGATCTTTTGCAAAGATAAGGAGACTTTTAGAACACCCGTGCATCAAATGTAATGTATGAAGGAGGTGACATTTAAAGTCACTGATTTTCAAAATAAAGCAGCCTACAATTTGTCATCCTAAAGCTAAATTCTGCATGATGAGCTTTAATAAATATAATCAAAGAAATATGTAAGTATTATTTTGTTTCATCAACATTTGTAATTAATTTGACAATTAAAATGTAGGCTTTATAAAAAATGTCAAGATCGATCTAAGACAGAAGAATGTTTCCTCTACTCAAAGGGTTTCAGGGTTAAATTCTATTAAATCGATGAGGATTAAATGTCTTTGCTTTTTATGTCAGTGTTCAAAACAAACAAAACTATCTTCATCCAGAGCATTTTAAGACTATGGTTTATCGTCGGATGGAGATGTGTTTACATTTTCAGATGTGCCAGTAAGAAATGGCTTACACATCCCTTACTTAGTTCTTAGCAGATGTAAGAAAAGAATATTGGCCTTAAGATTAAACCTATTACTAGGGTTGTATTTTAATCTAAACCCCCTTGAAGTGTTTTTCACTGTGTCACTTTTTCATTTTCAGTGTAGACTTGGTTTTCGTCCTCTGTTCTTTTTGTTGTATGCAGCTTCATGTAAAAAAAGAAAAAAAGAAAGATTACACGTCATCTCCTCATGCTCAGGTGTCCCACAGGGGGCGCACTTCCTCACGGCTCTGCTCCCTGGCCCTCACCTGAGGCTCTCTCTCTCTCCATTCTACACTCTGTTTCTTTAGAGTTGTCTCTTTATCTTACCATCAGGACTGACTGCATCCTGTGTATTCTTATAAACACACAGTCAGGTGTTTTTATTCATATAACTTCTATTTCAGCCTGTCGGAGTGGACTGACATTCATTAACACACTAACCTGCACTACAGGTCTGTCAGTGTGTGTGTGTGTGTGTGTGTGTGTTGCTTCAGTTTATAGGAACAACATTCTGCAGGTGTAATAAAAAACAGAACAGAGGACTTTTTGACGTATGGCACATTTGAACTGGAACGTTTTCTTAGATGTATTCTTCCTGTCACATCTTAAAATAAGTTTCAAACATAACTTATGCTTATCTAATGCATGAATCATGATTATTTGTGACATGAAGTATGACAGGATGTAGAGGACTTCCTGTAGTTCACCGGTAACTAAAAGATGAAGATGCTTGGTGATGCTACAGGTGCAGTTTGTCAAGCCATGTGCTCCCCTGCTGACAGTTTACAAGCTGTGCTGTTAGCTGTAATCTAATGCACAGACAGAGGAGTAGTTTAAACTGGTATAATTTAAACTCAAGTGTTTTGATGTATTTGAGTTCCAGTCATTGTTCGTTTCAGGATCATTTACTTTGATTTGCCTTTGATTTTAGAGTAGTATCAGGAGCTTCCGTTCCTGTCGTATTACAACAACATATCGATGTCATGGAAGAGATGACTTCTCTGGGATGTTACAAACCGAGACACGGGCGGTTATTTGACTCTTTTCTGAATGAAACTGTTCACCGTCATTTGTTCCTGTTTTCTGTCTGAGAAAAAAACTCCAACATGGATGTAAAGACAATGAGGGGAAATCATTCAGGTCAGGTATGTCACCTGCACTCAGAAGGTGAAGAATGTGTATTAAAAAAACATCAATCACAGTACCTCTGTTTTTAATATCTATCTTGAATTGATGCAGTGTTTTATAATTTCTGATACATACTTAGTATAGTATAGCTTTATTGTGTGTTTCATTCATGTGATTGTACTGAATGCTAGAAGCTGTAGTGAGACATGATCCCCGGAGAATCAGCTGTTTGTTTCGAGGTGTGGCTCTCCGAAAGAGTCCACCATTACTCCTGCTGCTTTATCACTGTTGTTTGAGATAAATAAATAAAAAATACATAAAAAGGGAAATGAACCATTTGAAATTTAGGTCTATAAAACATTAAGAATAATAAAAGCAGCTGCTAAGGTCACATTTTCTCTGGTCATTAATCAAAATGACAAAGTGTTAAATCAGTTATTTTCCTGAGCTTGAGACAGTTATCAGTTTAGATGTTTTGGTGGAAAAAGGGCCTAAAATAATGCTGGAGTTTATCGTTGGTTTGCAGTTTACTGAATCGACTGAAGCGGGAAGAAACCGGCAATTCAAGATGAGGAGGTTTTTGTTTACACTGTCATTAAACCCCTGTTGTTCCATCAACAAGCAGCGCCGCATCGGGGGCTTTTTATTCCCAATAAGAACCAAAAATCAACAGGAATCTAACAGATTTGCTGATGTGGTGTGTGATATAAAACTGGTTTGTAAAGGTGGAGGAGGGTGGTGTTGAGGGCTCCCCACAGGGGCCACATGTTTCATTTTACAGTCAGTATCTGAGGTTAAAAAAAGAGATGCTGATTATTAAAGAGGATAATATTTATTTGTTGGTGGTGATTTGAGTCAGAGCAGTCTGATAATATCATCACATTTACATTAAACACAGGAATGAGAACGATGATCCCGACAACAAACACACACTCACACACAAAACGTGACAAAGGCTCTACATGTTTTGACAGAGTTATATTTTGAGTGGTTTTTTTTGTGTTCCCTATTTTATTTTAAGTTCACCTTTGTTCTCCTGTATCCATTGTGTGTATTTTTATTGTCATATTTCCAAGTTTAGTCTTCAGTGTTTCCTGTTTTATTTTGTAGTTCTTGCCCCCAGTGTTTGATTTCTAGTTGTACTTCCTGTTCCTGCCAGTGTGTGTTTCCCTCCACTTTGATTGCTCTCATCAGTTTCACCTGTTTTTTCATTTCCCTCAGTGCTTTTAGTCTCTGGATGTTTTCAAAACCACCTACTGTACTAGTAACACTTAATGATGCAGTTTGCAAACCACTTCAAGATCTGCAGTCAATGTCAAAAATACCTGGATGTGTACTGATTTGGGAAAAATCTACAGTATGCATCAGACCAGTCGTCATACAGTTTCCCACAATGCAAAGCTCCAGGTTAAAGATATGACCTAAAGTTGGTAAGTTGGGCAGCAAACTATTTCCCTGATTTCCTAGCCGATGTTCTGACTTCAGCAGGCCTTCATGAAACATGCTTTTTTCTGATGTGTCTGACACATCATGAATTCAGGGAGAATTAAATGCCTGTCTTGATGTCATAGGCGTCTTGACATGGGAGGAAAAATCTTTTTTTTTTTTAATGTTTAGATCCCCAATTTTTTTAAATTCACGTATTGCACATCATCTTTTTTCTCAAATATAACTTATAACAGTGACACTCCACACATTTTCTTCGTAGCATCCACCCTGTTTGTTGTTGTTGTTGTTGCAACATTTGGACTCTCTGAACTGAAAGCACCAACACACTAAAGTCCGAAGAACGACTTCCCAAATCAGAAACTGGGACGGTCAGTTGGGGAGCGCAGTATAAGAGTCTTGGCCACGCCTTTCGCTTAAACCAGGAAGTTCCCTCCCTCAACATCCAGGGAACTCAAAAGACAGAAATGATGATCAGTACAACAGATATTAGTGTTTAATCTTACAGTGTATTATTGTGTGCATTACATTTAAACAATGAAAGACTAAATGCAAAAAGAAACTAACATCAGATCGAACTAGCTGTGTAAATTGTTTGTGTGGTTGACTTCAAAATAAACAGGTGTTGGTGGAAAACTAATGGAGTGAGAGTGTATGTGAGTGTGGTATTCACACACAGTATAGCTTTTCTGTTAATACATCACAACAGCCGATTCATACATGTCCTGACAAGGACAATGTCTGCATCACTTTACACAAAAAAAAAATCTGTGCACTGCCAAAATCTGCTGCTCTGTATGACTTTGAGTTCATCTTAACCTTCCTTCTTCCTTTGGTTTGTCTGACTGTGGTTAATGATGAATGACTCTCTGGTCAGTTTTAGTGCTTTGTTCTACTGTATTGTTTCCCAGAATAATTAAACTGCATATACAGTAGGTTTGGATGATATAGAAGTCTGTGTACTTTAGAAGGTGTTTGCTTGTTTGTCTCCATCTCCCTGCTCTCTCCATCCTCCCAGGTTGGCTGCAGGAGACCTGTTTGCCACGATGGGATTCCCACTGATGCAATATTAGCCAAGCTCTGCTCAACTCTCTGGGTACGCTGACATGGTCTAATTTGTTCTCAGATGTTTTTGCTCATGATATACCAGCAGTTATGAAAAAATAAAACAAACCGTATTTCAGCCGCAATGATCGAGTTCAACATGATTTCTTCAACAGCTTTTGTCAACTCTTGTCAGTCGTCTTAATCGCCATGTTTTAACGCATAGCCTTCTTTTAACTCCCTAAAGACCAACCCCACCTTTATGCTCCTGCTTAACACTTCAATAGGCTGCCCATGCCACAACATGTACCCCCCCCACCCCCACCCCTTCAACCAGCCCTCATTGTGGTCGACCTGCTGTCGCCTCGGCCCACAGTTCCTGTGTTACTGCAGATTTGTTAAGAAGGTGGTCATTACATTTCCTATAGTAGAATACAGCCCATATGTAGAGGGACGCACCGCAGCAGATGGGTTAACAAGATGGGAAAACAGGTTAATTAAGGCCTGGTGATGAGCAGATGACATATGTGGTGGCCCTTTGTTCGGATGTATACGTTTAATTTGTTAAATTGCTTGAAAACTATAGAACATTTAAGAACTTCACTCATCAAGATTTCTTTCCAAATCCATTACTTAATAATTAAACACATATAACATGTGACTTAGGGTTAGGGTTACCCAAAAAACACCACTGAATCCTTACATAAGGTCAACTCTGTTACGAGTGATAAATTTAGTTAAGAGTCAGTGCAGGTCGTCTCTGTCGGTTGCTTGTACAAACTGTGCTAACAAAAGTTGTCTTAGTCATGTCTGCAGCTTAAGCCGGTTTTGCATCTTGGTTTGGTTTGAACAAAAGAGTTCAGGAAGAGACCTGAGCCCAACAGAGCAGCCTTGTCTCCTGCAGCTGGCACTGCATCCGCTCCGTCAATGCAAAGTTATTTGCATAGGAAAATATACATGAAGTCTTTGGGAATATGGGGAGCTGGAGTGGCCAAATGATGGGCATTGATATACTTTGAATGGCCAAATGTGTTGTGCAGAAAAAAGATAGTGACTTGCATGTTTGATAATCCAAAGTGACATTTTTAGAGCAGTAGTTGGACCTTACCAGTAAACCTGAAGCAAATAATTGTAATTACAGGTGTTTGAAATACAGGTTCCATATGATGGGAGAATGAGTGCTAGTTCTCCATCAAACTTACAAAAACAGAGTTAATAAGACACCCATTTTGCGACTCCTCTAAAACACAATGATTCATAGCAGCAGCTCTTCCAAAGGACGTACCTTCTCCCCCTCGTACAGGCTGACTGATTTGCCTCTGATGCAAATATAAACTGAAGTCTCTCTGCAGTGATGCTGCTGCTCAGACAGCTTCATCTTCAGGCAAAGAGGAAACAGATTTGACTCGCAGTATCAGACAGGGATTTTTCTCTGCACCTAGTAAAGCTTTGCATTTATTCAATGTTTTGTCCAATGATACCATGATTATTATTATAAAAGTCTAAAAATGGGACTGTATGGTTTTTTAAGTAGGACCTACATAATGTTGAGATTATTTAGGGAGGTTTGGGTTGATAGAGGGCAACTAAGGAGATGAAAGGGAGAAGAAGAAGAGGAGGAGGAAGAGGAGGAGGAAGAGAAGAAGATAAACTTTTTAATCCCCGATGGGAAATTGAGTTCTTTCACTCTGTTACTGGACATGCTACACACACATAGACCAAAATACACACTCATACACAATCAGGATCCAATGGACATGCACAAACGGAGCGATGCCATGGAAAGATCGCCTGAGCAGTAGAGTTGTTCAAGGGCACATTGGCATGTTCATGCAAACATGTGATGCATTATGTTTGTAACAACATCAAGTTAAATTCACGCATCAAGCCTGCAGCATGTAGATCAATATTAGAGTTCAATATTACTTTAGTCAACTTCAAAATTAAACTTGTTTTTTTTGGATACTGATTGTTTGTGAGTGATTGGAAAACAATTTCTTCACACCCTGATCTACTTTGGTTGAACACCTTGTAGCTTTTTAACCAAAGAAGAGCTTGTCCAATGGCAGTCAATGAATTGTTTTTACAGTCTTTGTTCTAACTAAGGCTAACATGTTGAAACTACTGGACACAGAGATGAAAGTGTTGTGTTACACAGGGAATGACAATAATCAAGAAGGGTTTTTCCCTAAATGTTGTACTGTTTCTTTAAAGTGCTGGGCCTGTTTGAGTACAGGAAGTAAGTACACACTCCTCAAAACACACAGAGGGTTGTCAGGTACACTCTGGGCATGTACAATAACCTGAGTGGGTGACAGTGAAGCTATGTGTATAGATACACATTTGTGGATGACTTAAATTCTACAATGATAGTAACGGTGTGAATCTGTGGGTAGAAGCTGAGCTACATTCACACACACATGTGCACACACACACACCATCCTTTGAAGTGTGTGTGTACATGTTGGCGTGGTCTCTGTCTGCGGTCCCCCCACATGAATAGAGCCTGGCCTTGTGCAGTCGACAGCTGTCTCCTTTGAAAGCCCAAAGACAAAAAAAAAGACCTAAAATCCAGCGACCTGCCTCTTTCATGTGTTCACCTGATACCACTCTTCCTCACCTCGCTGTCACTGCAGTCAGCTCTGCGGCCCGAGGCTGCAGCATGTTGACACGCTGTGTTCCTCCTCTGGAGTCTGTGGAAAAGTTTGCTTCCTCTGACTGTTTCAGAGACAAAAAAAAGCATTCAGAGAGCAGCTCTGTTGGAAAAGAGCAATACTGTTGAAGAATCAGAACTCAGTTTAAAAAAACTCTGAACTCTCTCTGAACATGAATTTAGAACCTGCAGGCAACTGTTAACATGTGCTGTCTCCCCCTGAGGCTTAATCATCTCTGTGGGTGTCATGTGAGCTCTCACTCTTTCATTAAAGCTGGATAGTTTAGCTTTAGCACATATGTCTGTCATACACTGCAGTCCTTGCTGTCAGCTTCTTGATTCGTCTGCTGCCTCAAAATTCAAATACAATTGTGGCACCAACTAAAAAAAAAATTGGTGTTCCCTTATTTTCTTTTTGTCAAGGTTATCCGGTCAAGTAACTGTAGAAATTGTGCAACGCTGAAGCAGAATGTCAACAAAGGCATGCTTGTAATGTTTCAGATTTGTGCTGGTATGGTTGTCGGGTCACTGGCCCTCTTAAACGTCAACTTCAGCGCTGTCCAGAAGTTCAGGAAGATATTCTAGATTAGCGTGAAAGATTTTCATTCAAAGGATTGGATACAAGTTTCCATGATGTCCAGTATTGGGATTACTGGGAAATTAGAATGATGGAGTAACTTCAGAAGAATTACAACACTTGGTTGGGCTAGTTTTTTTATATCGATGAAACAGATAATAATTGGAAAGTGAGAGAACCTGATTGGTTGTGAGATAGACAGTTGGCTTTAGGATTATTTGGAACTGTTATCTATGCATCTATCAGCATCTATCCTGGGAACATGTGGACTAACTGTGGCCAAGGAAGTTCTTTGAGCCTCATCTTGTCAGCTTTGAAAAAAAAAGCCTTGATGGCAATTATAATGGTATTGGTGTGTTCCATTTGATCTCGGAAGTCAGAAATTCAGAGATGCCAGTCGGATACATCATCCGGAAACGCCCCTGATGTCAGAACTCTGCCTCGAAAACTCTAAGGAACTTCAGCAACCCCGAGCTCGAAATCCAAGATGACTGCTCGGTGCATCCACAGTAAAGTGAAAGCTGTACACTATGTGAGTACATAAATGAGAAGATTCATAGAAATGCAGTCTAAAGGACATTATTTGTCTCCTTACAAAACAGCAAGACTAAAAGGTTTGTCATTTTCCTTAGTACCCGATCCGAGTAAATATCGTAAACCTTGAAATCTCTGAATTTCTACTGAATAATGAGACAGACTTCATTGGCCAAATCATTGAAAAATCAACTGACATATTTTACATCAGATGCTTTGTCAATGTTTCTGTTACACTTCTTCAACCAGGAGTGCTTCTGAGTTCCTGTGAAGGAGAAGCAACTGGAATGAAGATCTTTCTGGAGAGGTTGGGTGGACCTCAAAATTACTGTTACTTCAGCTCACCTTGTCTCCTATACACCGCACCTTTCTTGCTTTCTAAGGAAGAAAGCCACAGATAACAGCTAAAAATAGTGTATTCTGAAGAAAATCAGGGAGTGTCAGTGTGCGCGATAACCCAGGCAGTCTGCCCTCCATAGGTCCGGCTGCCTCCCGTTCACTCAGGGTAATTAGAGGATCTTAAGGGCAGGATCCTCTTGGCTTTGTGTGTTTTGTGTGTGTTCCCGCATGAGTGTGTATTTTGCCTGTGCACAAGAAGGCTGAGGCCCAACACTGTACCAGGCAAAGGTTTCCACCGAACCGTTCTTGCATAACTCAGTGAGTGATAACAACGGTGCATTCCTCTCAACACACATCACAGCTGCCAACATCTTAGCCTTGGTTTTTCCCCAGTTTAGTTTAAATTCAGTCTGGATGAGCTGGAGAGTATTTCCCATCCTGAGAGCTATTAGAGAGGAGATTGGAGTCTGAAGTTTCCTTCTCTGTGTGTCTGCTTTGTCATGAAGAGATGGAGAGATTGGGTGGATCTACCAGGCCAGAGGTGACGTTCATCAAGAGGTAGGTCAGCTGGGGTCAAAGCTGGAGGTTTTCCCACATCTATTGTGTGTCTTCACCCTCCAACCTGAGGAGGATGATGGGAAACAGACTGATGGTAACAAATGGGCTGTTTTGGACGTTTCCTTTTATACTTTTTCTTAGGGAAGCTGTTGGATGTTGTTGATAGACAGAGCGCATCGGCCAAAGTCAAGCTCTTTTACCTGTGGCATTTCATGTACTTTGTGCTCTCTTGACTGCAGTCTATCACATGGCTAACTGCTATGATATTATTCATATATCGTAAAAGCAGCTATGTAAATTCTGCTTGCTATAAAACACCAGCTTTACCTGCACCCTCAACACTTTGTTTCCCATCACAGCTCAATGAACAGCTGGTCTCCATGGCACCTGCTCTCCTATAGGCTCTCCTGAGACTGAATCGCACCTAGCTGCTAGTTTTTGATTGGCTGAATGGTCGACTAGCTCAGCGTCTGGAGACTGCAGTGTTGACAGAGTGGCGCCCAAACCCAAAGAGTGTGTTTGGAGGGGTTGTAAAACTCAGTGTGAGCTGTGAGAAAGCTAAATGTGTTAATGTGTTAACTCTACAGTGACTCCTCTGTATAGCACAGAGGCTCGCATAATGTTTAGGCCCGTGGACTTTGATACTCATTTCTTCCTGAATCATACAAAAGAAGGAAATCTAACAATCATTTACTTTCTTTCGAATTTAGGATACATGCAGAGTCATTCTAGGTCTGAGATTTTCCAGACTGGCATGCCTGAATGACACTCACAGTAAATGGGCTGAGCCACTTAGTAGTATAGTTATTGAGATATGACATACGTAAATTAGGTTTCTGCTGGAATATTGTGTTGGGAAAGATTTTGAGATATGTGTCCAATAGAGACATTTCATGTTTACACCTATCTCCATGACGCAACTGATTTTATTTTAATGATATAGAAATCATAACTTACTTACATGACATGATAAGATACAATGTGACATGATTTTTATGTAGGATACGATATTGTTACTATGAGGAAATGTGTCTTCATCCAGGCCTATACTGTGCGATTTCAGGATGATTTAGACACATTTTTTGAGTTGGGTACGACTGGATTTAAAATTGTGCCAAACTTCAGCCCAATTATGCATCGCTAGTAGAACAGTGTACACTGAGATAGAAAGCCAATCATGGCCGGTCGGATGATTTTCGGGCGTGTTTTTAGTTTTGGTCAGCACACACTCGCACAGTGAGAGCAGAGCCATGAGCAGATTCCCAGACTTCAGGACTTTATATTCCTCATTGTGCCTGCACAAACTGTCAGACAGCGTCTGAAATCACCATGGCAACAGTAGGCATGCCTGTCCAATCTGTTTTCCTCTCCGATCATGAAAGATACATCGGCAGGAAATATCTGCGGACCTCCAGCTGACAGGGAATATTTGTTATGATTATCTGCTAATTATTTTTTGTTAATTGGTGATGCTGACTTTGTGAGAGAGAGAGAGAGTAAGAGCGTTTTTGGTGGTGTGTGTACATAGATCTGACTTCAACCTCTGTATTTTGGAGTTTCCCGTTGACCATTGTGAATTCTCCCTTCTCACTCGTACAGTGTGACCTCACATGTTGTGCCTGGCAATCGGGTTGCACAGTGTGAGCACATAAATCGTGAGCTTTGGTCCTGGTCATAAACGATTCAGTCGTACAGTTGGAGTGGACATCCCGCTAAAAATGTTATACAATGTTACAGTGTACGCCGGGCTGCGACTCCAGAGGTAAGTCCTGCAGGCTGATAAATATATGTGAGCAGGTGAAGCTTCATCGCTGTCGCTCTCATCATGGATGAAGCTTCTCTTGACCTAAGCTGTATTCCTACTAAAGGGCAGTTTCTTCTCTGTAATGACCTGAAGTTTACTTTTTTGAAACAGAAACAATGCATCAGTTTATCATTGTATGACAGTGTATTTCCCCCAGACATCAACTCAACAACCTCTTTATCATTAACAGAAGGAACTGTAGCATTGTCTGAATCAGGAACACAAACTACAGATGTGACCGAAGTCATTAACTTTATCTGCATAGATAAGATACGCAGCACTTTCACTTTATGTAATTCTGTCAGTTATAATCCTTTGTAGGATCAAAGTTAGCTTTGAAATCAGCGCTTTTCATTTCACGTCAGACGAGGTTTGGATTAAACATTATAACCATAAAATGAACACAATCAATTTGCTTTTCCTGCTTTTTAAAGATTTCTAAAGGATCCAATGTTCTCCCCCTTTAAATAAAGTTGGCATTTGAGTTGTCAGGCTGAGGACTTCAGTATCTTCCTCCCCTCCACACAGCTTTGGTCAGATGTATATTTTGGCCGTGGCCTTCAGCATTACAGATTTCTTTCAGCTATAAATCGCATTTAATTGCAACCCTGTACATTGCTCAGTGGTAATTAACTACCAACAGACAGTGATGGGAAACAATTCTTTTATGATGGTTTTATGTGCTGAGGCCCTTCAAGAGCATAAAACACTTTCAACAGCAAGAATGAGTTGGAGAAAAGCCGTTTTGAGTTTAAATGTGTAGAGCAAACTGCTGCCGTTACAAATGACATGATTCCTATGAATAACTTTATTACTGTTTACTAATATAAACAATTAAAACTTCTAACATTCGCTATGTTTGTTCAGTCAGACTTCAGCTCTGTGCAGCAGCTGCTGCATCTCAGCATGCTGTTCATTGTATCAGATCCAAAACATTGAGTCATCTCTGATGATTTCTCGTTTTGCACGGTGCATTAGGCTCTTTGCATGACAAACTTCATCTTACAGAACACGTTGGTAGCGTAAGGCAGGGACTCCTTTTGTCTAATTAACGAGTAAAGTATTGCTTTTTTAATTTGAGGATGATTTAGTTTTGTTTTTGTCCTTACATGAACACGCAGAGGAAGTGGTACAGTGCAGGTGAGGAGTGGTGGGGGTGGTGATGTGTTTCTATCTTGGTAACTGGTCCCAGTGGGCCTCTACCTGGCTGAATCTTCACCTGGACCCTGCCTCCCCAGAGAGCTTCCACATCACAAACATGTCTTGCATCATTAGCAGAGCCTGCTGTTACCCTGCAGCCCGAGCCCATGATACACTCAGAGGGAGAGATCAGTCGTTACCACACACAGAGAACATATACTGTACATGTCACGGCTTTAAATCAAACTACAAGACAGACGGGGTTTTAGAGTAAAGCTTGTAAAGAACTAACAAAAACATGTAGTTATAATGTCATTAAGCTTATTTAAACTAGACACCTTTCAACACTTCTGAGGTCATGCTGAATTGCCCGACCTGTTTGGTTTGTTACTCTTTAAACTTCCTCTTTTTGGCTGGTAATTTGTGTCCACGGGTTAAAGTCTAATACAATAAAGAAATCTTTCAGATTTTTACAAAATGTATAACCAGTTTCATCAGTAAGCAGAACAAATAGTTTGTTATATGAGACACATTACTTAAAAATATGACAGCTAGTCAGAGCTAATGTAACAACTCTTAAAAAAAAAGGTGACTGAACAAACAATAGCTGATGGAGCAAAATAGCCTCATATCCTGGTAGCATCGTCATGATAGCGGATATTTAAACTTGTGTCCAATGATAGTAAACCTCTTTTAAGACCATTGAAAAAAGAACATTGTACTAAGAACACAATATTACTTTAAGCTTTTTAAATGTATTTCTGTCCTGCAGACAGTTGAAGTATGCTAGAGAAGTCACAGAAACACACACCAACACATCTGTAAATGATCAAAGATACGTTAAGTCCTCTTTACTTTCATTTCAACCATATACTAAGAGAGCTGAAATGTTGTTCCTCTTGGACCGTGAAGCTACATAAGACTCTAGAGAATTAAGTCATCGGTTGTGGGATTTCTCTTGACTTATTTCAATATATTGCCTCAAAATCCTCACTTAAAACCCTCTTTAAATGTTCTCTTTTATGTGAATCTGCAGTGAATCTGCCATCTCATTTTGTTATGTTCAGGATGTTTTTGTCCAGCCGACAGTCTGCAGGTTAGGACTCAAAAAATGGTATCTCCCAGGATAAAATGCTGTCTCTCTCCACCTGTCTCATTTGCACCGTCAGACTGTTTTAAGGATGTACCAAACCTGCAGATGTTGAACAGATGTCTGACTTACAGCAGGGCTCAGCTACCTAAAATGTTTGTAAAGAGCTTTTCAATTGCATTCACACAGAATCAGCCAACTTTCTGTAGGGTTGGGAAGTTGTGTTCTTCCCTCTTTAAAACAAAACAGCTTCAAAGCAATCAGAAAATACTATTTTATTTCTCTTATTAAGCTCTGTCCTCTCACATAGATCCCTCTTTTCTTTCATTCTCAATGTGCTCCAGTCTTGCAGCAGTTTCTCTTGCCTGCATTGCAGCCTTTAAAAACCTGATTGTTGATCATTGTCTTTAATAGCTTCAGTACTTTATCCAAAAAGTGTCTTGATATATATAAATACTTTTAAAAACCCTGAGCTCCAGTATGGCCCTGTCAACAGGTACGTTGTCATGAAAAAGGAACTCATGCTGGAAAAGAGTTCCTTTGGTTGGTCAAAAGTCACCCTTGAACCTGATCCCTTATTCACTCAATGTAAAGTAAATACGACCTGCCAGTAGTGTCAATATTAGTACTAGGGGAAGACATTTCTTTTGATATATATTGACACTAAATTAAGAAAACAATGTGTGGACATACATGTTCTATTTTCATCAAGAGCAGAAACTGCGGCTCAAACAAAGCTGTTGTTGCTTTATTTGTCTAGTTGTCACGGTTTTTCAAATCTGATGGTAATGGAAACAGGATTGCACCAGTTGGTTCCTGGTTAACTCACAGGGACTCCATAGTTCCTGGTGCCATTAAGCTCAAAAGGGCTAATTGTCATTAGAAAAAGAAACCCTACTGGTGTAGTCTGGACACAATGGCACACTGAGAAAAACCTTTAAAATAAAGTCCTAAATGTGTGCACATGGTGACTATTGACCCAGAGGATAATCAGCTGAATGTATCTCATCAGAGAAATATGACTTTTCCCCCCAGAGGGTTCAAAGAGCTCATGTAATGGGCAGTCATCTTCTGATGGTGCCATTCAACACTTTTCATGGATGGTTGAGCTTGACATGCACAGATTCTACATCATATAGCCTCTCCTCTGAAAATCATTGTCAATCGTTGCATGCTAATGCCTCAGCAAACACATTACACGGCGAGATAATTACATGAGACAAACACATAGTCTTTTAGAAGATGCAGGCAGGTGTGTTTGGAGATGGTTCTCTGTCACAGCACCTCATAATGGCCTCAAACTGAACACACACAAACCCTTTAAAGTTTAACAAAGCCATGTCTGGCCGTGAGGCAGGCGAGGCCGACATGCTATTTAAAGTAGCTCACAATAAACGACGACCTTCAGGTCAGCATTTAGCTTCATTTCCTAAACAATCGGCTGTGAATGAGTGAAACTTGAGCTGCTCGGCATCTCTGCAGCTGTGTTTGACAGCCAACGAGAGTCAGACACTAGTGTGTTTGGGAGTGTGTGTGTTGGTGTGCCAGTGTGTGACTGCACATGTGCTTCAGAAAGACAATTGCACTGCTGCACAATTGTGTGAATGCAAACTGCCATTTTTTTTACCTGGAATTTTTCCTGCCAGCCCCCATGTACATTTCTAAAGTTGGAGTGAGCCAATGTAAGAATGTAGCAGGAAATATTCAAGAAAAATGGATCTGGAGGAAGTGGGAGGGTTGGTGACGTTTATATCCTTTGACCAACACATGACCATATACCCGGCCAGTGTAGTCTCCGTCCACTATTTGCTTCTCTGCTTGGATGTTGATCCTATGCATATTTTAAACTACATGTAGCACTGATAATAAGGCCATAATTGTAATCCTAGCATGGGACTAGCGTGAAGCAGCTAGTAGAAGTTAGCCTTAAACACACATTTCTTTTCTTCAGTCTTCAAAGACAAATCTCTTTTCTTGACAATAACTGGGGAGTTTATCATCTGAAACTTCCAATTATGATTTCATTATCAAGCATTAACATGGAAGGAATCATTAGCTAATTGATAACAGGGGTTTTTGCAGACACCCACACGATGAACAGCTGATCTCATTTGATCATAGCAGCAAAGCATGTCCATTTAAACTATTAGTCTGGATCATGCTAAATGAATGCTCTGAATTGTGCACCAAACGGGAAATACATTTAATCAGTAATTAGCATGGGTATGGATAGTCAGGTTAAATTTATGTATGGATTCAGTTTATGGCAGCATTTATCTGTTTGAGTGTCAGACTGATCAGAGCAGCAGTTTGTTTCTAACCCAGCAGGTGTGTTGTGGAATAAGATGCACTAATAATTGGTGTGCCTCACTCTGCTTCTCTATGGTAACTGCCCCGTTGGAGATTATGGGATACTGTGCGCCATCCACAAGCAGCATCCCGCCCTTAATCCTCCGGGGCCAATTACCCTCTGCTGGTGGCAGGCCGCAAGTCAGAGCACGGCTGTGGCTGCTAGACCGCTTGTGTGCACGCTGCTCCCTTGGTGATTCTTTCTTTGTGAACAGAAATGAAGCTTGTTTCCTGTAACAACTCAGTAAAGCCATAAACTTAAAAAAAACAACACAATTTTAATGATTGTAATGTAGAAAAACTAAAATACCTGAAAAATGTCCAAATATGTTCCCTATTTTCCTACTGTGAGGAGGGGGGCATCGCTCGCCCCGGTAGTGAGGCAGACAAGGAGCTAATTGGCGAGAGACTTGGTAGAAATCAGGGGTTGAGCGCTGATCAGTTTAATGAGGGGCCTTTAAACATCACACCTGGGCTAAGTCCTCCAATTTCATCTAAGACAATGTAAATCTCTGTAATTATACCAGAGTCACCTGAGCAGAAGGCAGAACAAGGAGACAGGTGGATAAAACAACAGAAGAGACTGAACAGACAGATGCTGCATACTGACTCATAAGACCTCTAATTTGGGTAAATGTACAAGAACAGCAGCTATAGTGGCTTTACATCGTGCCTGCAACCATTTAGAGACCATGGAAATATTTTGTATTCATATTTTTTTACAGTAAATATGATATAACTCAAAGGAACTCAAGAACTAAATCTGTCTGTCTGGTTTAAATCTCCTGTAAGAAGTTTTTAGCTGGTTATGAAACAGACTGAAATTAATTCTGATGTCAAACACAAACACCTTCACTGGGTGTCAGATCACTCAATTAACAACACGCTCCTATAATGATCTTTTTTTTCTTTTGACGTTTTCCACAAACATTCACAGTGAGTTGTAGTAGTTGTTTTAGCTTTTAAAAAACAGCAGGATGATATTGTTTTCCCTAAAAAACTATACTATACACATATTTATTTTCCTGACTTATTGTTAGCACCTTTCCTACATTGTACATGTAGGATACAGACCCATGGGGGGAGAGGAGGGTTATGGGTTTAAGAAAATTGTAGCATAAGCAATGTGTCACTCAGTATGTATTATAGTGTCAAAGAGGAAAACGAAGGACATTTTCACTGTCATTTTATTTTTATTTCGTTGTGTCACCACACAACAGATTTTCATTTAGTTATAGTTTTTGGTGAAGCCTTTAATTTATTTAAGTGTCAGTTAATGAAACTATTTTTAATTTGTTATTTTGTTACTTTTCGTTAAAGATAACAAACTTGATCCTGATGGACACAATGTCACAATAAGATTAAAGACCATTATTATGTCCATTTTAAATAATGGATTCATAGTTGTTGGATATGTTTTATGAATTAAAAGCACAGGGACGGCTGCGGCTCAGTTTGTAGAGTCGGTCGTCTCTCCACAGGAAGGTCGGGGTTCGATTGCCAGCTCCTGTAGCCACATGTCTGATATGTCCATGTTAAGAAACTTACTGTAAAGTTTCTCCCGCTACATGAATGTGTATGAATGTAAAAGCGCGAAACAATCTCAAGTCCATTTCACCACCCAACTCTCTTGTGCTTTCAGAGGACTTAGTGAGACTTACGTTTGTCCTCCAAGGTCACCTCTAGTGCTCATTGTGATTCTCAGTTGGCTGAGCAACGTCAACGCTACATCATGACTTCAGTTAGAGGCCTGAGGGAAGACACACTTCCAGCTTTACTCACCTTAGATACTGAATGCAGATTAGTGCAGGGCTGCATGGAAATGTTCTGCGACAGCACATGGCCAAAGATGAAACAAACATGAGTCATTGTTTTCCCTTTTTTCAGTTGACAAGCTGTGGCATGAGTCCAGACTGTGATCCACATGTCAGCTGTAGGGTGACCTCAGAAGACAAAAACTCCCTGCTGTGAAATCAGTTTGTAAAGGTGTTGACACTTTTAGAGTGAGCATATCTTTTCACTCCAATACCTGGTACTGTGTACATCCACTACACAGACTCATGATTACAATGAATCAGTGAAGACAAAATAAATCAAAAGCTATGGGAGGTTACAGAGAGAGAGAGAAGTCCACCGACAATCACAGGTCAAATTGACAAGACATAATTTGTCCCTTGACAGGGCTTTGAAGGGATTTCTAACAAAGCTATGAACACTACTGTGTGTGGGCGAAACATCAGTGTGAAGGATACATGGAGGTGCCACTACTGATGAATGTTTCTCTCTTTCATTGACGTCTTTTGCTGCCTTTTTTTTTTTTTAAAGTTACGTATGAATATTTGAAAGTTTAGAAGATTTTTTTCAGGCAAAGTTTTACTGTGATTAATCCCTCAGACAGTTAAAATGTCCGTCTTCCAACACAAATATGTTAAATGCACATCTGATTTATGAAAGGAACCCAAGACCCAAAGATTTAAACTACACACTTTGCAACCAACTTTGCAACCCATGACCATTAAGGTTTAACATTACACTAACTTGAAAGCATATCCTCTTTCTTCTTGGGTCAAGAATTAATAAACTTGGGGCGCGCTGGTGGCGCAATGGTTAGGGCACACGTCCCATGTATTGAGACTCTCGTCTCAAGCGGTAGGCCCAGGTTCACTTCCACCCGTGGCCCCTTTCCGCATGTCATTCCCCGCTCTCTCTCCCTGGTTTCCGACTCTATCCACTGTCCTCTTTCTGCATTAAAGGCACAAGAAGCCCAAAATAAATCTTAAAAATAATAATAATAATTAGTAAACTTGCATTAAGCTTTCTTCTCAAAAGAAATCCATACCAACATATACTAAGCATTGACATTTCACTTTTTAGGATAATAAGCTAACATTCAATTTGCCTACTTTTGATGTAGTAAAGTGTCTCTTATTTGGGGCATTCTCTTCATCCTTCATACGGCCATATTGCCTCTTCTCTGACGAAGCAAAGCACTTTTTTCCTCAGACTGACTTGAATGAAAGGACCAGTATCACCTCACTGTCTCTTTTTGAGCTTTAATGCAAGACAAATGTCCGTGCTAATGAACAATAAAGTGTTACATCATCAGTACAGTTTCCTTTGCCCTGTTGTTCTCATAGTTAAATTCAACTTGCTTATTGTAAGTAGATTATTATGAGAGCTGACTAAGTCCTGATTTTTCCCCATGACTTCCACACCTGATCAATTTAACACGTTAAAGGTGACCTTCCCCCCCCCTGAATAAATTGCCCAGGATCTACCTCAGGTTAGCAGTTGGGAGTCTGAGTGTGTGCAGGCAGACCTATTTGCCTCTGTGTGTTTGCAGTCTGGGGCTGTTTGGTCCGTGCTGCTGATGGATGTCCTTACATCCTGCCTTGCGTGACCGGTGAGGCAGATAGCCATCAGTACCCAAATGAGTTCAGGTCAGGCCCCTGCGCTTCACTCCAATCCTCATTTGGTATGCAAATGAAAAACCCAAACAAAGCAAACCTTTCAGAGGAGAGTAATTCACTAACTGCTCCCTTTGAAAAGACTCGGCTCTACTCCGGGTTAAAGACTGAAAAGCTAATAGGTTAGCTTTTAATGCTTATGTACAGACTTTTACCCACTTTGAACATGTTTGAGTCTGATGGTCCGTTAAACTAGTTTAATCAAGTTTACTACAGCTTCATTTGATTAAAACATAAACTGACTTTCTTAGAAGCATTTCATAGAACTGGAGTCTTTCATAGCACATATAGAGAGTGAGGCCTTACAGATATCTTGGGACTGTGCAGCAGTCTGGATGATGGTTTTTCTGTTGAGGAAATCCTCCCACACATCATGAATCAGCTCATTATCCACAGCTCGATATAACCTTTATTGTACTCACTCTCTTTGAATTAAAAGGTGAAGCTGTTTGATTAGTGAACAATGGGTAATTCTATTGCAGTTTGGGCCACTTTTTCCCAGACTGCTGTTTATTTTGCGGCCTACAGATTCAGATAATCACCTTCTTCCATCTTTGCCAACGTAGTTCAGCAGCAACCTGCGCCACGCCCCTGCTGAAACAGGATACGGCTCTGGCATTGTGCTCATTGTTGAGAGACTAATCCCGACAATTACACCTCGAGACCGAAAGTGGCTGCCTTGCCCCGCATCCATCCATCCATCCAGGCCCTGTCCAGGCTTTGGGATTAAAGCCCCCCTGTTTGCCCCTGAGGGTCGAGAGCCCCACCAGCCCTGTTGTCACTGCTCCCCCATCTCCCACTCCTCAAACTGCTGGTGTGTCTTTCTCAAGTTTTACTCACCTGCACTTTGTTCACCTGCTGCTCTCGCTGTAACCCAGCTGGGTTATTGTTAGGACAAAGAAGGTGTGTGGACACAAAGGGAGGCAGAGAGGAGGCATGAGAGCAAAGGGCAGGTATTTCAGGTTATGGCGGGCTTATACAACTTGGAAGTAGGGAAAAGTTTATGCATGTGATCAAACCTCACGGATACATCTTTTTTTGAATACTTTCCCCCACATTCTGTCGGCCTCTTGAGTTGTTTTCCGTGCTTGGATAGGATGGGTGTGTTCGACAGTTGTGCATTAGCTGTCTTCTGTGTTGTAATAGGAACAGAGGAGGTCGTTCCCACAGAACAGAAGCTGAGCTGACATCATAAAAAAAACATAAAAAACACACACAAGAAGTTACCTGGGGGCTGCTGGGGAGGGCGGAGGTGAGCGAACCGGTGAGGTGGGAGCAAGGGGGGGGGGGGGTGTCAGGGAGGGGGGGTTCGTCTTAACAACTATTGGCTAAAGACCGCGCAAGGGACACACCTGTGAGCGCCAGAGGCTAAGGAGATTGGCTGCGGCCTGAAAATTACACCTGTGGGGGAACGGGGGAGGAGGAGGGGTCAGGCTACATGTAAACCAAGCCCTTTACAAATTCAGGCTCTGTCTTCTCGAGGAGCTTAACCGACTCACACCTCCGAAAAGAGAGCTCCTGGAAAAAAACAAGTTCTGCTCGGGCGACAGGAAGAGAGCTGACGCGTTTTCGAAAAACTGGTTGGTTTTGTTCCGGGGTTTGGCCCTTCCTCCTCCGACTCCATGGCTGCATCTACCTGAAGGGGACGGCTTTTCTTTCTTTCTAACCGCCACTCCAGAGGTCGACTGTCCTTCAGCAGGAGCAGGAAAGAGGAAGACTAGCCAACGGGGCGTCAAGAGCCCTCGTACAATGATGCCTCTTGTCTTGGGTTTCTGGCTCGGTGACCACACCTGGGGGAGACTGGGTAAATTCACAAACGTGATCCCTTCTTTGTCTTCATTCTTCACCTTTAAGACTTCAGCTGTCGTCGTAACCTGTTGCTCAGTGACGGTACATTTTTTAATTTTGAGGACAGTTGTTCATCGGCTAAGATCAGGAAATGTGCGGCAACCAAATTAGGTCATCGTACGAAAAGCCCTCTGCAATTGTGTGCTGAACTAGGAGGGTCCGGGTAGTTTCGATGGGAAGCGAAAATAACGTGTATCGAATTCCAGCTCCTTTTAACCAGTGAGAAAGAAGAGGAAACAATAGAGGCTAACGCTCATTCCTAAACTGGATAGACCAGTTGGGGCAGGTAAAGGCAAACTGCCAGACTTGTCAAAGGATACGAAGACAGAGGTCCGTCTTTTAGAGCGTTTAAATGTGCTTTAACAAGGAGACATGTACGGTAAAGCTTTACAATTTCATAATCTAAAGGTAGTGTCTTATTAGTTTAACAAACAGGGCTGTTTAGTGTCGATTCACGAGTTCAGATCTCAATCGGCAACTTTCCTCAACAACCTGTTGATCTTTAAAGCCATTTTAAAAGATCTTCTCTGGAGTTTAACATCGTTTTATTGCTAGTGTTTTGACTTTAATGGTAGAGATTGGATAGATAATATCTGCTTCATATGCATACGGGTAGAAAAAAAGGGAAGTCTGTAGGAGAGTGGATGTGTGTCGGACATAAAATGTCTGCTCATCCGTTTTCCTCGCCTCTCATTATGGCTGCATGTATGGCTGCACTCAGACTTATCATAGCAGCACATTTCTGTCTGAAACACCTTTTACATTTTTAAAATGTTGAGGTAACTTTTAGGATATTTTTTAGGAGACGAGGACTGAAGCAGTCTGGTAAAAAGAGAAAATGGAGGGAAAATGTCGACCGTGTGTTGTACAGTGGCGGCTGCAGAGCGAGGTGGAGGATTGTGATTGGTGGAAAGAGCAACATTTGTTCATTTCTTTTATTCACCTGAATCGCTGGGAGTCACGAGTGCTCGTCGCTCTGCCTGTGTGCGACAACGGGGGCGGGAAGTGCAGAGTAGGTTTCAACCGAAAGTTAGATTTCACGAGGAAGGCCGGACATTTTGGTGGTCCAGGTTTTAAAATGAAAGGGGGACTGCAGGTGAGGTGAGAGGTTAAGTTAGAGCTGCAGGTAGATTGAGCTGATAGGATGAATGACTCTGCATTATGGGACAGGGCCTTTTTGAAATTTTAAGTCTGTTGTTTGACATTTAATTCAAATGTATTTACAATTTCCTCCTAGAATTTAAAATTTAACAAATATTTCCGTCTTTTTAAGGCTTTTACAATTTAAATCAATTTTAACATTATCTAATGATTAAATCATGTCCCAATGGAGATGACCAATCACAATTAGTTATTTAAAATTCAGATTTTTTTTTTTAAGATTTGACTAAACTCTTTTACTAAACTTTTTCATACAAAATTTACTTCACCCTTTGCAAAATATGGTCATACTTCATATACTTGTGACTTTTTTCAAAACACATTTTAATTACTTTTGACTAAATTCTTACATATTTAACATATTTTAGAGATCTTACATTACCTTTTATTCTTGCTTAGTCAGACCATTTATGCAAAGGAAACTGACAGTTTGGAGGGAGGAGTGGAAAGGCGGTGTACATTAAAATATATGTAAAAGTCCACTTCCCTCTTTGCTAACCAAACTAGTTGAAATATTAAAAACAGGAAGCTTAAAAGATGTGATGTAAAAAAAGGGGGAGGAGCTACAACCTCTTATACATTTAAACACACTCTAGACATTTAAACGCAGTCCGTCTCTGAGTTTACATTCAAACACAGCTGAGGAGCTACAGAGGCTCATGGATGATAAGCAGTATCATGGCCTATATATCAAGGCTGCACCTCTGCAGTCTGAAGGCCCAATTAGGTGGCGCAGAGATAAGGTCCAGAGTTAAATAAGGTTTTGGGTTTCCCCGCCATTGTTTCCTCACAAAGACAGCAACTATTGATTAAGGGCCAGGCCAGTTTACCTATCTGCTTGTTGACTTCACGGTGGAGTCACATTCCAGCGCAGAGGGCAGAGTTACCTGATCACGCCTCACTTCCAACAAGCAAAAAGCGTGGGCAAGCGCTTCACACTCCCACAGAGCTCCATGTACAACAATGGGAAACTTTGGGACGTGAAGAACTTTGAGAGGAGCCGAGGGAGGAAGTTTTTTGGACTAATTGGGGCACAGTTTTCAGACATAGAAGTTGGTTAGATATTTCAACTTGCCTACTTTGATCAGGTACTGTTCTTTACACTGCTTGTTTCTACCAGCTTGAATTTTCCGGGCTAATCTATTTGTTTCACTCTTTCTTTTTTCCCTGTCTCCCTCTTTTCTTCCTCAGAGGGCCTGCAGCACTGGTTTATAATGCTGATGATTAACTAAATAGAGTCTGGGAGAGCGGGTCTGCTTGGCTTTCTCATTTCATGGGGGCCTGACTGACCGGGAGGAGGACGAAGCGTTCTCAGGCAGCGGGTTGGAAATTCAAGATCTTTTTTTTTTCCCTTTTTCTTTTTTTTTTTTTTTTGGGCCCACTCCCTCCAAACGTACTCACTTTACTTTGGTTTTGTTACATTCTTTCCTTGGGGTACCTTTCATGACGGTAAGGTTACAGGTGCATTCTCCCTTTTCCTTCTACACCTTGTTTCCGTGAACTTTTCCCTCCCTCGTTCTTTTTTTTTCCTTCTCTCTCCTTTCTCCCTCCCCCTCCTCTTTCTCTCTTGTGATCTACTTTTTGCATTGCTTGCAGGATGACTGGAAACTTGTTCTTTCTCTAAGAATTCAAAAATTTATTTTATCACAAATGATTGTTTTTATGGAAATTTGTTTAAGTTTAGAAGAGGAGAGGACTATTTCCTCTTAAGGGGACTCTCCATTATCAACCCATAACAGAGAAAAGTGTCTGTGTAATGCCACTACACATAAAGGGTAATGGCTGCTTAGGATAATGGATAAAATACTCCTTCATAATTTCATTTAGAGTATAATAATGTACATTGAATTCTGTGATAAGGGTGTGAGGATTTCACGCGGCGTACCTGTGAATGATCCAGGTTATTCAGTAAACGGGGACTGTTTCAGTGACCTTCTGCACACACAGCACCGGCTCAGGTCGAGCCTAGCAGCATTCCTTCAGCCTTTCATCACTCCGCAAACACAAAGACACCGACCTAAGAGGTCTACCAACAGAAAACAGATAAAAAAATGTGGCTTTTCCTTTCTTCCATTTTGTTAAACATCTTTTGAAAGTGCTTTATTGGAGGCAGTAAAGTACTGTATGTTGTAACAATAAACCCATCTGCAGGGATATGATGTGAAACAGAAACAGTGCCCTGAGGCTGACAGGCTTTTTGACTCTTTGGTGTTTTTTGAGCGTGTACCGTTTGAAATTCGTAACGGCCATGTATTGTGTGAAAAGCAGCCCTCCCAACCTTGCCGTGCCATAGATGCAGACTAGTCGGAACAGGTTTGGGCAATCATTAACAACCACTGTGGCCCAGTCTTCTGTGACAGCGTTTAAGCTGAAAACCCCAACCACAACAAGGGATCTGCAATATAACTATGGGGAGGTGGTCTCCAGATATGGACTTCCCCTCTCCCATTTACAATTCTATATTTGGGCAAGACATGGCCCTGTCTTAGTCTCAACTTTGCCACCATAAATTGGACATGAGGGAAAGGAAAAGCTGCAAATTCCGGGCTTCATCTTCTGTCAAATAGTTGATTACGTAGAGCACTCTAATCAGTTTAGGTTTGAGGTCCCCTCTTTTTTTGGACAAAGCTTCTGGGGTTAAGTAATAACTATTTCACATTGGTTCAGTCATTAACTTTTAGTAACTTGCAGGAATAAATCATGACATATACAACCAAAGATATACCTGATGTGATGTTTTGTGTTAAGGTGATCATCTCCATCTTACGAGGCAGCATTTGATTGAAATACTTTCTCTAATACTGCCTGGTAATGATGATGATAGTCATCTGTGGACTTCAACCAGACAAACCACTTTAGCAATGTTACTGAGCTGCTCCAAGCTGCCTGATGTGGGCTCAAATACTTGACAGAAATGTCTCTCAGGATCCATCTTACCTTACAGTGCTGGATTGTACAACTGTTGTTCTAACACTGTCTGGTAACGATGTTTCCTGGGGGACTCTTTGGTCTCCGCTGCGACTGGGGGATCGTTTCCCATCAAATGTTAAACCCAGAAATGTTAATGACTGTTACGACCGGCAAGGCTCCTTTTATGTTGTCACTGAGAGGTAATAAGTGCGGCTGGCTCTGTACTCTGGAGTAGTAAGTCTGGTAAATATTCACTTTTTTTACTCAGAAGTTTATTCCAGGAAAAGTTGAGCTATGTTTTGTTAGCATACACCTGTCTTCACAGATGCCCCAGGCTGTCTGCTGATCAGTCATAAATGATAGAAAGAGCGGAACAGATGGTGTGAGGTGTTGCCAGGGAGTTAAAATAAACAAATGCTTACATCTAGGACTTTAATTTTAAAAGATGTTGATTGCTGAGGTCTTTTATGCAGTAATGCTCCTAATAGTAAGTGTTGATTTTATTTTATGTACTTCCCTATCTTTTTTTTCTTTGCTTTTATGGCAGCCCCACCACACCCAAGTTAAAGAATAGCAGTCAGTTGATGGTTCCACCGGTCCTGCAGGGCCTTACTTCCTTGTTCCCTCCCCTTGAACAGCCTCAGCCTTTGTGTTGTGTGGCAGTGATTGGTCCAACAAGCCGTACCTGCGTGGCACATCCTGAAACTGACACATGAGCTCACCTGAGAGTGTTTTACCTGTAGAGAAACTGAGCAACTGACGCTTTGGCCTCCTTCCAGCTATCCCAGCTTTCACCTACAAAAGGACAATGAAATGATACCTCAATTAGACACTAAATAGAGTCTCTACAAGACTTTTTTTTAAAGAGATACAATGGATATCTTTAATTTTTTCTGTGTGTGAACTAAAATGTGAATTTAATGGCTAAATCCATGAAACAGATAAGAGTCAAGAAGGCATATAATAAACATGGAGCGAGCAGAAACATTGTGTTTGTTTAAGGAGGGAGAAAAACCCCGCAAATATAGAGCCGCACCTTTATTTGCCCACCCTGCTCTATTATCCGAGCCACAGAAACATGAAATAGCTTTTTTCCTCTCTGTGTAATATTTGTGTTATAATGTCGTAATGTCAGAACAGAAAAAGGGCTTATCATGCTTACTTTGCTTCTTTCCCTGGTCTGTTTACTCATGGCTTTCTCTGAATGCTTTGCCAATTTAAATGTACAATCAAACTTAAAGTACAGTGTGCGGATATGAATCTGACACTGCATCTAAAAGAGGAAGTGCTCATTTCAGCCTGTTTCTGCTGCTCTGTTCCGTTTCCTCCAGCTCTCTTCTTTCTTCTTTGCACAGGTGGAAGCTCAGACGTCGTCCTTCCAGCCTGTTGATAGGCGTCTTACCAGACATGGTTAGATGTAATAATTGGTGTCTAATACTGTCTGGTAATGCCGTCCATTAAATGGCATTACCTTCTGCTCTCTTAACTTCCCCCTCTCTTGCTCTCATGCAGTGTATTGACAAAGGGCAGTCCAGGGAAGCACATCAACATATTCATAGTAGTGGCAGATGGGGCTGAATGATGATGACTATTGAACTATGATCCTCGCACTGGAAGAGTGATTGATTTGATTTGAAGGTTTCTTCCATGTGACTTGAGTCAGAGTTACTCCATTGAGCAGCAGTCCAGAAGAACTTTTTTTCCCATCTCCATTTATTTGTAGTTTAAGTTATTTTTTAAGCTGGAATGTCAACGTGAATGCAATGTGAGAAATGTAAAATAGAAAATGCTGCGACTTTAACTGTTCACAGATCTGCTTTTTCCTCAAACTGCAATAACTGAATTCCTTCTGGGAAAACTGGACTTTCTCCAGGTACAGTAGAACAATGCGCACAGTTTCTGTGACACAGTCTGTAAATATTGATGTAGTGTGATGTCAAAGAAAAGATTTAATAAAAATGGGATCAAATGTGAAATGTCTCTTGTTCATTTTTCCCTTCCCAACTTTTTATCTGTGCACCCTGTCTAGCAGCCTCTCTAGTCGTTGTGAACTCTTTACTCGGCAGGACCGGAATGCCGAGCCTCAGTCAGGTGTGGATCAGGTTACCACCGAACAGAGCTTCTTTTTAAATGCCTCAATTTACCCATGAGGTCCCCCCATCAGCTAAGCCCTCATTGTATCCCAGTCTATGGCGGTACACAGAAGACTAGCTTGATAAACCAAGAAGCACAAGGCGTGTTTTCACTGCCAGGGCCTGGGTGACTTACAGCACTGAAATCCATACATTCAAGTCTGCATGGTCCCATGGTTACATTTGGAGAGTTAGAGGGTTTTTTTGAAGCGCTGTTCTTTCTATCTCAACAACATACAAACAAACAAACAGAACAAATAAAAAGATGGCTATGGTGTTTAACTAGGTCTGTTAGCTCAGAGGTTCAGTTGACGGGTTAAACGCAGCTTTGATTTTATCAGTTGGAACACAAACACAAAAACCATTTAGCCGTTTAGCATAACAGCCCCCCAGGCCTCGATGTGTCATGCTCTAAGGCTCACATTCATCCTTTTTATTTATTTTTTAACAAAGAAAGAGGCTTTAAGAAGCTTTCTCACCGGTATTAATAAATCCCTTTTCACAATATCTCAGAAATTCACAGGTCTGTCTGTAATTTTTACTTGGAAAGATTTTTTTCTGTATATCCTGAAGCTAAAAATAAGCTAGCTGTTTAGCATTGTTAGCCCGTTTAAAGCTAGCAGGCCCTATTTATACAAATAAGCTAGCTTTTTCCAAATATAGTCAGCTGTTTGGATAGAAGATAGTTTAAGTAAACCTGAAGAAATTATGTTGGGAATGTCTTTACCTGTAGTGGGTGCAGTGCGCTGCAGTCCACTGCTTTTCAAATTATCATGAACTCTGTGACTCCGGGGTCATTAATCATGGTTTCCTGTAACAGCTTCTACAAACACAGAAACACATCCTGACAGGAAGACAAAAGCTCACTTAATTATTAATCTCTAGCTATAAAGAGAGTCACGCTTCACAAGGAAGCAATCAAAAGACAAATGTTGGCAATTATTTAAAAGAATGCAGAGAAATATTTTTGCTAAATTATTAAAGGGCCTGAAAAGGATATAATCATATAGGCCTATATTTATGTTTTAGAAAGTATAAGCTTATGTTGGTGCTTTTATTGGCACTATTCTGACATGTAACACTTGTAAAGACACAGACGGTTCAGATCTGCTGTTAGAAAAGGGGTCTAGTCATATGTGAAATGGCTAAATTATGAATACATAAAACAACTTTTGGTCTAATTGGATTTTTACAGTTAAGTATTTGTGATTTTCCTAAAATAAAAAAGCATATTACAAGGCCACAAAAAGAAACTGTGCGGCCATATTGAATTCCTTGTATCTCCACCTGGAAAGAGCACCAAAAATCAGACTGTATTAGCATTTTTGAGGGAAAACATTTTACTTCAGAATCAGAATCAGAATCAGAATCTGTGTTTATTGCCAAGTACATTTACACATACAAGGAATTTTACTTGGTGTATTGGTGCTAAACAATTAACAGGGAAATACAATTTTTCCATGGCTTAAAACACATTAAACGAAGTTCACTTCAGAATTAAATAGTTCTATATAATATATGATATAGCCCAAGGTATAAAAAAACATATTGTATTATTTGTTATACAGTACAGAGCAGTATACTACTGTAGCTGACTGTTAGCTAATTTCACATAGCTAGAATAAGTTAGGTGAAGCATTTACTGTTGCTAGGATAACTGATAGTTATAGTTAGTGGAACTATTTCAACTGTTTGAGCTAAAATATTATTTTATTTAAATAAAGACTTGAAGCATGTTTTTTTAATTGCTCTGTTATGATATAATTTTCACCCTTTATAAATATCAACCCTTAAACTAATATCTCACCTTTGAGTGGGTTGGTTGCCAGCAAACGTTGTAATGATTTTAAATAGCTGTAAAGAAAGACACTTGAATTACTGTAATATCGTCGGTTTAAAATTAAAATCCTTACTTCAAACACTGTACAGTCACAGGAGGTTTAAGTGTAATTAGTAACTTCCCGCCTTGTGACGTCACATCTCTGGATCACATTCCTGACAGGCAAAAAGCCTGTGGAGGATTCCTGCGCTGGTCTGTGCATGCTTGGTGCAGTCAGACCAGATTCCTGTAGTATACTGCCGGCGCTGGATGAGGAGGCTGGATTCGCCTGGCTGGGTTTGCTGCTGGGGCAGAACAGGAGTAAAAAAAGAGGCTAAACGGCTGTGACAGACCTGCAAGTATGTGGACGTATTAGAATGAGGAGCAGTCACAAAGTCGTGTGTGCGGGGAACTCATTTGACAATCAATCATAGAGGAGTGGATTCTGTTATAAGTTATAGGGCGGAGGCATACTCAGATTTATTTTTACATTCTAATTTTCACTTTGTAATAACAACTACAAACAATTTTCCTTGTCTTTACTGTTTTTGATCATTATGTAATCAAAGCGCTTACTATACCTCAGTTCTGAGGCTGATGCCTTGCTCAAGGACAAATGAGGCTCCACCAAAGAAAAAGCCAAATCAGTGATTGGTTAAAGTTAAATGAGCTCTCCATTGTAAAGACAAATATTCAGTCCTGAAAAACACAATCTTTTTTTTTTTTACATTTTTCCAAAATATTCAGATATGGTAATTAAATCAACTGCTAAAATCCACCTATACTATACATCTTTGTTTTTTTTGTTTTTTTTTCATCATCTTTTTATTTGGGATGGGTATACAACGATCAACAAACTGTACACAGAATGTCAGTATATCCCTTCCCTTCACCAACATGAACACATACATACATGTTTGCATACATAGGCCTCCAGGCATACACAGAAAAACAAAGCAAAAACAAGAAAAACAATCCTAACAGTAATACTAATAATATTCTTCATAATAATAATAAAAATAATAAGACGAGACAAAAAAACAAAAAAACTGCACTATACATCTTATGTATTTTCTGTAATCGTCGTGTAGGCCTACTGCATTGTAAATTATATGTTAAGATATTTGACCACCCATGTTGCTTTCCTGACAAAACTTGCCCCCTCAATGTTAAACCTAGGGATGTGAACCTTCATCTATGGATAAAGAAAGACGTAATTTGAGAATGCTTTAATTGTACCGTGTTATGCACTTGCAATGCTAAAAATGTCTGACTAAATATTGAGTGAGAAACAGTTTTTAAACAGTTTAAACAGTTTTTTTTGTTGTCCTTGGTACAGCATGTAAAGGGAAGTGAAGTTTTGGTAATGTTCAACCAAGTTGGGTACACAAGCGGGAACAATTCAGGAGCCTACCTGTAGAGTGTCATTTAAACTAATGAAAATTACATGTACTAACAAACAACGGATAGGAATAACATCTTATTTCTTACATATTATGTTTTTGTAGGCTTTATTTTTTTAACAAATTCCCTGCCAGACTAAGCCAATATGTACAAATCAGGCAGAGCAGCAGGGTCTCTAACTTCAGCCTATAACAACAGTCTAATTTGCGCCTGTCACCTGGGAGATTAACAGCAGGTGAGAGGAAAAAAACAAATGTAGCCCCGTTGACACCAAAAGCAAAGCTAAAAATGGTGAGTTTGTGAGTGAATCATGCAATATCCATGAGGTATATCACATAACAAAGGAAGTTCATGCTGGATGCTAGCTTTGCCACATTAGCCTTAGCCGTATAGCCTGTTTGTTGCATATCCTATATATCACATTTATTTAAAAAAGTATATGTTTGCAGTTTTGTTTTTTGTCAGTTGCAGACAAATATGCTGAGCGGCCTGTTCACTGACCTGTCCCAGTTGCAGGTGAGGTATAAACTTAATTTCTGAGCCTTACCTGGAGCATATCTCCCCCCACTCCAATTCTGTCATGTTCTTGTCAAAGTCGGTTACTGATGAGTCATTTTCCACTTGAACTCAAGTGGTATTCCTCCTGTGCCGTTTCATTGCTCTAGAGGGTGTAACCAAGAAAGTGGATGACATTAATCCAGGAGGTTTCCATCTGTACAAATCAACTGCAGCAAACGGCACAACGCATGGATCTGCATTTAAAGTTATCACAGGGCAATATTTCTTCACCATCAATGATTATGTGACGAAAGTCTGAAGTATCAAAGCTGCATAGGGGTTATATATTTTTAGTATTTACAGCTGTATTCAATACATATGTTTCCTGTTTTAAATCCTTCTTTTAGTAGTGAACTATTGGTGCTGGGGTTTGTAAATTCTAATTTGCAATGAGGCTTATTTGCATAGACAGGAGTTGAACTGACTGCATACTTGTTCATTTCAATATGCGCAAACTGTACTGGCACACAGAGACTCTGTCTACTCTGCAGCACATAAGGATGCATTTAACCCTTTGCATGTGTTTTGTGAATCAGATGGTGTCTTTTCAACTCATTTGCCCAGGTTTAGCAAGTGGAAATGCCACACAATCCTTTTGTGAATCACGGCTGAGTATGTTAGCTGTAGGCTAACTTGAGTGTAAGAATGGTAAAGTACAACAAAGTAGACTTAATCTTGCTGTTTTTACACAACAGTGATTGAACGAACAGAGCCAAAATGTATAGATAATGTTATCACTAAGCAAGCTGCTAGCAGTTGTGTTTCAAAAAGAAAAAGAGTAGTTAATAGAAATGGTTTCTTTCTTTCATTTGTCCCCCAAAGCAATGCATATGCCAACCAGATCTTACAACAAGAATTATACAGCTTTTGTCCACAGCTGGGGCCGCCAAAACAGGTGGTAATTATTCTGCACGTGTTTTAAAGTTAGAATTTTTACATTTCTGTCTCAAAACAACCCTCCATTCAAAGGCAAACTTTGCATATTTGATTTCCATATTTTCCATGTTTGGGTCAGCCATGGAGAAATGCAGTGTCTTCAAGGCTCCATGATACTTCTGTCGGGAGTGTGAATGAGTGACTACAGACCCTGGGAACAAAGTGCGGCCCCCCTTCTCAATCAGCCCCCTCTGCTACCCCGGTGTAATTCTATAAGGAAATCATGAATAGTGGGAGACAGAAAGACCCCATTGAGGCAAGCCTTTCTTTACATCGTAACTTAACTCCATCCCTTCCACTATAACACCTTGACAAGGAGAATCCCTCCAAATAATGGGTTGTGCAGGGACACCATTGCTGCAGGCCGCATCCCTGTAATTGCGGAGCACTTCCTGGTGCAAGAGGCAGTTGGGATGACATGGGAATGGGCGAGTCTCCAAAGACACGCACAGTTTGCTGGTGTCACCGCCCCGAGACAGACAGACAGACACACACACACACACACACACACACACACACACACAAACACGCTTCTCATCTAATGATACATCAGCACAGGTTAAATTTAACATTACTGAGTACATCTTTAGATTCTGGGTTAAATAATATACTCTATTTGATACTTTGTTTTATTGGAGTAAATAGACAAAGAGCTGATTCTTTATGATCGGTATTTGCCAAGTGAGAAGAACCCCATCTGCTAAACCTTAAAGCTATTCAAACAAAGACAAGTAAAAATTAAGAAACAGTTTAGGAAAAGTGGAAAAAAACACATCTTGGTTGATTTCTCTCAATTGACAGACATTTAAAAAATACATTTGAATTGTGAAATCATCAAATCAGACAGAAAGGAACACAGATTGTCACACACAGACACACACACACACACACACACACACACACACACACACACACACACACACACACACACACACCCACACACACACCCACACACACACACACACACACACACGCAAACAGCCTCTTGGCAGATGGTAAATCATGAGGTCGCTGGGGCTGTAAAACAAGCCTGTTCTCTTTGTCCACCTACGCGGCACTTTACACAGTGTGTCTATCAGATGGCGGCTCTTTATCAAGGTGTGGCTGACACTGGCTCCACACAAAGCTCTGTTAAACAGGAGTATGGTATCAGCCCCTCTTCTAATAACTGGGGTGCTATGGCTGAACTCGCATCCCTGCCAAAAGCATCTCTGTTGCCGCCCTCAGACACCGACCAATGGGAAATTTACAACCACGTGTGGGAAAATGACAGCACTGTAAATGTAGTCATGCATGAAATGTGTAACACTTCTTAAAGATGAGAATGTACCTACAGTTATCTTTGTTATGAGCCGTGGCTAAACTACATATCTGTCAACAGCGTTTGTAAGAAACTGTTCTTGTAAGGGCCCGCCGCAACAAAAAACATCCAAACATCTGACTGCTCTACAAGTTTGTCCCTCTATGTAGCCACCAACTTTTATGCTTGTTTTGAAAATCTTCTCCTACATGTTACAGAGTTAAACAAAAACAAGACAATGAAAGTCCATAGAACCTGAGCTTTTACTTTTTAAAGCTCCTGTGTATCTTTTCTCCTTGATGATGCATGTGAAGGTGTTTCGTGACCAAAACATAACAAATAAACTCATCCTTCTTTCTTTAAACAATCAAATATATCACTCATTGTTAATATTTGCTGTGGAAAATAAGAAGGCTATTTTCCTCTGCATGCTGTAAATTGTCTCGCCTGAAACCGACCTCCTTGCAGCATTAAATATTATTCCATAATAAAAGTAAGTCTCAATTTGTTACGTCCCATTATTATTAATTTCAGTCATTTTTTAAACCAGTTAAAACTTTAATAGGCTACTATAATACACTATAATGTCTTTCCGTTCTTTAGAGCTCTCTTCTATTGATGAAGTGAAACAGTATTATATTGTCTTTACTGTTTTGCTTTTACATGAGCTAAAATTTTGGCCACATAAAACAAATGTCGGCCGTACCTGCTCAGATAGAATTAAAAAAAATCTAAACCAACATAATCTCTCCTCCCACTAGACTAGAGAGCTATTGGTTAAACTGAATTTAAACAAAATGATGAAGCTTTTTTAAGCTGTCAACATCAGTCTCTACTTAAACCCATTAATGTTAATATTTAACACCTTTTGAACTGTTCCCTGTTTTACTGATGATCCAGATCAGTGGTTCGCAACTGGTCTAGCCTCAGGACCCACCTCCAACTCCTTAATGATAAATTGTGACCCAAAATGATGATATTTTTCAACCAATTAGATTCATTTAATTTTTTTTGACCACAACAGTACAAAACATGATAGAACAAAAATATACAGAATGAAAGAAGCATGTTTTAAAAGCTCTTCATAAACTTTTTGACACAACTTTTTTCGGGGCCGACTGAAAATGGCTCCGCAATCCACTTCTGGGTCTAGACCCACCAGTTGAGTACCACTGATCCAGATCAGTTCTTGTCTGACAAAACAACCTCAATACTTTCTAAACAATTTAAAAAAAATGCTCTGCTCAGGTGTATGCATTCTCTAATAACACTGGTGTTAGGAGGTCTATGTGTCACTATGCCAACTGCATTTGTGATTATATGGTTGCGTAGATTCTGTGTTTAAGAGGTACACACCCCTGTCAATTATCAGACTGCTGGGAGGAAGAGACGAGATTATGCATAATTGCCGACTGTGGCTTGGCCTGGGTGTTTCCTCCCGAGTCGAATCACTGAGACAGAGAGGTGATAAGTGGATCTGGCAGGAGAGCAGACAGACACTATGCTGCTCAACTGCACACATGCTGCTGGATTTGGCTGTAGACAATTTGATTAACGATTATGACTGCTATCAATTTAATGATTTCAAGAATGATTTGGCTAAATCAAAAAGATTTTCCAGTACTATAATATGAGAAGAAAGTGTAGATTAGGTTGAACTCAAGCTATCATAGAGTGAATGTTTATATTTATATTTTAAGGTTTGACGGTGGAGTTAATGTTGATTTTTGCAAAAAAAAACGATTTATTTTTTCCCCTGCTACATTTTTCCTTGCACAATCCAAAAGTTACAGAAGAAAAAATATGGATAATTTTCACTAACACTTGCAAATCAGATTTGTCACAGAGCCACAGACTTTAAAGTCCCTGTAAACCAAAAAAAAAAAGTTTTTTGTTTTTTTATACAAAATAAGAACGTGTTATTAACCACCAGGCCAAATTTCAGCAACGAAAAAAACTTAAAAGTTTATAACATTAAGCTTCAAAATCATGAGAAATGTTAGCTGTCTCTCCTCTGGGATGATGTGGGCGTGTCCATAGAATGCGCCGAAGCCACGCCCCCTCGCGGAGAGACGTGCCCTTCTCAACTGTCAAAAATGTAAATGACCTGACAATGGAGGCCTCAGCTCCTCTATCAGACCTGTCTGTCCATCATCTTTGTTTAGTCTAGTAATGTGTAATGGAAGCCTGTTTCTCAATAGCATAGCTAGCCAAATGAAATAAGCTTAGCTAACCACAATCAAATAATATGTAACTTTACCACTTTTTGCTTTGCGTCTATTTATTAACTAGGCAGCCATCCTCACACTATAACTGCCTTTGATTTGTATTACTATTTGGTCAAGTTTAACATTTTTGTGATCAATAATAAGGAAAAACTAGTGCTCCATTTATAGCCTTCTGTTGTACCTGTTTTTTTATTTACACAATACAGGTAAAATAACCCCCACCGTTATCAATATCACCTAGCTAATAAAAGAAAGGTCTATTGTCAGTTTTATCTACATACTGTACCTGCAGGTCCTCATGCTTGATGTGTGAACCACTGATTTTCATAATTACAACACACAACTATGCAACCGGATATACTCAGTAGTATTGAGATAAATGTAGTTTAACACATAATATTTCCGATATCATAGTCACTGTTAATTAAACCATATTTGAACAGGGGCACCTGTGGAGAGTGCGATGATACCAACAGAGGTGGAAAGTGTGTGCTGCAAGCAGCTTAACGCCGTATGTAAAGACAATTTATATATATATATATATATATATATATATATATATATATATATATATATAGTTTCCCTATACAAAATGATCATTCAAAGTATGAATACACAAGATGGATACTGGATCCTCAGAACTGAAACACCTTCTAACACATACTCCAACAGGTTCTGAATAAATGTCTGGAGCCTCCAGAGGAGCCACACTGTATGACTCTTCATCCAGGACTTGAGCCTGTCTCCCTGAAACCCTACTCCCTGCAGAATGCTCTGAACATTTATCAGACAGACCATGGACCACTGGAGATGAAAGAGAGAGCTGTGTAAGTCTGAAAAAAACATTTTTATTTAGGAATGTCAAAATAACAGTTATGTTAGTCAAATTGAATGCATTTATTAAAACTAAGCAGAGACTTTTAGGAAATACAGAGTTGGTTTAGTGTTAGTTTAACTCAGTTTAGCTATTGTCAGGATCAATGCACAGCCAAACAATTAGAATGTAAAGTGTTTCTGAGCTATAAATAAAAAGCCTGCACTCATGTGGTGCCTACAGACAAATGTAAATAATCGAAAATAATGTTTTACATTCACAAAAGTTCTAGACAGTACAAACACAAGTTAGTGAACATCCAAAAATGACTAGAGAATATACTCAGTAGAGAGCAGTCATCCACCAAGGCCAAATAAATCAGAAAAAAGTGGTCCCCCCCCCCCAGTATGACATCTCATCATCCTGAGCTCCAACTGCACTCATGTTAAAAATGAAGTCCAGCTGATGCTGAGGCTTTAACTTAGACCTGAAAATATCCACACATCATGTATTAAAATCATATGACTTTAACATTTTGTGATATACAATATTGCAAAATACAATATATCTTTTCACTTTTTTGCTGACGATGTACAGGTCTACATGCCTTTGAAATGCAAGGGTTCACCACAACCCGTACTCGACTGCCTCAAAGACATTGAAACCTGGATGACCCTAAACTTCCTCAAACTCAATCCCAGACAGAGGTCATTGTGTTTGGAGAACCTGGTGCTGTAGAAACGTTTGGTCCTCTTGCTGTTAATTTGAGAGTCTTGGTGTGCACTTTGATCATGTTTTTAAATTTGGCAAACAGATATCCACTGTTGTGAGATCTAGTTTTTACCAGCTCAGACTTATAGCCAAAATAAAATCATACCTCCCTGCCAATGATCTAGAAACAGTAATACATGCATTCATAACATCTCGCCTGTACTACTGCAACTCACTATATGTGGGCTCGGACCAGTCATCCATCCAACGCCTGCAGCTTGTCCAAAATGCGGCTGCTCGCCTCCTAACATGCACAAAAAAGAGGGACCACATAACCCCTGTGCGCCGTTCTCTCCACTGGCTTCCTATTCGCTACAGGATTGATTTTAAAATTTTACTTCTGGCTTTTAAATCATTAAATGGCTCAACACCTCACTACCTAAGTGAACTACAACATGTTCATGCTCCATCCAGAGCACTAAGGTCCTCCAACCAGCTGCTCCTGGGCGTGTCCAAAACAAGGCTCAAAACTAGGGGCGATCGAGCCTTTTCATTTGCAGCTCCGACACTTTGGAACAGATTACCATTTAAAACAAGATCTGCTGCCACAACTGAACAGTTTAAGTCACTTTTAAAAACCCATTTATTTTCCTTGGCTTTTACCTCTAGTTGAATGTTTTATCCCAGTAGCAGTGTCTACTAGAACTTTTACTATTGTTTTGTGTTTTAATTCACTTTTAATTTTAGCTTTTATGTGTTTTTATGATGTTTTGGATGTAATGTATTTTGCCTGATTTACTGTACAGCACTTTGGTCTGCCTTGGCTGTTATAAATGTGCTATATAAATAAAGTTGACTTGACTTGACTTGATAACGCTTCACAACAACTGGATTATTAGTCAAAACTAAAAATGTATGGTTGTGGATAATTAATGTAACTTAAAGCAAACAAAGAAAAAAAAACAGATGTCCAGGCCAATCCATACAGCCAAATAGATTTCAGGCACGCTGCAGGTTGATCTATCTTTCATCTTCTAGGGATCATGATGTGCTGTATAAGACAGAGAAAATGAAAAAAGAAGATTATAAAACCACTTAACCCAAAATAAATCTTGATGAATATATAATCACATTACTTTTTTACGTTTGTCATTATAGGCATGCTCGCTACCTGGCATCCTTCGTTTCCTGGTGCTGGGGATACCTGGGAAAGCACAACCGGGTAGTGATACCTTCCTGCGTTGTTGTCCGTATCCACCAGGAGTACCCTGGTGAAGAGGAAGAGTACACCGGTTTTAGGCCTCCAATTTAAATTATTTCCAAGTTAATGTATTGTGATGTTTGGACATGTGTTTTATATAAAGTTATTTCATTTATTTAATAAACTTTTAATACGTTCCTCCATTCCCTCTCTTTCTGTACAAATCCATTCCCACACATGTTACTAACTTGGCTTCCATAGTTCTGGGTTCTCTAGTTGGTGTCCTCTCCCCTCCTCTCACTCTCAGCAGGTGTTATCAGGGCTGTGGAGTCTTGAGGAAGAGACACTCGTGTAGAGGCACTTCTGGGTTACAGAGAGGAATGTTCCTTTAACAAACGTGTCAACTTCACAGAGTCTGGAGCAGGTGGGGTAGATTTTATAAAGCTCCAGGAGCCAGTCCTCATCAAGTACTTCCCCATGTCCTGCACCTGAAATTTCAGTCATGACAGGCAAATTAAAAAATTACGAGGAATAAATTAACCCATTAGTTATTTTTTTCAATATCTATAACAAACAAAGTGAACTAACTGTTCAGTGATGGTGTCAACAAGTTCAGAAATACTGGGGAGGTAGGTGGTGTCTTTAGGATCTGCAAAGTTGGAACTGTTGTAACGGAAACTCCAAGAGAGGACATTTTGTAGGTGGGCTGTCAGGCGATGCAGTTCTCCACTTGAGTTGAGTAGATGAGAAGAGCGGAAGAACTCAGGATGCTGTGCTTCCCACAGCAACGCTCCTGTTGGCCACTGTAGCTTGAAAACCTGGAGAATACATATGCAAATAACAATACAATTGTTTGTGTGCACTGTATACAGAGTTACAGCTATGAAGTTAGAAAATAAATCTTAAATTTTTTAGCAGCACTTTGACCATCAATGTTGCAAGATTTTGTACAGCCCGTATGGTCTTCTCTCTTGCATGAAAACATTAGTAAACAGTCTGTCAGTGAAAGGTGTAAAATACGTCTCTGGTGACTTTCTGTGTGTTGTCTCACTGGCACCCCGTCTCTCTTGTTGTTGGAGGAGACTATGTGAAAACGGATAATAGTTTAATTTGCTTGCTAATGAGATATACTGTTACTGATAATACTGACACGTATAATAATCTCTAAACTGCAGTAAAATAACATGCAGTACTCGGTCAGAGAGCTGCGTAAATGCAGCCAGACACCGGTGTGGTGGCGGTCGCAGACGCGCCGTTTCAAGCCGTCTCTGTCTGGTTATTTAGAAGGCATCTTTTACAACATCAACAATAGCCGTTCTACTAGCAGAGATTATGATATGACCGATTATTATTATTATCTTACACACAGATGAAAGTTCTCTATCATATTTGATTGGAGCTGGATGCTAACTTTAATCTTACACCACACATTCCCTCTCTCTCTCCCAACCAAGAAATGGTTGAGAAACATAGTTCTCAATCTTTGCACATGTTTAAAGCTATCTTCTTGCAACATTTCACTTTACAGGGACTTTAATTGTCCCCATGATGTCAGGACATAAAACCCTGAAACACAGGGTGTGATTGACACTCTGCTCTTATGTTACCATAGGGTTCACACAACAGAGGCTTACAGCCATTTAATAGTGAATGAGGCTAAACTTGAGGTGGGTAGGGTGAGACACACAATCTTGAGCAGTTAGTTTGTCTTCTTGAGCTGCTGTTGGTGTAAGATTCAATCTACAAAGGGCAACTGTTGCTAAGGGTCCCATTACCTGAGTAACCAGTGAATTTTTACATTGGTATTGACATTCAATTCAATTCAATTCAATTAAAAAAACTAGTGGGTCTGCTCTCTAGCAGTGTGAAATAGTTGGGTTAATGACAAACGGAAAACTGCTCTGTTTAGTTAGTCCTTCAGTCTTTAGGTTTGCTGTTCGTCTGGGCCTTGCAGGTGGACTACAAGGTTGAGTGCACACCACAGAGGAAGCGCAGGCTGAGTGGGTGGAGTCCATGTGTGTGAAGCTGGAGTTTAAGGTAAAACTCTTTCCTTTTGAGCATAGCTAGAAGGTATTGTATTTCCATTTCTGTACAAGAAATCACCATGTATTTCATAGATTGAATATTTTCAAGGTTTGAAAGTGTTGATTACATTTGATATAAACAGGCAAACAAACAAGGATCTGAGTCGAGAGCCCTTTGCAGGTGCTAGCAGCCCCTAGAGGCTCAAATGGTCATTACAACTAAAGTAGTTTATAGAAATTGCATGTCAGATATTTTTCTGGTGGTAATGGGGAGGGGACCCTCAATTACAATGATGCTTTGAAAGTGCAAATATATATTAAGTTGAGATGGTGCTTGATGGTGATGGAAAGGAGAGGGACCTACACTTTGGGGACTATAAAAACACAACATGAGCCAAAGTGATTGTCAAGTGTATAGATGAAAAAACAAAGTATTGTATTAAGTGGGTTATAATGCTTATATTTTCCCAAAACATAGAAATACAACTTTGTTTAACTGCTGTGATGGTAATGTTGTGTATTTAAAAAGAAAAAAAAATAGCAGTTCAAACGCTAACTTGACAATAAGCAGAAGTTATATCACTCATCTTGAAGGTAGCCAATTCAACACAAAAGTATGTCCAAAAGTCCTGAATTTGCCCAGTGGGACTTAACAGTTTGTACTGCATACAGTCAAAGTTAATTATTTTGACCTGGACTCTGATTGTGTTGATGCTAAGCCTTGCTTGCAGCTTATACTACTTTTATAAGAGAGACTGTTGACAGTATAAACCTGCAAACACGGTCAACAAGACTATTATTAAGTGTTGATCCTCTCTGTGCTGTGGAGGCATTTTGATTCACCTCAGATGTTGAGATATTTCACTTCATGTCTGAAAGTCAGGAAATGACCTAAGTTACTGGGACATCTTGTGAGGACAATGAATGCCTTCAACATTTGTTCTTGCATGCTAACTAGTACGCTGACCAATAGACTAACACAGCCATAAATACAGTCACAATGTTGGCTTAGTTCATTAAAAATATATTTAAGCAAAACAACACTAAACAAGAATTATTATAGATTTAGTGTAAACGAGTTCTCTTCATGGTTCCTCTCAATTGCCTCAAAATTTTCAGTTTACTCTCCTCATTTCTGTAAGAGCCCACTTGTGTATCATCTTCTCCCACAGTTAGTGTCAGCCTGAGGTGATGTCATCTGAGTGCAGCGAGGGCCCATCAGAGGAGACAGGACCGATAGAGCAAAAGGAGGAAGAGATGGAGAAAGAGATAGTGGAGGTTGACTGTGGGCAAAACCAACCTGCATGTAGCCTTAGGAGGCAAGAGGAGGCGGAGGAGGAGGAGGAGGAGGAGGAGGAGGGAGGAGGAGAAACGCTGCAGTCACCTGACCATAGCAGCATGCAGGAAGTGACATCAGAAGGTGGACTGGAGCAGGGCCAGACAGAGGAGACGCTGAGGTTTTCCCACACCGACATCCAGGAAGCCAAGGACTTAGAATCAGGTGTGAGGTGGAAAAGTGTGATGGCAGTTGTTGTTGTTCCTGTGTTTTTGTTGTTGTTTTTAAAGCATACTAAAACCCAATTAAGCCGGTCTAAATGTGCTTCCAGTGCAGAAACATTCGAACAGGGAGTGTCGGATGGAGGAGCCCCAAGGGTCTGGGCCTTTCTTCTTCATGGGAGGAACAAATGGAGCGGAAATGTGAGTCAGGATTTGGAATAAAGAGAAGAGAGGAAAATAAAATCACAAATGATCACATTCAAAGTGGACATATGTAATTTAGTAAACATGCGGTTATAAATCAAATAAACAGACAGGAAGGATTTGCTCTTATCTCAGCGATGACATCATTCACCTGGCTTTGCCTGTGGCCTCTGACCTCTGGGTCTTTGTCTTATTAAAGCAGAAGTATTTGATTGATTTCCTCTCCTTCAGAGTGAGCAGTTACTGTGAGAGCAGAGGATGGAAAAGGATTCACAACAAGCACAGGAAGGAGTTCAAACTCAAGTGGTGTGACACCAAATCTTCAGCCAACTACAGTAACTTCAGAGAAGGTTCAGTATGATGTGTGATTTACCTTTTGATGATAAAAGCTCTATTTTACAATTAAATGTCAAAATGTACCCACAATGCTTTCATGTTCTGGGAAAATTGTAAAGATAAAATGAAGGAAACTCGAGTTCTGCAACTCTTAAGTTAACCAGAATTAGATTTTTGTAAATAACAAGTATATAATGTTCCACTCATGTGTTGTCCGTAGGTGAACAGTTGATGTACCAGATTCCCAACAACAAGGTGCTCACCACTAAGATCGGCCTCCTCAGCAGTCTGCGGGAGTACGAGCGAGTCAGCAGCAAAGTCAACCACGGCAGAAGATCAAGGTGAAACAGATGACAGAGTATCTGCTGTCCCTTTCTGCTTCTGATTTATGAAACCTTCAGGTTGCTTTAATTCAAATCAGAAATATCACAGAGAACTTCTTTAACACAGTTAACACAGACATTATTTTGTTTTGTTTATGCACTTGTAAGAATTGCAAACAATATGAACATTTAAACATAATCCATTATGTGATTAATTTCTGTGACACATGTTCATGCAGTCAAGATGTGATCTTATCATCATTATTATTATTACTGGATTATTGTTTTTGTTTGAAGCGAAGTTGGGACGGTTTAAATATCAGGCACACTCGCACCTGCCTGAGCCTACTGAGCTTTTGCTGACTTCTACCTTAAGAGGGCCGTAAGCAAAAGCATATTACGATCAAAATTCATGTTCAACAACTTCCTAACTTATTATCAATAAGCAGTACTAAGGAGGCTAAACTCTTAGTGAATGACCTATGAGCTACAGACTATGTTCATGTAGAGTAAGGTAATAATAACTAATACTGTAAGCAGCTAGTATGCTACTAATTAGCATGCTAATACACAACTGGGTGAATATTGTGACTTTAGCATTTCTAGCTAACTGGGGTGGATTAACATCTGTTTAAATGTAAAATGATTCTTCTTTTGACATAAATAAATAGTAATAGTTTATATTACTTCTTGGAATTTCATAAAACATACTAACTTGAACAGTATGCCTTTGATTTCAAACAAACCTGAACTTTAAATGGCATTTTTAAATGTTAAGCTCAAACATGATGGTCACTGAAAAGCAGATTGGCAGTTGTAAAAAAATGCTGGGCTCTTTTTTGTGTGTTTGTTATTCTCTTTTGGGCCTCCAGAGAGGAAAAAGTCAAGAGAAAAAGTCAGCCTCAAACAAAAAGGATCTGCTTGAACGCAGGGACTTTGAGGAACATCATCAACATCAACAAAGGAGAGATGATTTCTACAAGACTTAGAAAATGGATCACTACATTTATTTTTCTCAAGCTGGCCTCTCAGGGCCTCTGTAGATCCTCCTGATATTTTCAATATCTGACTTTTTTTAAATTGAAGCCAAAGCAGTTCCTAAAACAAACTAACTGCGTCTTGTTCCTTATTTTGTTTTCCTGAACAGGAGGCTAAGAATAGAAGAGTTTATTCCCACTACCTTCCGCATGGACATGAGGGAAGAGAGGGCGGCTTTCTTTGCCCAGCAGGAGGGTAAAATGCTTCAACTTCTCACCTACATTAACCTCACACAAATGAGTAAACTGATGAAACAACAACAGCAACGCAGCACTGGTCAGACTGGATCTGTGTTTGGTTAGTGGGCTCCAGATGAAAATAAGATAAATCAAACTCAACCTGTCAACCTTCAGGGACATAAAGGAGAATAGTTTGAACCCAGCAGCGTTAACACCACAGTCGCCTTGGTGATTGTTCAATTAAACAGGTTGAGGACGTTGGAAAATAATGCACTTCACCTCCCATAAGGCCCTGATAAAATCACCAGGGGAACATGCTGTTGCCATAGAGATGAGTCAGCAGAGGGCAGGGCTGAGACACAAACACGAGGAGAAACTCTCAGCAGGATCTTAATATAGAGCTGCAGCACTGACATGAAACAAAGTCTGTTGGATATATAAGTAGAAAAGCCTCTATGTAAAGAACTGAAATGGAGACATACAGAAAATGGTGCACAGGTTAAGACAAACATGCTTATCATTGAATAAACAAAAGGGACTTGGACAGCTGGATTAGATCTCTGGGTGACGATTGAAGCTGTCATAAAGAAGACAAGGGGACAAATCAGATCAGGGTAAAGAAATGGGATAAAAATGGCCTTAAAATGTGATACCTCAAGGAGAGAAAACTCACAAAAAATGTCCTGAAACAAACAAGAAATAGCCACAACAGTAAAATTAACATTGTACTAAAAAGTAGCCTTCATCAGAGGATTTGATCCACAAAGATGTTAGCAGCAATGTAATGTAGGAGCTGGTTGAGTTGAAGCACTTATTTCTCTACATATATATCTCATATCTCAACATATTTTCAAGTTACGAGGAAGAAGAGCAGCGAACAGTTTGAAATAGTTTCAATAAAGAATAGTTGGTTTGAGATTTTAAATCTCCTACATGGACACTAGTGTTTAGTGTTAATGTGTGTTGCAAATGTTTGAATTGTGGTCAGCAAAAAAAAAAAAAATGTTGTGTTTGCTTTTGAGACTTTGACTTCTTTATATTCTGTCCGGTATAGTTTATAGTTGATCGTATCACGCTGCATCATGTTTTTTAAACTTGGTTAATATTCTAAGGAGGTGTCAGAGACAGCTATCAGATAAAGGGAGTAGAATATTTATCTTCACATTGTAGTGGAGTAACCTCAAAAACCAAAACTTTGAAGTGTTAATCACGATACAGTACTTGCATAAATGGCCTTTTGGGTTTCTGGACATGATTTTTACATAGTTCAAAGAGCGAGTGTGTGTGATTTAGGACACAGCGCTGATTCTAATTCAAAAATTTAGAAACTTGTCAAACTTTTTTTTTTTCCCCCAATTGAATGTATGATTTTTAGCAGGTGTAAGCAACAACAGGAATCAAATGTGGATCTGTAAGCCGACCGGAATGAACCAGGGCAGAGGTATTTTTCTAATGAAGAGCCCAGAGGATGTATCCGCCTTCAGACTGAAGCTGGAGCAGGCAGAGGGCCGACAGGCCAGCAGGAGGACGCAGCATCGTCAGCCTCAGGCTCGCATCGTTCAACAGTTAGTTGATATACCGGGGTACATGATGTTTTTGTATGTATACCATGACGACACAATCATCAGGTCTGCATTCTTCTCTCAGTTACATCCAGAAGCCGCTGCTCCTGAAAGGCAAAAAGTTTGATGTGCGCTCTTTCCTTCTGATCGCCTGCACCGCACCTTACATGGTTTTCTTTCGTCATGGATATGTACGACTTACCTGTGACCTCTACGACCCCAGCTCCAACAACCTCTCTACACACCTGACCAATCAGGTACACCATGACACTGTCACTATTTTAAACAAGGCAGTCAATACCAACTCCTTCACACAGCCTTCAAAATAATTAAGAAATGGTTTCATGCAAGTGGTGGTTTTATATATAGCCTTAAGTCACTGCTACAGGAACATCTCAGTCCTGAGACTTTATGAAAAACCAATCCACAATTTATTCCACGTCTGGCCTTTGTGTTACCTCCATGCAAACAATCTTAACTTCTTTGCTTGGTGAAACATTCCTGCACTGAATATTTATCTGTTTTGCTGATGTTATAGCTAAGAGTTATGCTACATTTTCAGAATTGATTTGACTGACATGTTTTAGCTGTTTGCCAGGAGGCTCGATGTTTGCCTTAGCTCCACCCATTTGCCTGTTTTGTATAGGTCGAATGTAACTTTGAGACTTTTAGGGTGACGTCATTAAGACTACGTCCTTGTTTTGTGCAGTCTATGGTTAGACTGGAGTCAAAGAAGGACTTAAGAACTGTCTTAAGGACGCAATTTGACTTTGAATACTTTCTCTTGACTTAGACTTGAAACAACTGACTCAAAATGACTTAACCTTTTTACATAATATTCAGATTTTTGTAACAATCAAAAAGGTTATGATTCCCTTTTTACAATTCCATTAATTAGCTGAATGCATGCAAACCTGGCGGCATACTAATATGACATTGAGAGCGTGCTAGACTCAAGTATTAGGTTTTCAAAAACGTCAGTAAGTAGAAAAAATAAGTAAGAAGAAGGTATGCATAGCCTAATTGGGTTAATGATCAACACAATGTTCAATTGCTGAGTGGAAATTTTGAATTAGAGTTGAGTTAAAGGCACTCTGAATAAATGATAAGCTTGATTAAAATATGATGCTGTTTGATTTGAATTTGATGTCATAGTTCAATCTGTACAAGCTTCTGCAAGGAACTCTGGGGTTGTGTTGAATTTGAGTGCCCCCTGTGGACAAAGTCAGACATTTTTTTCTCCTCGCTAATCTTTTTCTGATGATCCTCCTTTCTCCTCTCTGATGCTGTCAGCTACACAATGAATCTTTGGCATGGTATTAAAAAAAAAAAAAAGGCTGTTTCTGCAGTGTACAGTCATTCTCTCTGTCTGACAGTAACCTCATGGTAGGGATAAGAGGCATGTAAAATAACTATAATGAATCCTCTTAGTGATGCTCTGTTTGCTTTTGTCTGTCATTAGGAGGCAGCTGTATTAATTTCAGCCTGCTTCATTACCAGCTAAAAACTTCTCACGGGAGCTTCAACCTGTTATGACACTGTTAGCTTCACTTTAGCTCAAATGAAAAAAAAAGAAACATGACAATATAATTCATGACAATGTTGGAGACATACTTGCATCCTATATATGTTGAAATGATTTTTCCACATTGTTTCCAGAGAGGTTCAAATAGATCCTCTGGCCTAACCTTTGGCACTAACTGTCTCTCTCCCCTGCTTCATGTGTCTGTGGTCCCCCTGCTGTCGGCCTCCAGTACATGCAGAAGAAGAACCCTCTGTACAGCCAGCTGAAAGAGGACACAGTGTGGTCCATGGAGAGCTTCAACACCTACGTCAACAACAGGTTTCAGGTTGCCAATGGTCTGCCCAGGGACTGGGTGCTGGACGTCTTTGCAGTGAGTGCTGCTGTGTGCTGTAGCTCTCAGGGACCAATTACCATCACAGTGAAGGCTGTTGGTGCTTGCAGCTAATTGAGATTGTGGTTTAGGCTCTGATGATCTCACTCCTGTCTGACTACAACATGTTATTACCAGAATCAAATGTGCTGTTTGGGGGTCATTTTAATCCATGGTGCCTTACAGTACGACAAACAGAAAGAACAAAATACACATATTGGACCTTTTTTCCCCTCCATTGTTTCTGTATGGAAAAATGAAACTTCAAACTCTAACATGTCTGTTTTATCTGACAGAAACCTTCGAGCCACCACACTCTCTGATTACAAATATGCCTTACATCTTTATATATCATAGCTATTACTAAAACTTTTAAATGGACACTCCTTCAAATGTCCTCTAATGTTAGAGTCAGTTCACCAGTGATGGGAGTAAGACACTGCCTGTGAAAACAGCCTCATGATGTCTTCTGTGACTCGAGTATTAAGAGTACAGTCAACAACCTGCTCTTAATGTAGAGCTTTTGTTATGAAGTCTGAGAAAATAACTCCGGGATCTTCAACTGACAACTCAGACAAAACCTGAAGCCTCCATATTTTAAATACAAAGCCCGCATTAAACTGCTGTCATTACCTCACAGTATGAAGCTGCATTATGGGGTGAAGGGATGTAGGGTTTTCATTTTTTGTTGTTGAATATTATTAGGGACTAATGTCAGCCTAAAGTCAGAATTCTTCAAAAATGTTAATTTTTAATGACAGTAATCATCATCTGCTGATTTTAATTTGTGCATTTCCTTTAAAAGATCTGCCTTTATGAATTCCCCAAACTTTACAGACCTGTCAAGCTAATGTACTGGGATAAGAACAAGCTTATTGGCAGTCATATCAAAACTTATATTACTTCACTGGAATGACAACGTTTAGCTCAGCTTCCTTCAGTTGGTCTCGGTTTCACTTTGAGCTAACGTCTCTGACAGATCCTATGAACGATGTTAAGATGACGCCTGTAAGTAAGACGCAGTGACAAACTGAAAGCTTCTTTTTGGCATCAAAGGATGTACGATCAACATCCCCCTCCAAAAAACCTAAATATCAGATATCCCAGAAAAAATTAAATATTCGATGAATAAATGAATAATTAGAATAATAATCATTGAAGTGACTATCTGATGTCCAAATGTCTTTAAAGTTTTTTGGGGGGGCTTTTTGTGCCTTTATTGTAGAGATAGGACAGTGGATAGAATCAGAGAGAGAGAGAGAGAGTGGGGAATGGAACCACAGGTCAGAACACTAACCTCAGACCTCCAAACATGGGATGCGCACTAACCACCGCGCCACCAGGTCAAATTTCTAATCATGCTTTAATTCACTTACTGAGGTATATGGAAAGGTATTAATGCGTAAAAATAGACAAATGTCCAAAATGAAGTTCCTGTTTATTGTCACATGAAGCAGACAAACCGTGATGATCATATGATGAATTCTTGTTCCCGAGATTATAAATGTTTGTTGTCATTCATTTATTTCACAGTACGACAGGTAAAAATCGATGTTCCCACCACCTATGACATCATTTCCTGTTCCACAGTGACCTATAAACACTCGAACATACCGGCTGACCAATTAACCCAAGTGATCAATTATCACCACCTAGTGTCCAAATAAAGTAAATAATAAACATATAAACCAAAACCGTTGAAACACACTACATAAACACACACACACTAAATTAGCTCCTACAATAATTATGAGTAAGAATGTATTTTAGAAACAAATTAGATTCAGGAAGTACTTCAGCTTCTATTTATTTATATCACTCATTCATTTCAGCCTGATCACTTTTTAGGAACTGTCCAAAAGTGTCTCATATTTCCCCTCTGACAGCATACAGTATGCACATTTCTCCAAAGAAAGACGGAACATTTGACTTTAAATTATGGCAGGCAGTTATCTGTGTTGACTGTCAATTTCTGTAAAGATCGGTTCATTTGAACTTCCAGAGCATTTTACAATTGCGATGACTGCCGAACATCCCGCTCTTCATACAGTGGCAGGTGTTGCAAATAAATATTTCTTTATTCTGTCCTAGGTGTTTGAACTTGTTCAAGCTTGTTGTTTTAGTTTTCTAGCTCATTTCTCTCTCATCTGCTGCACCTCCAGCATCAGGAGGCAGCTGTTTTCAACCAAGCAGCACTTAACAGAAGACAGACATCTCAAATGAATAATAGCACTGCGAACTCTTTTGAAACACATCTTTATGTGGTGAAGAAAAAACCTCATGCTAAGACTCAGCTCAGACTTAGATAGTGGCTGCTTTAGTGGAGCTGTATTTTATATATGTATTTAATCAGCACATACATTTCCTGCCCCTAATTTGTGTTTCCTTTCTAAACACCAGAAACGCATGCAGCAGATCATGTTGCAATGTTTCTTAGCTGTCAAATCGAAGCTGGAACGCCGACTGGGCTTCTTCGACCTGATTGGCTGCGACTTCATGGTTGATGAGGACTTTAAGGTGGGTGATGAGCACAAAATGTTAAATGCTTTGTGTTATTATAATGTATATATATATATTTTTTTATAGTGTCTTGTGTTTCTTCCAGGTGTGGTTGTTGGAGATGAACTGTAACCCTGCTCTGCATACCAACTGTGACGTGTTGAAAGAGGTGATACCCAGCACTGTTGTGGAGACACTGGGTGAGCTCATGAATTTTAGGTTTATTCGATTTTAAGTCAAAATCCCCTTCATCAAATATTTACTGATGTGTCTCCTGACAGGCTGATGTGTGATACCTCACAACAGTTTTTACCTGCTGTCTCTCCCTCTTCTCTCCCTCTTCTCTAGATTTAACTCTGGAGATCTTCAACAAGTGTCGTCTCAGGCAGACCATTCTCCCTTTGGACAGCCAAAGAGAGTTTGTGCTGCTGTATAATGGAGAGCTTCCTCCCGATACAGAGCTGGCCTGCAGCAAAAGTCAATTCAACCAGAAGAGATCCAAAAAGACTGAAGTCGGGAGATGTAAGTCAGGGAATGAGAGCACAGCTTTGCCCTCAGCGTCCCCTGATACACCTGTGAATGTTTCAGAGGACAGTCAGTCAATGTCCTCCTCACATATCCATCGGAGCCGTCTCTCTCCGCACAGATTTTCACATCCAAACAGCCATAGCACACAGATTGTAAAATGTAAGAAGGTCAGGCCTCGGGTTGAACTCAAGTTGAGCAAATGCACTTTTCCCCATCAGTTGAAGGCTGTGGACGACTTGCTGCACTCAGCGACTCAGGAGAAGACATCACATCGATGTCATCACCATCAGTGAGTGAAGCTGTCTCTATCTGTGAATCCCCTCAGACAACAAAGTCAGAGTCCCCTTTGTATGCTGGATCTCCTCCTGTACATATACATGTATGTGGAGGCAAACCTGAAAGAAGAAAGGAGCTTGGGGAGGAAAATCCCGGAGAAGACTCGAAGTTGAGTGTTGAGACCAAAGAGGAGATGTGATGTGTAATTATGCAAACTGCTCGGAACTAAAGAACTTCTGAAAAAAGTCAAATGTTTGGACATTCATTGATATTTTACTGTCAGTTTAATACACAAAGAAATGCTGTTGTGATAACATATCCTCTTATTTATAACTTGAATTATGATAAACCTCATCCCTCTTCTTTGCCATTTAGCTACATTTGACTTTCCTGAAACCAGTTTCTTTACTGCTGCACTTCTTTGACTATATTTATTTATACAGTTGTCTTACACATTGTTTAACTTTCCCCCTGATTTACTGTATATTCGGTATGCCATAAGGTCTCATTTACCTTACGCATTTTATGTCAGTGATTTACATTTTTATTTAGATCACTAGGCTTTGTTTTCCACCTGATATGACGGCACTTTTTACTTTATTTGCTGTTCATTCTGTCTGTTTCATGTGCATTTATTTTCCTTATGAAGAAGCACTTTGAGGTGCATTTCCTGCTTCATCCATCCATTATCTATTCCGCTTTTCCCATTCAGGGTCGGGGGAGCTGGACCCGATCCCAGCTGTCATTGGGCGAGAGTCAATCGCAGATCTGACATAAAGAGACAGAAAACCAGCCTCAATCACATTCACACCTACAATGTAGAGTCACTAATTAACCTCACTAGCATGTCTCTGGACTGTGGGAGGAAGCCGGAGTACCTGGAGAGAAACCACGCGTGCCCCACTCTGAAAGGTTCTTGTCCGACCGAGAACGGACCAGGAACCTTCTCACTGTGAAACAACAGCGCTAACCACAGCAGACCTACATTTAATACAAATCAGGTTCATTATTGTCCCTAAAGAGGGACAGCTTTGATGTTGATTTAAAAACAGATTTTCCCTCCGATGATGGAGGGCTCATAAGCTTTAAGTAGAGCAAAGTGTCACAGTGTATTTAGGTATTTTACAAGAATGATGCAAAATCACTTTGAAAAAAAGAAAACCACAATAAACTAAAGGATAGTGGCACAGCATGATTTAAAATTCAGAGAAATCATCTTGAGGGTAGACCTGGATTATTTAGAACTCCAGAGACGTCGTACTTGTTTTAAATAATATGATTCAAGTCTTAACATCTTTTTTTAAATGAAGTACAGACTGAGGAGATCCATGTTCTTATGGTGTCCTGTTTCCTGTTTTGTCTTTTTTAAAATGTACTTGCTGCATCTGTTGTTTTACTATGATGTCATCTTACTGTTAGTGCCAAATATCAACCGGTCATGTCCGAGAGCAGCTCCTGCCCTGTGAGACACTCAGACATGATCGTGTCCAAACCCCTCCAATGCAACACCTCACTGTAACTCAACACAAAGCTCCACTCTGCAGTTGTTGTGGCTTGTTGTTTTGACTGCAGCCCTTCACCTCTCTGTTTCATAATTAATAATTATCTCACTTCCATCCACATTCAGACTCTGTTGCATGTAAACACAGGCGGGTTTATGGTCCCATCTTTCCCAACAGGATGCTTGCTTCATCCACAGCGAGGAGACTGAGAGCATGACTTATCCACATGAGGAGGATGATGCGTTTTTTTAAATAATAATCAGCTTTGAATCACACTTTTTTTTTCATACGAGCGCGACAGTGTGGGTGTTAGAAAACCAAACTGAGGAAGCAGCTCAGTCAGACAGACAACTGACAGGAAGGAACCATATGCTGCGATTTGACTAAAACTTTTTAGCCACTTTTATCTTCAATTCCTCTTCAAAAGCGTTTGCACCTTTCGTTTTGAGCCTGAACTACATGAACTACATGCTGGCAAAAAGGGGGAACTAGAGCTTAGCACTACCCCCCTCCTCCTCCCTCCCAGTCTTCAGCACACAATATCCTCTTTTGGACCCAACCTGCCCCCGTTTTTGTGTTATCTCTTTGGTTTTAGCGTGGCACACACACGCAGCGGGGATGATTGTCTGGGCAGATGGTGCTCAGTGTGTGAACTAGAAGCTGAGACAGAGGCAGAGAGGGACAGAGTCTTCGTCCACCATGGGATGCTGCAGTGTGACCCAGAGGCATACTGGAGTGGACGAGGTGGGCCCCGATGAGATCGAGCTCCTGGAACTTTCTGGTGACAATTTAGGGTAAGACATGAGAACAAGATTCCAGTTTAAAGCTAGAAACTTAAAACAGAAAACAAATAGTGGGAAATGTACACTACTGTGGCAGCACTTGTATGCTGAATACTAAATATTAAAGTGGATGTTAGGGGATTATATGATCTGAAATGTGAATTAAGTTATATTTATTTTGTTTGTCCTCCGCTTCAGAGACTTTAGTTTGCTTGTTAGGTTTGCTTTAATGTGGCTTTGTGTATCAGCAAGCTCTGCAGGAGGAAGTGCACTCTATGCACCGGAGAGAACACTGTAGCAGCTTCTCTTTCAACCTTTGTGGTTTCATTACGTTTTTTACACAGAACGTCAAACAAAAGGAGAATTCCCCTTTTCAAAGCTTTCTTCCTGGGAACCACTTTTTTCTTGTTTGTTTTTTTACACAGCTACAGGGTTTGCTTTTAATCTAAAACCTTCAAATTAAAAGGTTATTTTAAAATAGTGAATCGTCATGACAATACCTACAGAACAACAGACTTCTTAAATATGATTTTCACCCATCAGCACCCTGCAGAACAACAACACGGGAGAACTAATTGGCTCTTATTTACCAAACATGAACTTGGGGGACTCGGTGATGCTGCACTGATGTGATTAGCAGATTACTATAAGACAATGACTGACGCATGGAGGCCCTAAATAAAGGCAGGGCGGGACAAATCCCCCGCTCATTTTAAGGCAGGGGGGATTACAATGGGTTAATGACAACAGTGGTTAACAATCCTTACGTGTGGCTGCTAAATGATTGCTACATGGTCACAGGCCTGTCACAACACCGAGTGTTATCAAGAGGCAAAAAATAGATGAGGGACTCAATCAGAAATGTGTCATGTAGGCCGGGTTGAAACGGACAAACAACTTCTTACATGTGTCAATATATTATGAATGTTTAAAGCACTCTACCTTGGAGCCCCCCGCAAAACAAAAGCTGAGACCCTCCAGCACAGCCACAAAAAAAGAGATGCATTGATGTAAAAAAATGAAGATAATTTCTGATTGTCAGAAACCGCATTAGAGCTGTAGCTTTATTAAGCCAGATGCAAATTGTATTTTGACAACCTTAGAGCAGATAAAGCCCCCCCCCCTCCCTAAACTGAGTTTGAAACTATTAATACTATTACCCAATTGAACCATCTTACTGCCATTCCCAACCTTCTTTACATTTCTGAACCTTTCTCCATTTGACGTTTGATTTAAAAGTTGCAAATGGCGCATGGACAAATGTCACACAAAACAGAAGTATATACTCCAGGCAAATTTATGACCAACGCGATTAATACCATAAAACTTGCACTGAAAGGATTCAGCACTGTAAGGAGTTTCACATAGTGTCACCCCAAACAGAGAAGTACTGCTGACTTTAGACGAGTTTACTGAAGTTCACCCAACTCCATGCATCTCTCCCCAAAGACCAACAGAGAGTTACAGAGCTAGACAAGCAGAGAGGAAACATCTTGACACCTAGGCACTCTACTTATTTAGGCATCAGTGTTAAAATAAGAAATCTAGATTCAGATTCTTTGCTTAATGTCCTCTATTGAGGTTATTTGTTGTATATATAAAGAAATGTAAGTCATTCACAGAGTGTGCAGGCTTAGTTGGGCCCATTATAGCTGAGGGCCCAAAGCTGCTGCTAATTTATTTTTGCTGTGGTTTTTATCTGCAGCCAGAGGAAGCATGGGTTGAGGAGGTTACAGGGGTTGTGTTCTATGATCAGCGCTCTGTTACTGGTTGCAGTGTGAGCCAAGTCGCTATTTTGGGCTCATTTCCTTAGATCTGGTTGTTGCGTTGGAGTCTCAATATTGTTTCCTATTGGTTTACCATGGGTGTAGCAAGTCCAAGCATCCACCCCAATGAAACACATACAAACAGGGGCCTAAAGGTTTGGACAGCTCACAGTCTGCCTGACCTACATTAAGGTGCAGGAAACAACCACACAAGAACGGGTACTTTGGCATTCATCATGTAGAACAAAAAGTAGCAGAAACTGAGCCCACGTCCAAGCTACAATGAGGCCATGAAGCTAACTACTGTACCACACTGTCAGCTCTGACTGCTGCTGCTGCTACATGACAAAGATGTGTGGTAAAATGTGTGAACAACACGTGTGTTTGTTCAGGGTGTGGAGTCTGGGAGAAACGAGGCTTCAGCTGTCAGTGAGAAGCAGCAGAGAAGAGCATCATCTACCACCACCACCACCTCCACCTCCGCCACGCTACCCCTCGATACAACACAAGGAGCAAGAGGTTACTCTGTCTGTGTGTGTGTGTGTGTCTGTGTGTGTGTGTGTGTGTCTGTGTGTGTCTGTGTGTGTGTGTGTGTGTGTGTGTGTGTGTGTGTGTGTGTGTGTGTGTGTGTGCACACATGTTTGTGTGTCTGTGTTGATGTAGGACTGTGACCAACTTCATTTTGCACATCATCATGCACATTTCATTCACAGGCTTTTTGTTAATTTCTGACAAATAATTGAAGCACCTTTTGGTGCCCAAGCACAGAGCGTGTGGAGATGTGCCTCTAACTGTATGAACATTAACTGTTTCCACCCTGAGCTGTTATTTATGATCTGAGGTCAGACACACTGCACACATATTGAGGGAAATTTCCATGACAAAACTGAGAGATTCTGCAGTCCCTGTTTGAGGTGATTCAAACTTTACACACACAAAAAACCCAGGAAGCACTGCTGTGTTTCCACTTGGATGATCAATTGTCTAAATATGAAATATCAAAACCCTCTAAGGAACAACACAACATGATTCCTAAGGCGTTTGTTCATCCAAGAGAGATACAGTTTGGAAACAGATTCCTCTCTATTATGCTCAAAGAAACAACAACTGGAGGCCTGAAACAGACTCAAACCTGCTGTGTAATGCTTGACTCATCACATTGTGGAACATGGAGCCAAATATAAATACTGATATAAGAAGGATCAACATTATGAAGGTACTTTTCAACCGAAAAAAGCAACTTACAGTACACCACATTGGGAAAGCAGCCACACTAGAAAAGCTTCAAATCTTCAAAAAGACAAAGTTCAAAATGGGAAGTATGTGCTGATACAGTGTTGTGTCTGCAGGTGGTACTGTGGGGCAGGAGCAGAGAGGAGCTGCACCAAAGGATTTACTCCCAGCAGCCAATCAGAGACTGGGAGGGCCAGCCTCCACACATGTATGGAGAGATCATCTACTCCTCGCTTGTGTCTCTCTACAACAGCTACACACAGGTAACAGAGCCCCTTAGGCTCCTTTAAAACATCATCCCACAGGGGCTCGTTTAAAAGTTGACGTTGAGAATCACCTCATAGTTTCTATCTTTGTGAAAACACACTGACAGATGTTAATTAACAACCATATAGACTCTCAATGATCTGTCAGTGATGTATTGTTTTAGTTTGTTCTGTGTCTTTAGTCTTAACTCTCACTTTTCTTTGATATACAGGAAACCAGTGAACACTTCCTGGTGTTGTTCTCTTTCCACCTGCTGATTCTCTCCCTCGACCACACAAGACAAGACTTCCGTTATGGGGTATTGTTTGTGCATTTTACTTTAAAAGGACAACTGCATCTATATCTTATCTTCTTATCTTGTTCTCCCACAGCGGTGTATAAATGTGTGCAATTGGCATTAATATTGAAACTGATGGACACTTTTCATAGCAGCCCCTGCCATCAGTGTGTGAATACTGAACATGTAGGTGTGAACCTGCAGTGTGAAAGTGCTCAGAAGACTAGAAAAGAAATAAACAAACTCAAGTCCATTGAACATTTATCGGTTTGTGCTTCTGTGTTTACATGTGGATGGTTGTTTGCTTTAATTGTTTTTATTTATTTATTTATGAATGGAGGCAGCTTAATTTATGCAGCACTTTGAGTCCAAGACAAATTGCCCCAAGAGGAAGATAAGACGTATTGCATCGTAATCGCATCGCATGGTATCTTATTGCATGGTATCGCATGGTATCGCATTGTATTGCATTGTATTGCATTATGTTGTATTGTATTATATGATCAAGTTTAAAACGCAGCGTGCCCATGTTTACACATCGCTCAAATTTGCTTCCAGTGGGCATTTATTGTTGCGTGCAGAATAATGGCGTCCAGCATTGACGCTGGTTGGTTTTGTCTTGAGAATGTCTCTGGAGCACAATTTTATGACGTTTTTTTTCCTCCTCCTGTCTCACAGGGCATCCTCCCCCTCTCTGGAGTTTCCTTACAACCTGTCTCTCTGGATTCTGAGTCGTCACATTCGCCTCACATGTTCGAGATCAGCAGTGAGTCAGTGGAAATGACACAGTCTGGCTGAGGCATGGTGACACGGTTTAAAGCTTAATATAAATGCTGTTTTTTCTTTTACCCAGGTCCAATGGTGGAATCCAAGGTGTTCAAATGTGCCGGAGCTGCAGATTTACAGAAATGGATGCAACATGTTGAAGACAGAAAATACAAATCAATGACACAACCAATGAGTCCCTCCCACTGCGCGCTCTCCTATCTGGTAATGAACAACTGTTTATAGAAAGCAGTCGATTTACATCGGAACCATTAAAGTGACTGTACACTGTTTTTCTTCCCCAGTTACCCTGTGACGAGCACTGGAAAAGAGAAGAACTGAAAAAGTACTTACACCAGGCTCCCATAAGGCAGTGGGAGGGTTCACCGATACAGCACATGGGTCAGCCAGGATGTATATCTTTTGTCCATATCATCAACACACACAGACAGGTAATAAAAAAAATCCCTTAATGCCTGTGAGTTTGTACATGACGTCTATAATTTTTTGACACAGTGTGATTCTATAAGAGAAGAAAGGTCTTGTTAGCATACGTCAGCATTCATTAGGACAGTAGATTGTTACTAATAATGAAAATGACAGAGGCTAGAAAAACAAGGCTCAAGCTGTAACAAACTGTATCTTGAGTGGATACAACTGTACGGAGCCTTGATTTGGATCAATCTTTGGTTAAGTGTCAGAGTATTTTATATGCTGATCTGAACAGGACGACCTATAGATATTGTGGGCTTTGTGTTTGCAGGGACTCCTGGAACGACTGATGGTCCTCTTCCCTCAAGAAGTCCTGCTGCTGTCAGTGGACAACAAACGGCAGAATATAAGATATGAGGTAGTGTAAAATGACTCTATGGGAAAATCCCATAATAACACCTCCTGTAACACTGTGGCATGACGGTGAGTCCCGCTAATGTTCACACAGCACGTGTTCTCTTGATACACGACCTGTAGCATGGGCGGAACATTTTGTAACTCACACCTGATGTTTGCAACGTGATTCAGCTTCTCAGTTTGTAGCTTGAATCTGATTTTGTCATCAGTCGACATTGGTACCATAATGTGGATTTGTGCATCGCCGTATTGAAACCTTGAGTTTGGCATTTTGATTTTATATTTTGGGAGAAAACACAAAGTTTAAGCTCTTGCATTAGCGTGGTGAGGTTGCATTGGTAATCCAAGGTAAATGATTATTATTTGTAAATGTGAAGCAAGCAAGCAGAAAAAAAAAGGTTTTAATCCAACATTTCTATGTTAAGTGTTCATTAATTGTAATAATAACCGTTTTTCATCTTCTTGTAAAATGTTTCAAATGTCTCATGACTCATCCTGCATTTACTAACTTTTCGACCAATTAAAAAGCTATGTGGAAGCTAACGATCAGGGTAAAAGTTCATGTGATTCAAGTGATCTGATCATTTCTCCTCCTCTCTCACAGGGAAGGTTACCTCGACATGGCATCAAAGCCGTGGAGAGGTCAGCGCTGCCTGGACGCCTGGAGTTTGAGCTCATAGGTAAACTACTAACATCAATGCTTCTTTTATTAAATGTAGCTCTAGATCAAAGTCAGAATACATTAATTGAGGAAAACACTCCTTATATATACTTTAATCCGGGTTGTGTTGTAGGTGAGCTGGTGGAGCCTCTGCTCGTCTCTTGTACCTGTCAGGAGGATTATTGGAACTGGATCTTCCAGTTACAACAGGTAAGACTGCACCATGTGACATCTTTAAAGGAGTATACTTTTAACGGTAAAGAAAATGTAGGAGTGGTAAAATAATTATCTTAAAGAGGCTTAAAGGCAAAGTACAGCTGTGAGGAACTGCAGGGTTGCTGACTTCTTTAAAACAGGATTGAATCCATTCTTAAATCAAAATTATTATTGATCTTCAGTTTTTATTTACAGTCAGCATAAAACCTGCCTCAACCCAGTTTATAAAAGTCATGTTTCATGTTGGTAACTTCTACTACCTCAGCCAATATGTGAAAGTGCTGCAGTTCACAAGACACAACACTGAGTTGTGTGTGTGGAACAAATAATGTCTCAATTATTTTAAGTAATTCACTGTAGAAATTTCAAATTAAAATTGATCTCCAAGGGAAACAAATCACAGACCTCTTCTGCAGTTACTTCAAATAACCAATGCTAATCCCAAACTGAACTGGAGCTGGAAGCACAGATTATTTGGAAGTTCTCGGGACAGTAAATCATGCACAACATGTTGGTCATGTGACATAAAAGGGAAAATAAACTCTTCTTTTAAGTTAAACTGTTTGTGTCTACAAGACAAAATTATGTGCACCAAAGGTAATGTACATATTACCTTTAAATGTGCAGCAGCTTTGCATCAACACAGTGTCTGTTTTCTCTGCAGCCGGACAGAAGCGGCCACGTCTCTGTGAGTCCTCCTGCACCCCCCATCAAGCCAAAAGTGCAGAGGAGCAGGAAGGAGTCGCAGGAGCCGATGCTATCAGACCAACATCACATCAACGGAAACAGCTGACTCCTCAGATTCAGCGCAACTTGAGAAATGATTGTAAATATAAATATTCAAGTGTAGATAGTATGTAAATATAACACTTTGATGACTTGAAGCAGGGACGTGGTCCTGAAATATGCTCACACTGATTTTGACATGATGTAGTCACTTTGAGCGGCTGAAAGTAGTGTTGTAGTACTTAAAAATCGGTCTTGGTCTTTTTGAAGGTCTCGATCTCGTCTCAGAATCGAAAGCATTTTTACACGATCACAGACTGGACAGACTCAGGATTTTAAATCAAGACTGGTCAAGACCACCACTGATCAGCTATATTTCCACATCCATACTGTGATTAGAAAACACCTCTTTCTAATAGAACAAATAACTTCAATTCAATCATAATATTATTTGTTTCCCCCAGTTACCTTCCAGGTGTTAGAGTCTGTGAGTGACATCCCGCTGCACACAAGATGATGATTGTTCTGTGATATTTAAGGTCTTGGTCTTGACTCGGTCTCGTTCCCTAAATGTCTCGGTCTCCAAGCATTCTGGTCTTGGTCTCGGTTTGTGTGGTCTTGACTACTTCACTGAAAGACAAGTCCAGCTCTCTTCTTGGGGTGAAAAACAGGAACAGGGTCATGTCAGAGTAAAGATGAAGAAATGTAGATGTAGAGATTGTAGAGTTTTATGTGTAATAAAGAAAAATAAACTAATAAACGATTTGATGTTTTTCTCTAATAAAGATTGTTTGACTTTTTCATGTTAAACAGTTTCAAGGTTCCTTAGAGTCATTAATTACAGACAACATAAAATGTAAGTATTTATTTCAATGGTTAATCATTTACAGTAGTGTGCACAGATCCAGTAAACATCCAGTGTAAAACAGGTTTTATATTTATTGCCGTATTAGAAAAGAATCAACTAAAAAGTTAAAGACTGTGATAATAATCGTCCGATCTTTGTTCATATAAATTACAGAAACCATTCTCTACTCTTTATACACGAGGCCATCTACAGTAAAGATCATTTACACGAGAATCTCCTTAAAGAACAACCAGCTAGAGGAGTATAAATATACACGCTGCGACAGCAACCAATTACAACTAACAACACAGAAAGAGAAATCAGAAGGGTATGAAACTCCTCAGGTTTACGTCTGAATGGGGATTATAGTGGTTCATTAAAGACCGGTCTCTGCTCAGTCACACTGAGCTTTGAGTTGTTTGAGAATGTTTTACACTTAATCAGGGAATAATGTGGATGATGTAGGTCTTTATATCATTTAGTGCTATCATCTCATAATGTCCAGCTCTGGGGCGTGTCAATTTTAAATGTTAGTAAATGTGGAGCTAACTTGCACACATACCTCACAGATGGTCAATGTAAAGATGTCCAAAGGTGAATTTGTCAAATCTATTTTCTGTTCTTTAGGAGGGACATGGCTGACATACAGACTTTGTTATATTGTCAACAAATGTTGAGTCAAAATGTCATATATGAAAAATTTGATTCTGCAGAACGTATATTGCTGTTGGTCTCTTACCAGATATGTAATGTCCAGTAACGTTGGGGATTGATTAAAGCAGGCTTTCCCAACCTTGGAGTCCTGACCCCAAATGGGGTCACACGGAATTCAAATTGGGTCCCCTGAAATTTCTAATTATTGATCAAAATAAAATATAGGATCATTCTGCCTACTTTAAAAACATGCAGTATCTCTGTCTGTCTCTCGGGATCCATGCGTCATGCGTCCAGCATTCATTTCCAGCCTTGTACTACGAGCTCACCTCGCTGTGCACATCGTACAGTGAGAAAATAAAATCCCTTTTTGCACAATCCTCAACCCGGCCTTTCTGCCCTGACTGCAAAAAAATACCTGAAAAAGCCTTAATGTGATCTTAAATGAACGTTTACTTGCAAACCAGTAGAAAATAAACTATCACATGATTGAAATTTGAATCATTTGAGCAGAAAGCTGGATGGGGTTTGGATGTCTGGGTCCACAGAGTTTGGTGAAGTGGGGTCACAAGCTAAAAAAGGTTTGGAACCACTGGATAATTTCCCATTGTCCAAATACTTATCCTCCCCTCTCTACACTGTCTTTGGTACTCAACCCTTAGCCCACTTCATTCATGGCACAATATTTTAAAAATCGCTCACAAATTGGTTGTTAAATTCCGACTTAGACCCCATCACATCTTGTTTGTAGTTGAAGCAAACATTACTCAAACGTATGTAAACAGTGCATTTGTTGGGGACCATTTTTTCAGTTGTTGATGAATACAAACTTGCAGTAAAAGTTAATTTTGGCACTGTTGGTGAGATCAAATCAAAACAAAGTCCTTGCAGCAATATGGCAGAGGGGAAAACACAAGGTTTTAGCTTCATGGCTAATGAAGTGTACGTTCATTGTTATTTTGAGTCTTTGCATGGCGAGCCCAGATAGTTAGCCTAATCTCAAATGGGATTGCTTTGCCGTCTTGTACAGAAACTACAGAATCTGTCCTTCATTAATGACAATACATTACAATAATGTAAGAGAATGTGATATTTATAAATTTGGAAAGAAAATATTCCGCAGTTTCCTCGTGACGAAAATAAAGTGGCAAACTTTGAGTTAGCGTTATTGTACTGCTCCTCTGGCAGGAACTGTGGAGTTTACAAATTTACCTTTGGACAAACGATGTGCTGGTAGACGTGTGTATACAACACTGACCACTGAAAACATGGTCATGATAATGGCATGCATTCACAGAAAGAACACATTAAGTTTCCATAATTTCCAAAAATCTTTTCTATCTACAATAGGTACGTGGAAAAAGTGGCAGCTGCACAAAATCTTCTGAAAGGTTGGACATTTTGTTTGGCAGAAGTGTGAGAAATGTCCCAATGTGAGCGTTTGTCAGCAGAATCTTATCACATAAGAGTCTTTTACACTGAAAATAAAAAGAAGCATTCAAAGCTTTACAGCTAGCATGCTTAAAGAAAATGCTGCTACACAGATTAGCGTCCATGCTAGAACCAAAACGCCGGCTTCTTTTAGCAGCTGCATACTAAACATACAGTAGGTCCCCCGTCCATCTAAAATAATAAAACCATCCAGAAGCTTAAAAACAGTGAATTAGCTACTGAAATGCACCTTTGACGTACAAAAAGTGGCAGTAAAAATGGTCACACTTCTCCCACCAGTTTCCGTGTGACACATTTTATGCGGATATTTTCTCTGAGGTTGCGGAGGCGCGCGCTGCGACTCGTGATTTCCTCCACGTAGGTTTTGGGGAACCAGCCCCGCTCCCCGTCAGACAGCCTGATGCCTTCTACCCAGCCTGGTCAGAGAAAACAGACACCAATCATCAGCTTTTTAAATCCTCACGTCACATACATTTAGGAGCAGGTTTAAGATGGAATGCGGTTAATCTTGTAAAGAAGGCTCTATCCAAACTCTCACCGTCACTTGTAATGGTCTTAGCATGAAGAATGTCCGCCTTCTCCAGCGTTAACTCATCATGCTCTTGGGCCTGGTAGCTCTTGATGCACTGAACCTGAGAGATATCTACAAAGAAAGAAAAAAAAAAGACGAATGAGAGGACCAAAAAGTTTGCACTTTTTAAAGATTTATGTTGCACCTAAAGCTCTCTGCTGACCATCATTCTCGCTGGCCTGCTCGATGTCTTCCAGGGGATTAGATGGAAACATGGCTGTGATCCATCTCTGCTTGCCGCTCCTGGGTACACACACAAAAAGAAATCAGTCAAACTATGAAGATTGGACTGAAGAGTGCAGATTGTGTTCTCTGCATTGTGTGGTTGCTCACTCAGTGTGTGACTTTAGCAGGATCTGGTGTTTGAGCTGCTGGCCTTCACACAGCTGCAAATGGAAGATGAAGCCTGAGATTCCCTGCAGCTTCTGACTGAGATCCTTCACTTTCAACTCTCCGATCTTGGCGTGCACAAACACCATGAACTTCCATGTGCTGCAAAGAAAGATAAAAAGTAGTTCTATTACTGAGATCACTAATAGGCAAGCCAATACAATCCATTTGTTTGTACATTGAAAACCAGACGGTAAAACCTTTTTGTGTATACTTTTTTATCAGGTTTTTGCAATCAGAGCCTTGACATGGTGGATGGAAAGCAACAAGGTTTGTAGAAAAATGAGATAATCCTGCTGAAAGTGGGTGCAATCATTAATGTCAGTGTCAATGCCATGGGGTGAGTGTTATGTCTGCAGGTTGAATTTTGAATAGATTTTTTCTGAACTACCACTAAAATTGTTCAAACCCAATAAAAATATTTAAAGGAAAAGTTCTGTCTTTAAATAATAGTTGGTGTTGGCTCTGGAAAGCAGTATCCTCTCTGCATAGTAACTTTGCAACAGCAACGGTAGCAGCAGTTGCTAACCCTTTCAAATGTTTGTTACATGTCTGGCACTGTTACAGTATAAATACAAAAATCTGAAATTTGGGTCAGAATTCTCTTATTGAGGAGTTGGTGGAGGGTCCTGAGGGAAGACCAGCATCAGAACCAATGATCTAAAGCAGTGGTTCTCAATTTATGGCCTGTGAGTGTCATTCTAAGATAGAATTGAAAAAGTGAGCCTATACTTTAGCTCGATTAAATAAATGAATACATCATGATTCTGTGTAATGTTGAGGTCACTGGTCTGTTTAGTAGAAAACTGCAGATCACTCACTCCTTCCTCCGTGACAGCAGGAGACAGTCATTGAACAGGTGGAGGTACACAGGTTTGGTGGGTAACTTGAGCTTTGATCCAGAAATGCTCATCATCTGAGTGTCCACCTCCAGGAGCTCACCGTGTTTCACCAGCCAGCGGGACTGAGAGATCAGAGGAAAGATCTGCAAAGAGAGGGAGAAGATGACGGTTAAAAAGATAAAAAAAATAAAACAATAAATTAACAATCAGGACAAAAAAAATGTTCAGTCACCTTTCCCTCGAAATTAATTTTCTTATTGAGGTGAATGAGCTCCTCCATCCTCTTCATGGACTGCACACTGGAGTTACATTCTTTGATGATCTACGGAGACACACAACAACACAGTTATTACTGTTGTGCCTCAGCAGCCATAATACTGCTGCTCCTCCAACGTGCTATTAAGGACCATAAACACCACCTTTTTCAGCTCATTGAAAGCTTTAGTGGCAGTGTCCTCATCTCGGGAGCCGGGAGTTGTCCTCTTTAAGATATTCTGAAAAATGAAGACGTTTTTGAAGACATGCCAAAGAGAAATCAATACTCTTACTTGTTAAGGAAAAATACTGCTGCGGCAAACTCCTGAGCCTGCTCCAAATATGAACTCATTTACAGTTCTGTGTAATTTGGCTACAAGTGCGAACATGAATTCTGCAGCGAATGTTTAATCACGTACCTCTACCAGCATTTTAAGCCGTGTGATCCTCTGAAACGGGAGGATTAGAAAAGAGGTCAGAGGAAGTCTTTGGCAGACGGGGTCCTCCTCCAAACGAGCCAGGATGCCGGGGAAACGAGGGTTCTCGTGTCTGTGGGGAAATGAACAGAAAAAAACTTTCATGACTTTGAGTAAGTTGAAATCCCCGCATGCTTTTCACTCTAAGAAAAAATGTTCATCTACTCTGGATGAGCCATCAACAAGTTAAGTCATGTAAGTGTAAAATAACTCCTGAACACCCTGAGAGGAAATCCTGGACACCCAGAGAGAAAGAGTTGGACTCTGTGCTCTACAGCTTTCTATGATTATGGATTAGAAGTAGCTCTATACAGTAGTGTATATGTACAAAAATGTTCAAATTGATTTGACTCACAGCAAACGCTGATATGTCTGCTCCTGATAAGCCTGGTTAGTTACATAAGGTAAATAAACTCTTCGCAGAGCCGGGCAGTGATCCAGGACGATGTCGCACACATCAAAACGCAGAATGTCTTCTTCCAGCCGCCGCTCCAGGTCCTGAAGAAACCTACTGACAGCGAAAAAGACATACCATTAGAGAAAAAAAAAAGGTTGGTGAGGTGTTAGAGAGAAAGACTTGAGGGTAACAACATAAATTGTATCACTTCACCTCTCACTGACATCTTTGACTTCAGGCAGCTTGGAGAAGAGCCATTGCTTATGCTGAGCTCCGAGACACTCTGTGAGCTCCTGCGACAACATGAAGTGGTCCACAGCGATGGTCAGACTGCGGATGTACGAGGCCTCCGACGTCACCAGCTCAAACTTTGCCTGAGTTATGGAAGACACAGTGAGACAGGAATCCACAGTGCATGACCTATTTAATTGGCACATGATCATTACAAGTATAAAATATTGCAATGGATTATATAATTTTTTGGAGACATTTTTGTTAACTTAGCTGCGTGGTTGTACAAAGAGCCATGAAAAAACAACAACAGCATGACAGGCAGTAGACCGTACTATACCAACTCATTCTACAAAAGTCCCAAAATCCACAAAGGTGACTCTGATGGAAGCAAAGAAGGGGGATTTAAACTAAGAGAAGCGTGAGGAAGAACCGCAGAATGGCGAAACACAGCCTAATTCAGTGCAAAAAAACTGCAGTTCCTTGACTGTCCACTTGAGGCTGGTTGCTAAAGCTCCAGTTGTTCTATTAAAACCCAAATTACAATTTTTACAGCTGAAATAAACATATTTACAGGCTGGTTCAGGAAGCGTGTTTGGTCTGAAACTCTTTCATTTTACAAACTCTATGGGGTGTGATTTCTTAAATAAATCATCCATTGTCCGTGTCTGTTCTGAGTGACAGTGTTTGCCAAAGGATCACCTCAACTTCACGTCTTTGACTCTTGCTAAAATGATCAATAATCGGGTTTAGACAACATCATAATATGGAGACTGCCATCGTTTGGGTTCAAAACTTTCCGTCAGACATCTACATCACTGAGCTACATCCATATTTTACTCTGACTATGGGATTGTCAGACAACAGTGATGTGTTATGGCATCATTGAGAGACCAAGCATGACAATAACACTCGGCTGATGCAGGAAACTTGCCTGTGTAAATAAAAAAATCTCATCCATCTCATTCACCTCCTGCAACTTTCTTTCCTCATTGCTGAAGTTGTCGAGCTGTCCGCTGGATCGAACGTCTGGGATGTCTTGCCACAGTGCAAAGGCAGAGCCTCGTGATGAGCGAAAAGAGCTGGATGGAGACAGATTAGAAGGAGATGGGGTCCCATCTGACCCCTCGTCCCTGAGCCCCTCCTCCTCTGTCCCCGGCTCTTTCCCCTGCTGTCTCTGGATCTCTCTGTTGATGGCAACATCACTGTATTCCTGGTACAGAATGGCTGAAGGACATATTGAAAGAAATAACAATGTTATGGGAAAATGTAATCAAGTCTCAGTTTAAGTATTAAGGTGCAAAAGTTACAGTTTTCCACTTACAGCTTGGCAAAAACCTTGATAAGCGATTTGAATTAGCAACAGTTGGAAGTGTGCCCGAGTCCTCCTCTATGGATTTCTTTCTCATTCTGTGAAGTAAACATGATTTCACGTGAGTGCTGCAAATCTTTATTAACTTTCAGATTTTGTGATGAAATATTTTAGAAGTGTATTTACCCAAGTTTTGTGCTCCACCGATGTAAAGGCATGCCATTATCACTGCTGGGTGGCAGAGAAGGTGCAGGTCCTACAGGACTTTGGGGGGCGCTATCAGTAGAACCACCTGAGCAGCGGTGCTTGGTGTTGGACTTACCTAAAGAGAGCAGAAGGAGCAGGTATGACATCCAGCAAGAGACAGTGCTTTGTGTAACTCTTTGATTACAGGCTGACAGGTGAATTATTAGCTGAATGGTTGCAGAAACGTGCGTTTTATCACTCCTTGATACGTCAGATTATTTTTGGATAGATATATGACTCTGAATAATTAATGTAATCAAGTGGCTCCTCAATGTGTTGGCAGTTAAGCTAATAGTTCTGTCTGAGGTGTTTGGATGAGCTGGAGAAACTGTGTCATCCATGTTTAGAGATGGGATGTCCCCCCTAGTTGCAGCCAACCAATGGGTATGGTACTTGGGCTTCAGAGGACTAAGCAGAGGGGTGCATCCTCATGGTAAGACACAGAGTGAATATTTAAAGGAGAACATCTCCAACCAAAAACAATCATGTTGAAGTGTGATGCACAACTTGTCACTTCACGCCTCCCTGATGCACTTCTGTCCCTTTTGATTGGATGTTGACGTTGAATGCTGCGGTGCATCCCGAATTTCCCCTCTGGGGATCAATAAAGTACTATCCTATACAGGCAAAAGATACTTAAGAGATTTGATTGGAGGGGCCAAAGCATTTGGACTGAGACGCATTTATCAGATTGGAATTACAATCCAAACTTCATCCTTACAGGTTTTAGATCCAAATTGCAAAATTTTTAATTTCTGTCTGTTTATTATGAAACAATCTATGTTCAACCCAGTATAAAAAAAATGGATTTGGACTGGCTGAACGAGGCCTTATATAAGGCTATATAAAGAATAGTTTAAATCCCAGTAAAATAGTTAAAGGGATGTGAACCCTAACCCATTAGCACTTTTTCCCAATCTGCATACTCAGTATGTGGCATGTGACACTGTTGTGTAAATGGTTTTTATACCTTTTTTTAGTCTGTTGTGACACACTTTGTACACTTTTTGGGCGACATTTCATTTTTATTGTACCAGGATGTTGGTTTTTCTACTCACAGTCCAGGTTGGGGCTGAAGTTGTTGGAGCTCTGTCTGTCCCGGGAGGCTACCCGAGCAGAGAGCGACTTCCCCAGCTTTAAGGTGAAGGAGTTCTTCCTTTGAGACAGCTGCAGTCTGGATATGAGTTCTGAAGCTGAGAAGCGCCGCCGTTCCTGATCGCAGAAGCGACTGCGGGTCATAAAGCTCCCCCCTGTGGCGCTAAATGTCTCTACAGTCCTGCTGTCTTCCCCTAGACATGGAAGTGAGTCCTCTATAATCTGCAGTGGTTCTTCAGGGAGGTTAAAAATGTCATCATGACTGAGGTTTGAGAGATCAGTGACACCGTCTGTGGAGGACGCACTTGACATGGCCTCCAGTGAAGATAGTCCACTGAGGTCCTCCTCCAGGAAAGAAGCGAAGGGTCCTGGGAAGATGAAGTCCGGATCCAAGATTGGGCTGCTGAGAGAGTCATCGCTCAGGCTGTCTGGAGAATAAACCTGCATCTTTCGTCCTGGAAACAAAACAAAAAGACTCATTAGATAACAGTTACAGATTTACTTTGTTAATTTTTAATGTCGACTACATTCATAGAGAAAGAAGCTTCACTCTCACGGATAGACTTCTCTTTCAGTGAACCCTGGGACGTCCTCCTCTGTGGCTGGCAGGAGTCCGGGCCCTGAAAACCTGGACCTTCAGGTGAGGATGGGGAGCAAGGTGCCTGAGATTCCCAGGAGTCTCTGTTTGTGTATAAAGAGGACAGAGGCAAGGACAGAGGGAGGCTAAGAGCTGAGTGGAGGGGTCGACATATTGTTGTGACACAGCGTGGCTTTTCACTTTGCTCCTTCAAAGAAGTCCTGATACCATTATGGCATTTAAGATCGCTGTCTCCCACAGGTGTGTCAGAGTTCAAAGTCGTTTCATGCTCATTGCGTGTCCTATGGCAGCTCCTCTGCATGTCGTTCAGTTCATTTAGTGTGTGTTTTAATCCATTCAGGGGCTGCGATTGTGTTGTGCATTGTGTGTCTGGAATAACAGTTTGCCTCGGGGAGCCGAGTCCGTTTATTTTAGGCGTCACTGTTGGTTGTATCTCAATAAAAGCCAGCGTCTCCTGCTGGCACACGGCAACATGCTTGTGGTGGCAGGGATGGAGGAGAGGCCTGTCCTCCTGGGCCTCGCTCAGAGCCTGGGACTCTCCTGAGGCAGGGATCCACATGCTGGGGCTCTCTCCTCGGAAGTGAAAAGTGTGACGGTGGGGTTGGAAATCAGGAAAAGGTGAGAATCCATAACCAGGGAGCATGACTGAATGAACACATGGGAGCTGCAAAAGAAGAGAGAGGGAACATGAATGTGTTTGAATCCACCCCAAAATAACTTTTGTTTTTTTCAAGCACACATTTCTTGAATGAGGAGTTCCAACGTCATTCACTTTTGTTTAATTTGAATGCAAACTAGAAAACCAACGACACAAGAGATTTTCAATTTAATGTATTTTGAACCTTTTTCCCTGCATAAAGTCAATTATGACCAAATAGAAACGACTTAATAGTGTTTTTCATTCATGAGGGCTCACATGAACAACCTGGTGAGAAGAATAAGGACAGCATCAAACAGGAATGTCGTCTCAGTGACGTCATTCATGCACAGTTTATGTGAACAAAGAAATCAGCTAAAGAGACTAGAACTGTTTTTTTTTGTAGCAGCTTGGAACATGTTTGATACTGTTGCAAAAATGGACATTTTAACATGGGACCTAATGGGGGGAATCCTTGTCTTTTTCAAGTGGACACCCGAGGAACTGCAGATTTTTGCACTCCCACAATTTCTTAATTTTTCAACACCACTGCTTGGTTGGAATCACTGTACCTTCAGTTATAGTGTGGATGTCTGCATAAATGCATGCAACAGAAAACAGAGGAAAGAGAGAAAACTAATTGTGCCTTGTAAAAAAAAGTGGTATTAGTCAGAAACCAAAACAGCAACAGGCCACTTATCCATCTACCAAATAAGTCAACAGCTGACTGAACACAACTCTCTGTCAGCTGCTCGGCTCAGTGTCACCAGGAGATTCCACAGACTTGACCAAGTGTTACATCGACTATTCAATTATAATGAACGGTAAGCAGTGCTGTGTACATTTCACAAGTGTTCAGTATGTGAATGTTTAGTTGATGGAGCTGGTGGAAAGATTGCTCCCAAAATGGCTCATGTTTAGATTCATGCAGGATGTATGACACACACATACTGTATCTACACACTGAGGAGATTCTCCTGGAGATAGCGAGATGGATCCTGGAACCATTGACGCTTGCAGGATGCTTCCCAGTTTTGCATGGTCACACACACACACACACACACACACACACACACACACACACACACACACACACACACACACACACACACACACACACTCAAATGTGCGCTTAAGTCTAGGTAAGTGTGTCTCCTGAGCCGTGTCTTCCTGCTTTAATTAAAGACCACTCTGCATGCAGCATTCAGCCCCTGTACTTAACATCTCTACACACACACACACACACACACACACACACACACACTAATAGCAACACACCAGTTCCAGACAGGATACCACATGAGTCAGACAGACAGAGGAAGAGACATCCTCAGCACTCTCACCTTTCACCTGAGATCTAAACTCATCCATCACTCGGGTTCTTCCTGTCAGCTCAAGTTAGCGAACAGTCGTCTTTCCTGATTGAATATTTACCGTGAGTGTGATCAAACCGACCAGGTGATCATGAAGTTAGCCTCCCTCACAAAACACACACACACACACACACACTTGTGGAGCTTGAACTCAAACATGCAAGAGGAAAGGTAAAACAAATACAGTCCATGAAGTATGTGCAGATGTAAGAAGAGAAACAATAGACGATATATTCTTCACATTGTAGTCGCCCAGCTCACTCATTTTTGTTCACATCATATTATAAAGCTGCTATAAACCGTCTGTCTTGCAAAAAACAAAATGATAAACATTCATATGAATATGTGGAAGATTAATATTTTAATTTTTTAATTTTGATTCTGTGTGACGTCATTTGAAGCGTTCATCAATCTGCCTTTTTTCCTGCTTCATACTCTGAAAACACATTCAACTGCACGGTGTGTAATTAATAGCACAGAGAAGGTCAAATCCTGTGAATGTTAATTATTAAACTTTTTATTTCTTTTATCCATTTGTTTACATTAAACATCCAGTTATACACACAAATCTTTGTTATGGATAACTCATTGTAATAATGAATTACAAATCTTTATGACATATTTATATTCTAACAGACAGACAAATAAAGCATCAAATTAAACTTCCATGAGAACCTCTTAAAGGCCTTGAAGCATCTTTTTATAGTTTTTAAAGTATGATTTGTTTATAATGATGTTTGTTGCCTGGAGGATAAGAGGCTGAGAATCATTGTTCACCTTCTTTTTATGGAGCGCACATGTGCTGTACCTTTGTGAATATGAGGCTGTTGAAAAGCCACACCTGTTCTCGTGGCAACGGGAGACGACCGAGTCAATCCTATCTCTCCCTGTTTCTCTCTTGCACTCACACACACGTTGCATGTACGCGCAGACACACACACACACGCACGCACGCACGCACGCACGCACACACACACACACACACACACACACACACACACACACACACACACACACACACACACACACACACACAGAGCAGAGCAGGCACAAATGGTTACCTGTTCTCTGCTGCAAACAAAGCAGCCTTTATGAGTGTGGTTGGGCCGAGCTGCCCTGAGCACAGGACACCTGAGAGGGTGTGGGAACTGTTTACACTGATCAGCTCGTATAGTGCAGCCACTGAGCCATATAAACACGCTCAGAGCATTGCTGCATAAAAACACAAGCTCTACCGGTGTCTGCATGTGATTACCGTCTGGTTACAGTGTAATCCTCCTGCAGAAGTGCAGCATTAACTCACCTTAATGCACCTCTATGTGCACTCTGTCATGTGAGATTAGAGGTGAATTATTCCCTTTTTAACATTGTATCATCTAGACTAACTATATGTCACGATCATCTTTAAAGATAACCCCAATGACTGAGTGTTCACATAATCCCCCAACCGACAGCCAAGTGTCTCATAAATCAACACACTCTCTCTGTGGAAAATTAGCTATCTGCTATTTCATCAAGAAACCTCAAAGATCCCAAAAACTGACGATAAGCCTGACCGCCGCATTCATCAAAACATGAAAGCATCCGATTACACGCACTGCACATTCCTCAGGCTGATAAAATTATACAACTCTATTAAAATTTCAATTCCAAAGACGTGTAATTTCCCTTGTCATAGCAGGGTGTTATTTGTGACTGTTATGGGCTTTGCTGCCAGTCCCTCCCCTCTGTAATTTCACCAGGCTGCTCCAAGACGCCATGTCTGCACACAGCACTTAATGAACAGCACTGTGGCATGCCTTCAACGCCAGCAGCCATTTTTTTTTTTACTGTGACATTTTTCATCTTTAAGGTCTCAGAATAATCTTTTAATGGGTTGTATCACATAAATATGGATGATTCTGCGTCTTCCAGAGCCAAACATTGTGTAATCACATAATTAAAGTGTGTTTGATGTTTGCCAGGGGGGGAGATGAGGGTGTTAAAAACAAACGGATCCACTGTTTCAGCTGTTTGTGGTGAAGAAATACTTCTCTACCAAACATACCTTTCTAATCATTCAGAGCTTTCAGGTGTCAGCAGGTAAAAGGCAATGTTTTAATTCATCATGAAGCAAATGTATAAGATATAATATTATAAACTATAAAATGCGAAAGAGTAATGAGAGCCACGTTTTGATTGGTTCTCTCAATGCTTTACATTCACTGAGAAAGTTCTGTCTTCTACTGTATGTAGAAAGGAGGCTTGATACAAGCTCACAGAAATAGCTCACAGTGCAACATCTGGAGTAACTGTGGAAACTCTACCAGGGTATAAAAAAATGTAGAAGCTGGGGAAAGAGTAAGAAATCGTGTTTAATGGTGTTTTACTCGACTTTAATCCAGGTCTCCAGCTCATATTTGGGTTCTTACGGTCATTGTTTGTTTTTGTAGCTTGATGGATTGGAGAAAAGTTTAGGTGCAAAGTCGCTGACAATAATCATCTTACTTTGAAACCATAGGGGGTGAAAAGATGAAAAGTAGCATGTTTCATATTCAATGTTCTAAATACAACCATGTCATACACCGTCTAAAAGAATCAAAAGACTCCACGTCTGATTCTCAGCTATCTGAGAAGCCAGAGAGCAGCAGTTCACTTTGCTTGTCTCAGTATAGTTCAGAAAAGATGTTCAGGTTTTTTCTTGAGTCAGACATTTTAAGCTTCATCTTTAGAAAGACCTCAAATTCTTCAACTAGAAAAAAAAATCACCTATTTAAGGAATCTAAACTATTGCCTGATAAGAACATGATCAACTTTACAGTTGATTTTCCGCCACAGTAGAATCAGAGCACACGTCTCAAAGGCCTCTGCTCAGTGTCTCCATAAGGTTGATACAGGCTACCATGCATCTGTGAGTTCAAAACAAACTGTAAAGCTCTGATTGTGAGTGGTACTCTCAGGTAGGATGGCGTGCTCTGACAACACTTACTCATACACTGGTACACCTTTATATATAAGGCAATGCTTGGTCTGCTTCCTCACTATCTATGTGTTGTTATCATACAGAAAAGTCAGCGCAGTATTCTTTACGTTCTCAGAACCTCTTTATGTCCTCTGTTCCAAACACTCGGACAGAAATTGTGAAAAGGGCTTTTAGGTATTCTGCACCCTGAGCCTGGAATCTGTTGATGAGTGACTTGAAACTCAAGGAGCTGGTGTCTTTTACACACTGCAAATTGAGTCTATGCTTGTCATATGAAACGTTCTATATGAATAAACTTGACTTAAATGAAAGACTTGGTAGCAGATTCTCTAGGATGTCGATGCTTTCAGTTTGACTTCTTGAACTGCTGACTCCAGATTTGACTCATAGTTCATTCTCTTTTAATGCTAAATTTGAGTGTTTTGTAAATTGTACTTTGTCTCTCTTTGTGTCTCTGTCTGTAACTTTGGGTTTGTGCTGCTGACTGCCTCGTCCAGGTCTCCCTTGGAAACAAAGTTCTTAATCTCAATGGGACAGACCTGGTTAAATTAAAATAAAAAGGCAGGGGCTTGCTAAGAAGATACATTTTTTATGTTTTAAATCAAATTCTATGAAAAATAATTCAAGCAAACAATTAATCATTTCAGCTGTTCGATGGCGGCTAATGTGTATTTTTACTCATTTCGATTAACACTTTTCTGCTGCAAGAGCACCACATGCAGTTCAACATGCAGCTGAAAATAGTTCCTGTATAATATGTTTTATTAACTCCTGTAGTCGTTAAATTAACACACATGTCCAGCTCTTTCATTAAATAATACTTTGGCCCTGTTAACACATGTACGAGATCTAACTTGGACATCTTTCTAAAAGGTTTTTGTCCTCAGGCGGCATCAGGGGGATCGGAGCTCAGGGCTATACACGCAGACCTGAAGTAAAAAAAAGTCCTGACAGATAGAGAAATGCATAATGTACACATAGAGAAGGTCAACACGCTTCGGTGTTTCTTTATGAAAAAACATGAATACATGTGTTTTCCACTTTAGCACAGCAGTAATGTTGTTGCTGCATTTGTGCATTAATTAATCAAAGTTTAAAATACTCCAGAGGTAAAAACAGGACTCTGTAGGCTTTGCATTATTGAGGCGGTAAGAAATGATCACATATGGAAATCACTGTAAACCACTTGAGGGATTTCTCTGCAGTATTATGGAAAATAACAAACTTGTTTATTTCAATCAAACACTGCTCCTTGTTTGTGCAATCCCGCCGTCTGTCCCCTCCCCTGACTCAGGGCACTGCCCTGAGCTTCAGTCCGCTGTGTTTGGTCAGACAGACTGGAGTGTCCTAACAGTGTGGTGTGAGCAGCTCATGTGTGTTTGTGACATGGCACTTTAACTCGGTCACATCAGACCACTAATTGCCAAGCAGTAGACTAAAGAGGCCGGCCTTGTCTGCCGAGACAAGACATGACATCAGTCAGCATCACTTTTTAAGAGCAGCACACTCCTGTGTCTCTACTTTAGGTAAAAACTGTTTTTATAACATCTTCCATCAGCGCTGAGGTCGTCATGACGACATTCTGATAACATGCCAAAGATAAAAAGCACCAATTATTGTCAACACTGAAGGTATCATTTAAAAGGTAAGACAGTGTGATAAGGGAGCCCATCCATGTGATTAGTTTACTAGATATTTAATGGATATTTCTTATAGACTAAATGAACTCAACCTCATGCTAACAGCGGTCACTACTGGTTGGGTACTAGACTGTTGATTTAGCCAGAGACACACATTAAAATGAAATCACCAAAGGTGTTCATTTCTGTTATTTCCCAGCAATAACTTTAGTGTTTACAAATATAAATGGTTAATCACAATGGTCTCATTTATCAGAAATGGCTTCTCTTTATCTAATGTATGATAAAGCTAGCATCTTTAATAAACTAACTCTAATCCTCAGTGTTATTTCAGAGCCTGAAATAGTTTAAGGACAGTCTGCAGCCCTTAAGCATTCCCAACATATGCAATTAAACCAAACTCATCCTTGATCCCTTTTTGACTTTGACGCTAAAACTCATCTAAAAATAAAGCGGTAACTTGCCGTTAGATTAGCCTCGCTAACTCCTGAATCCATGCTGTATTTAAACCCTGCTCCGTTCTTTCTTAATACCCTGGACTACCACACAATGACAACACAAAAAAATGTCTTAGTGCCTCGTCCCTGCTTGCTCTGTGTTTTGTAATTGCATGTATCTGTTGCTGGAAATCACCTGAAAGCTACTGTAAACAAACCGTGCTTCGTTCTATTCTCTCGTGTTTATACCTGATGGAGCAGAGTGTGCAGCTGGAGTTGTGGTGGGCTGTTGCTGTTAAGACAAAGAAGCTAGAGAAGTCCAAACTCAACTCTTCATTGTGTCCTTTGAAGGTTTATGATTGGCTGGTTTTTTCCATCCAAATCTTTTTATCAAAGTATGTGTTGACATAAAAACAAAGAGGGCAACATAGAACTTGTTAAAAATCCAGACATTATGCAATAAGTTCTAATGCTTGTTTGAGGTGGTAGAAAATGTAATATGTTCACCTAAAAATCCTGGATTGGAAGCCAGGCTGTATCTTGTTGGTATTTTAATGGACCTCATCTAAATAAACACAAACTACAGAGCGAGACTCAGATTCCAATCAGAGAAAACAAACCAGATGTCAGGATGAGGGGCTGAGCTTTTGGAAAGATCAGACTCCTGAATGCTGTGAGAATGGTTGAATGAATTGAGGTCAGGGAGTTTCTTGGTATTCATTCCTCTTCCAGCCTCCACCCACTGAGACAGGTGAGCACCCCAGAGGCTACAGGAGGCCGTCGTGGAGGGGAGGGGGGGAGGTGGGGAGGAGTTACCCAAATGTTTACACATGGTGTGGGTCCTCTTAATCCTCCTCTGCAGCCTCGGGCATCTTCCCCACGTCCTCCGGAGACACTATGAAGATGCATACTGACAACCTGGCTTATAACCACACAAAGCTTTGACACACACAAGGCACACCTGAATGTGTGTGCGTGTGTAAGACGCTATCTGGTCTTTGATTGAAAGCGACAAGACGCGGAGAAGCCTTCCCTGACCTCGTCTCACCCGGTGGGATTCCCGCTGACAGAGAGAGACAAACAGCAATCTCTCATTTAAAAGCCGGAAAAAATGGCGACCATCTCACGCGTACACGCTAAGACTTTTGGACCTTTAACCTCCCCCTCCCCCCTCTTTTTCTCTACCCTCATAACAAGAGACAGGAGACATACGGCCAGGAGAGTAAAAGACAAAGGAGCTATTGACAAACTTATGGAAATAACCCGCTCTAATTATGGTGCTTTGTCATAAGTCGCGCAAGCTACCGAGTCAATGGCGGGCCGGGGATCCAACACGCAGTAAATCCTGAAAATCTCATAATCAGTACCTTCTGACTGACAATAGTTATCTCTGTGAGCAGACAATCTAAGAAAAGGAGCGCTGATTTAGGATGTTTTGGCAGGTAACATGGTCATAAGAATGTTTGAGTAAAATTTTAGTACATCGAAGAAAAAAGATATTTCCTCATCAGAAAGTTTGAAAAAATAACTCAGAAAGTGTCCAATCTCAGTGACATTATCATGATTTCTCCAATGACACATATTAGAATATGGAGTAAAAGTGATGAGTCGATATGTGATGGGTCAAAGCGTCATTCTAAAGCTGAAGGTTATTGTCAAACTGTGATTAAAAAAAAAGGATTTCCAGTGAGCAGATGAGTCTAAAAAAATGTAATAAAGTTCAAACTCTAACTGGGATTGTCCTACATGTCTGCTATGCATGGCCCTCATTAACAAAAAAAAAAAATCATTGAGTGTTAAACAAAACACAAAGTCAAGTCTCAAAAATGTGCAGATACATTTAAAGCATTCAAAAGGAAATAGTTGCATATTCACCAAAACTCCGATGTCTTGATCTACTTCATATTGTTTCCATAAATACCTTGTTCCACTGAGCTCGCTTGTTGTCTGAAAACGATTCAAAGCCCGACAGGGAGCCCCTCTGTGGCTCGTGACTTAATCACCCCGAACACTCGTTTATTCCAGGCGAAGCCACATTGAACATCCCACTCTTGTAAATAGTCATTAGAGCACCAATTGTGTAGAACTCTGCAGCTGAAATAGTTCATTACAAATACACTTAGTATCGCTTTTTGAGTCATGTTGGCTTTAATCTATGGTGCCAAGCTGTTCTAGAGAATGATTCATGATTTAGTAACTTATTTTAAGAGACTTTATAGCTTCAGGAGAAGTACCAAAGATAAGTTAATAAACACACTCACTACTGGGTCAAGGGTTGTCATGAGAAATATTGCGTAACATCAATTTTATCTTTTCAATGTGGAAGTTATTTACCAACAAATGAAAGCAATATCTGGTCATTTATTTTCCTATTCAATCATGTGAAACCTCTAAGCAGCACTGACATAATGGTTGCCATTCACATATCTGCTGGAGTTTGCCTTAAGATTTTCTCTTCCTGGTTTTGACTTTATTAAAGAGGAGAAAGTCAGAGTTTTCTGCGCCCAAACTGTCAATCAGAGGACTTTGATTACAATCTGATCCTCCACCACTGAGCTCTCCACAGGCTGACCTACTTTACAACAAATTGCTGATGCATCTCTGTACATTCATCTGCTGCTGTGTTTACTCGGCTCTCTTCAGCTCTGTGTTTTCTAGCGCTCTGCTCCACTTCTCCCCCAGCTGAGCACCAAGCACTTCCTCCTCCCCCCTCCTCCCCTCCCTTCTTCTTGTTTTTATTATCTGGACAGGTATGGACAAGCAATCCACAGAGATGCTTGTTGTTTTGAAATCTGATTGTGGTAAAAAAAAGTGGAACGCACATTTTAACGAGCTGACCATCCAGAAGTGATGCCACTTGAGCCAAATAAATCCCTGAATGTCAGCAGTGTGATCTGGGTCAAAGCCACGAACTGTAGAGAAAAAAACAACTCTACTTTAAAGAGTCTGAAACTTAAGCTTTAACTGGAGCTGTTTCACACCAATGCAACACCTAGCTTGTGTTTTCTTTTTTCATAAAAGCATCACATTTTGCAAAGAAAGCAAACATTATGAAGGAACATTATCATGCATGAGTACAAATGTGAAACACACACCGCGTCTTACTGGATGGATCAAAATGTGAAAGAACCCGAGGGCTACAGTGCTAGACAGGTGTGCCGCATAGACACACATCGCCTCCGGCCTCAAGTTTTAGCCTTCATGCATGGGCCAAAATATTCCCTGACTTGCATATGAACTAATAGAGGGCAGATCCTGAGCGTTTGTCTGGCTGTTAGATAAAGATTGCAGTCTTTTAAGGCAGCCTAACTCTAATATTACCTTGTGAATGCACACGTTGTTAACTCAGTAGGTGGTCTGATTTATTGTTAAGGTTTGAAGACAAGTTCATGTCCAACTTCAGAAGTGCCCAACCCCCAGATGAGACCCTCTTACACACAGACACATGCCCACATTCCCTGGATGACTCGGCAGGCTCATTCCTCTGAAATTGACCACTAAACCGAAGCAGGAGACAAACAAAGACACTCAACTATATACGCCAGGGAGAAAGGACTGTTATTATGGGCTATTAAAGGCTGCTGCTATGTAGGCCACGAGCCAAAGAAGCTAGAAAGAGTGACAGGACTTGAAAATATCAGCGCAACTCTTGTTTTAAGTGCAGGTCAGTCAATGATGCCTCATGATTTTTTTGTTTTTGAGGAAAGCAGGTCAAACAGTGCAAACAGAGGAGAGGCCGTCACGTTCAGGTTAGCAGCTGAGCGTGTGAGTTTGTACGTGAGGGTAAATACCACAAGGAGCACAGGTAACATTTGCATGCAAGGTTAGGGAGAAGGAGGGCGAGGCGCGGTATCCTGGTTCGCTTCCCCACAACACACACGCGCGTTCAGACAGCCACTGTCTGAGTGGCAGGTGATGGGGCAGGTGCGCTCCAGACAGAATTACAGTTGGGAGGGGAGGGAGGAAGTGAGGAAGGTAGAGGGGTTAGATGGGTTATAAATCTGTGTGTGATATGAGCAGGCATGCACAGGGAAATGAAATGCAAAGCAGTGTGCTTACAGGCAGAAATTCAATCTCATCTACAAGAAATGAATATTAAATGTCTGTATTCAATGTCTTCAGAATCTTTTTTACGACCTGATGAATATTCATCCTATCAGAAGTTTGCAATCACACAGGGGATCTCCAGCCGCTCATAAAGTGGAGTTAAACAGTTCAAGGTCCTGATTCATTGCCTTGTGCTGGTTACACGTCTATCCAATGTGCAGGTGGTGCATTCGAGTCAGACATACTGTAGTAAATCAGATAATCCAGAAAGCACCCACAGCTATATATTTGTGCTCCAGTCAAAATACGTCTCTCCAGACTTTGCAGACACACACACAGCAGCAGCAGCAGTCAACTCACATGACAAAACAATTAGTCATCAGGACTGCAGACGGAAAAGACAGCCATCACCTCAGCCCGACCTCTCACACATGGTGTGCGATAAGAGGTTCATTTCGTAAAGGAAATCTTATCTTTAAAATATGGAGTCATGTTTCAGGCTCAGTCTGAGTTGTTGTCTTTGTTATTTCAATAGTTTTTAATCCCTTGTCTTTATTGGGGCTGATTTTATTTCAGATTTGTATTTATAGACATCTAACATATAATTGTTTTACTGTCTTCATTTTAAATTCCAGTTAATTTGATCCAGTGTTGTCTACTTTGTACTTATTTTCTGTTTATTTTTTAAATCACTTTTTGGAGTTTGATTCCAAAACTAAACTCTGCCTTCATTACGTCTTTGTACATTCATATTGATTTCATAACGGTGTAATATTAGTGTCTCAGTCTATCAATTCACATTGTGTGTGTAGAGAAACAGCAGGAGCTCCACATACACACACATGGACTCATGTATGAATGCACACACAGCAATGTTTTCCCCTGCTGGCTCCACCGATCCCCTCTTGCCTGGTAACGCCTCCATTACTACCTCCCACAACAACCCTCCATTACACCTCTTGACATTCATATAGGAGAGACATATACTGGACATATACTGTACATAAATATCACGTTTTGAACATGTAGTCTGAATAACGCATATTATGTATCACCTTGTGCAACATGCTCTATAAAGGTGAGTTCAATTGTTTCATTTGTAGGAAAGGTCGTCAAAATGCTCAACACATTGATGTCACGTGTAAAATGATATAATCTCCTTTATTTCAGTACTGAAAAGTACCAAAGATTAAAAAAATTCAGATCTTCGGTCATATTTTCAACCAAAAGCTGCATATTGCCAACATATTTGTGCAATTCAGACAGTGTGCAGTAATTTGCCTGCATTTTTGGGTATTTAAACTCAAGAAATGACCCAGTGTTAGAGGCCTTGGACTTGTATTCATGTTACCGTTGAATCGAAACAAGTATCGATATCGTTTGTTTGCGTATCAAAGTCCTAAAATCTAGTATCATGACAGCCTTATTTGTAGGTCAGAATAAAAAGGGAGCAGCTTTCCCGTGGCAACTTTCAAAATCATAATCTGGCTGCTGAATGTCATAACTGCATCTGTTGTGAATCTCCCTAATGAAGCAGAGTAAACAACTTAAGACCAGTCGGAGGCTCCACATGAGTAAACAACAAACAAACAGTGAGGCAATGGGGAAAGACAGTGAAACCTTATGTGTGCATGAAGTTAGATTCGCATACTGGAAGCACACACACAATCACGCACACACTTACAGATCCATACACACTCAAAACCTGAGGCTCTTTACTCGCCTGAAGCTCCAAGCAGAGGCTGACTTTTATGCTAAAATGCCCTCCGTGAAAGGGAAAAGGAAAGATTGTGTGTGTGCTGCGGCGCCAGGTTTCAGCCATGTACAGTTTTTAACAACCCCTCATCCAGCATACTCGAGACATGCACTTACCTGCCCCGCTCTGCAACAACTCATTTCTGAACTGTAACCATCACACTCAAGGCTCACCTCACTCTGCACTGCCTAGGGAACTGCTGCAAACAGTGTGGATGAAAGCAGCAACTTTTTCAAAGAGAATACATGAAAAGTGAACGCTAATGATCCCACTTGTGCGATGTCTGCAGCTACTTGAACTTATCATTTGGTTCTCTGCAAGTTTCACTTTCTAAACCAGAGCAAACCTGATGCATGAATATATTTAAATCTCTGATTAAACAGCTACTTTTGTCAGCAGACATAACAACAACCAGGCAAACAGAGTCCTGTGTTTGCCAGCTGATACTTCATCACATAGCTGTGTTGTTTCCTGAATGCCATATGGAGACAATGTCTATCTTTGTCTTCAGAGCATATATGCTGTCATATAAATGCAATGAACCTGACAAGCTGCTCTACTTCCTCCCAAGTGCTCCACACAAAGCAAAGCTTGCACTCTCAAATAACACAGCTCAACTTTCTCCCCCAGAAGTAAAATCCTCCAACTTAGCAAGGCAATGACAAGAATGTGAATGTATTTCTTCTCTTGTCTGTGTGAAAGGCTTATTGTTGCAGGTGTTTTTTTTTTAGTACTTTACCTCATCTGTGTTAGCAGCCTAGTGTGTGTGCTGGATGGTGGCCAGCAGCAGTGTGTGAATCCAGGCCATCCCAGGGTCAGTCTGAGCCACTCTGCTATCCATTGCTGCCTTGTGTTCCTCCCGGCTTCTTTCCTCCCTTCTCCTCCTTCAGCTTCTTCTTCTCTTTATTTCCAACGCAGCTCACTCATTTCACATCAGCGCTCCTCTGCCTGTGCCTTCTCCTTCTTTGTGCTCTCCGCAATCCTCTGGAAAACAATAACAGGCTGAAAAACAGCCACCACCACTTGCTGCTCTCAGAGCTACTTACAATGCAGATCCCCTCTCTACGCTCCTCTGCTCTCCCTTCCCTCCCTGCTCCTTCCCCTCCCTCTCTTTCTCTCTCTCTCTCTCTTTCTTTCTGCTACTGTTGGTGAAAGCTCATTTTCTCACTCTCCTCCCCCTCTCTTGCCCGTCCTCTAACTCTAATAGTTTAGTGTCTCATTTCAGCACCTGCTTTGACACAGAGAAGAGGAAGTAGACAGACAAAATGTGGCTGCTTGATAAGAGTGTTTAGTTTTTTTTTTTAAATGTGTGGCATGACAGTTAGGTACACTTGTTCTGTGAAGACTTTTCTTTGTGGTTTAATCGGTTTTTGTGTACATTTACGCATTCTAATCTTAAAACAAGCCAAACAAATTGCATGCAAAAGTTCACATTTAGTCTTCATGCATGCAATGTTATCTGCAGAGCTAGAGTTGCTTGTGGTTGTGTGTTTGTGTGTGTGCATGAAGCTTTCACTAAACGTCAAACTGGGAGTTGGTGACAGAAAGAAGCTGCTATGACATGCTTGAACTCCCTCATCTTTTTTCCCTGCTCGCTGCTGTATCAACTATGTTCACTAATCAAACATGAAAGGAATGGTGGTGGGTGGTGATGATGGGGGAGCGGGTTTACCTCAGGACACTGGTTTACTCGGTGGCGGTGGTCCTCTAATTGTCCCCCTTTTTTAGGGAGACTAAAGCAGGTCAGTAAGGGCTCGGGAATAATTTGTGTCTTTGCATTTTAATCACTATTCCCAGCCAGGATTTATTTGTAAGGGGATTTTCTGAACGTTGTCAACTTCAAATATGTTTGGTTCTATAAAATGTATTATGTACGATAATAAAAAAATATAACTGGATAATAACCAAATCAATCAAATGAAGCAAATATAAAGAGCTAACAAATTAGCATTGAGCTAAAGATGCCGACATTAAAGGAGAGTAAATACTGAGCTAGCTCTCTAACTGTCAAGAAATATGACTCCAGATAAATGCAGATATTGCTCTGAGTCTGCTGGATGTTTAAACAGGAGACTGTTGACTTTAAAGTTAGAAAAGTTAAGTCAGAAGTTAGAAAATGAATTATATTCTTTGTCTTTACATAAGCAAAAACTCAAGCAGATGTATTTTACCTCTTTGGAAAATTAAAGTTCTGTAGACTTCAATGTTTTGCTGCTAAATGAGTTTACTGACTAGCTGTGGGTAATTTAAGTTCAAGTTTCAACTTGTTTGATTATATTTATAAACTGAAGGCTGTTTCTACCTTATCAGTACGTTTGGGTTGATGACTGTGACCAGAACTTTCTCTTCAAACTCAATGAGCATTAACTTGAACCTGTGATGAGTCAGGATGAAGTCTTGTTTCCTATGCTTTTCTATTTTTTATTTTTGCTTTGATTGTTGTGCTTTTGCATAATTTGGTAATATGGTTTTAGCTCATACAAGTACCCTGTAAGGTTTACATCAAGGGTGCTGCACAAATTAATATAATCATTTTAATTTAAAATGTATTATTTAAATTCTGCAAAGCCTGCACGGTGGTGCAGTGGTTAGCTCTGTTACCTCACAGCGAGAGGGTTCCTGGTTCAAATCCACGTCGGACAGAGCCTCTCCGTGTGGAGTTTGCATGTTCTCCCTGTGCATGTGTGGGTTCTGTCCGGGTACTCCGGCTTCCTCCCACAGTCCAAAGACATGCTCTTCATGTTAACTGGTGACTCTAAATTACCCGTAGGTGAGAATGTGAGTGTGACTGCTTGTCTGTCTGTATGTGTCAGCCCTGTGACTGACTGGTGAACAGTCCAGGGTGTAACCCCGCTTCTCGCCAAATGACAGCTGGGATCGGCTGCAGCCCGCCCGCGACCTGAACGGGAAAAGCGGTATAGATAATGGATAGATGGATAGGTATGGGACCGTTCAGAAAAGTTGATAATCAATATTGAGTGTTATTGTTTCATAATAAGATAAAGATTTCTACTTTAACGTGAAAACATTTAAAAATAATTTGATTTGAGAAATATATAAGAACAGAAAGTTGTTCTGCAAACATCAGATCTTTCCAGCTGCACAGTTAATCTAAATCATACTTCTTATCTCTGATGTGGGTCAGCCTGAACGGGCCTCATTAGCAATGCAAAGTAAAGAGTTTTTTTTTAAGTTGTTTTGTGAGATGTCAAAATGCGTCTGTTTATGTCATAGCATGTCCTCCGCTGCATCGTTACCTTGTGGCAGGTTCAGAGTTTTGTTTTGCAGCTCGTGCATGCACGCTTCTCCTTCTACGCTCCAGCAGTGGTTGAATGAGCCAGCCGGTGTCCACAGTGCATACCTGTGCTCGCTGACATGTACTAACTCACTCTTCCTGCAGGCCATGGCAGAGGAACGCACAGCAATCATAACAATTAGGAGATGAATGTGGCCAAGAGGGAGGAGAGGGAGGAACAAGAAACAGAGTGGATATTAAAAAAAAAAGTAAGGATTACAACGCTGGAAATATGTGAGGCAGAAGGAGAGAGTACGGGAAAGGGTGAAGAGAGGGTGAGGAGGAAGAGGAGGAGAGAAGATAAAATCAAAGTCAGGAGCTGCCTGAGGCCACAGCCACTGGGTGGAGTCTGTAAGAGGAGGTGGAGGAGGAAGGCAGAAATCATCAGTGAACACCTGTCTCTTTCTGACTCCTAATAAATCAGCGTCCTCTGTACCTGTCTGCACGTCCCTGCTTTTTAGGTTTACATCCTCTGAGAAGGGTATGGAGAGAGAAGAAAGTTAAAAGTAGATTGTAAACAAAGTTCATCCCATCAGGTCCCAAAAGGAGAAAGCTTTTGCATTCAACAAACTAGATTTATTTTGCTCTAAAAAGTCTAAATGAAAAACAGCTCAAACACTAAATATTTTCTATATAAAGGAACTATTTCACTTCCCTTTACAGTACAATACAGCAGCAACTCTTAGAAATCCTTCACATGAAAGTCTGCTGAGCATTCAAGTGGACAGGGCGGACATTCTCAGCATCCATGGACGGCAGACATGGACAGTATATTTGTATTTACATACACATTTCAGACAAAGTTGTAGATGTTTCAACATGTTCAGCATCTTGAGATGACAGCAGATACATTTCTGGAAAACGACAGAGCTCCGATGCCTTTTCATTAGAATAACAGGAAGATATAGACAGTTGCTTCCTTCAGTGCCAGTTATTGTTTTAAGTCAAATAGCTATGGTGTTTTACATGTAAGTGTTTTTTGACCTCAAGGGGTTATCATAAATATAATAAACAATGGTGGTGAACTAAAAAGTGTGTGTGTGTGTGTGTGTGTGTGTGTGTGTGTGTGTGTGTGTGTGTGTGTGTGTGTGTGTGTGTGTGTGTGTGTGTGTGTGTGTGTGTGTGTGTGTAGGGGTGGGGCTTTGTTAAGTCTGAGGAAATTAACCCTAATAATAATATTATCAAAACACATTTTTGACAGACCACTGGAAAGTGTCCTGAACAATGTAAGTTCAGGAAAATGTAAATGAACTTTAAATTAAATTAAATTAAATTAAATTAAATTATTTCAACTAAAAATAGAATTCATTTAGGTTGTATGTCGAACAATCTTCTTCTAATATACGACATCAAGATTCTTAAAGTCTGTGATTGGCTGAGGAAGATCTGCACTATTCTTTGTATGCATACATGCAGTATTTTTGGCCAAAGAAAGTCCTGATGTCTTCTTGCACTATCCTTTCTGTTGAGGAGTTAACCTAGAGGTCCCACTGGCACCTTTGAAAGTAATTTTTCCCTCTTTGCAGCTGTATCAAAGAAAAATGCACAATCCAGAATTGTTGAAGTTTGACCTTGTGTTGGACTTGAGTCAGGGTTTCTTGACCTTTGTTGTGCTCTCCCCAAACTTTTCGGACGTTTCCTACTTAATCAGTGGAGTGCTTGTTTGAAAGTAAACTGACAGCAGGGTAAATAGAAGTGATTCACTGCCCTGTCTTGTTTAAAGTCTCACCACACCCAGCTACAGTGATGGGTGTGGTTGTGTTGCTGTCAGAATGAACTCTGTTGCATGTGCTACCACACCAAACATTGCAGACACAGAAGTACACCTGTACATCAATGCATTAAGGTGAGAACATAAACCACCGGAGGTTAAGTTTCTCTTCTCTGTCATTAAAACATTGAATATGAATTTACTAACATTTAGCTTCATGTTCATACTAATTAGTCTAATTTAGCTGTGACTGTGACACACTGCTCCAGATGTTTGCGTCGAACTCTAAAACGATCAAAGACAAGATGAAAACAGTCTCATAGTTTAAACGAACCATGCAGCTACTCCAGTTAGCCAATCCTAATGCAGCTTACTTGTACGAGTGTGCTTTGTTAATGCTAGTTATTGTACTTGTTTCTTTTGCTGAAGATTAGCAAAGAGGCTTCTACATTTTATCCGGAACGTTTCACTTTTCAATCATGTATACATTTTTGTCATTTGATAACATTATTGCCACGGTTACATAATATTAGTTTTGTTACATTTGGCTTGGGTTTGCTCAGGTGAGGGTCGAGTTTCTGCTCGTTCCATGACTCTGAGTCCCGTTTATATGTTTCCAATGAGGGAAAAAGTTCACTTGTAATATCCCAGATGTGAAGGTGCGTCTCCTCGGTCCTCCTGTTCTCCTCTCAAACTAGTCGTTTCCAGTGCTGGAGTCCTAACTCATGTTTCCAAAGGATGCGTCGCTTGCTTCGGGGTAGGCAGTTCAGTTGAGTTTGAACATGGAAGGAATGAAGAAGGAGCAGACACAGAGAGGAGAGTGTTAGTTCAGTCAGACTGATTAATGTAAGAGATAAGAAGAGGGGGGGAAGCTGACACAGATAATCTTTGTTACAACTTGCTACTGAATCAAATCTTGCTGCTACTATATTATATTCTTAAGGCACATACTGGTTAGAAAAGCTATGCTGGCAATAAAACATAGTGTACACACTCTCACATAGGAGTATATGGAGTCAGAGCTCTGATGGGCTAAGCTTAATGTAGCCTAAAGCTTTGAATGACAGGAAAACAACTAGCCTGGCTTGGCCTTAAAATAAAAAAAATTAAAAAACCCTAGCAGGGCATCAAACATTTTGTAATGTGAGCTTAGTTGTACAACCCCTAACATCACCTGAAACAGACATAAACATGCCAGTTTGTTATGCTCATCTTTCTCGACAATAAAGCAAAGTGACCGTGTGCATCCTCCCAAAGTCTGGTCTTGGAATTTGCTACTTTTGGTACATTGTACTTTTACAGAGAACAAAATAATAACCAGGGAACAGATAAGTGGACTGTGGGAGCCAGGCTTAGTGCCTCCTACGTGTTTGCTAAGCTTGCTAACTTTGTCCTGACACCAACTCCTGAGTTACCACATTCAATGTCTTTGCTGGTAAGGCTGCAGTTTCATTTTTTTAACCAGTTTGGATTCTGCTTGTAGTTGTGGGTAGTTTATTAGAATGAGGGTCTATAACACAAAGACACTAACAACAACTACCTTCACTATATGTGTCTGATAAAATACAGTTTAACCATACAGAAGTACTATACATTTTGTGATTTTAAATTCAAACTACAACATACAGCCCCATTAATCACTCAACAGGTCTAAAGTCTGGATGCATCACTCAAATTTGTACTCCCCTTACAACAACAACTCTGTACCAACAAAGTACATTTTTATTAAATATATTTCATGGCAGGTTTCAAACATCCTGTACGCCTTTGGTCCCTGACTTGTCCAGTCTTACCTTCATGTACTTTTATCTGTTAATAATGTTTGGGGAATTAATTTCCTTTGATTTAAGAAATTGTAACTTAAAATACTAGGTTGCAAGAAATAAAATATTTAAACTATAACTTATTTAAAGTCCCTATGAACGGAACTTCGAGACATCATCTAACTGCCATGTTGTGACGGACTACAAACTCAAACTCTAAAGAACCAATCACAAGATAAAAGGCGGGAAACAATTGTGGGATGAATTTGATTGGATCGTTCGTTTTTTAAATGGTTGAAATTGTGTTAACGCCCTTTAGTGTGGGATGAGTCATCACACATTTGAAACGGGAGATAAAAAAACTGTTATTTTGATGTAAAAATATTCAGACTAATGCTTAATTGAAAATATAGATAGAATATAGATAATAAGCTCTTAACAAAGGAACACTGGGTTACATTTCATGGCGACTTTAAGAGCCATAATGTAAAGTATTATGATCTGAATCCATTCTAAGTATATCACCTCTCCTCTGATAAGTGAAACAATGACATCCATGCTGAGAATGCCATTTACTTACTTGTTGTGTGGTACTCATCTGCCTTCATCCGGCAACATTCACTACACGAGACAGAGACACATGACAACAGCATGGGTCAGAGAACAAGAACACGAACACACACACACACACACACACACACACACACACACACACACACACACACACACACACACACACACACACACACACACACACACACACACACACACACACACTGATAGACAGGATGAAAATAACACTGTACAGGACTGTTCCAGAAATAATGATTTTTCATCCCAGTGAAATCCTTTCTGTCATAACTTTAAGTGACACATCCACAGCAGTGCTGATGGAGGAAATGATCAACCATGTCAAACCCAGCCGCCCACAAGCTATACAGTACGGATGTAATCAAATGCATCTGACACTGACATATTTGGCCCCGATCCCAAACAGATTAGCTTTAATGATCATGTTGCGTGCAGTGTAGCGAGTTTCTAACAGCAAGTGGAGCCACAGGTGCTTTGTAACTGCTCAGTGGAGGTGTGTTAATGGCTGGGTGAGCTTTTAAGAGGCTTTAAAAATCTGGAATCTTTTTTATGGGAATCAACAGGCTCGGTGACAGGTTTAACGCTATGTGAATCCTGTGAATTCTGCAGGTGTTTTGTTTCAGTGGTTTTCTTGAGTGGAGATTTATGGACAACAACAAACTGACGAGTGTGCGGTCTGTGGATGTGGAATAACACATTAACTCTGCTGAGATACAGATAAAAGTTTACAAAAATGTCTAAAGACAAATACCTGAAACTTGAGTCCATAACATTTTCAGCTAAATGAAACACGGCTTTCTGAGAGAGACTTTTTTAAAAAGATTCATTTTGGGCTTTTTCTGCCTGTCTTGTAGAGACAGGACATTGGATAGAGTCAGAATTCAGGGATAGAGAAAGAGAGTGGGGGAATGATAGAAACAGGTCTGATTCGAACCCGCCTGCTTGAGAGACTACCACACATGGTCTCCAGACATGGGGCACGCACATTAACCACTACGCTACTGGCGCCCCTGAGAGAATGTTTTATAATTTGATTTGGTTGATTTGACAATTTTAAAAAGTAAGAGAACTCTGATAAATTTGATCCCTGATCAATCTTTCCACTGTTTTCTCCAGTTATATTTGTGTGATTATCATCATACAGAGTCTTGATGCATTGAGTACCCTAAGGTACTTGACTGGGCCTCAAGCTTCAATTACAGATCTTGATTTTCTGCTTTTGAGGATTTTGCACAGTTACTGCATGTGTGAATGTGTATGATCGTGTATGATTGTGTGTGTGTGTGTGTGTGTGTGTGTGTGTGTGTGTGTGTTTAATGTTCTACTGACCTGGGCTGGAAGAGCCAGGGGTTGCAGGGGCGGCCCCTCGGCTTCGACTCATCAAAAGAGCCTCCTGGTTTTCTGCCAGTGCCTGCTTGGCCAGGTAGCGCTCCCTCTTTATCTTCAGTTCCAGGGATTCAGGGACATCAGGTACGATCCAGTCGATGGCTCGCAGCACAAAGAAAACCGCATGCTGGAAGAGAAAGGACATGGAGACACTTGAGCTCGTCGTCAGATGAAGGAAAACTGCTTCTAGTGTCATAAAATGATGTGGAAAGCATCATTGTGTCTTTAAAATTGAAATTAATAAGGTGAAAGAGTCCACTTAGTCAATTTCCCTTCCTGTCTCTATCAGCCAACTTCAGTAGCCCCGGGAGGCAAGTCAGAAAATAAAACATTATAACTTAACATTTTTATCCTTAAAACAAAAAAGGATTTCCAAGAGAATGTCCTAAGTGGAACATTTCCACTTTAAGTATATAAAAAACTTTTTTCAGGATGTCTTTTCAAGGTTTCTCTTTTTTATGTGATAAAAACTGAAATGTTTTTGGATTTCTAATTTCTAGTTTTTTTTTCCTCATTCACCTTCCAGGGATTTCAAAGCCTTTTTCCTTTGTCCAGTTGATTTATCTCCATGACGACTAGTCTCTTTGGAAATTAAGGTCATAAAATGTAGCCTAAACTCTCTACTTGAGTAAAGATTCATTGATTTTCAAAGTGCAAGATATGTTACTGTCTCTGAATTATTCCCCCTTCTGCTTCACCTCAGTGACCTTCTTTTCCTGTCATGATATTCTCTGTTTTCTCATGACACTTAAAAGACAAAAACAAGGAGCAGGAGGAGGAATTGCTGAACAAATCAGACATAGAGAGAGAGAGCAGAGTCAAAAAGAAGTGTGAAACAGTGCTATAAAACATGAACTGTAAAAGAGAAAAAGGGCCTATGATTGTGCCTTAGAGAAGTACTTGCAGTGTGGAGAAGAATGGAAAGACAGAAGAAGCAAGAAGTGTGAAAGAAAGGTAAAAGAAAGGAGAAAGAGCAAACATGAAGGTAGCTGCAAAATAAAATACAATCTGTTGGACTTCTAAGTGTAGGTAGAGCATGAGAGGAAAAACTAAAATAGATATTAAGAGTGGGAAAAAATTTTAGGGAATGGATGTGCATGAAAGAGCAACATCAAGAGCGGGAGAGAAATGCAGTTCTCCTGAAATCAGGCAAACTATAAAACAGAGATACATACACAAATAAAAAGAGAAGAAGATGCATGACAGAGTCAGGATGGTAGAAAATTAAAAACACATGAGACATGACAATAAGAAAAAACACAGACCTGTTAAGATCAACTTTAGCAAACACAGGAGCAGAGCAGCTCCCTTCATACCTCAAATGCAATAATAAAACCAAGTCTGACGGCTAGAAGCTCCCAGTAGAAGAGTGTGTAGTTTCCACTGTTGTCTCTGTAAGCTTTATATCTTAAAAAGAGAAAAACAGAGTTATATTAGTAGACACTGTGGAACGGTTGGGTTCTTGATTCTCGCATATAAGAGCTAAATAATGTGTGAAACATCAGCATGACCACCCAAGTCTGTTTATTAAGGTCAGCTGATTTTAACCAAATGTGTGAATTTGACCATTCAGTTACAGTACATGCATTCAGAAGATGATCACACCGTTTACCTGCACATGGGATACGCAGTGTAGTTAAGAGGGGCATAAGCCAGGGTGAAGTTTACGTATCCATTGAGATCGTTGTCAAACTTGTACTGGTAGAGCAGGCGAGGTAAAAAATCTGAAGTAAAGGCTATAAGGAAAGCCTGTGGATGAGAAGAACGAACAAAGATCATATTTTATAAAAGAGATAATTATGAATAAGTCTTTGTGGGATGTCCTTCGAGTTCACTCACGTTTGCAATGACTGACAGGTGCGACAGGGCCTCCAGTATGTTGAACCAGACTCCGATGTTCTGGGCACGTTCAGCCACCGGCCGGCGGTACTCGCACACAAACTTGTGGGCGTCCAGACGGATCTCCACCCAGTTGTTGAGGAGAGCAAAGAGAGGAGCGAGAGGGAACGCTGCCACAAAGATGGTGATGAACCCAAACTGGAGCACTGCAGCACAGAGTCATTTTTACAGACAGTTAAACATCTTAAATTGTTCTTCTATAATTCATATATACAGCTATTTTGTTCACAACATGTGTATTGTTTTCTGAATCGTCCGTTGCTTAAGTGGTTAGACACTTACCCATTTCAAGGTATTCTTCAAACAGGCCTTCACACTCCACCAGCTGGTAGTCCTCCTCCCAGCGTCTGGGCTCATCAGAGGATTTATTCCCAAGAACCTTGGCTAAAGTTCTCTTCTGGTGCCAGGCCTTCACTTTACTGTCAGAGCAGACAGACAGACATAGAGAGAGAGAGAGACAGAGAGATAGACAGACAGACAGAGAGAGAGGGACAGAGAGATAGACAGACAGACAGATTTTGTTTTAAAATGTATATGACCTCATTTGTTTTCATCTTTGTTTGTCTCTACTGTTTGTTTCTGTAAATCTTGAACACTAACTGTTATTCACAGATATTACATTACGTGGATAACTCAGTTAACTTAATATCATCCTTAAGGATTTGCCATGACCATGGGGCTTTTCATTTCTTAGATTCAACTTAATTCATTTGGAGCTGTTGTCATAGTAACAGTTGTTCATGGCTCTCTACAGCTCTGTTGTAAAAGGTGTCTTGGTATTTATCTTTTTCTTTACACTTCAAACTTTCTGCACATCAGACATACCGGTATCATATCTCCACTGTCTGATAATCTCATAAACAGCACTTTGTTTACTTAAAGAGGCTTTTCCACACGTCATCTCCAAGCACACATCACGCCCTCCATGTTGCCTCTCACACAGACTGTCACTGTCACAGCAGGTCAAAGCAGGTGAAGAGCTGATGACGCTAGAGCACCTGGAATGACCTTACTTCTAGCTACTACAGGAGTTCTGAAGTACTACAGCTTGAAAATGTGCCTGCAGATATATTTCACAGATATTCTTGTCCTTGTACATGCACAAACTACAGGATATAAAAATAGTGCTTAAGTACTTAATCTACCCACAATAGGATAAAATTATGATAACCATGTGTGCTGAAGGAAGCAGCATACCTCCTGAACTTCTTCTGTCTATATCTTTTGTGTAATCAGTTCGATTCTAAATCCTAAATATCAAACCTGTTTAATGTATTCAGGAAGACCCGATGAGTCTGCAAACTGTTTTGGAGGTCTAAAGTGGGATCTGTTAACAACCCCCAAATTAAAAGTAAATTAGGACCAAACCAAGCACATGAGGCCAGATTTCTCCCCAATTAAAAGCAGGGGTAAATCAGTTTAAATAACCCCTGTAGTCTGACTGAGCACAAGTAGCAGCCATTATTTCAGAATACAATAAAAAAGAGAAGAAACATGCTGATCCATGGAAGTGCTTTCCCCGAACCAAAGCCCACCTTTTCGGTGGTTAGAGTAAGCCTTGCTTGTGGTTCATTAAAACATGAAGAACACCTTGTGGTGTGGGTCCTTTAAAGATTCAGACTCTGAGTTGGGAGGAAGCCACCATATAGATTAAAGGAACCACAAACCACATTGCCAAGCTAAACAACTTGGCTGCCAACTCCCACACTCAAGTTCAATCAATTATTGAATCAATCAACAAAAGCTGAACACCCTTTACAAAGACAATCTGTGAACATTTTTCTACGCAGTTCTCATTCTGCTGTCAGTATCTTATCATGCGCACATTTCAGGAGTTGTGTTTCATGTTATTAATGAGTAGTGGTCTTTTTTCTCTGGCACATATAAGCTTAAGGTAACTCTGAAATGTGGTGAACAATTACTATACATTGCACCAGATGTCCAAAATAGAGAGCATCTTTATATTTTTAAAGGTTTTCCCAATTTCCCTCTAGATACTATTTTGTCAACCTAAGCCTCCTACAATCCGGCTCTGCCCTGTTGTCTGCTCAGGTTTTTGTCTGGAAACAAACAGGCACACATTTCCACACACTCCCACACACACACACACACACACGCACAGCCTCCCACACACACTCCTTCAGACTTTGCCAGTGCTGCAGAGGTACGGCACTGAGCTTTACTGCACCAAATGAGCTGCAATCAGGATGCAAAGCAGTCTGATGCAACACTTCAAAATAAAGTTAAATGTTTGCAGGTAAAAATGTGTTTTGGATTTATAGACTACAAATTACACATGCTAGTTATATCATTTATTCTATTCTATTCAATTCTATCTGGCTTTATAGTAAAGCTGATGATAAATGTATCTACTCGTGTCTGGTAGGGAAAGTCTTTTTCTTTAAGCAGCTTAAAATCTCCTGGAGGTAAAGTGGGGCAGGCGTGAATATAGTCTGATACACCTGAATGTTGTTAAACAATATAAATAAAAATAGTATATGACTGATAAGATTTAAAGAATAATGGATACAACATCTAACAAAAGTCAAAGTGCTGTTATAGAGATGAAACCTACGGGATAACAAACTCCTGAACGTTGTTGATGAGTTGCTTTCCCACCATGATGATGAAGAGTTGTTCGGCCAGTTCAATGAGGCAACCCCCGGGACCACACTGCAAAACAGTTTGAGGACACACACGAACAGATAGGACAGAGTGGTGAAATACAAATGTTATAAACTTGGATAAAAATGCAAAAGATGTTTAATGTTTTCTATCTTATTAACTCACATCTTCATTTCTCATCCCGAACAAGGTCCCATAGTTGGTTGGGTAACCCACAAACCTGCCCACACAGAGACGTAAGGAAAAGGTCAAAGGTTATCAGGATCAAAATGATCTTCCTTTCTTATTGTTTCTAGCGCTCATGGTTGTGTCTCACCTTCCTTTAAAGAAAGCCACGTAGAAGGGAGAGGAGTAGAAGTTGACAAACTGGAAGATGAACACTTTGAAGATGAAGGCGTTGTCGTACTGAGTTTGTGTTCTGTGCATCTCTATGACAAAGAAAACATGGACACAGAGTGTATTTAAGTCTGTTATAGCTCTTCTAGTGTCTCTAATGGATATGTTTGGAAAACCTGTTTTATTACCTAACTTCACATGTTACCATGTTTACAGCACATAACACTGATGTGCATGTTCTCAGCAATAAGTCAGTTGATAAACTATAGCTCAACTTATAAAAAAAACCCAAAATGATACTCTACAGTAGTGTTATAGTACTCAAAATTGTCCTTGGTATCAAGACCTCTTTTTGAAGGTCTCGGTCTCGTCTCAGAATCTAAAGTATTTTTGCTCGGCCTTATCTCGGTCTCAGACTTTGCGGATTTTAATTCAAGACCGGGCAAGACCACAATTTATCCACTTCATTACTGTGATTAGAAGGAAAACATCCCTTTCTAGAAGAACAAATAACCTCAATTCATTCATAGCTTCATTTTTGTCTCCCGGTTACAGCCGCAACCTTCCCGGGGAGTGACACGCCCACTACACACAAGATGAGGATTTTTCAGTGATGTTTATGGTCTTGGTCTTGGTCTTGACTCGGTCTCGATCCCTAAATGTCTCTGTCTTGTCTTGGTCTCAGAGCGATCTGGTCTCGGGTAAGTCTTTGTCTCGGTTAGTGTGGTTTTGACTGAAACACTGCTCTAAAGTGTGAAAATGAGCAAATAGACATTTCTCTTAGCAAAGAAATCTCATCAACTGTATTGGACAGACATTTACGTGTGCTGAACATTTGGCTAGACGACACTATCCATGCATAGTTTTCCTCTGTCTTATCAAGATGGATGATAACAGACACAAAAAATCATTTGAACTGCCGAGGTGATCAATCAGAGCCTTTATCAGCCAATAGAAGAGGTCCTTAACTCCTGGGCAACAACACCTCAGAAATGTTGTTGCAGCACAACCGGCCTGTATAGCAGCGTGTACTACAACAGATCATGTATTGCTCATTTCTTCTAGGTTGTTCAAGATGATAAACTACAAGTATGTTAGCATCACAACTTAGATTATCGGGCTGACGCTTGTTGTGTTTAGCTGTAAGCCAACAAGCTAAAACCTAGCAATACAAAAAGTACCAGGCTTGACATGAGGAATTATCTGAATATGTTAAATGACAGAGGAGGTAATAATACAACTTGACTTCCTGTATTGTTGATACTAGCTAAGGAGGCCCAAATATGACAGTTTGAATCCCAGCAGATGTTGTTAATGAGGGTCTTTTTAAGTTTTCACTGAGACTAAAGATAGTTTTCTGTACATTAAAAAACAAATCTGGGCTTTTTTTTGTGGATAATTTCTTCTTATTAAAAACTAAAATTCTTGATATCGAGTTATTATTTGTGTATGTTTTGTTAGGTGCACGTCACAGGCTTCCAGGATTAGAGCTTATGCACAAGATACATACTGTATATTGTGCATGTAATTTACTAGAGGATGCCACTGTGTGTCACATGTGTGCTGCAGTAAGTCTTTCACTCATCAGAATGTTTTGGTTGCTTTACTAAGGGAGTATTTTTTAACATGGATGTTGGTATCGAATAAGAGACATTTGCTTTTTGAGGAGTCTCAGGTATCAGTTAGTCACGATCCAATGAGAGGCTGATATCAATGTTAAGGATTTAGGTTTGAGTTGTCAGAGAGAAGTATTGATTCTTACCCCATTTAGTGAGCTGCTCAGCTAATGCAGTGTAGACACGGCCCATCAACAGGATAAGGCCAAGATTCACGATGCTGCTGGAGACGTTTGCTATTGTCCCGGCCTGAGAACAAGACCACGGACATGAATGTATGAATGTTAATAATGCAGACACACAATCACACATTTACTGTGGGGCTAGAGATGCAAGCCTGTAGAGCATGTCGTAGTCATTCAAAGAGTACAACATCTAATGAGAATAAATTAAATCTCTGCATGCACTATGGATGTAGCTTTCATATACCTCTGTACGTAGGACGGGGCTCCCAGTATGGAACATCATTATGCTTATGATCCCGCGGCACATGACCACTGTCACCAGGAAGATCATCACCACACAAAGCTGAGAGGAGAGACACAGGGACACGGGGTGAAAAAACATCACAGTAGGTGGGTGAATTTTGTTGGGTAAAATTTAGAACAATGTTCTTGTGCAGCAAACAGGATAGCGATAAGAACTACTCTTATCGCTATCCTGTTTGCTGCACAAGAACATGCTGATTCAGCATTACAAAATGTCACTTGTAGATGAGTATAACTCCCCTTTAACTGAATCTCTGTGGTGTATTACTTTGGCAAAAAGGTCAACCTCAGACCTGTATATTTTGGTGCAGTGTTGCTATTTGAATGAATTTTAGCTTCTTGTTTTGGATTGGCTGTATTCTCTTTTTATAGGCTATACTTTGCTTGCACATCACAGATGTAGTCCAGGGAGGAAAGTTTGACCCTGGTTATATTGAGGGTAACTTTTGGATTCTGTCTGATCTTGGACTGCAGCCCACACACAGACCTTTTCACAGGGCGGACAGAATCTAATGACATGAAAATGAGAAGATTTTGGGACCTCTTCTTACATCCTCTTTCGGAGTTAGTGGTGATCTGTAGTCATTCTATACCAAAGGTCCTTATTAGATTGTGCTCTGTCTGGAACCTGACCCTCAATCTTTATTACTATGGACTAAGCTTTAGATGGCATTTCTCCTGGGGCAGATAGGTGACAATACCCAGAGTAATGAGACTGAGAATGCAGTGGATGGATTAGATAATCAGATCTCATCCAGCCCTGGGTGAAACTGATCGGAATAAACGTATAAGAAAAGGGTTCAGTCACTAAAATAAGTGTCAGTGGAACTGCACAAAGATGTCAACCCAACCACTCTTTCTTTTCGGCATCACTAAAGTAACAGCTCAAAAGACACTGAGACTATTCACTGAAACCAAGTATAAAGAAAATGACACATATTGGTATGGGACCGGATCAGATTTTGTCAAATTAAAAGATGATTAATGAAAATGTACTACCTCATAACTTTAGCTACAGTAATGATCAAAACATACACCTGAAATGTAATAGCCACCAGCTGTCATATAGAATAGAATTTACAGATTGAAACCCAAAACCCAAAAGACCTCAGAGCCAGTGTTTGGCTTCTCCATTCTTCAAAACAGCTTCTCACCATCATTATGATGACCATGGAGCCAGTGAACATGCGAGATATCCTCGTCTTCTCTGGAAAGTACGGCTCTTTGACCCCAGTCACTGGATTTGGCTCCATAGACGGGGCCATGGCTGCAAACTCCGGCCGAGGACGCTCCTAAAGGGAACACAGTGATGACATCAGCATTGATGGACACACTCCTTGCTGGTTAGCTGAAAATGGTCCCTTTGACGAGTTAAGGTCAAGAAATCCAAGCTCTGCAAAGCAAAGGGTGGAGAGGAGGTTCCCGACAGATGAGATGAGGTGTAAATACTTTGACAAAACACCAAAACGTGACACAGTGTACCTTTTCTGTAACTATGGAAGAAGGGGAAAAAAGAGGACCAATGGCCTGCTCTTTACCCAACATCATCTAATTTGTCCTTTTGTGTGCACATGCTACTTTAGAATGTTTTTTAACAAAATAACATGCAATAATAAACGTTTATATGTTTTTTGGAAGCACACCCTCGTTCCCTGAACTTTAACACCTCAGGTCTCCAGATGCGACAATGCAAATGTGCAGATGGACTCTTTTGGGATTTCTAGCCCCCTTATCATGACATACCAGAAACCAGTTAAGTCATATATATATATATACTGTATATATATGTATGGAAAAGGAAGGAGTGATTGTGGGACCTCTTCTTCATGGAAGTCCATACAGTCCCAGTGATGGGCCAGGGTTGCCATCTTTCGTTTCCAGTACTCCAGGAAGGTGACAGCCCAGAAGGACATGAACACACTGAAGAGGACTGTTCCTGGGTGGTCAAATAAGTAGCCCAACTGTAATGATAAGTTTAAAGCAATGTGTGAATGTTAGCCTTGATTATATCAGCTTTCATTGATAATGAATATGAACTGGTTTTGTTACAGTGAAATGATTTCAAAGTTCCTTACCTTGGCCATTGTGCAGATCTCAGACATGTTCCAAGCCTGGCATGTGTTACAGAGAGGACACATCAGGTACGTAGCTCCACTGTTACAGATTTCTTTACTGTTGAAAAAACACATGGAGACATAAAAAAAAAAAATGAAGCCGAGAAGAACATGTCAAAGCTTTCCAGCAAAGAAAGTATTCAGATTGTGATGCACCGGCTTGCCTGGCAGATTTGAAAGAAACAGAGATATTTGGCCTTCAATCTTTTAAACTACTCAAATGAAACCAGGGTGTATTGAACAAGTGAGAAAGTAGAAGAGATGAGAGGTGGTGAAATCATTCTCCCAGCTAGCTGGAAGCACTTTCGAAAGCGAGTTATCGAAAGGACATCTACACATGGGATCAGCTAAACAAATAAAGGCTGGACCTACTGAGAGGGCTCTTTCTTTGTTAATTATATGATGTGGGCCTTATTTGGCACTAATTGTCCATTATCACTTGAGGCTACTGCAATTTATTCTTGCCACATCTTGCTCTCCATCCATTCTAAACTAATCAATGGCTTTAATCTTCATTGTGAACTAATGAACCTCATGAATCTCACACGTTTGGCTGTTTCCTATCCTGAAATATCGACTTGTCTTCCATTCCCTCTAGCGTCCCTTCTTGCTTTATGCGGACATAAATGTTCTGTCACTGAAAGCAGTAGGATGCCATAAAAACAGAATGTAAAACCCAAACAATCAGAAAGGCAATATAAGGGGCCAAATACCTTATACACACCCTGCTAGAGAAGTGACTCCACAGCGCTGTGTAGGGAGAGCAGAGCCCACTGTGGTGTTGAATAATGCATAATTAATTGGGCACAGACATGCCCAGTGGGGGTTGCTTTTATGCAGAACAGACTGTGCTTTGATGTTTGGGTCTGTTTGTTTTCCAAACAGTGCTTGCTTAGCATAATTTGGCTGGAAAAGCGTGAGGAGAGTCTTACATTCTGGGGCGTCCTGGTGTCCCTAAAAGGAATAGTTTAACATTTTGGGGAATAAGAGCTTTCTCTCTGAGAGGACGATGAGTGGGCTGAAAGAAATCTCCTGGATTGCATTCATTAGTGTAGGACTTTGGCAATGGGCAATATGTTTAAGTCAAGGTGTTGTTATTGGTGCTCAGGCATGATGGTACCAAACATAGCAAGCTCTCTTAGGGAAGGAGACTTGAGCAAGTCAATGTGTCCAGCTGGGGTTGACTAAGAAATGGCTCCATAATAACACTAAAATTACAATATTATTAACACCCAACAAGCAAAAAAACCAAGGGGTGGTGAATTAATAACACTTTAAATTTCCCTTTAGTATCTAACTTTTGTTTGGATCAGCTGCTCAGAGTCAGCAGAGTGACACTCAGAAAGCTGGTGAGGTAAAAACCTGATAACTTAACATTGTTTTGAAAATATGTTGTACTTTTTTTTTACGTTTATTTTTGGGCTTTTTATGCCTCCATCTACAGATAGGACAGTGGATAGAGTGGGAAACCGGGGAGAGAGAGAGAGTGGGGAAAGACATCCAGGAAAGTAGCCAAAGGTCGGACCCTAACCCGGGCCACCTGCCTGGACGACCCCAGCCTCTGCACACCAACCAGCAGGCCACCAGCAGGCCACCAGCAGGCCACCAGCACCCCTATGTTATACCCTTAATGTGACATGATATACGGGTGTCAGTGAGACGAGTTTGCTTAAAGAGCCCATATTATGCTCTTTTTGGGGTTCGTATATTTAATCTATGTACCTACTTTTGTACGTTCACAATAGCTAAAGTCCAAAAAAAGTGTCTGTTTTCATGTACTGCTCCTCCTTGCTCCCTCTACGCTCTGAGTCCGTCAGCTGCACTCTGTTAGACCCCACGTGGGTCTGATTGGTCTGCCAATCCGCTCTGTCGTTATTGGTCAGTTGCTCAGCACGCTTCTCGGAAATTTCAACATGAGCTGCAGGGCTTGCCACAACGAGCCAATGGGCTTAGATCAGTGATATCACACTGACAATGACGCCGCACTGAAAAAACTTTATCGAGGGGGGCTCGATAAAAGCCGCGTTTCAGCGGACTTTGAATTTTTGCACATAGATGTGCCTAAACATGCACAGGGCACTTGGAAAACACACAAAAGGGCATATAAAACCAGAAAAAGAATAATATGGGACCTTTAATAGCCACTTTAGCTTACTAACCACACCGGGTGAGGCCATAGCAACCAAAGCTCTGACTGTATTGAATTAAGCTAGGTTGATTTTTTTTATGCTTGTGAAGTCAGATTTTTATTTCTAGAAGAAAGATGATGTCATTCCAATCCTCAAGGTTTGAATAGGCTGACCTTCATGTTTATTCTTAAGTATCAGAATGCTCCATTAATTCAGAAGAGTCATCCCAGCACAAATACAAGACATGCCGTCGGTGCTATATGTTCAATTGTTGCTTGGTAGTTTTGAGTTCAGTTGTAGGGTAGCACAGTTTATTTTAATATTTGACATATTACATTTTTATCTGTTCTTTAGCTTCTGCAACTTGTGAATGTCAAGAGACGCTTTGCAAACAAATATGATCTTATTCTAAATGTATTTGTGTGCTGTTGGTGTGGTGTGCGGACTCACGCTGGTGTGTTGGTACCCATCGACATGACTCCAGACACAAAGACCAGAGTACCCACCACTGCTGCCGGCAGCAGCCAGGCTGTGTAGAAACCTGCAGAGATAAAAAGCTCCATTAGGCTGCATCTCTCCGCTGATGGGAGGGTTATGCGATATTACTGTTGCTCTGCTGTTTACTGTTAGGATGTCCTTAATAAAAAAAACAAAGTAATGTAGGCATCACAGAAGATGTATATCTCATGCTGGGGTTGGTGATTTACTGTAATTGTCTCAAGCTTATTCTCATAACTCTGCTTAAGGATTCCTATCTGCCTCATTATTCTCTTAGTAAGATGACATCAGACATCTTACCTCCACAGCTCATTACCAACTTGAGTTGTTAGTTTTAGAAGGGATGTAAAACCTGGATCTCTCCGTACACCAGGGAGTTATGTCCCAGATAAATCAACCAGGCATATGTTTAGAACAGTGAAATATTCTCTGGCTGTAGACTGGACTACTCTGTTATCCAGGATGTCACATATATGAAAATGATATGCGTTCAGTCATTACAGATTTATGGAGGCGTGAAATACTAGCTCGTAGTTTTTCTTCATGTTCCATTCAAATACAAAGGGTGAATTAAAAATATGATTTAAAAGATTCTTGTGATTAT